>NC_140589.1:1787875623-1788491338 GCF_964204655.1 Triturus cristatus | reverse complement strand
CGATGAGAAAGCAAAGGAACAAACAATGACCTACTCCATAAAGTACGAAGTAACAAAAAACAAACATGAAGCAAAAGAAACGACCACAACAGAACAAGATAAACCAAATTCCACCACAAAAAAAAAAAAAAAAAAAACGACGCACATACCGAAGACACACCCCTGGAAGGAAAAGGACCGTAACCTAATACGTCGAAAGACAAACTGGGGAGGCAATGAATAACAGGACGCTACGCGGACAAAAGTGAAGTCACGCCAACAAGAAAAGTTACCACAAAAAATTGAAAGGTTTATACACTAAAACTAACAACACTAAAGATCAAAACACCATAACGATACTAAGGGAGCACCAAGAGACGACAAAAATACGTCAAGACCAATGGACATAGAGACCACTGCGCAGATCTAAAAGCAGCTAGACCTAATAGATCTGACAAAGACTAAAGACAATGCATTATGTATAGCCGCCTCAGGTGCCAGAAGAACCAGGAGCATGTGAAGCCCCCGTTTGAAGATCCATCTGTAGCTCCATTTGATTATCCAGAAACGAGGCCAAATCCGCAGGATCGTCAAAAATTCTGGCACGACCCTTGAAAGTAATGCGGAATTTTGAGGGACCAGCAAAGGAGAAGGGGATATTCATTTCAGACAAACGCTTCCGGAGATTAAGAAAGCCCTTCCTCCTCATCACCGTGTCTCTGGCAAAGTCTTGCGAAATTGAGATACGATGGCCATTCCAAGAGACAGCTCTAACCTTTCGCATATGCGCCAAAATCTGCTCTGTATGTTGGTGACGCAGCGGCTTAAAAATTATCGCTCTTGGTTGCGTAGCAGACTTGGGGCGAAAGGAGGGAACCCGGTGTGCCCGTTCCAGTTCAAAATCTTTGTGGAAAGAAATTTGTAGAGTTGACGGAATCCATTGATAAAGAAACTCAATCATGGAAGATGCATCTTTCTCCGCATCTTCAGGAAGACCAAAAATACGCAGATTGGATCTACGATTACGATCCTCTTGTTCAGTGAGGTCCTTCCTCAATGCTGCCATAGAACGCTCTATCTGCGTGAGAGATCTAGAGTGCTTTTGCATGGTATCCTCTGCGCCACTAATCCGTGCTTCTGTACCTGAGACACGAAGGGAAAGGGCCTTGAAATCATTCCTGATGGCTAACACCTCCACTTGCAGTAAATCTGTATTAGTCTTAGTAGACTGCGCGATCTCATAAACCTCATTAAGGCGCGTCAGAATGGACTCAAGAGTCGAATTAGTGTCTTTAGGAGCAGACTCAGGTGTTGGGGATACCTGTTTGGACCTCTTAAGAGATGCTTTAGATTCCTTAACGTCTTTGACATTCGGTGAAGGGGCCATATTTTCAGCCATAGGGCAGACCACCTCAGTAGAAACGAAATACACCTCCTCAGATAGAGTGAGAACAAGGAATGCCAGGGGTTGTAAAACCCTCAATGTGTGAGAGGAAAAATGGGCAGGAAGGAATCATGCACTTACATCAGAAAGAACCGGGCAGAAAAAATCGCAGGCGATCCCAGTCAGAAAAAAACACCTCACGAAAAGAAGCATGTGCTACAGGCGCCAGTAGTCAAGCACCGACTACGAAGACCACCAGGATCAATCCAAGAACAAAAGAGTCTCACAAAAAGAAGTGGCAGTGCGTATGACGACAAGGAAAAAACCAGAAACCTCAAAAAGTTCACACAGTGGGTCTCTCAGCAATAGGCGATAGAAAAAAGAACAAAATAAGCTCAATAAAAGTGAAAAAACGTCACCAGCTCCTGAATGCCTCCATTCCTGACAGGATAGACCAGTAGCGTCGTCTTGTAGAAGCGATAGAAAAACTCCCTCACAGAAGAAACAAAATGGCGGCCGCTCGTGAGAGCCTGAAGCGCCACTTAAAAATGCCGATAAATGGACTCTGGCCACACTTCACCTCCAGAAACCTCCCTCATAGCGTGCACGGCAGTTTCCCATGCCAGATAACATCTTCTGCGCAGAGGGGGCAATATTCAGCGTCCGCAATGTCTCCGTCGGCCCTCTCTCTTTACGGAGCTCAAGCGCGATCCGCCATCTCGCAGCGGCGCGCAAGCCACGCCCCCCGCAAATTCACAATCTTGACTTTAGCAAAGTCTGTTCAGACTAGTGCGGTGTGGTTATTTAAAATCCTCCCGCCCACTAGTCTCAAAAACTAAAACTAAACAAAAAATAGGGCAGGAAGAGAGTACTTATCAGCACGGCAGGTTAGAAGGTCTTCTCTTGTCTTCGGGCCAATCGACGGTGCTTAACCAGTTTATGAAGATTTACATATAGATCGACCAGTGGCCCTTTCACTCTAGCCACTCCTTGAGCCCCCAGTTGGATAAGATGACAAGGCCACTTTATAAGCCGCTTTCCATGGAGGGGCTTTCCCGATGGTCAGGACCTTTCTACTGAAGGTTTAGCGCTTAGTCCCTAGACAGGAAGATCCGTGTTGTTCTGTTTTAATAACTGGTCCACTTCAAGGAGGAATTTAGCAAAGCAGGCTATAGATTGTGGCTGGCGAAGACCCTTTCATACAGAACAGTGCTGCTTGCCAGCAGGACCTAAGGGCCTTTGAATTGAAAATATTCAGAAGGTACTTTCTACGCCACGGTAATAAGGCTGGGCAGATTCACAGCATGTGCACCACGTCTTCCCGTGGGTAAATGACAGCCTGCGGGCCTTGTTCACCCTTGGTGGGTGCCATTTTAGGAAGTCGTCCAATGTTGGTAAAATTCCAAATCTGGCTTGAAGCACTTTCATTTTCAAGTGGTTCCTCAGCATGGTATTCATATAGGATTGAACGATTGGAGATTGTCACCCACGCGTGTTTGCACGATCTGAATTTTACTTCCTCTTCCCACCAGGAGATCCCTCTTAGTTGTTTATTCAGCACGCGCTTAAACAGCTGGCGCGGCAGAGCAGCGTTCCAAAGCAGTTCTGCTTCCAGAAGATTTATTGAAGCTGTTATTCTTGCTGCCCAGCTGTTTACCAACTGAGCCGCTGAGTGCGAGTTCTTCTATAGTAACCCTTTTATTGTGTTAACTATAGCCTGCTTCAGTAAAGAAGCGTATTTGAGGAGTGACCCTCTTCGGCAACTTCTCATTCCCGTCTGATTTGCGCCGGTGAGGCGCTTTGTGGTAAGTTGAAAATGAGACGATAAACTTCACTCTGGGCTTTATTGAAAGAGCTTGCAAACCTCCCCAGGAGGGTTTCCAGGCCATATGTCAGTGGAGGCAGAAACTTTGCTTTCATTGCTGTTGCCAATGGCTGCCATGAGGGACTTTGTAACTTGGCTGCCAGAGCCTTAAGCGCTGTAATTTGTGATGCCTCCCTTGCTTGAAGAGTGTTGAGGTGCACTATGCCTAGATAGTTGTAACTCCCTACTGTGGGGACGGGGCTGCCTCCCAATACCAGGTCTTTTTCTGAATCACCCTATTCCCGAAGACAACTACCTTGGGTTACTTGAGGTTCATACTCAGCTCGTTTGAAGAGCAGTATTGAAATGCAGAATTCATTAGATTTTGCAGGTCTATGCCTGAGACCTTTAGTAAGACAATGTCATCGGCATATATTACTGAAGTCATAAATTGTTGGCCTAATTTAGGGGCTGGGGGAAGGGAGCGCGAATGGCATCTAGTTGAGTGTCCAAGTCTGCTAGATATAAATTAAATAAAGTAGGGGCTAGAACACACCCTTGTTTGACGCCTCTCCATCTGGATGCTGGATGCTAAACCCCTGTTACCTCCAAGGGTGACCCTGGCCCAGTTTTCCGAGTACAGAAGCTGTATTCCTTTGAGTGGATTCGATGGGATATCCCAGGCTGCGAGTTTTTGCCACAGGTGGATCCTGTCTGCCAGGTCGAATGCTTTAGTTAGATCCACAAAGCAAGTCTGTAAAGCCATTTTTCTCTTGGAGTATATACCCGCGAGGAGGGTGAGAACAGGGCAGTGCTTCCTGCTGAACAAAGCCTGTTTGATTCAAGAGAACGAGATTCATTTCCGTTGCCCAGATTTCCAATTCAGCAAGTAGGAAAGCTGCAAATATTGTAGCGTTATAATCAAGTAACGCGATCATTCGGTAACTGTCCATGTGAAAATTATATTTCTATTGGCGATAGTCTGTACCATGATATTCTTATTATCACAATATTTTGGGGTGATATTTGTGTAAAATGATATTTCTGAGACAGCATTACGGTTGTGCACCCATCTCCTACCTGTGTCAACTTGTTCCCCCTTTGCTGTTGCACTACATTGCTTTGTAGCTATGTCCTTGTCTTATGCATACCATATATAACCCTTGGGAGGTCATGATTCTGGTGCTTTCTGTGTTTATTTATCTGTATCACAGGTGCATGTGTGAGTTCTGTTGTGCAGAAGATTCTGGAATCAATGATGGAGTATCTGTGATGACATTATTGGAATAATGGTACTGAGATGAAAACAATGTGAGACGGTTGGGAAAAGGGGAGTGAATAGGTGGGAGTCAGGACTAGAAGCAGAGATGGGACAGACAATGCATATTTTACTGTCAATATTGATAGAACCAGTGCTTAATTTGTTCAGGTATTTGCTGGTACTTGGCACCACTGCTTATTTCTGACAGTCATCACATGGTGGCGCTGTCTGACTATGTTTCAGAAGAGCACATCAGCAAATCGTTTCAAACTTCAATATTCTCTGGATTTGGCAGGCCTAGCAGGTTGTGCAAGCTGCAGTGGCCTTCCATAAAATAACTTGGGCCCTTGCACCTATTTTATTTTTTTTGAAACATTAATCACTGGATAGAAACGTTTGTACAGACAGCCCTTGAGATACATTTCATTTTGACAGATACCCAGGGCCTCTTTCATGCTTACCCTGATAGGTCCAGGGTCCTTAACAACCAGTGGCTTAAGGAACCCCCCCCCCCGCTTTAGCACTTTAAATTGTGAGTTAGTAAAATGTTGGAAGAAAGTGTGAAAGGATAGATGGGTGGGTCGACGGATGGATGGTTGGACAAAAGGGTGTAAGGACACATGGATGAAAGAGTGAAAGGATGGATGTATCGATATGCAAAGTGAATGGTTATTAGATTGATGGATTGATTAAAGGAAGGTGGATAGATGGATGGAAAGTGAAAGGATGGATGAGTGCAGTAATGGATATAGATGGGTGCATGGATGGAAGGATGGATGGAACAATGAAAGGGTGGGGTGAAGTATCAATGAATGGATGGATGGAAGGGTATGGCGAAAGGGTCAAGGATAAATAAGAGGAGGTATGGGTCAATGATTAATAGGAAGATGTACAAGTGAGGAGAACTACTCTAGGAAGTGTCAGGCCTACCCGCTTCACTCACCCAGTGTCATCAGAGGTTTAGCTCAAAGTGGGGCGGGGGTTGTTTTGTGGCTACTTCCTTGTTCAATCCCCAGGTGTGCTGCAGTGAACCATCCTCCTTTCCTCACTAGTAGAGCCACAGATCCCAGGCAGACTCTAAGAAAAGTACTATTTCAGGGAAACCACCATCTGACATCCTGGTTAGTGCTACGATTACAGTAACCGAGTTAACAGAGGCCCTCGTGTGTTTGCCAGGAGAAGTATTGGTGAAATGCCAGATGTGATTGAGAAATGTCATGATTCAAAGGGAAACACCTGTGCTCATTTTGATCTGGTGAATGAAGAATGCATTATAGCAAAGTCACTCAAAACAAGTATTTAAAGGGAGATGAGCTAATATTTCTTGCGACCCTGAATGGGGTCAATTCAGCAGAGTCTACAAGGTATGTTTGAGTTGCCTGGTTAGGTTTAATAAACAAAAGAAGGGTTTACACCTGTGTAATGGCATTGGCCATTGTTACTTTCCAGCCCTGGGCACCTTATGCACAACCATGATATCTGGCACAGAATGAACAAGCATTTGAAATAAAGGGGCAATAAGTAAAATTGGGTGATTCTCATTGAGCTGACACTTAATGGACACTGCTATATATACAGCCTGAACATTAGAGAGAAGAAGCAGTACCCAAGTGAGAAACCTGCTGCAAACACATACATACATGTCCTTTCCCCTTGTCGATATGATTTTGGGTGCGCCTATACATGCCAGGAAGATGCCATTAAGGGGAAGTCCACTGTCCATGCTATGGAATGCATTTTCAGAGACCATACCATATCCTAATAGTGCCCTTTTAATTGAGGGGCTTCAGATCTCTCCCCAACTCTACCAACCATGTCATTTTGTAGGAGTGGAGTCCAGCCATCAACAGGTAATGCATTTATATTGGAATTCCTTCCAGTCCACAATTGTATTTTTTTAGGGCAGCAGGCAAAATATTTTTATTGGGGTTTGAGTCCCACTGATTTTGCAAATACCTTCTGGACACATAGCGTGTGGTGCTGAGCACCAGGGTCACTAGTACTTGGCTGAATCTCACGAGATGATCTCCATTGTTGCTTCTGGAGCATGAAGAGTGAATGAATGAATGAACTGGTAATGCTTACCTGAGTAGGGCCCAAGCAATGCCTTTTGACATCACAGTTGACTCGTCCAATCAGGCTTCTGGTTACCAACTCCTCCCAACAGGTTGCATATTAACTAGTCCAAAGGCATGTTTAGTATGCATTACACTTCCCCATGACTTAGGGCCTTATTACAACTTTGGCGTTCCTCCTGTAGAACCGCCGCTGCTGCACCCACAGGACGACTGCCAAGGCCGTGGTCCACTCAGATTCCGTGTTGAATCCAGGCCGAGCAGTGCGGCAGGCGGTCCCACGGCAGTGGTAGGTTAGGCTGATAGGAGAGCCTAACATGCAGACCGCTGCTGTAAGAGAGCCGAGTACACAATCCTGCATGGTGTGACATGCACCATGTCGTGCATGCCATACCACATAGAAACAAAGGTGCAATTGTAAGGGGGCACAACATATGCCCCCACTCATGCACCTCCATGTCCAGATGCGGCCGGGGCCCCTGTCAGGCCCCCCTTACCTTGCACCTCCACCACCCTTTTCATGGTGGGCTTCTCGCCATGAAAAGGACGGTGGAGAGTCAACTCGCATTATGCTCGGCGGTGCCAGTATTGACACCACAAGCATATTACTTCCCCTATCCGCACTTCCACTGCCGTGGGATCCTGGATCCTGGCGGAGGCGACGGTCCTGTGGTGGTCTGACCGCCACGCTCATAATACCGCAGGCGGACCAGCAGTGGTGGCGGTGGTCGTACCGGCATTGTGAGTACAGCAGTCCTCAGGACCGCCTTACTCGCAATTAGACCCTCAATGTCACAGTATGAGATTTAAGTGAATGAGCATTTAGAAAAGACTGAGTTTGATGGTTTGTTGGACCCATTCAGTAAAAAATGTCTCTCACTATCCCATAGACGTCAACCATGTTCATATTTGAAAGGTTTGGATATCCATTGAGTACCTGTTTGATCAGACCTTTGTGGCAAGTACGATTGTCCTGTTAAAAACACAGACTGTGATTAGCCAATGACATTTATTATTGCACGTAAGGCCAAGCATGATTGTCTTGTAGGAGGATTGTCTTGTAGGATGATTGTCTTGTTAAATTCACAGACGGTGATTAGCCAATGACATGTGCTATTGCACAGTAAGGCCGCCCCCACTTTCAACACTCGCTAAAGGGGCGGCGGCCTGAGTAAATGGGGAGAAAAACACACGGCTAGAAAACAACCCCGAACCTCGCAGTGGTCACAGACTATCGATCTGCCATTGAACTCTGAATTCCTGCAATCAGCCGCTGAGTACATGTAATGTAGGGAATCGGAAGAGTCCCTTTACTTTGTATTCCTCTGAGACAGTGCCTGGAAAGGCAGGCTAAAGCCGCCTGCAAAAGGGCACTCACTGAAGAGATGACAGCTCTGCCCTGATGAAGAGGAGGTGGCAATCAGAGCAGGTCATCAGGGGAGGGAGCGACCCTTCAGAGACGACACTGATTGCAAACTTAACTTTTACTCTTGCTGCATTTTAGGTATGACTCAGAAGATGCCTTGGAACTCCAAGGAACCATTATTGTCTTTCAAAGTTTTCTTAAGGATGTATCACATAATGTGTACAAAGACAATGACATTTTTTATGCTAATTGTGCAATTTCTTGTAGATATCAGTAGTGAATTGACTTACTTCACCAGCATTTGACACTGGTTGTGCATTTTCAAATCATAAAGAATGATTCCATCTCTTTGCTTAGTATTTCTATTTTTCGAGAGACTGCCCCTCTGTTTCCTGTACCTGTATCTCTTCCAGCCCTTACATCATCTAGCTCTCAAAGTAGCATTGTCAGACCCAGGAAGTGAATAGTTCTCTTTCCAAAGAGGTGAAACCTAGGGTCCACATTTACTAAAATTAGTGTGGGTGCTCTTGCAATGCAATGCAGTTAGCACATGTGGGTTTGTACAGTCCTAAGTAAATAGACACTGTGATTTGCATTGTGTTGTGAGCACTGCGCAACACTTTCATAAATGTGTTCCTGGGTATGGACCAATCAATCTGTAAACTACCTTTGCATGCATCCATGCCTACCTATATATGAGGAAATATCCACTTCCGATTGTGCAGAAGCAACATTTGCGGTTGTTACTGTTATGTGACCGTTATTACAGACGGGGCTGTACAAATGTCTTGGTCCCGCTACTAGTGGGCCTGCAGCTGAAACTGTACCACCCACTTAAGTATACTTTTGAACATCTCTCAGGCTTGCCATTGCCATTTCAATCTGTCAAAATAAACCTTTTGCCAGGCCTAAACCTTACTTTTTAATACATGTGAGTCACCCCTAGCGTAGGTGTGGGGTTTTTCTTGTGTTGTGTCTTCACTTTATTACTGTTTGTGTGCTGCATAAATACTTTACAGATTCCCTCTAAGTTAAGGCTAACTGCTTTTGTGCAAAGCTACGTGAGGGTTGTGCACAGATTAATTTGGGGTTTGCTTGGTTTTCACCCGACAAGAATTGTGGTTGCTGCTTGAGAAGGGTTTCACCCTTTCAACCAGTAACCCAATTTCCCACAAGAGCAGTCACAGATTCTTGAATCCATATGAAGTGAGTATAGCGAGAGACGCTGTGTTTATACAGATATCCACTGTGCAATACAAATCAACCAGGATGGCAGATATGTTGAAGAATATGAATATGAGTGACATCTTGAGAAAATAAGGATTCCACTTACATACAAGCCTTATTTTAAAATTGCCACAAAAGTTAATAATTTATCTAGGTATGTCAAGAGTGAGAGTTAGCCAGGTTTCTACATCAATAAAATGTAAATTATTTTCAAATAGATGAGAGCATAAAATCTTTCAAGGTTATGGACTGTACCGGCGACATTCCACAATAGAATCTTATAATAAGAATGGGATTCTGTAATACTAAAAGGTTGCAGGGATTCATGCATGTAGGGCTTCCCGTAAACATGAATGGTTTTTGGTGGCTGCATTGATTTGTAGCGGAGGGACACTAATCGATTTGTCTATTATAGTTTTGCCATAGCATTCTACCTGCCTTTTGTTCCTGTTCCCATTATAGACAGTTGGAATCACTTGAAATTGAGGTTCCATGATGGTTCTCATTTAGACTTTGTTTAAGCTACTCACTAGGTTATGGGTTTGATTTAGCATATGTAAATATTCGCTTGATAGTGGGTTTAATTGTATATTCAACATTAAATAATCCCTTAAAGAACTGGTCAGCCTGTTCAGTGATTAGTCTTAGGTCAGGTATCGAGTGGAATTTGACAACTGCAATTTTTTTCTTTGTGTTTTCCAGCATTTGTGTGAAGCTTACTAGCGTTATAGGTGGTGTGTCTTCAGCTTCCTGACTCTCAAAAAAGGGCATCATCACTGTCTTTGAGTTTTCTAAGCCTGACTTATAGGTCCTTTTCCCAAATCTGAGAGACATCTATAACTTTGTTAAGATGATGGTGCTTTTCTGAACATATATCTCATAATTGTCACAAGTATCACCCAGGTGTTCACATTCTGGGGCCGATTCCGATCTGGGTCGGAAAGCACTCCGACCGAGTCGGATCCAGAGTGTTTTCCGACCGAGCCGGCCCCCTACAGTCCGACCAAGCGAGTACGCTGTCGGACTCGGTTCGGTCGGACTTCCATAGAAGTCAATGGGAGCCAGTCGTACCACGCGTACATGCGCTCCCTTTGACTGAATGGGTACGTCTCGAACAAGTGCGCCCCCTACAGTGGGTATGCGTCGGTGCCATCCGCACCGTACATGCCTGTGTTGGGGAGACCCATAGGTCTCCCCCTGTGTCCGAGTCGTAGGGCTGCGGGTGTCAGGGGGTCCGACGCGGACCCCCGAAGTCCGACTCCGACAGCTTTTACGAGCTGGACACTCCGGCTCGCACAGGCTGTTCGACGCATGTATCATAATGGCTCGGTTGTAAATCTCATCTATTGCATGCCACGGTTAGCTTCTGACCGAGACGTACGGAGCGGTTCGGACCCGGAAACGACTCGGTTGGTGAATCTCACGTAGCTCGCATCGTACTTGCTCGCTCGTACAGCTGTACGAGTCGGCCGGAAAACACGCGTACGGCTCATAGTTTTTCCGGCCGGATCGCGTTCGGTGCCCTTCCGACCCGGATCGGAATCGGCCCTTCTCTGTCAAGTGCTCGTTTGGTGGTTTGAGTAGTCAAGTTAGAGGCCATATTATTTCTTCGTTGATTCTTCTTTTCACTCAAACGTTATATTCTGAATATTTCTCTGGGGATGATTTTCTAAGGATCTATGTTTTTTTGAAGATCCATATCAGTCTTAGTTGCCATTGTTTCAGGTTGGATGTGTTTCCTGTGTTCAAATTTCCAGAGTGATGCCAATGTTTTGCATTTCTTCTGGGCGATTTTGGGTATGATTAGATTGTTTACAGTCGAGGTTTATCTGGGCAGGCACTGTCACTACTAAATAAATGTAAATATATTATTAGATTACAAGGTTGTTTGGGTAACATTCATGTGAGCTGCAAGAGAGTCCCGGGTGATGAAATGAGTGCTAACATAGACTTTAATAGAGAAGTTAAAATCAAATTTGTAGCCTTTAGAGAATTGGGAGGAAACATCTGCAGTGGTATTGGAAAGGATTTGTTTTGGCTGTTTATCACACATGTTGAGTATGTCGGCAGTCTCCTGTATTTTTAATTTAGAGTTTTCTTGTGTGCCACAAGCAGAGTTGAATAACTAGTCCATTATTCCTGAATAATAGTTAGTAGTTGATCAAATGGTTCGAACGGCAAGTCAGGTCAAGGGCCGACTAATGGAGAGATACGGACAGGAGCGATATATTCATCCTTCCAATAGGAATCCCCATTCTTTTGGACATTGTATCTGCACGTTGGTTAACTGGAAAAAAGAACTGCTCTGTTAGACTCTTTCCCATCTTTCAAGGCCGATGGTCCAATTTGCAATGTGATTGGAGTGGGGTTAAAATCCAAAATGGGAATGGGTGAGTTGCATGGAATAACATTGTCTCTGGCTTTTGTTCCCTCTCTTTCTCAGAGTGATCCAAGGTTACTTAGAATTCCAGCACGTTAATACTTAATTAGTAAAAAAAAAAAAAAGAAATACGTGCCAGGGCTTTCGTCGGGAGGCCATCGCCTCTTGCACTAGCCATTGCCCCTGACAGTGCCAACACAACCACTAACCATCACACTCCTACAAGTGTGACATTTCAGACTATTCTTTTCTTCTTATGTCAACCTGGGGTACCTTCTCCTACTGACCTCCAAGACCTTGCACCCACTTCAGCAGCGTACTCACCGACCTCACCGCATCCTTCGCCATGGGCACCAAAGACTTCATAATCCTAGGCGATCTCAAACTTTCATCTTGATGACACCATGGACTCCAAATCCACGGACTTGTTTGAGAGTCTATAAAACATCAGCCTCACCTAGCTCGTACAAAGCCCTACCCACATCGCCAGACACACCTTGGACCCATCTTCTCCTCCAGCGACAAGGTTAAAGTCACCCACATCACTCCACTCACATGGACCGACCACTCCATCATCCATTTCCACATCACAGCGCCATCAACTACCCCAAGGGGTACACACCTAAAATGAATTACACAATTATCATAATTAATTACCAATTAATTAATTACAATTAATTAACAACCAATTAATAAGTCATAAATTAAAAATAAATTACTTCCCACCCTTTACACCTATAAACACCACAACGCACATAACAAAAATTAGACAGCTACCATAATTAATTACCAATTAATTAATTAAAATTGATCAACATCTAATTAATTCATCAATTAAAAATAAATTACTTCCCAACCTTTACACATATGAACACCACAACACACACCTAAGATTAATTACACAATTACCATCATTAATTACCAATTAATTAGTTAATTAAAATTAATTAACAACCAATTATCAATTCATAAATTAAAATACATTACTTTCCACCCTTTACACCTATGAACACCACAACACACATAAGAATAATCACACAATTAGTATAATTAATGACCAATTAATTATTTAAAATTAATTAACAACCATTTATTGATTCATAAATTAAAGATAAATGAGTCCCCACCCTTTACACCTATAAACACCACAACACACACCTTAAATTAATTACACAATTATCATGATTATTTACCAATTAATTAATTACCATTAATTAACTACCAATTATTAATTAATTAATAATAAATTACTTTACACATTTAACACTATAACATCTCAATTAAACAAATATTAATAAATGAAACTTAATCAATACATTTAAAATAATTAAATTACTTCCCAACCTATTCCCCTATAATCTCACTACCCGCTAAGGAACTAAATACGCAAAATTCAAATCGATTTTTTTTATAAGTACTAAAAACTTAAAACAAATATTAAAAATACAAACAATTCTTATACAAAAAACATACAACACATACATTTAAAATATATACTAAAGTACATAACATTAATAAAAAAACTATTTTTAACTATATTTTTGCAAACAATATTAACCACTTCGATATTGTCAAAATCAATATAACTTACCATAAGTCGATATTCTTGACCACGATATTCTTCCTGTCGATGTTTCTGGCCCACAATATTAATGACTCAATATTTGTGCAGCTCAATATATTTTACTCCATATTCTGTCTCTGCAACCTGGCCACCATCCCACGGATCCGCAAGACCACGGCTGGAGGAAGATCCTTCTCCTCTCTCCCTGCGAAGACCTAGAAATCTTGCCTCTGCATCTCAGTCAATTACCATGGCTGTCGCAATTTAGGAAGGACTTCAAAACCTAGCTCTTTGATTGAACCGCAGACCCACCCCCACTCATCGCTTTAAGACCCTAACAGGTGGGTAGTCACGCTTTACAAGAACTTGATTGATTAAATCGGAAAGGTGGGTACCAATGGGTATGTTGAGACAATGGGAACAGCTCAACTACAGAGTGGCGCTTACAGTTACTCCCAGTAAGTAATCCAGGGTAAGGGAGGGTCTGAGCACTCTTAGGAGTTAGAGAGGTGAATTCATAATTATTTAAACAGTCATGAAGGAGAGTCAGTGTGCCAAGAAACATTCTTATGAAGGAATTGCAGCAAAATTATATTTTAGAAGCAGAAGGTAATACATCTTGGTTGATGCAGTATCCATTTAATACGTGAACATACCTTTATCTAATATCTATTTTATTATAACACACAAATAAAATAACCTTTGTGTTGCCAAATGAAGAAGTAAATGTATTATTTCACATACACAGTCGTATTCATCTCTTGCTAACATCCCTCACAGAGCACTGAAAGTGTGAAATATAAAACTGAATTGTGAATCTTTAGGATAAAACTGCGTGTGCGTATGTGAACGCATCTACTTCGACCTGTATTGCTGTGTTTGTGTCAGTGCTTAATTTCAGCCGGTGGTTTCGGGTGCAGCACCGGCATTTAACCATCAACACCGGCACTTTTCATGAGCACCAGTTAAGGACACATTCATTTACCGGGGTGAAGTGATTTGCTCAGCATCACACAATGTGGAGCTGACTTAGAGACCCGAACCTGGTTCCCCAGCTCTAAAGTCGGCAGCCCTGGCCATTACGCCACATTCACTCCCTATTTTCTTGTTAGTAGTTGGTTCTATTTTAGGCGGCACTAACAGGAGAAATGGGCTGGTGCAAGGTACCTCCTGACGAGAGCCCCTGCACATTTTTTTAAACAAATTAACCACTGGGTGTGTGTGTGGGCGTGCATGCGTGTGTGTGGGGGAGCATGTGCGTCTGTGTGTATGTATGTGTATACACTCCACAGGAACTCTGCAACCGAATGCTATGTAAATTATCAACATGAACAGGTAGTTCAGGCACCAGAAAAATATGCCATCTGATACTAACACACAGCACGGAAAAGAAAAGGGTGCCGGCAGGTAATAGGAGTGATTGTCAACAAGACAGCCATCCGCAGATACAAGAGATGCCCCTCTACAGAAGGTGTGGAATCCATATCTGGCAGCTGGACACTGATGATTATTCCAAAGAGACTTTTTCGATATTATTAAATAAAACTATTAAATAAAGACTATTTCATCACCACCATTATGTCTATGTGAAATATTACAGTGTGTGATCTAAGCCATGTCACCCTGTATTACTGTCAGTGCTCAGAGCGGCACCCATAACTCATCCCTGCACCTCATTAGAAAACTTGAATCTTGTCCTTCTGTGGAGAAAGCAGTGAGTCGCTGTGAAACGAATGATGACAACCACAGCACCAAGGGCCGAGTTATTGCCCCAGAGCAGCCTTCACAGATGCACATCCGTCCTCACAGATGTTTATAGAAGGTGTGAGATTGGCTCATACATACAGTACAGACACTTTGTGTTGTTTATTTCACCATTTCCGACTTAGAGATAAAATAAGGGAGACGGAAGAAGACGAGTAGAGAAGAGTCATGAAGGGAGATGCCCTTGACACAAGACTGGGCGACGTCACTGGGGATGGAAGACCAGAAGAGACACTTCAAGATTATGTGATGGCTGAGTTTGGAGAGTGGGGGTGTAATTCCACCATCCCTCCTCCTCAAAGAGCAAGGAGGGGGGTGAGGGAAGAAATGTGGGGAGTTAGCGGGCAGAACTGATTGTCTAATTTGTGTCTCCAACCTTTTCTGTACCGAGAGCTACTTATGTTCAATGAAACGCATTGAGAGCTGCTAATATTATTAGTGTTAAATTATCTCGATTTGTTTTTTATATGTTTATTGATTCAACCAAGCAAAAACTTTCTAATTTTATAAGCTGGGCTGCACACAGGTGAGCTACTCAAAGGTAGCTGGCGAGCTACTGGTTGGAGACCCTAATAAGTATTCAACATATAAAACCCTGCAATATATAGGGATGTGGTATTACTTCAGATGCATAACCAGGGTGACTACTGCTGGGTTACAGATGTACAATATACAGGTGGTGATTACCCCAAGGGAAGGGGCAAGAGTGCAGACAAACGGCTAATCCTTATTGGTCTGCGTATTAGTCGGGGTCAGAAACTTTCTGCTTCAGCGACAGATGCTTCAGTGACAGAAGTGTAGGGAGAAGACGAGGTGGGTATATTAGTGTTGTAGTTTATAAAGGCATTCAGTATGTTGAAGGTACAAGCAGGAAAAGTCCCAGGTCCAAATGGGATTCCACTAGAATTCTATAAAAGATATGCCTAATTATTGATACCTCATCTATTGGCGACGTATGAGGAGACTCGGTGTAATAGATCTCTACCACAAGACCTATGTGGTGCCAGTGTAAGACACCTGAAATATATGCATCAAACTGCCCTTTAATAAATGTGGAAGCTAAAACTTTGGGAACCATTCTGGCTACTAGATTAGCAAGAGTGATAAGTACTATAGTCTATATGGTCAAAAGGGCTTCATGCCAGAGAGGATAACTTGCCATTTTGTTCGATGGCTGCATGTGGCAGTAGCAAGTGCAATTAATCTTCAGAAAGCAGGCAAATTGATACTAATAGATATAGAAAAAACATTTGATATGGTTCCCTGGCCCTTTATGCATCAAGTCCCTAAAGAATCTAAATTCAGACCACTCTACCACACATATGTCACAACTCTATATATTGCTCCGTGGCCAAAGGTCTGGGCGAATGGTGTCCTCTCCCTTTCCCTATCAAACGGGTACACACCAGGGTTGGATCTTCGCCACCATTTTTATTTTTCCTAACAGTTGAGTCCCTTGAAGAAAGGCTATAATGCAATGACCAGAGGAGAGGGTTTAATTAGAGAGATGGATATGAGGACAAAGCCTCCCTTTATGCTGATGACAATGCTTTATATCCAACAACCTGACACCACAGTTGCAAGGTTCATCAAAATCCAGCAAGTCTTTGGTAATAGTTGGGACTAAAAGTAAACTGGGATAAATCCAGATATGTCATAATATGGCGTAATGTACCCGCCACATGCCCAATTGTGGGTGACCATATAAAATATTTAGGATTAGATGTGATGAGAGACCCACATCAATGTTAGGACCTAAATATTACTTTACTGCTATATACAAAACAAGACTTAGAAGAGTGGATGTCTCTACCGCGCCCCAAAAAGGGGGAAAGGAGCAGTTATCATAAAGATTAATGGCCCTGATTCCTTTCTATACTCAATAAATACCCATAGTTATGCCCGTCCACATTTTTCTCTGACCTTTAATTCTTAAACAGTAAATGTCTCTATGCCAGTGGCCTCCACTGTCTCATTTACAAAATGTGTGCAATTTCCATCTGATGGAGGCTTAAGAGTAACTGATGTTCGGCTGTATCATCTGGCTTCTCAGTTAATTACCAAACATGACCGGCTAGTCTGTGACAGAAATGACTCAGTAGTTAGACTTGAGATAGAACGTCTGGAGAAGCCCATCCTATACTCAGGGCTATATGGCACGGCTGTGCCCCATGCATTGCCATAAATACCCAGGATACCTACTTCATGTTGGCATGAAGCGTTAAACACATCAAAATGGCATGGCATGTTAACAAATTAAATTCACTCTTCACTGAGGGAATTTCACCTTGAGAGCTCATAGGTATTTTAAAAATGGGCAAAACGGAGCCATAAATCACACAAAAAATGTAAACAATTGGCCACAGATTCCTCATTACACAAATCACAATTGTTCAGATACTTGCAGTTATTATACACTTCTGAACCTACAGAAATACATTAACAAACATTCCAGAGTTCACACTTTGTAACCAAAACTGATAATCGAACAACTTGGTAAAAGGGGTATTTCTTCAATTTACAGATGGTTAGCTGACTCAACAGACCCCCGAAGAGCCAGGGGAGAATGTGGGGTGGACATGGTACTGAACATTAGTGGCTACTAGCGAATAGGGTTGGGGAAAATCATTTCTACAGAAATTGATACTTTCTCAGAGTAAAACTCAGAATACCACAGCAATTTCTGATCCTCTGGGTATTGGTTTGGTAATTGTTGGTGCAAGAACAATACATCAATATTCCTACGGCTGCTCACAATTAAGGCCTAAATATGCAACAAAATCATATTTAATTGCCACTTTTTTGTTGAATATTTTAACACACTTTTTCAGCTTCGCTCTTTCAACACCCGTTGTCATTTCATCAGACCTGCTAGTGCAGCTGTAGTCCTTCCAGATGTTGATATGCACATTCAACACAATCTGAGCTCAGTTGTTCATTGCCTGATGTCAAACTCTATAAATCAAACCTGTCACAATATTAATGCATGATGGCACACACTAGTTATTTGCAATGATGGGTCACAGTCTGAAAATTAAAGATGATTGTTCCTGGGAATGTTAGATGTCTACTGGTATTATTACAATTAATCAAATACTGCTATGTGTCATTCCCTGGCATGGTGATGCTTTGATCCCAATGGAGGAAATTGCATCAATTAACCTTCAGAAATTAATGTGTCTATTGAAAGGTTATATCAGCTGTGCACCCAAATATGAGGCTTGAACAACACAGAACTGACAGCATGTGAAGTTACACAATTATCCGAAAAGCAGTGAAAGTATGTGTTTCGTGGGCAATGACCGAAGACCATCCAGAAATGGAGAGTTCACAGAATGAAATATCCTCTAACAAATTTCAGGAAAATTGGTAAATTTTGGACTTCTAAACTATGTAATGTTTTCAACCCTATTTGATGATGATATCGAAGGACTGACCCCTTTAATACAGTCTATATCATATACAGCTTCCAAGCAATTGTTAAATTATTAAGAACAAATAAAAGTGTGCGAACGAAAAAGTTACTTACCTTCGGTAACGATATATGTGAAAGAAACATTAGTTAGTTAAAGATTACTTACCTTAGAATTACCCCCAGGCGTCAGACTGGATCCGCAAAGTTTTTTCGTCAGCAGTACCTCTGCGTGTTGGAAGGTGGCGTCGGTCGGCTCCACGCCCGTCGTTGGTGTCGTGGTCTCCAGGATGACGTCGCGGTAGCTACTTAGACGCCGCCCTCGCGGGCTGATGTCAGTTCTGTACACGACTTTCCGCGCCAGAAACGCAGAGCCATGCAAGACACTGACCATTGGTGCACAAAACTAGGGCCCTGAAAGGATATCCTTAACCCTAGAAATCAGTTCGCAGAACGGGGAGGATGGATGGGGCAGTAAGGAATCTATAACTAACTAATGTTTCTTACATATATATCGCTATCAAAGGTAAGTAACTTGTTCAGCTGAAAGAAACACGTTAGTTATAGATTCTTTAACCTAGAAAAGATACCCCAGCAATTCCAACCCCGGTGGAGGGTCTGCGAACCAAGATCACACCAGGAAGTCCTAGAGAACAGAACAGCCAAAGAAGCCGTCTCTCTGGACTTAGCTGTCCAGAGAGTAGTGTTTCGTAAACGTGTGCAGCGATGCCCACGTAGCAGCCTGACAGATGTCATGTAGAGGAACTCATCTTCCCAAAGCAGTAGTGGCTGCCCTCGCCCTGGTGGAATGGGCGCGTATCCCCACTGGAGGCTCCTTATTAGCCTTATTAGCCAGAGAATAGCATGCTTTTATACACAAAATGACTCATCGAGAAATGGTTCGGCCCGACCTTTCTTGGCACCCACCTGGAACTGTTTTGTGCGATCCAGATAGAAAGAAAGCGCATGTTTTGGGGCCAGACGGTGGAGCCTCTCTTCCTCTTTCGAAGGATGCGAAGGCGGGAAGAAGGTGGGCAAAGTGATAGTCTGCCCGATGTGGAAGGCAGTGACAACTTTGGGCAGGAAGGATGGATGAGTCCTAAGGACAACTTTGTCCGGATTTACAGAGAGAAAAGGAGGCTTAGAAGAAAGCGCCTGGAACTCACTCACTCATCTGGCAGAGGTGATGGTCACCAGAAACGCAGTTTTGAGCATCAAGAGCCTTAAAGGACAGTTGTGAAGCGGCTCAAAGGGAGTGCACATTAGATAAGTTAAAACCAGGATTAAGTCCGACTGAGGCATAACAAAGGGACTAGGAGGAAAGAGATGAGGTATGCCTTTCAAGAAGCGACTTACAACTGGGGACTTGAAAAGGGAAGGCTGATCTGGAAGCCGAAGGAAGGCAGCGATGGCCGAAAGAAAGCCCTAAATAGTGCCCAGAGCAGAACCCTGCTGGGCTAAAGAAAAAAGAAACAAGAGAACCTCAGAAAGAGGGGCAGAAAGGGGATCCGCAGCCTTTGCTGTGCACCATGCCACAAACTTGTTCCATCTGCAGGAGTATACCGTTTTAGTGGAGGGACGTCTGGTTGCCAAGATTACATCACAGACTTCAGGAAGCAGGTTGAAAGATGTCAACTGCTGCCGCTTAATCTCCACGCAAGGAGGTGGAGGCTGGACAAGTTCAGGTGGAGGACTGTTCCCTGCTGCTGTGACAGAAGATCCTCCTGAAGAGGCAGTCTGATCGGAGGATCGATGGCCATGTTGAGCAGCTCGGGATACCAGACTCTTCGTGCCCAATCCGGAGCTACAAGAATAACTTGGGCCCAGTCGCACCTGATCTTCTTCAGCACTCTGGGCAGAAGTGGTATAGGAGGAAAGGCGTACAACAGACCGCAACTCTACTTGCGACGAAAAGCATCACCTAGCGAATGCCGCCTTGGAAATTCCAATGTGCAGAATTGCTGACATTGCGCGTTCTCTTCGGTGGCGAATAGATCTAACCAAGGCTCTCCCTGCTGTTGAAAGAGACCTTGCACCACCTCCGAGTGAAGACTCCATTCCTGATCCATCATGCACCTGCGGCTGATTTCGTCCGCCCTGGCGTTCAGAGAACCTGCCAGGTGTTGAACAACCAGGGATATGTCCTGATGTTCCAGCCATATCCAGTGACGGAGGGCCTCTTGACATAGCGGCAAAGACCACACCTCGCCCTGTTTGTTGCAGTACCACATGGCGGCGGTGTTGTCCATGAACACCTGAAATACTCTTCCCCGGACAGAGGCAAGGAATGCTTTCAGTGCAAGAGGAATCGCCCGGAGCTCCCAAAGGTTGATGTGGAGCCCGGACTCCGCCAGAGACCAGAGGCCTCTGATCCCCACCTCTCCCATGTAGCAGCCGAATCCCGGAAGGGATGCGTCCGTCACCACAGTGTGGTCTGGTTGGGGAAGGGAGAGGGATCTGCCATGGACCCTATCCTGGTTCGTGAGCCACCACTGCAGTTGTCGTGCAGTGCCCTCTGAGATCTGGATGCAATCTGACAGATTCCCATGGTGCTGCGCAAACTGGAACTTCAGGTCCCACTCCTGAGCCCACATGTGCCACCTGGCATGATCGACCAGCAGGATGCAGGAGGCCATGAGGCCCAGCAGCCTCAGGGTCATTCTGACCGAAACCCGGGATAGAGTCTGAAAGATCGGAATCATAGCCCGAATATCCCGGACTCGCTGTTTGGGAGGATAGACCCAAAACCACATCGTGTCCAGAACCGCTCTAATGAAGAGGAGCTTCTGAGAGGGAATCAGGTGTGACTTCGGCACATTGATGGAGAACCCCAGCGAATGTAGGAGGTTGGCCATAGTCTGGAGGTGTGAGACGACTGCCTGGGGCGAGCTCACCTTCAACAGCCAGTCATCGAGATAGAGGAAGACTGAAACCCCTGATCTGTGCAGAAGAGCAGTGACCACCGCCATCACTTTTGTGAACACCAGAGGGGCGCTGGTAAGGCCAAAGTGGAGCACGGTGAACTGAAAATGCTTGTGGCCTACCGTGAACCATAGGTAACGGAGCTGTGAAAATAAGTGTCCAGCAAGTCCAACGCTACCATGCAGTCTTCCGGGTCGAGGGCAGACAAGACCTCAGCAAGCGTCAACATCTTCAACTTCTCCTTCCAAAGGAAGTGATTGACGTCTCTGATCAAAGAAAGGACGCAGGCCCTTGTCATTCTTGTGGACCGGAAAGTAGTGGGAGTAACAACCACAACCTACTTCTGGGTCAGGAATGCGCTTGATGGCTCCCTTGGCCAAGAGAGCCGTAACTTCCTGCTGGAGAAGGGCCAGATGATCCTCCGACATGCGTTGGTATCTCGGTGGCACGGTTGGAGGGTTAGTCTCGAAGGGGAGGGAGTAGCCCCTTCGGACTATTTGCAAAACCAACCTGTCTGACGTGATTGTGCGCCAGTGGGGTAGGTGATGGCGAATCCTGCCACCCACTGGTATTTGATGGGCCTGAAAGGTTGGACTAGGAGGGCTTGGAGGCTGCTGCAGAGGGTGGGGTTGGTGGATTGGCCCGCCGGATGACCCCCAGAAGTACGACAGTTGTTCCCACGTCCCCAGCCGCGTGAAGGTTGGGTAACTTGCTGAGGCCTGTGGCTCTGGGCGGGACATAACAGGGCACCCAATCCGTAGCCACGAAAGGGGCGAAAAGCAGACTGCAGAGGGCTGGTGGAGAGGCCCAAGGACTTGGCCATAGCCTGTGAGTCCTTGAAATGCTCTAGAGCGTTGTCTGCTTTGTCGGCCATCAAAAGGCTTGTCCATCAAGTTGTTTTGGACATCCCCTGAAAAGCCAGTTGAACTCATACAGGCGTAGCAACAAAGAGATACCAACATTGAAATGGTTCTGCCCAGAGAGTTGGCGGTGTCCAGCCCACAACGGATGGTAAACGTTGCTGCATCCCTCCCGGTGGCAACAGCCTGGGAGAGCAGTGCCCGGGCTTCCTCCGGACACTGAGGCAGCACCTGCGCAACCGTATCCCACACCGAGTGGGAATAACTGCCCAAGAGACGTGCGGTGTTTACAAACCGCAGTCCTAAGGTGGCGGAAGAGAAAATCTCCTTTCCAAGATGGTCCAGCTTCTTGGATTCCCTTTCCGGTGGTGCGGTAGGAAATGCGCTTTTGGAAGTGGAGGCTTGAACTACCAAGCTCTCTGGGGTGGGGTGTTGGGAGAGGAAATTGGGGTCGCCCGGAGCCGGGTGGTGGCATCGGGCAATCATCCTGTCTAGGGGAGCCCCCGTGTTTGGCCTGAACCACATGCCCATAAGGACGTCAGTGAGGGCCTCATTAAACGGCAGCAAGGGCTCCAAAGAGCTCGCAGCCAGTTGAAGCAACTCTGTCAGGAGGTTAGTCCTGACCCAGGGGCGAAACACAGGCTCCCGAAGGGGGGCCCCCAAGCTCCAGGGGGGCCCCCTCAGCACAGCACTCTTGCTGCAGAGCACCTGATTGAGCCTGGAGGGGGCCCCTCTATGCTCCTTGCAGGGAGACCCCCTCAAGTTTTGTTACGCCAGTGTCCTGACCACCATCGTAGGAAGCTCGAGGTGCCCTACGCAACAGAGCGCCGATGCTTCTTCGACTTCTTCTTATGCTTCAACTTACCCGACCCTGAGTGCAAAGACTTCGAAGACTTGGACGAATGGTGGTGGCTCCGTAACCAGTCCCTGGACCTCCCTCGCGACCGGGATCTCAAACAGCACGGAGCCAGCTGCCAATGCTCAAACAGCTTTCGGGACCGCTCCCACAAAGCCTTCAGCGCCTTCAACGAGCAGTCGGAGCACGACTTGGGGTCATGGTCGCGCTCCAGGCAAAAGAGACACACGCGGTGCAGATCCGTCACCGACATCATCCGGTGGCAGAAACGGCATGGCTTGAAGCCGGGCATTCCTCGTGCACCTCAGAAGTCAAAGACTCGAAAAAGAAGTCAACAAAAGTCAAGAAAAAGTCAGTCAAAAAGTGACTGGAGGTACGGCTCTTCCAAATCTGCACTGGCTGGTGCGGTACGTAGCTACCGCAACGTCATTCTGGTGACCACGACTTCGACGACGGACGCAGAGCCGACCGACGCCACCTTCCGACGTGCAGAGGTACTGTTGATGAAAAAACTTTCCAGATCCAGTCTGACACCTTGGGGTAATTCTAAGGTAAGAAATCTATAACTAACTTGTTTCTTTCAGATTATAGAAAGTAACATAGGTTACCTTCAATTCCTCCAACTAAATTTGTGATGTCTAAGCATAGGCATTGCAATGGTGGTGCCCCCTGGGCTGGCCAGAGGTAGAAGTTCCAACACCGGCTACCCCAATTGACATCTGTGCCCGACTACCATTTTCAGTCTTTTTCACTTATTCTTAATCTTTCACTATTTAATATACTCACTGTTTGGGTTTTTTGTACATTTTCTCCCATGTCTTTTTTCAGTTGGTTATGACTGCAATGGACCATAGTTTAATCAATGTCGAGAACAGAGGTTTGCAGTTTCTATGTTGACTCACTTCTAGATGATTCCTCTGAAATATTTATGATGATGATCAGCTGTGCAAGAAAACTCTTGAACTAATCATAATGGAATTACTTTAATTAATAACACCAGTCTTTGTCTATCTAGGCTGCCTTAGGAGAGTGCTACTTGGTGATTCCACTCTTTCTGTATATAAATTACCAAATTTTGTTCTCATCAAATTTGTTACATTTAAAGTACTAATATTCTCTGTATTAGCCTGCAATATGTTATGCTTAATACACTATATTGCTTTATAACTAGTTTGGCACTACATATATTCTACAAATAAATAAAGCATATAATTTAGAAGGAATGATGTGGCCCCAACTGAAGGAGATGACATTCAACAGACAACTAAGTAATTGTCAGGGGAAATACTGAGCCAAAAAAGCTTTGTCACTCTTTGAACATTCTACCCATATTAGGGCAGAAATTATCTGACAAGAAATGCCGATCCAGGAATATCCAAGGAAAGAGGTGTTGCAGTTCAAAGACTTTTTTTCACTATAAGCAACTGTTGTTGAACTGTAATCCCACATGGACTGCAGTTGTATCAGGAAGTCCGTTATCTTAACACCAGATCTCTGAATTTCTTGTTGTACTACGATGTTCACTTGGTCGGGTGGAATATCAAAGATATTGAAGAAGACGCCTCCCTCACATAATAGGACATGCTTCATCATAGGCGTTTTCTCCACACCCAGACAAGATGGTACTGTCTGGGCGGACTCAACCAAATATGTTTTTTATTGGGAGTTCTTATATAAAATAATAACTGGTTAAGCAGGGAACCAGATTTTTTGGTATAGTAAAAATACCGACAAGTATACCCCGGTCAAATCGTTTATTCTGGGGTACTTGTGGTATCGTTAAAATCATAAGTTGGGGTTCTTTTGAACATAATATTTCAAATATACCCTCATTTAAGTGCTAACATGTTTCGGCCCACGTGGCTAGACCTATCGCGTCTGGGGCCTACGTCAGGGCGTTGTTTTTCTGTTCCTTAATTTAAGGTCCCTGCCTTATCTTTACGCATTTACTTCATGCATACCACTCATGAGGCTTAATGCACTCACCTACACATCTTGTGCTCAGACTCCAGTAGATTTTCTACTGGTAAATGCTTAATAGCATCATGCAGGACTTGTGTAAAATGGTGGCGTCCTGTAGTCACACGTTCATCAAGGATTCGCCCCCACTTCTCAACCCATTGGATACCCCGCCTGCCGTCGAGCCTTTCAAAGACTGCCATCACAATTCCTACCTGCAACTCATGTTGGCAACTTTCCCGCTGTGGTATGCAGTAAAAGGGCGAGGGAAACTCCACAGCTGAATGGACAGAGATTGGAGGCATCATATCATCTCTAATAAAAGCCTCTACACTGCAGAGCTCTATGCCCAGAATTACTAACAGTTTGTGAATGGGAGTATGCTGAACTGTGCATAATTAGTAAGATAAGGCACTGTTCAGCTTGCTTCTCATGCTGGTGCACATGTGGCTACCTAGCGTGTAGGCAGTCACCATCGTGCACAGGTGGCTGTGTTGTGGGCAGGATTGTTTTTGTGCAGGAATGAATGAAGGAATGATGCCATTTATAATGCGCTGGCTTTCACACCAATGGAGCATCTTGCCGCTGAGAGTGAGTAGACTGAGTGTCAGGGAGTGTGGTCTCTAATGTGTGGTTAGATGAGAGATAGGGCCAGACTATCTGGAACTGTGAAAATCCAAGTTTTCAGTTTTTTCTTGAAGATGGACTCCGTCTGAGTAAGTCTCAATTGGGTGGGTAAATAGTTCCAGGCTTTTGTCCCTAGTACAGCCATAGATATTCCTCCTCTGGATTTCAGACGGAAATGGGGGGGTACTAGTAGATTTTCCTTAGAGGATCCTAGATTACGCGCAGGTATATAAGCTTTTAATCTGGTCCTAAGGTATTTAGGACCACTTTGTTTTACAGCTCTGAAAGTTATCACAAGGATTTTAAAGAGAATTCTCTTGTGTATGGGTTGCCAGTGGAGGGTTTGAAGAGCCTCAGGGGCTGAAGATCTCCTTGGTAGATTCAGTACCATACGTGTTGCTGCATTTTGTACAGTCTGCAGCTTTTTCAGAGTACTTTTCTTTATACCTGCATAGAGACTGTTGCAATAATCTAGTCGTGATAAGATCAAAGCCACTGCCACAGACTTGCGAGCTAATGCTGGAAGGACGTCAAATAATTTTTTCAGAATTTTTATCCAATGAAAACAAGTTCCTGCTACCGACAGGGCCTGCCGATGAAAAGAGAGGGATGTATCAATTCGGACTCCTCGATTTTTAGCAGTGTCGACAGTATTGGAGGGTGGGGCTGTGTCTGTTGGCCACCACATTTTGGGTGAAAAGATATTATATTTCCCCAGCAGCAGAATCTCCGTCTTTTGGCTGTTACATTTAAGATGGTTGGTCTTCATCCACTCGAAGACAGCCGAGAGACATTGTTGGAAATTTTTTTCAGCTGCTGTGGATTCTTTATCCAGGGTAGGGATGAGCTGATGAGGGGCACACGTGCAAAGAGGAAGGAACGAGAAGAAATAAAGATGTTTTTCCTTGGTATGCCATGGTCGGGTATGGGCACCATTTTGGCCCAACCCAGTTTCACCGACCTTTGTAAATCTAGGTTTGCAGGGTAATTCGAGACAGAAGGAGGTGCTCTGTTACTTTGCTGACACAAAGTGACGCAAAGCCAGCAAATATCGATTTACTGGCTTTGTAAATGTCACATAAACACTTGTGTGGCTTTACTTCAACTCGTGTGATGCAAGGAACATGCAAAATGATTGGTAGATCTGGCCTCTAGTGCTGAAAGGTGGCGCACTGGTATATCATATTTTTTTTTAATTAAGTCAAAATGTAATTATTTAGATTCACCCACTGTTCTCGTAGAAAGCTGTGCATAGTGAAGACACTTTGCACTCTGGTATTAATCATCTCCTCATAAACAAGTCCTTGTTGAGTACTGAGTGAAGCAGTTACACCCACAAGAGGATGAGACGGCGGCGCAATTATTAATTTGCATTTTAATAAGCAATAGAATTCATTGCTTTCAATCATCTTCCGCTTTCTCGCTAGACTCCCCTCTCCAGCATGTGACGCCCCAAGACGAATGAATGACGAGCATATTCTATTTCATACTGTGAAGCAGTTAACACTTCCAAACATTTATCACATAAATACAATTATCAAAAGCATACACGACAAGACAGATGGTTGGCATGTGACAGCACACACATTCTGCATGGCTCTGGATACAGGCTCCAGCCCCATGCATTTGTCTGTATTTCTGAATTGTGTTCATTCATTTGTATTGCTCGCCTGTCTATTAGCCTTGCTCAACATGCCTAGAAAGTCAGGTGGGTCCTGATGTGGGAGAGATCAAAGCAGAAGATAAACTACATCTGGTGAATATTCCATGCCTTCAGTTTGAGGGGTGTGAGTGGATGTGCAGATGCACCCCAAAATAAACAATCTGCCTAATTTAGGGATTATTCCCCATAGGGGGCAGTGGTGATCTTTAGACTGCACAGGTCAAAATCCCAAATAGATTTTCCATATAGTGTGCCAACTCCTGTAGTTTCGACTGCCCACACAATTCAAAATAGAACCTAAATACTTTTTAATAGGAGGGTAACATTGCATCTCCTTGTTTGCCTCATATGTCCAGGCTTCTATTGCTTATAGCTGTCATCAGTCTCGATCCAAGTATTCAGATGTAAAGTCTTTCCTTTCCTTGTTAATGAGTCTTCGAGCGATGGTACGTTTTTCATACAATATTCTTTATTAACCAGTTTCTAATCAACTTTCTGGCAGACCCAGTAACAGCGCTTCTTGGAGAGTGATTAACAACGAAAAGAAAGAGTTCACATTGCAATACTTGGATCTAGAGTGATTAGATACAGCTATAAGCAATAGAAGCCTGGATATATGATGAAAACCAGGAGATAAGATGTTGCCCCTACTAAATGTAGGCATTGATTGTTCTATAAAATGAGACAACATAGGCTCTCTGAGACTAACCAAGACTCCCTCTTTTGTTGCAAGTCTAAGGGGCATATTATCAAGACAGGCGATACAATTATCGCCGCTAAAACGGCGATAATGGGCTTGATAATATGCTCTATGGAATTCCAATTGAAGCCCATGTTAGACGTCCTTCACATCTTACATGGGCTTCAATTGGAATTCCATAGGGCATATTATCAAGCCTGTCTTGATAATATGCCCCTAAAGCTTTCGCTCCATAAGTGATGACCAAGCAATGGTAATGCCAGTTGCTTTGGATTTCGTGTGTGCATGTATGCAAACACAGGCATGCACAAATCTACAGACTATTTGTGCCTTGTCTCTGTGCAACCTGCTTCTTTCTGCGCCTCCTCAATTTGAGCCTAGCACCGAATGGCTAATTCAGTGAATAAAAACACAGGATCACGAGGCGGAAGAGAAATAAAACATGGTAACAGTAAATAAAAATACACCGTGGACTGTGGGAATGCACAAAGCACTTTGTGTGACGTCTCCTTGAGGACAATGCTTTTATTCAAAGCTCTTCCTGTTTTCAAATAAATGGTTTCTGTTTCTCTGCCACCCTTTCAACAAACAGGCCTCATTGTTTTGGTTTTCCCTGTTCTAGCAACCGCTTGTGAAGTTCTAAAAGAACAAAATTAATGATTTCTGTCTTAGAAGAAAAAGAAATTCGAAGTAGAACAAAGGCACGAGTGTCTAATCTTTATAGCTGGACCAAAACCCAAAAATGAGGGGGGCGTGGCCACGCAAGCGTCTAAAATGGCCGCCTGCTAGTGAAGCTCCGTCAGTGGGCACAACACATCCTGCATTTTCCTCCCAATGCCTCGACGCCGCTAACCTGAAAACGGCATCCCCGACCGCATGAAGAGATCCTGCAACCGGCAGTCCAAATCTGGGTCGCGGTGAGGCATCCGCTCCTGAGTTGCGACGGTGGTGCACTGAGGCCGCAGAGAGATTGGACGTGATGCCCGGGGCTCTGCTGGCATTGCAGTACGTACGATGAATCGCCCGGACTGGAGGTGAGCGGGGGCCGGGAGTCGTAGCGGTCAGGCCGGTGGCCGTAGTGCGCTGATTGAGTGGGTCCCCCTGCGCCTGCGCCACATTGCCACAATTACGCCGCTGTGCAAAGGTTAACCCGCTCCGCATTAGGCGACACCATCTGGACTGAGAGACCGCATTGGGGACAGGGCCCATCGGCCTCCGCGGCACAAAACTGAAATGGGTGCAGGGGCGCAGGGGACAAGGGGTCTTTACCTATCTGGCTGCATCCCCGAGATCACCACACCCAGCTGTGCGACTGATCGGCTCCTTCTCCCTCCCCCCCACCTGGGGCCTGCTTGTTGCTCAACAGATCGCCGCCATTGAGACCCTGCAGGATTGCGACCTCTGGCCCCGCTGTCTCTCTTCTGCTCTTGCCACTTGGCCTCATTGAGCCCAGGATTTGCTGCGGAGGCGGTATAGAACACCTCTCTCCCCCGCTATGCCTGTATTTAGCGGCAACTGATATCCGCGACCAGCTAGTCTTCCGCCTGCCTGCCTGCGGTGAATCTTCATAAGTCTTGGGGGAGTGGTTTGCAGCATCCCCCCGGGGTTCTACGATGCACCCCATCAGGAGACCGCTGTTTGCGGGAGGAGGCAGGCGGCGGCAGTGGCGGCACAAGTAACAGGTGTTCTGGTGGACTTGCATTAACCGTGCTGTGCTCCTTGGTGCTGCCTTTCCTCTCCTCTTCCCCGGCCTCATTGTGCCACCCTGGTTGGGGGAGATCTCCTGCGTGACCTGCAGTACTCCCTTCTGATTGCTGGTCCGGTGGTGAACTGGGTCAAGGTTACAGATTGCTCCTCAACCTGTGGCTACACTCATCCTGCTTGGCGCCTGGTGAGGTTCCGGTTCTGTTGACTTTACCCTAGGCCTAACTTCACTCTGCCTTTACAAACACGTCTCCTCACTGCGGCATGGGCCGCAAAGACCCTAAATAATGGACTCTGCCCTTCGGGAAAGTAGCGGATCACACTTCCGAGGAGGCCCCCACCATGGTGGAAAACGCACAGAGTATGGATGCTGTGGACGATTCTCCCTCACTGTCGGCGTCGATGCTCCAGGAGATGAGGGCGGGATTTAAGGCTCTCAATAGCAGATTTGACACACTGGACAAAAGCCTTGCAGACATGGGAACCAAACTCCCGGCACATGACTGACGCCTGGATGTGGCAGACGCCTGTATGTCGGATATTGAGGACAGTACGGCGTAGTCACTAAAACGCCTTGACAGAGTGGAACGGATCTTGAAAGAGGTTGCAATTAAAAATGAAGATTTGGAGGCGCGCAGTCGGTGCAACAACATTTGCATTCTGGGCGTGCCGGAGACTGCTGCTACCGGGCGGAAGGACGTCTTCGTGGAACGATTGCTATCTGATTTGTTTGGAAGTTAGGCCTTCGCCCCGGGATTTGCCATAGAACGGGCGCCTCGATCCCTTGGCCCTAGGCCAAATCCGGGCCTCCCACCGAGACCAATCATTGCGAGGATCATGAACGTCAGAGATCGGGATGCAATATTGCGCCTGGCACAAGAGCGGGTTGACGTCCACTGGCAGGGCTCTAAAGTTTCTTTCTTTCCTGACTTCACAGTCAGGGTCCAAGAGGCCCGCCACAAGTTCATTGGGGTGAAGGCAACCCTCAGGAACCTGGGACTGAAGTATGGATTGCTTTACCCTGCCAGGCTTAGGGTGGATGTGGGAGGCCACTCCTGCGTCTTCGACAATCCAACTGAGGCACAGGAATTTTGCCACACTTACAAAAAGAACAACAGCGGTGCGGGATCTGGAGGTGGGTCCTTCTCCTCAACATAGTGGCTCGTACACCAGCATGGAACTCTTTTCCAATACAGGGACCGGCTGAAGAGGCATTCCAAGCCTTTTATTTTGACTCTGTTGCCATAATGGAAAATGCTCTCAATTAATTTCTGTTGTTATAAGTTAGTTGTACGGCCGACGTGGCGAAGCCACCCCTAAAGGTGTACACCTTGTTTTGGTTTCTGGTTCAAAATGGACGGAAGTGCCCTTCCAGTGGCTTCTCACACATTCGTAAAGTTAATTGGCACTTCCAACTGGTTCTTGGGTCATGGTATTGCCTTACTTGGGAATGGGTGAGCCTGGGTGGTAGGGAGGAACCTTGCAATGGTTACGTATTTTCGATGATTATACAAACAGCTCACTGTCCCATGGCGATTTATCAGTAGGCAATCTGTTCACATATTTGTTGATATATACCCGCCATGGCTTAGCTAGGTAACATTGTTGGACCCTGTGGTCTGTCCCTTATGTCCTGGAATGCACAAGGCTTCAAAAACACCCGCAAATGGCGGCAGGTGCACAATTATTTAACGCGACACACAGTCGACATTGCCTATTTACAGGAAACACATTTACCTCAGGCTGACACTAACCGCATGGCTGTTAGTTGGGGGGCGCACAGATATTTTGCTAACAATAGTAGATATGCCAGGGGCGTCACCCTCCTAATACATAAGAGACTCCCCTTTAGCCCTGGCAAAGTGGTAGGAGGCAGTGAAGGCCGGTCCCTTATTGTCACAGGCACACTCATGGGTCATTTTATCGCCTTGATAGGTATATACGGCCCAAACGTTGACGCACCCGATTTCTTTCACTCCCTAAAGATACACTTGATGAAACTCGAACCCAGTCTGATTATAATGGGTGGAGACATTTTTCATTAATAGACATTGGACGGACACACAATCCTCTTAACACGTCCTATACCCATTATATCTGGTTACCATAATACATGGACCAGGATAGATTATTGGCTGGTCTTCCCTGGAATTGCTGGTTGGTTCCGGGCTTTGGAGAAGTTGCCATGAACATATTCTGACCATTCACCGGTGCTGCTTTGCTTGGATGTCCCTCGCCCTGAGGGCTTTGAACGGCAGTGCCGGTTTCCTAGCAGAGCACTGTAGGACGAGGTCTTTAATGCTGAGGTACAAGAGGCTACCGAGGATTATTTCGTCATAAACACCGGGTCTGTAGAAACTTGGGCGGTCCTGTGGGAAGGTTTTAAAGCATACATAAGGGGTGTCTACATAGCTAAAAATGCGGGTGTGCTCAAAGACTTGCGCTCCACACTGGCCCGCATTGAACGAGACATATCAACACTCGACACCGAGTTGCTTTGCGATGCCACAGCTGACGTTGAAAGTTGACGTTTATCCCTTTTAGTAGAATTTCGCTAAACCGCAGACAGGGAACTGTTACATTTGGGTAAATATCACACTGCGAGAAGGTATGGGAAGGGCGAATGACCTGGTAGAGTGTTGGCACAACTGCTCCGCCCCCCTTACAGCAGGGCATGCATAACTGAGATATGCACTCCCTTAAATCAGCAGGTCTTCTACACTCTGGAGATCCATGACACTTTTTTGAGTACTATAAGGCCTTATACTGCTCCAGGATTGGCTGCGATCTTACTGAACAGGATGATTATTTGTCGGAAATAGCGCTAGTCTATCTGGAAAAAGGTATGCAGGAATTCCTGGCACAGCCCATATCCAAAGCGGAGGTTGTGGGTGCGATAGATGCACTCCGTGGTTCGTTGGTCCCCAGTCTTGACGGATTTACCAGAGACTTCTATAAAGCTTATAAAGATATCCTAGCGCCCCAGTTGATTGAAGTATACGCAGAGGCACTGAAGAGGCAAATTATTCCCCCTACACTTCGAGAAGCAGTTATTATATACCCATTTCCCTATTGAACCTGGACTATAAAATACTGGCTAAGATTCTAGCTAGCAGACTGTCTCAACTGATGGAAATATATTATTTCACCAGCACAATCTGGATTTTCCCACACCGTTCCACAGCGCTCAATCTCCAGACCCTCTCCGCTGTTGTGCATAGGATAGCCCCCAAAGTCCCTGCTGCGGTTGTATTGTTAGATGCCGAAAAGCCTTTGATTCTTTAGAATGGCCCTTTTTTCTCTCTGTAATGCTCCGCATGGGGATGCCAGCTGGATTCGTGGCCACTACGGCCCTATTGTATAACAGCCCAAAAGCTAGACTCCGCATCAATGGCACACTATCTCACCCCTTCTCGCTGACACGTGGCACACAACAGGGATGCCCCTCTCCCCACTTTCATTCATATTAGCTATGGATCCCTTAGTTATGCATTTTCAAGAGCGTCATCTCCACCGGGGAATACAATTTAACACAAGACCCTTATTAGTTTCACGCAGACAATACCATACTATATGTGCGTCACCCACTGGACAATCTTGAACCGATCATCAGGGAAATACTCAGATTTCGCTGCTTTTCGGGGCTAGGGATCAATTGGCACAAATCTTTTCCCAGGGAGCACGACCCCATGGGATTTTGAATTTTCTCTTGAATGGTGTCATGATTCAGTCAAATATCTAGGTATTCAAATACACTTAGACACTGCTAGTATTATTAGCTTGAATTACAGACGTGCCGTGAACAACTTGGAGGCGCAGGTGGAAAGATGGTTGCGCTTGCCGTTGTCAATAGCAGGCAGGGTCGCTATACTCAAAATGATAGTGCTTCCCAAATCTTTGTATTTATTTAATAACATCCCCATCCCTCTCACTAAGGCCTTTTTTTTACAATTACTTACGCATCTTATACGATTGGTCTAGGGGGGCAAGAGACCTCGTGTCAGCTGGCAGGTCCTTACTCTTCCATGCGACAGGGGGGCTTACGGAGTCCCTGATCTTCATTTATATTATCTAGTGGCTGGGTGTAGCTGCGCATTTGCGTGGTATCACCCAGATGCGCGAATTCCCTTTTTGAGACCGGAGGCGGACTTTGTGCTTCCTCGGAAGTTGTCCACTGTTCTGCCGAAGGGCGTCCCCAGAGACCCAAAAGACATCCAAACCGTATCCACTACTAGTTGGGCTTGGGACAGGCTACGAAGACTTTTTGGAGTTAACAGACTGTATTCACCGGCTTTACCTCTCCCAAATCCCCTATGGCTCCCCATTACAGACGAAACACTTGTTCAACGCACATTACTCAAATTCAACATTGTAAAGATAGGGGCTCTATAGCCAGACGACCATACATTCCCAGTATCCGAGGATACCCGTTTTCATGATAGTTCCTTCATGGATTCCTTTGTGATGCAACGCAATTGTTCATCATTGAGAGCCGCATTACCCACTTATCCGATTGCACCGGAACCTATGACCCCTCTGACATTGATAATTGAGAGTGAAACAGCACCCATCTCATTTTGAAACTGTACAGGTCTTGTTCTGGTCTATGACCGGTGACAGATGTTAAAATACGCACTGCCTGGGAACAAGACCTTGGCCGTCCCATTACAGACGACCAATGGAAAAAATGCTGCATGGTAACGAGGGGAATCTCCCTCAACAGCAGGCGCAAACTTATTCATTTTAAGTTCCTTCGCCGAGTATACCACACACCGGCCATGTTGCACAAACTCGACCCCTCCAGACCACACCACTGCTTGAAATGTTCCGCTCCATATGCGGACATCGCCCACCTTACATGGACTTGCCCCAAGATACAGACATATTGGAGACAAATCCACGATGCACTAGGAGACATGACGGCGTTGACACTTATCCCCACACCGGAAATTGCACTTCTGGGATATACAGTTAACTTCCCTAAAAAGATTAGGAGATTTGCATCCCTTGTGCTACTGCTAGCTAAGCAGGAAATAGTGCTGCTATGGGGTCGCCGAACTGCTCCTACCCTACAGAGTTGGCTACATAGCCTGGCTTTCTGTAACGTAAACAGTGAATTGTATGCCACCCTCATGCCAAGCTCATCACGCCCCAAAGACATATGGGGCCCCTTTAAGACGTACATTGAACGGAAATGCCAGAAAGCTGCGTCTCAAGTAGAACGAGGCATAGTCCCAGAGGGGGTGGGATGATGGAACATGACTTCGTACAAGCTCTTTATATAAATGTCAGATTTGCTCTCAAATTATTTTACATGTGCATGGTTGGGGATTTTTGTATAACTGATGGTTTTCAACAGAACCTCGGCCGCTGTGGTATTTGGGTATGCGGGCGGGCCAAGAGGGTTGATACAAACGAAGTTAGCTGCTATGATCATTTTACCTATCATTATGCCTGGCTTCATTTTATAATATTGTATATATGTGACGATTGCTTTGGGATACGATATTTGACAGTATACCGCTCTGTATCCTTTTTTGTTTCTTAATATATAAGAAAATCTGAAAATAAAGATTTAAAAAAAAAAAAGAAATCTTCAAGGAAAAACAAGCTTAAACATAGCAAAATTTAGAGAAATTAGTCTTAAGGTCCCACTCTTTGAACTATTTTAATACATGTTAATAGGTATGTGCCAGCACAGAACTAGGTTATGCTATTTTGACCCAAAAAATTGTGGAAAATTTTGCTGAAGGTGCGGACTTGGCCGACAGGTCAATGGAGTAGCCGTGTTTCTAGAAGGTTCCTCCAAACCCCAGTGATGGTTTCCATACCCCTGATACCCTTGTGGAAAACATCAGCTTCGAACAGCGATCACAGGATATACCCATGGACCTGCCTTTAGCAGCAGCACAAACACAAGGCATGGCCTTAACCCCTTCGATGCTGCGCAGATTCCGCCGCTGTGCTGACGGAATCTTGCGCGGGTGTGGTCATGACGGAATGGTTCCGTCATGAGCACAGCTCAACCGTGGGTCATGACGGAACCATTCCGTCATGAGCACCGAAGGGGTTAAGGGGAACAGGGTAGCCGTGTTTCTATAAGGCTCATCCAAACCCCAGCAAGGGTTTCCATACTCCTGATACCCTTGTGGAAAGTATTAGCTTCGAACAGTGATCACAGAATATACCCATGGACCTGCCTCTAGCAACAGCACTAACAAGAGATGTCGCCAGCAGGGTAGCCTTGTTTCTAGAAGGCTCCTCCAAACCCCAGCAATGGTTTCCATAACCATGATACCCTTGTGGAAAGCATTGGCATCGAACAGTAATCACAGAATATACCCATGGACCTGCCTCTAGGAGTAGAGCGAACACGAGGCGTGGCCATAAGGGTAGCCTTGTTTCTATATGCTTCACCCATACCCCAGCAAGGGTTTCCATACCCCTGATACCCTTGTGGAAAGCATTAGCTTCCAGCAGTGATCACAGAATATACCCATGGACCTGCCTCTAACAGCCACGTGAACACAAAGAGAGTTTGTTACACCTACCTGACGCAGAAGGCATCTCTGGCACTTTCCTCTCGGGACGGCAACGCTGTTGGTCTCCCCTGCCGCCATCACTACCGCTGGCCGCCGTGGGGGGAGACTACAGCTCCCAGAGTGCTCGGTGCCACTTCCTGGTTCCGCCGGATAGCGCGCCCGGAGGCGCTTGAAATTGGAGAGGCTCCATCGGTGGAGCGGGGGCATTTGTTACACCTACCTGAGGCAGAAGGCATCTCTGGCACTTTCCTCTCGGGACGGCAACGCTGTTGGTCTCCCCCGCCGCCATCACTACTGCTGGCCGCCGTGGGGGGAGACTACAGCTCCCAGAGTGCTCGGTGCCACTTCCTGGTTCCGCCGGATAGCGCGCCCGGAGGCGCTTGAAATTGGAGAGGCTCCCTCCGCGTCGCAGGACGCGCGCGGGCGGCGCCGGGCTAAGCCCGGGCAAAGGGCGGGCCCTCTGTGGCCCTCAGAGGTCATCAGTGGTCGGGCGAGCCACCCCACTAAGCTGTAAAGTAAGGTGAGAGAGGCGACATGTCCATCAGGGGGAAACGTTCCGTAAATCCTATGGGTAAACCGACAGTGACCGACCCCATAACATCGTTATCCCTAGAAAATATGTTGGACAATGTTTTAACCTGGTTGCTAACGAAATTGCGAGCACAGAGAGACGGATGTCACTGGAGCTCTTACGTGCACACTCTGAGCCCCGGGATTTAAGTATAGAATATATCGTACCTTTATCCCCAACTGTTATAGTTACCAAACCCAATTCGTGTCTTTTACCATCTGTTACCCCTGGGGGAGAAAGTGACACTATTATTCTTGACTCCCAGCTTGATGCCACTGCACATGTTTCCATCCCTCTTGTAGCCTCGAAAACCAAAACTGTTAGAGGAAAAAGGAAAAGAGGCCCTCCAAAATCTTTAACTAATAAAAGGAAACAAGCTATATGTAATAAGGACCAACCGACACCGCAGAGTATGTGGACCAGAGGGAAGCAAAAAAGAACTGGGGGTAGCATGGCTATGACTGAACAATCGCAATCCGTTGAAGGTCCCTTGGACACTACCCCTCTAAGAAGTGGTTATAATTGCACATGCACACAGACGGACTTTGTTAGTGAAGTATTACATCAAAGAAGTCTGATGTGAATTTTATGGAAACCATTGTGGACACTATTTTTAAACAGTTAGAATGTCAAATGATCAAGTAGTTTAATAATATTTTTAAAAGATTAGACCGAATTGAAACTCTGATAAAGAATGAAGATGTCAAAAGGAAGGGGGCTATTAGCCTTGATTTAATAAGGGGAGAGCGCTTGTTGAAGGAGCTAGAAGTCGCTAATAGGGGTGTTTTGAGTAAAGGGCCTAATGCTCTTAGTGGCGTAACTACCCCTAATACTGCATCCAAAAGTGTCAACGAAGGGAGAAGTCACATTGCAAAAACCACCCAGCAAACCCTGACAGGAGCAACGGAACCAGTACACCTTACTAGTACGGCCACTAATATGTTAAAGGATGCTCCCACCCTGCCAGCTGCAAGGAGGGAGGTACCTACTAGCATTGGATTAGATAAGGGTCAAACCACCACTACAAGGCCAACAATACACCCAGGGACTGCTCTCCATCTGCCCCCTGACGCCTGCCCTTATGTAATAATCCTGGCAGGCGTACCTCAGTTAAGGGAGGGACAGAGTGAGTCATGGATGCAGCTAAACAACAAGTGCCTAGACTGGTTATCCAAACATAAAGGGGTAGGCCCTAACATTATGAGAGAAATCTTGACTGTTCGACGGGTAAGTTGGGTTGGGCCACGACCTAAGAATATAGAAGGGGACTGTATCGTTATTAATTTTAGAAATCCCTCTACAGTTAAATTTATTCTTGGAAGTACCAATATGTGTTTTTCCCCCACTACTGCCATAACCTCTCTGCCATTGGGCTATTTCTACAGACCCCACTATAGACCACCTAGCCCTGCTTTACCACCTTTTCCCCTGCACAACAGGTTCAGTGCTTTGTCTGATCTGGGCTCCTTGGACTGACTACCAACTACCCTTCCAGATCTAGTAAGCAGGAATTATCTTAATATATCTGGCCCAGCGGGGGATCTAACCATTGATCCGACTACAGTGGCTGCTAATGATGCCAAGGCGCCTAAGGGCAACAGTTATGTTTCCACCTTGGTAACATCGATTAATAATCTGACAATCCTGAGTTGGAATATAGCAGGTCTCAACGCTAAAGTATCAAATGGGGACTGGGTGGATTGGGTTTCCAAATTTGACATCTTGATGTTTCAAGAAACTTGGTGCACTACTTCCCTACTTTTTGATGGATACAGTTGTTTTAACCAAACCGCACCAATCCCAGTTTTGGGTAGACCCAGTGGGGGACTTTCCATCTGGGTCAAAATTGGTGCAGACGTTAAAGTCGAACAGCTGGAAACATATGACAGGAGCTTTCAGGCATTGCTTTACATCAGTAGAATAAGAATATGTTTAATAAATTTTTATAATAATGATTTTAAAACACATCCTAATATGAATTTTATAAAGTTGTTTAATTTTATTGATGACATTACAGAAGGACAAAGGTGTGGTAAACTTGATGGGATATGTTTAGGAGGCGATTTTAATGCACACATCCACCGTCAAACCCCCCCTTGTAAAAGAGGCAAAGAACTGTCTAATCACCTGGCTACAAGGGACTTAATCAATGTCATGGAAAAGGCAAATACTATTGAAAATAAATGTCCTATGGCTACTTATGTTGGGCATGTGTGTGCATCTACAATTGATTACGTATTCATAACCTCCCCACTCGTGGATCTTTTATTAGAGGCCATAGTCGCTAGGACTGCATATAGCGACCACCACCCGATTTTATCTAGTTTTAAATGTATTAACAAAAAGGTAAAACGGACAGAAATAGGGGCTAAAAACATAGTCGCGTCGACAGACAAACTCAGGGTGGTCTGGAAGGGGATTGACAATAAGGGGGTGTTAGCCCGTGTTATAAAGTCTAAACCCCGATTAGTATCCACCTGTCTATCCTCCGACTGCCCTGGACACGCGATTGTGGAAGCATTTTCGGAGCTGTGCAAGACCATAAAAAAGGAGATATCTAAGCCAGCTTTAACTAACACTAATACTAACCTGAGATGGTTTGATAACTCCTGCTCCAAAGCAAATAGAGAATTGAGAATTGCCCTAAAAGCTGACCCACTTGATCAGTTACTGGTGAGGTCTCTGAGGTCTAGTTACAAACGCACTTTAAAAACACGCTCCGAAGAGCTCTTAAAAACCCATTGGGAATCCCTTGTACGCACAGCAGCAACGAAGGATGTTGCTGGGTTTTGGAGCGAGGTTAAGAACCTGAAATCGTTTGGCTCCAACATTACTCCCATAAACTGTAGCATACTAGGGGATGTATGGGTGGAGCATTTTACAAATATTTATATGGCACCGATCCCTTCCGTGGTAAATTCCCAAACTTTTAAGTTTCCGAACATTTCCATAATGGAGGTGGAGGACGCAATTTTTCAAAGCGCAGGAAACAAAGCGCCGGGGCCCGATAGATTATCCACTGATTTAATAAAATCAGAGCCTGACTTTTGGTCACCATTATTGTGTAATGTTTTTAATAATTTATCTATCACTTCATTGCCCGATTCCTGGTCTAACAGCACCATCGTACCTATCTTCAAAAAAGGTAATAGACTCGACCCTGGCAGCTATCGCCCAATATCACTAATCGATAATACATTGAAGATCTTGGGTAGGGTCATCTTTAATAAGATCAGTACTTGGGCTGAAGAAAATAAAATTTTACACCCATGTCAGTTAGGTTTTAGAAGCAATGTAGGGACGGTGGAGCAGTGCTTAAACTTAAATTTAGTTTTAGATAAATATACCATAGCTAAAAAATCCCCACTTTACTTAGGCTTTATGGATTTAAGTTCTGCTTTTGATTTTGTTAACCGTTCCCATTTATGGACAGCCTTGCTTAGATACGGTTTGGATGAACCGTTGGTTCAATTTTTGGCCCATCTACACAGTGATTTAAAAGCTCGTGTCCGTATTAATAATGATGGTGAGGTTTCGGGCGAGATTTTAATTGGCAGGGGAGTAAGACAAGGCTGTGTCCTGGCTCCCCTGCTTTTTATCTTATATATAAACGAATTAAGCACATCTTTGGGTAAACTAACCACCGATGTTCCGCTCGTCAACGGCAACCCTCTCCCCGCACTTCTTTATGCCGACGATGCGGTACTTATAGGTCGCACACCCAAAGCACTGCGTACTTTAATCTCAGGCTTCGTTTCTTATATGGCTGATCTTGACTTATGTACAAATTTTAAAAAATCCTACATAATGTCTTGCGGGCCAAAGAAACATAAAATTCGCCATATTACGTCAGGGAATAATGTTTTAAACAGCACTTGTACCTTCCCTTATCTAGGCTTGTTGTTTTCTGATTTTGGATCCTGGCAACCTCATGTTGCCAGAGGGAGGAACAAACTGGGCAAAGCCATTAATTCTATAATTACTCTACGCCAACCAAAGCATGTCGAGGTCATTCCATCCCTTTTACAAATTTATAAGACCCAGTGCGTCCCTACAGGAACCTATGGTGCCGAGGTGTGGGGTTACTCGAATTGCACCAACATTCAGACAGAAGAAAATAAATTCTCTAGGAAGGCCCTGGGGGGGATTATTTCGGCACCCACCTATGTGTGTCATAGAGAACTGAATCTCCCCTACATAGAGGATTTTATAAAATCAAGACCCGCTTTGTTTTGGTTAAAAATGTGGCGTAACCTCGCTGCCTCGTTGACCCGTGATATCATCTCAGACTGTCTAAAAAGTGAGCGGGCCAATTACATTCCCTGGCTTAATGCGGTACAGAAGAGTTTAGCAAGTGTAGAAATGGGGCACCTTTTCTTAGCCCCTGTAACAATAGACTCTTCGCATAAGAATATAGTAAGAAGGGCCTTATTCGATCTGTACCGAGCGAATCGAGAAAATATTGAACTCGCTAAGCCAGCAATCCTTAGGTATATTCCTGTTCAAGAACCTTGTGCTAGGCCACATAATATGCCCCAAGGTTACTTGTGCAAGAAACTGGGCAGATGGAATAGGAGTTTGCTATTTAGGTTTAGGGATGGAAGTGTGGTAAATTTACTTTGTTTCCCCTTGGGTTATACCCATAATTTGGGAAATTTAGATTGCCCATGTAACCAAGGTGGGAAGCAGAGCTTGCTGCATTTTACATTGTTTTGTGGCTTTTATGCAAAATATACCAAACACTTCCTAATTTCCTATTTTAGAGTTAGTGCTTTGACGGATTATAATGAGGCTTTCAGAATTTTACTGATGCTAAGCACTGACGATGTAATCTCCAGAGTTAGCCACTTTCTCAAAATTGCTGTTCGTTCTCGTGCTTCAATGAACACGGCCTGATAGGTTGTTTAACCATCTCGCACCATCTGCACATTGCACTTTTTTGGATAATGGGTGTTTATACACCATAATGAACCTGGCCTGACAGTTTGTATCATTATTTGCACATTGCATTTTTGCACAACGGGCGTTCCCTTAGATGTGCTTTGATTACTAAGATCTGTTTTATCCTTGTTCATTGGGATGATTTTTATGTTTTATATATATTTAAATGGATGTATTTTATAGAGTTATCAATTTTATCTTTTTATTCCTTGATGTTGAATAAAACGGAAATGGCCTGTTAGATCCAGAAGCATTTTTTGTACTATCTGTACATTGTCATTTGCACTTTTTTGGCTGTTTTGCACATATCTTAGCAATTATTGTTGATGTAACTTTTATTGTGTATAGGGATGAATGCTGCAATTTGTATGTACTTTTATGGATGTTTTAAATATATCCGAATAAAGATCATTTTAATTGAATTGAACAAAGAGAGTTTGTGACTCCTTTAGCTGCAGTCGTCCGAGCCAAGATCAGAAGTACTGCCCTCGATGACTTCTTGGATGGGCTCTGCTCCTGTGACTGCTTCAGATGAGAGGTAGCAGACACTTATCTGCACAGATCCAGACAGGCCTGATGACATGATAGGCGGCCCTTGCAAATATCCATCAAGCACAGAATGGAAGCGGACTCAAACAATATAGCTTTGGGTTCAGCTGAGGATAGATTGATCAGGCCTCGGAATGATGAACACCACAAGAGAGCCTGCACTTTGTTCCAACAGAGAACACCAGGGCCGGCTTTAGGGCAGTGCGACCGGTACGACCTCACTTGGCACTGACCTTTGAAGGGGATGCTGATCTCAGCGGGGTGCTGTGTTTAGTAATAGCTTATGACTGGAGAGATGAGGGACACTTTTGCCAGGTGGTAGTGAGAGAATCCGAAGAGGCAGTCATTGTGTACGGGGTCGCCAAAAATGATTGTCACACCGGGTGCTACCAGCGTTAAAGCCAGCCCCGGCTCAGAACACAATGTATAACACTGAGCCCACAAAAGTGCTATACCATGCAAATTACAGCGAATACTGCTGACTTTCCTAATTTGAGAAACGCAGCCTGGCAGGTGAGGACGAGGCATCATGTTCCCGCTAGGCAATGACGTCAAACAGAAAACAAACCTCAGCAAGTGCCTCAAAATGTGCACTAAAGCCACAACCCTATTCAATATGACATTCATTCCCTATTTTCGACACCCAGTGCACATCAGGCCTACAGAGGATTTGATTATCTAGCCAGACCTAAAATAGTATCTTCTTTTGATGTGTTTGGAAAAATAGAGATTAAAAACATTTCAAGGAACTTGTAGGCATCAAATACGACAATGCAGATCATCAGTAAATAAGACAGGAAGATTGGAAGAACTCCTTCAATTCCTGGGTCTTAGGCAAATGTCTAAAAAAAAATAGTGAGGCATTTGAGATGCACTGAAAATAATGCTCACGAATTCCTTGAAGTATGCAAAGGTTTTCACCTTTCCACCAGCAATTCATATTCAATAGCAACGAAGCCTATTTGTGAGACCCACAAATGTTGCCCATTTGCAACAAGCAGAATTAGTTTATCCACTGAAGCAATGGCGACAGTATGAAGCAGGGCTAACTTCTTGTACACCACCCTCCTCCCTTCTTGAGCACTCAGAGGAACAGATTTTACTAATTCCCTGTCTATGGTACTTGACAACTTGGAAGGATGGAATATTAAATTTGTCTTGCAAGGATCTAACCTCATTACTTCCAAAATACTGCATTTATTAGAAATAAAAGGATTTTTACAAGTGAGCCTTCCTGAAGAATTGTATGCAAACTTGTGCAGTCCTGCCTAACTAGATGGCACGGCACACACCACACATTAGTGTATCAGGCTTGGTTAGCTTAGTGGGTCCAGTTAGTACAAGCCGCAGAGAGTGTTAGTAGGACACCATATATCAGCCCCTAGGCATAGACGGATGGGTACATCATGAGGGAAGAGGTGCATTCACATAACACATACGTTCTGCCATCGCATGCAGCATCGCTCTCATTATTATGCATTTACAAATACACCCAATAATCTTCATTCTGCCCCTCAACCCAGGCTGCACTGGGAGGCAGGTGTGTCTGTTCAACAGAAATCTCCAGGAGTGATGGATGGCTGCAGTAAAGTGGTTTAAGAATGCCAAAACAACCCTTCCAGGAAAATAATATGCATTGGAAATTAAAGGCTTTAGGTAGAAAAGATAAATCCAGACTGGCACCGGAGAGGTGGCTATAAATCAGGCATTGTTCATTAACTAATTGCGATCAATCACTGTCCTACTTACTAGAGGGCAAAGTGTTGGCAAGGGTATCAGCCTGCTAACAAGCACAGGGTGCAATGCATGCTGCCCTATTCTTTTAAAAAACATATAATGGAAATGACACTCACTGCAAGTCACAGGGGTGGGCACTGGTGGCACAGGGATGTGACTGTGATAAATGAGTACACTTAAGTAGGTCCACTGGAAACAGAATATTTCATGCAAAACTAATGCAAGTTAATATGGCGCGTTGGCACCCATTTTGCATTCTACGCTGTCCTGTGCAAATTTGCATTTCACCCTCGAGTTTGTAATCTTGTTGCAACAAAAGGATAAGAAGTGATGTCTTTGTATCCTAGTCTGTGAATCAGAAAGAACTGAAGTGTGACCAGAAAGAGCTCAATCATCAGTTGTCGGAAGTGCAGGTCATGGGTCTCACAAGCTACAACCAGGGTTGCTCCTTCAACACCTGAGCATCTTCACTTAAACAAGCCCTGGGGAGCAGCGAAGATGGTGACCGTGTAAGTCACAGTATGTGGAGCCCCGAGGCCCTCGGCCCTGTACGAAGGTATCCTGACCCCCAGAAGCAAGCTGCTTGCTGAAGGAATACCTGCTTCAGCCCCTCAGACCCCTGGGAAGTCTGAACAGGGAATCCTCTCCCTTCCCGAAAGAATTGCTGATGCCACGGGGGCGGCTGCCGATAGCTACATTTGGTGGCCCTTCACATGGCTGGGATGGGACAGCTGGTGCGGTCCTTTTAATTTGTGCAAACACGCCCATCAACGAATTCACCTCAAAGCCCTGGCCAGGATTAAATAGGGGCAGCATTTGGAGTAGCGACACCTGCCTACATAGGCCCATCAGCGATCTGTGCAGTAGCGCCCAGCGGCTTCGGTTGTGTCGGCAGCAACATTGAGGAGTGCACACAACCGCACCCAGTAACAACTTTGCCACACTGCAGAGACCTGACCTGCGGGTTGTGATTGCACTCCCTGGAGGACCGACATCCTATTGTCTCCTGCATATGCCTGATTAAAAAGGGGGGGCAAGACACAGAGATCTACATGGCGATGAGGCCATGACTCCCATCCCTCCCCAACACTGGAACTCTGTCCCGTGGCCTGAGAGACCAGCCTTTGCACCCCCGCAGCCTACACTCGGACCCTATGCTCAACACCCCGCGGGTGCGGACACAGCACGACGTGGGGAGGACCTCCTCCTGACGGTCCCGCTCAGCAAATATTTGGTGATCTGGGGATTGAGCCTCTATCTGGCACTGTCCAAGCACAGAGGCCGACTTCATGGTCTGCACGAAACAGTATAGAGGCCAGCCCACTGTGCGCAGCGCCTCATGCAGCATAACTGAAGGTGATTTGCGATGCCCAAAAAGCTGAAAGACCAAGTCGAAAATGCAGGATCCAGCTTGGCCTCCATCAGACCGACAGAATACGACACTACTGCTCACATCAAGGCCCTACAAGAAGAAACGTGTCGATGACCAAGAGGGCAGGTTTGTGATATAATAATGTTCAGATAGTGGGCCTCCTGGAGAAAAGTGAAGGCCTCAGCATGGAACTTTACCTAGAAGAGTGGTATGCAAACACAATCCTGCAAGGCAAACATTCCACCTTTTTTACGTGGAGCGTGCCCACAGAGTTCCAGGCAGGCCGCTCCCCGGGTACCCCTCAATGACCAATAGTCGCTCAGCTTTTTAATTACAGGGACAGGGATCTCATCCTACAAGTTACCCGGGCGAGTGGCACATGGAAGATAGAAAATGCTCAAGTGAACATTCACTCCGACTACACCATGGAAGTACAGCGTAGGAGATCTTCCTTTCTCGAAGTGAAGCGGTGCCTCGGGGTCCATGGCATCAAATATGCTCTACAATTCACGGCCACCTTCTGTGCCACGACTGAAGCAGCATGGGCTTGGCTGGAAAATAAGATCATCACCACCTCACTTCAGAAGACATCCGACAACTCTGATGCATAAACGCCGCAGCCCTCACAGATCGCACGCCCCAATGGGCCCCTCGAAGGAACAGGTGGCCAAAGAGAGAGGATTGGCAGTGGTGGAGGCGGAACATAAGAGTGTCTATCCCTTCTCCTCCTGGTTCAGAGGCAGGAAGTCCCAACAGGGAGGCACCAGACATCCCCCAGACTTTGAAAAACACTCTACTTGGGGGGGAGATATGGCGCTGGTCACCCCACAGACAGCGAAAGAGGTGATATGATCACAAGGGCCATTTCACTTGTTAGCTTATTCTGCTCTTAGCAAAGGGTGCCACAGGAGCGGAGACCAGGCTGTTGTTGTTGAGGCAAGTGCTACAAGAGCATCTTATACTAGTGCTGATACTACCCTGCATACACTGCCCACTTGAACTCAGTGTCACAAATTTGACTGGCTAACACGTTTTACGATTGTTACACTTAAGTGCTGCTGGCAGGACACCAGTTGCTGCGCTGGCCTGGAAAGGGGGTATTTGAAGTTTAGTACGTACTAATTTATTTTGGTTATCTTTTTTCTACTGTTTTCCCTTTTTATTTTTTTGCTCAACAAGTTACAGAATTAGTATACACTCTGTTGGGGTGGTGAGGTTCACTGGTGTGGAGGGATGGGGTCTACATGGAAGGTGGGTTGTAATGCTGTATCACATGAGTAATGCCATATGGTTACACCCTCCACTACAATGGGGATGTAATATATGCTATTGACCTGGAATGTGAGGGCTTTGGCCAGTTACGTGAAGCACTAGCGCATGCATCAATTCCTACGTAGAGGTAAGATCCGTATCGCACTTCAGCAGGAGACCCATTTGACCGCGCCTTACCTGGAAGGCATGCGTAGGCACTGGCGAGACACACTGGTGAGGACCACCTACTCCTGATATGCTAGAGAGTTGCTCGTTTGGGTGGAACCGGGAATACCTTTGGAGGTGGTGCATACCATGGTGGGCCCAGAGGGTCGGTACGTAGTCCTGGAAAAGATACTGTGGAAATTTAGCGTGCAAACTGAACATTATCTGCGCCATCTTGCCTCTCCCCAGCACCACGCATAGCAAATGCACGGCCGCCATTTTAGGCACCCCACTCTCTCTCCCCGCTCACTCTCGATCGCCAGCGCTTCCCCCCGGCGCTGCGAGCATCCCCCGCGCGCCGGCCACCCCCGCTCTCTCATACAGGCCATAAACCCTCTCCTTCTGCGCGACCCTGCTACAGAACCACTTCCGACCGACAACCCATACATGGTCATGCCTCTCCTTTGATAACCCCCCTTCCCCTGCGCCCCATTGTCTGAACTGGTCCCAGGCCATCACCTAGCCCTGCGGATGCAGTTTATTGCCCCTACTGTAAGGGAAACACCCCACATCAAAGGGATTACAGTAGAATCAAAGCCCCTACCCCCTGAGACCCGGCCGGTTGCACACACCCCCGGGAATTAGCGGAATTCCCTGCTGCGCGATAGCCATCTCCCACTGCGGGTAGGGTGGGAACCTCTACTGTAACCATGTGTGGGATCGGATCTGAGCCGGGGCTTCAGGGGATATTTCCCCGCACATCAAGGGAATCTCAAGAATGTACTATGTATAATAAAGCAATAAACCAGTGTATAAGAGACCAGGTCTCAGAGATGCAGTTAGAGCACCTCGTGACGATACCTTGCTGTCTGATCTGATGTGTTCTGCTCCGACGGAATAAAACCTTGTTTCCTGCCTTCCAGTCTCCAGCGCCTGCCTCTTTTATTGGTAAATTATCGAGTGGTATGAGAGGCGATTACCGCCGGGCAAATACTTGAAAGGATACCGACTGAAACTGCCGCTACCATTTAACAATTGGCGTCCCAAACGTGGGGCCCATCAGCGACACGTGGATCCAGTGGGAGAGGTCCCGACGACAGAGTGAACGACTGCATCGATCGGGAGAGCTCCTGCCCAATAGACCCTCGTCTGGCAGCCGATCATCCGAACTTCACTGGTTCCGAGCAGACCTCTCTCGAGTGATCTACGGTCCTGACTGGGAACCATCAGGAGTGCCGCGGCAAATACGGAGAGTAGAGGACGATCGGGCGCTGGAGGCGGAAGACGAGAAACTGTCCACGCGGTCCGGGTAAGGTCGTGATACACGACAAATTGAGAAATAATTGATTGATTGTTTAATGCTCTGGAAATACTAGTATTGCTCATTGATTGTGCTCATTGATTGTTCTCTTTGAGATATTCGCTGTCTACAAACGGGGAGGAGTAGAAATACTCTCTCTCTCTCCCTTTGCAGATAGTGAAAGGTAGGTAACGCAGACTTTTGTCCCCGTTGAAACCCGTCGTGCCTATCTTTATCTCCCCATTGATTGATTGTCCGAACATTGATTGTTTTGAAGAATAGTGCTTTTTGAGATATTCTCTGTTTGCAAATAACGTAGAATAGGAATATTCTGTCTAGTCTTTGCAAATAGTGAAGGGTAGGTAACGCAGACTTTTGTCCCCGTTGAAACCCGTCGTGCCTATCTTTATCTCCCCATTGATTGATTGATTGATTGTCCGAACACTAGTTGTTCGATATTGGTTCTTTGGAGGTATTCTCTGCTTACAAATAACGAAGAATAGAGATATTCTGTCTAGTCTTTGCAAGCAGTGAAAAGATAGGTAGTGCTGACTTTTGTCCCCGTTGAAACCCGTCATGCCTATCTTCTCCCCACTGATTGGTAGTTGGTTCTGCCCGGACCGCTTATTAGAGGTGAACCATCCGGCACCACTGGAAGGCACCCCTAATAAGGACATGTTCACTAAATATGGACTAGTCGCCGTAGCCTATAGCAAGCTGTGGCATAAATATACCAAGAAGGACCCCGAAAGTCAGTGGCCACTGATGGGATCCTTCGACGACCATAAGATAGAAGCGCTAGAAATAGCTCTGCGTAGCAATAAGACGACGCCTACTATGCTTGACAGTATCGGCATGTGGCACAAAGAAGCAACGCAACGGAAAAAGAGGGAAGAAGTAAAAGCAGAAAAGGAATTACGAAAGGCAGCTCACCTTGCCGCTAGAAAGTTAGAAGAAGACATAAAAGAGAGAAGGGAAACTAAACTAAGACAGGAACCCGAAACCTCAGGCCAGTACGCTGTTAGGACCCCTTCTTTGCTCTACCCTGAGTTGTCCTCCAAGCAGCGAACGAATGACGAGTTACTGTTAGGTCCTCCGATCATTTACATGCCCCCTCCGTATGCACCCTCGCAATCAATAGTACAACACCCACAACCCCCGAACACGAGCGAAAGCAGTACAAGGGCCTCGGCCCTCACGGCCTCCGCGCCGGCTGAGCCTCTTGTGCCGAACCCAACGTCAACCACAACGCCAGTCGACCATGAGATAGGAAAGAGAGAGTCCACCAGAATGAATCGACTAACTAAGGATGAACGAGCAGGAATCGACAAGATAGTAGGGACGCTGGTGGAACGAAAAGAAAGTGAGGAGTATATAACAGACGTGTATAACTCGTATGCCGACAGCCGCAGACGACACTTCGTCGTACGGCTCTGTTATCACGCCCTGAATGCATATGAGGACAGATACCACGATAAAGGTCCCGAAGGCTTAGCGGCCCTATATAGGAAGGTAGACATTGGGGAAGAAGGAGAGGGCGATGTAACGAACCTCTTCACTCGTACACTCGAGGTCTACCGACACCTCAAAGAACATGGACAGACCACCACAACAGAAACCCCCATAGCAACTAAGCCCCAGGGAGGAAGGGCCGATGCCATGATGCCCATTAAAGAAGCTGCCCCCTACTGGGTCCCCCCACGGGGTCAGGGAACACACGACGACATCAACCACCAAGATGCGAAGGGAAGGGTTGTATATAACTGGGTCTACCAGCCGTGGGACCGGCAAGATATTTTGACCTTTAGAAAGACTCTACCCGACTTGAGAAAGAACCCGACTGCCTTCTACACTGAATTGGGTACAGCCTTAGGCTCAACGATAATGACGTTAGCAGATATCGACTTGTTCTTTGGGCTATGCCTGCCGGCTGATGTGTGGAAACAAATCCGGAAAGTTGACCACGCTGAGCCGTTCGGATATACCTGGATACAACTCGATACCATAGATAAACAGCGAGAACCAGGACAGAAACCCCCGAAAGCCATCTTAGAGCTCCCAGACAAGATTGTACAAAAGCTGAAGACTCTAATCCCAGAAAGAAAGGTAGACTGGTCGATAGTGACGGCTTGCCGCCAGAAACCCCAGGAAGATGTGTCTGAATACTTCTCCCGATTCGAGACTGTGTTTTCCGATTACAGTGGCCAAGACATGACCACCGCAACCGGACACCACCTCTTTGTCCAGAATTATGTAAAGGGTCTGTCACATGAAGTTTCCCAGAAGCTACAGACCAGCGAGAGTAGTTGGGCAGCCTCCAAACCCGCAGCGATTCTCCAGATGGCCCAATACTACGAAAATCAGAAAAACGAGAACGATAGGGCATCAGAGAAGAAGAAAAAGGAACTGAAGGAGAGAATAATGATAGCACAGTTGCAAGGGGTGACCATAGGAAGGGAACCCCCGAAAGAGAATTACCAACCAACCGCCCCTAGAAAGCTACCCCCTAGAGACCATACACCTGCACCATACAACGGACGGAGAGACTTAGATGGAAATCAATGTGCGTTCTGTAGAGGGTTCGGACACTGGAAATCCCAGTGCCCGGTCCTTCTGGAAATGAACAAGAATAGGGACCCCAGAGACACAGCATATGACCCCAGAAATAGAGGACAGGGACGAGGGCACACGAACAACACCATCAACGACAGGCCAGGCAGACCAAACACCTTTGATCGCCCCCGCCAAAACCAGTATCAGCAGTCCGACTATGAGAGCACTCATGACTTCGCATAGGACCGCCAGGGGCAAGGGAGGGATCCAGTCGAACTCCATGTTGACCAGCAAGGTCCTTACGTCACCGCTAAGGTCTTGGGCACAAAATCTCCATTCCTGGTAGATACTGGGGCGACACGTAGTGCGTTATCTAAACGACTGATTCCTAGGGCACCCTTGTCTGGCTCACACGTAACCTCAATAGGCTTTGACGGAACGCCCTCCACTAACCCCTTATCAACACCAATCTCCTTTGACTTAGAAGACAACACCACTGACACGACCTTTCTGCTCTCCTCCAACACCCCCGATGCTATTATGGGACTTGATTTGCTAAAGCATTTTCGAGCCACCATCAGATGCTCCCCAGACGGAGTTCGAGTCATCCTACACGATAACCCAGATCTGTCCAGACCCTGTCACACACGGCGTATGCTCTCTATAACCGATGCTGATATGTCCCTACTCGACACATTACCTTCACATCTATGGGCTAAAACCGACTCAGATGTAGGGCGCATGGTGATCGACCCGGTACACATAACCGTCCGACCGGACGCAGTGCTCCCAAAGCTTCCACAGTATCGGATATCACCCGAAGGCGAGAAGGCATTGGTGGAAATCATCGAGTCCCTGGTCGAGGCAGGAGTGGTAGAAGAAGTAGTCAGTAATGTTTGCAACAGCCCTATCCTACCCATTGTAAAGAAGCAAGGCGAGGGGGATGAGAAAGCCTACCGTTTCATTGTTGACTTGCGAGAGGTTAACAAAGTAGTCATACCCCAGTACTCCGTAGTCTCAGACATCACCACCATCCTCACCCTGATTCCATCCACTGCCACCATCTTTACTGTTATTGACCTCAAGAACGCATTCTTTTCCATCCCCATCCACCCAGACAGCCGCTACCTGTTCGGCTTCACTTTAAAAGCCCGTTCGTACAGATTCTGCAGGGCACCCCAAGGCTACACTGAGAGTCCCAGTATTTACAGCCAAGCCCTCAAGAGGCAACTGGATGCAGTCCAACTACCCGATGGAGTGGTGTTGATACAGTACGTTGATGACATTCTTTTGGCGGCCGACACCACTCCTCTCGCCGTCACAGCCACCATTCACCTCCTCCGCTTCCTTGCGGAGAACGGTCACAAGGTCTCCAGAAAGAAATTGCAATTCTGCCAGCCCCAGGTAACTTATCTAGGCCACCTACTATCCAAAGACGGGAGGAAACTTACCCCTGACCGAATTCAAACCATCCTAGAAACCCCTGTTCCCAAAACTCAGAAGCAAGTACGATCCCTAGTGGGCCTCACCTCCTTTTGTCGACAGTGGTTGCCAAACTTCAGTCTTACCATAAAGCCTCTGCTTTCCCTGCTGGCTAAGGATGTCCCCTTCCCCCTCCCCTGGACACCTGAATGTCAATCCTCCTTCAAAGAATTACGAGACGCCCTCTGCTCGGCCCCAGTCCTAGGAACCCCAGACTACACTAAACCTTTCTCCCTCTACACCCACGAAAGGGAGGGATGTGCGTTGTCTGTCCTAACCCAGTCCATAGGCCCTAAGCAACGCCCTTGTGCCTACTTCTCTGCCACTCTTGACCCCGTAGCCAGAGCTTTGCCCGCCTGCCTTCGAGCAGTAGCCGCCGCTGCTGTCTCTATCCGGCAAAGTGAGGGGATCGTGCTCTCGAACCCCCTCACAGTATTGGTACCCCATGCTGTTGATACCCTCCTGAACCAAACCAAGACTCAACACCTGACTAGCGCACGACTGACTGGGTATGAACTGACTCTGCTTGCGCCCCATATCACATTGAAACGATGCACCACTCTGAATCCAGCTACTCTACTACCTCTCCCTGACGCCGACCCCAATGCATCCCCTATACATGATTGCGTGACCCTCACCGACGAACAAACTAAGAGTAGGGTTGACCTCCGGGATACTGCCTTCCCGGACCCTGACGGAGAACTGTGGGTGGATGGCTCATGCATCAAGCTCCCTGATGGCACCACCTCAGCTGCCTATGCAGTCACCACAGCTCGAACAGTTGTTGAGACAGCCCGCATCACACAGCGATCCGCACAGGCGGCTGAACTAATTGCCCTCACACGAGCCTGCATCCTGGCAGCAGGGACAACCGCAAACATTTACACAGACAGTCAGTATGCCTTTGGGGTAGTTCACCACTTCGGGCTCTTATGGAAAGAGAGGGGATTCTTGACTTCTCATGGCACACCCATCCTGCATGGAGATCTAGTCTCTGCCCTGACCGAAGCAGTCCTCCTCCCCACACGGATAGCTGTGATCAAATGCCAGGCACACAAGAAGGTGACAGACATTATAGGTCAGGGAAATGCACTAGCTGACATTACTGCCCGAACCACAGCCGAGAATAGGTCCACGACCCGCATGTACGTGACCAGGTCACAAACTGAGAAATGGAAGGATGCTAGGGAAACGATTAGGGATATCCAACTAGCCAGCACACCACACGAATTAACTGAATGGGCCCGGGTGGGATTGAAGGACGATGACGGTTGTTGGCGAACTAAAGACTCGAACAAATGGTTACTACCCGACTCATACTTGATCCCCATGCTGACCATGGCACACTCCCCCACACACATAGGGTCTGCCCCCATGATCGAACTCATCTCCAAAGTCTGGCACAACGACAGAATATCAGACTCAGCCAAACGTCTGGTCCAACAATGCCTAGTATGCCTCCAACACAACCCTGGGAAAGGAACTGCTGTACCCCGGGGAGGGTTTGGGGTCCCCAATCACCCCTTTGAAGTCCTACAAATGGACTATGTCCAGCTAGAAAGGTGCCAAGGTTTAAAGTATGTGCTTGTCGTTGTGTGTGCCTTCAGCAAGTGGGTGGAAGCCTACCCGACCCATGACAACACCGCTATGACTACTGCAAAAGTACTGCTGAAGGAATTCTTCCCCCGATACGGCCTTTGTCGAATTTTGTGGAGCGACAATGGCCCCCACTTCGTAGCCGAAGTTATCCAACTCATCTTAAAAGGGTTGGGTGTAAAACAGAAGTTCCATGCGGTCTTCCATCCCCAATCTGCAGGCCTGGTTGAGCGACACAATGCCACATTGAAGCTTAAGATAGCAAAAATAGTCGCCACCACAGGACTAAGATGGCCAGACGCTCTCCCACTAGCATTGCTATCAATGCGTTCCACCCCCACCAAACACCACTTAACCCCCTACGAGGTCGTCTTCGGGCGGCCCATGAACCTTTGGACTGCACCAAAACCGACATCCATCCACGACGTCCCGGACGTCCTCATGTCTGATTATCTGTACAATCTAACTAAAACGTTGTCTGTTATCCATCAGCAGGTGCTGCACGCCATTCCCGATGTTTCCAGGGGCCCGGGACACGACATCCAACCCGGTGACTTCGTCTTAGTGCGTAACTTCCAGCGCACCAAGAGTTTGGAGCCCCGGTGGACGGGCCCCCTGCAAGTCCTGATCACCACCCGAACAGCTCTTCGAGTGGAGGGGAAACGCAATTGGCTGCACGCACACCACTGCAAGAAGGTATCACCGACCCTGACAACCACGGACAACATCACCGCCCAAGAGGAACTTCTGGACAAAGACCGACCATCCCTGAGCCGCTGCCCGGATACAGAGACACTTGAGTTGATTGAATATCCTGATCCCACTGTGCCATCCAAAGAAGGGTATAACTTGCGACGAAAGGAGAGAACTTCGGCTAAGCAGACCACAGGCTAAGTGGAAATCTCAGAACGGTAGCCTAGGCACCTCAAAGGCCACCAGGAGAGAAACTAAAACAAAGTCTGTGGTTCTGCCCGCTACCGAGTCTCTTGAAGGTGATGGAAGCGCCCGACATGAAGATGATGGAAGCAACCGGACGTCCGAAGATCCACTTCAAAAACTCAAAGACTGACCGAATGCACAGCTTTAAGACAATAGCACTTTTCATTTCCCTTCTCTTTTGCCTTCTCCTCGTGGTCACCTTCTGGATCATGGAGGAGAGCACACCCGCTCATAAGACATTGCTGACTACCGTTCAAACTACCACCACGAAAGAACACCATCTGATCTCACTTTCACCCCAACTCCGAGAAAGGCGTAAGGAGTTCTGGAATAACTCTTTTGTGCAGTTACTCCACCAACACAATCTTGCCACCAACGCCACTAACTGCTGGATCTGTGGATTGCTGCCCCATGCCACTGGGCACTCAATCCCCTTCATCCCTTCACCTTTTTCCGTCCATGGTTCCTGCCTCGCCTGGCTGATCCTCCTGCAGGAGAGCTACAAGGACAATGCCACTTCCGGCAGAACCATGTCACACTTCTACCATGGGTTCTGGCTGAACAAAACTGGTAGAACCTCCGCCCTCTTCTGCCCTCTGAGATCGAACACTTCCTTTCACATGGACATCCCCGCCAAAGAACGAATTGAAATGCAAGTGTTCAACAATCCAGCCAGACCCACCTTCTCTTACCTCCGAAAACGGACAGCCGCCACCCTAACAGTGGCCCTGTCCGTCATCAACATCACTGGATCTGTATGCCTCGAAGGCCTGGGGGCACAGCTGGTGGGCCACAGCTCCTGCCTCATCACCCGAACATTGGACTCAGTTGACCCACCTTCCTTTGTTGCCTCCCCGAATATGTACTTCGTGTGTGGTACTAAGGCCTACACCTGGCTCCCGAAAGGTTGGGGAGGCACCTGCTACATCGCCTTTGTCCTTCCTCCGACGTATGTGGCTCCAGCAAACCATCACCGACAGAAACGTGCCAAAGACATTGTACAAACCGACTCCACCAGAGCACAGTTCATGGACGCAGTAAAGGGTCTTGTTCCGCTCTGGGGTCCGATGGCAAACAGCCGTGCCATCCGCCACTTAACCCAGGCGGTCGAAACAGCAATGAACATTACAGCTGGCGCCCTCGCCAACAACACCGCTGAGCTTCAGGCCGTCCGCCTGGTGGCTCTCCAGAACCGCCTTGTTCTAGATGTGGTTCTGGCTGACCGCGGAGGAGCATGCCGCATCATTGGGTCCAGCTGTTGTACCTACATACCGGATAACTCACCCTCAGTCTACAAAGCAATTGAACACCTCCACAGACTGTCCACAGAGGTCCATCAAGAACAAGAAGAATGGTCGCTGGGGAGTTGGTTTTGGGACGCTATTAAAGGTTGGGGATGGAGGCTGTTTTCATTTATCCTCATACCAATCATGATACTATGTGGATGTTGCTTGGGGATTCAGTGTCTGCCACCTTTATGTTCGTTTTTTATGAACTGCATCTGCCCTAAGACTTTGGACTTTGAAACTGAGCGGATGAAGGCTCTGAATGAGGTGGAGGTACGGGGTATTATGGGGATAGATCCAAACTAGGCAAGCTGGTGAGACATGTTAAAAGGGAGGACTGTGGAAATTTAGCGTGCAAACTGAACATTATCTGCGCCATCTTGCCTCTCCCCAGCGCCACGCATAGCAAATGCACGGCCGCCATTTTAGGCACCCCACTCTCTATCGCCAGCGCTTCCCCCCGGCGCTGCGAGCATCCCCCGCGCGCCGGCCACCCCCGCTCTCTCATACAGGCCATAAACCCTCTCCTTCTGCGCGACCCTGCTACAGAACCACTTCCGACCGACAACCCATACATGGTCATGCCTCTCCTTTGATAACCCCCCTTCCCCTGCGCCCCATTGTCTGAACTGGTCCCAGGCCATCACCTAGCCCTGCGGATGCAGTTTATTGCCCCTACTGTAAGGGAAACACCCCACATCAAAGGGATTACAGTAGAATCAAAGCCCCTACCCCCTGAGACCCGGCCGGTTGCACACACCCCCGGGAATTAGCGGAATTCCCTGCTGCGCGATAGCCATCTCCCACTGCGGGTAGGGTGGGAACCTCTACTGTAACCATGTGTGGGATCGGATCTGAGCCGGGGCTTCAAGGGATATTTCCCCGCACATCAAGGGAATCTCAAGAATGTACTATGTATAATAAAGCAATAAACCAGTGTATAAGAGACCAGGTCTCAGAGATGCAGTTAGAGCACCTCGTGACGATACCTTGCTGTCTGATCTGATGTGTTCTGCTCCGACGGAATAAAACCTTGTTTCCTGCCTTCCAGTCTCCAGCGCCTGCCTCTTTTATTGGTAAATTATCGAGTGGTATGAGAGGCGATTACCGCCGGGCAAATACTTGAAAGGATACCGACTGAAACTGCCGCTACCATTTAACAATACTGGATGGCGTGTGACCTTTATCGCCTTATATACTCCCAATACCAACCAGGTTATTTTCCTCCCCACTCACACTGGCACTGAGTCACAACACACTGGCTCCCTGTTACTGGTAGGGGGTGATTTTAACTGTGCCCCAGGCCTCAACTGCGATCACTCCCGCCTGCTGGTACCGGGGGCACACTTGGTGGAACTCACCCAGCATCTCGCATGCTGCGGATCACACACCCAAGTAATATATATGTGGCAGAGCCTACAACCCTTAATTCGAAAATACTCATGCTAGTCTGGACTACACGACCTTCACACGAGAATTGATCTTATCTATTGCAGCTCAGAAGCCCTCCAAAAAGTTGCCAGAGCTGAATACCTAAGCTGCACCATATTGGACCACTGTCCATTTCAACTCCAATTGACTTGGGCCCATGGGCAGCCCTGCATACCAACCTGGCACCTTCCCACTGAGGCCCAAGAAGACGAACCCTTTTGTGATGCCCTGTCCAAACACACCACCTCCTACTTCCCTGACAACGAGGGCACGGCCTCCGGACTGGGTATTGAATGGGATGCATTCAGAGTGATCTTTCGGGGGCAGGCAATTGAAACAGCTCCCACTTGACCCTGCGTAGAGAATTTGACACTCTGGAATTAAATGTCCATAGACTTGAATGCTTGATGCCCAGTGATCAGGCAGTAGCTGCTTCCCTGGTGCAAGCACGACTGGCACTCACCAAAGTATTAGACCAACTGGGCAGACTTGACTACCAGGAATATCAAGCCAAGAAACATACAGAGGGCGACAAGGAAGGTAGACCTTTAGCTTGGCTTTTACTCTCCGACTCCCTCGGGGTACCCATTAGTGCCATTCGCAATGAGACAGGTTCTATACTTATCATCCAGGAGACCATCAATTCTGCTTTTTGCTCCTACTATGCCAAACTTTGCACAGCTCCACCTCTCATTCAAAGGGCCCAAATATATTAGTTTCTCAACACTTTGCAACTACCGCACCTTTATACGTCCCAAAGGGCAGACCTCAAAGCCCCCTTGCCAGTGGGAGAGATCACAGATGCGATTAAACAGATGGCCCGTGGCAAGACAGCGGATGACTGGCCGTAGGAGTTTTACACCACCTTCAATCCAAGTTTGCGCCGTACTTATTAAAGGTATATTATTCCACCTATGACACAGGTATGCTCCCACCCACCCTTTCGGAGGCAGCACTGATAGTATTGCCAAAACCCATCAGGGATGCCCTATTAATGGGGCCCTACTGTTCCCTCTCCCTATTGAATACTGACTACACGATCCTAGGGAACATACTGTCTAACCGTTTGGTCCCCATAACCCAGTCCATAGTACACCCCAATCAATAGGGGTTTATACCTAGAAGGAATACCTACCTAAATCTGCGCCGCCTGTTCATGCTGATGGACTGGACACGGTCTGACCCATTCACTATAGGACCCGACACCCAGCAGGGTGATGAAACTCTTAGCCTGTGCGCTCAGGTCGCATGCCTCCGAATGGGGAATTCAAGCCTGCGGTAGCTGGCACATTGTTTCGTTGTACGTAGATGACGCATTAGTATACCAATGGGATGACACCACAGTACTTTGCTGCCTCAGTGAATGACTGCAGCAGTTTGGTGCGGTTTCAGGTCTGCGGGTGAACTAGGACAATTCCCAGTGGTTCCCGCGGTGTCGGACCTCACTGAGCCCCAGCAAATAGAACTCCCAAGCGCTCCACTCCCCTGGTCCTACCACTCTATAAATATCTGGGCGTCAGAGTATATCACTTGGACAGTGATAGAGGGTAATACTGGCATGGCTGATAGGAGTGCAAGGTCTTTCGTGCTGTTCTGGACGTTACTTCAACTTTCCCAAACAGTAGATATCTCCAAAATCCTGGTTCTCCCCTGATTGTTATATTTTTTTTCTGCCCTCCCGTTGCTGTTACCCAACAGGGTATTTGCAGACATGCGGGCACTCCTGATAGCATTAATATGGGGCAAAGGTATGCAACGAGTGGTGCTTACTAAATGGTAGGCTCCCTTGGATGGAGGTGGGTTGGGCGCCCCAGATCATGAACAGTACTGTGTGGCAGCCCAACTTCAATGGCCCACGCAATGGCTTCTGGGTATAAATAGGGGAGAACAAGGGCATTGGTTTGAAGGGTCATCACTGCTCCAGATATTGGGATGGCTTCTGTGCTCTGAGGAGGTCTGGAAGAGAGGGCAACGCACTCCTATGCATGGCTAAGACCTGTTGGACTACATACGTGACTAAGAGACATAACTGTCCCCGGTACACATGTGAATTATCCTTATGGGCGCTACCAGGGTGCCATGTCCTATAAATGCGACCAGGCGCGGTTGCATGGTGTGAAGCAGGGCTTACTGGTTGGGAAGATGTGTTTCCATACAGGATCCTTTGTACTTTTGAAAGTGATGATTATGGTGTTCAGCAGGGCTCTTGACACACCTATGCACCCCTCACACGGTATCTGCACACGACCTGATAGAAAACGCATGAAGAAGACCCTGAAACCTCCATTCTCCTACAAACATTACTAACACATGGCAGCGCCCGTACAGCAATGATGCATCTTTGCAATGCTATACAAATGGTTAGTAAAGCTCCCCTTCGATCCCTACGGACATTCTGTGACGCTGCTCTCAATGTCACACTGACGGATACACAAGGGACACCTTGCTTAGGGACCAACACTGATTTCCAGGAAGACCAGACTGAAATGTGTGCAGTTCAATCATTTACATCACGCATACCTTACTCCAGAACGCTTGGCGTAACCCGGGGGTCACTGACACTTGCCCTCGCTGATGAACGCCTCCCACTGACTATGCCCATATGGTGTGCTATTGCCCTTAGATTACCCCTATTGGGATGAGGTTGTGGACTTAATTTCAGAAGGCACAGGCACTCCCCTCCGTAGGGAAGGTATACATTGCCTTAGACATTGCCCCCTGCACTGCCGTACGCAAGTCAGGTAACACATGTATAGATCTTGCTTCTGTGCTGGCGGAAAGGAGAATAGCCTTGCGCTGGAAACCATCTACACCTCCCTCTGAACCGAGGTGGCTCTAGGATCAACACACTGACATTCTAGCAAAACAGCATGTAGAGCACATGAGTGGGCCCGGCTGCTTGACCCCGGCTTCACCTCCAGACTGGCACCACTATTTGGAGGAAGGTGGAGGCCAAGTCCAATGATAGGCCACCGTAAATCATTAACAGGCCTCTCATAACACTAGTAAGACTTATACAATCGCTCTTCTCCATGCACCTCTGGGCAGGGGCTGCCGTGTGCCTCTGGGCTTGATGCCGGTGAGCCAAATAAATAAATAATTACTTTTTAATTTTTTTTTAAAGGGCCTAGTGCTTACCCCACTCAAACCCACTCACACTCATACTCCGTAGACTCCCTGTATCCCGGCCCCATCCCACCCGCCTCCCCTTGACATCACTAGTTTCACCTACACCCGCATTTGGAACCCCGCCAAAAACTCATAGGACCCCATGCCATTGGTTAAGTTTGTTTGTACAGATTGTAAAAGATGTCAAACCCAGGTTCTTCATCCCCAACGTATTGGCATGGAATTCATGATGTGCACCCCAACACTGAGGATGCTTCCCAGACTGCATACCATTGTTTATTAAATGTTATGGGGAGCGGATAAGCGCACTAGCAAGTATCAATGCTGTGTTTCACATGAACTTTTGTGACATGAGATTTCTTGTCTGTTTTTCAAATCTATAAAGACATAGTTAAAAAAAAAAACTTTCGCAAGTCCTCCCAAGGTACCAGGAGAGGGGGCGCATGTGTACTTCCGCCTAATCTCCACTGTGTACTCACCAAAAAAGAAATTATGCCTTCAGCACATTCACACCCCTGCCGCACATCCAAACCTCCTTTACTAAAGTTTTCATGGGCGATTGCACAATTTAATGTTGCACAACCAGGGCTATTGCCATCTATTGTGTCAAATAGCCTTGTGCAAGATCTATACACAGCCTTAGCAAAACAGGACATCAGTGTTTTTTCCGGAGAGCAGCTTTTCTGGATTTCTTGACGCAGAACAATACATGTGAAATTAAGAGGAAGGCAATGAAATGATGGCATTGCAATAATGTACTTTTAGAAAAAGTATATAAGAGAGAAGAGTGAGGTGCTTTTCAGCACCACCTCCCACCTGACATCCCTTAACACTCCATTGTGACTTTAAATACCCCGAACATTCCACCCAGCACAACAACTTCAGCAATGAAATAAATCAAGCTGCACACATCCCCCGCATCAACCACAACACGAAGACACGGACACATTCATTCAAACAAACACATGCTCCTTGCACACACACTGTAGCCCCACATACAAACACCAAAGGTAAAATAAATACAAAGGTAAAAAAACAGCTGATAACACCAAGAGATTCCAGTCCCATTCACTCTGCACTGACTGTTCCAGGGGACTTTTGCTGGCACTCAGTTTCTGTGGCCTATACTTTTGTCATACTTTATTGTCTACACATTCCCACTTGGCAGTCCAGCCTGCTAGACACCGGAAGTGTCCTTTGGCACAGAACCGGGATCTGCACTGTAAGTCACTCTCTGAAGTGACCTCACACGCCCTGGTGAACTTGCAGTAGTTCTCTTGAAAGAAAACGGACTCCTATTTAAAGTCCTCTCTTTTTAAGGCAAAATATTATTTTCAAAAGTGAAAGGTTTTTAGTGCGACAAACGATTAAGTTTAAAATGTCGAGAACACTGTTAACTACTAGTTATTTAAGAAGGAGATAATTGGCAAGAGTCGTTCTCTGTCTCACTGTCACCAGCCCTGCCACTAAATCAAAAAGAAAGGGCAAGGGAGAGTATTATATCTATTTCAAGAACATTACCAACATGCAAGAAGGGAGGAGAATTCACATTTTATGGAAATAAATAAAAGAAAAAATAGAGATTTGTGAGGCAGATACACACTGGCGACGGTGGCTGGTGCATACAGGGTGTTAACTCGGTGGCCCGCTTGCACACACAGAGGCGAGCCCCAACTTTGAGTGGCAGAAATGTAACAGACGAAGTGGCCAATCTGGCAGTGTACCTGCCTACATTGTCTTGGCCTGTGAGCTGACCAGGAGAGGTGTGGCAATCTCTACCAGAAGCCAGAGTGGACTGGGGGTGAAGAATGTCTGTCGCCATGCCTATCCTTGCTTCTGATAGAGCTGCCAGCAGGCTCCTCAGTCGAGAGTCAGAGGATGGAGACATGCACAGTGGCAAGATGCAAAAGGATGACCCTCCCCTGCATAATATGATGAGTGGCCCCAGAGTCTCTCAGATCGCACGTATAATGTATAGGTCTTGGGCTTGATGGGGGCGCCCTGAAGGGTAGGGGACTACCTTAATGGGTGAGGTCCCCCCTGCGCCATAGGACTGCAAGGGTCTGAGTTACACCCCTGCCATGGAAAATCAGAGACATGGGATACCTTTGTGCTGGGCCTCTGTCTGCCTGCAATATTGAATTAAGAGTGATGCGATTCTGTTTCTGCCTGTCCGGAAAAACAGAGCGGCTTTCCCGAGCATTGAACTGTTTCTCATTCCATGCCCTTGCACTCATTCTGCCAAGCATGCAACAGCATGGCTCAAGGACTAAGGGGGCCTCCTCTAAAACAATGACCCTGGGCCTTGCTGTCCCCTCCACCCCCGCTCTGTTATGCCCCTGGACACACATGTCAGCTCCAGTTGCCCAAAATCTTTTCTGAGAGCTTTTTTTACCAGAGTCCCTCTCTTCCAACACCAAGGTATTTTTAGAGATGGGAATGCAATGTGATTTAGGAATAGCCGATTTTTAGGGTTTAAGATACTAGAAGCACATCAATGCCATTGACGTAAAGTCCCTAAGGTCTGACCGCAGCTCATGCAGGACCTGGTTCCATCTTTGTTGACGGAGGCCGCTATCCTCCTTAAATAAGACAACGGAAGCCACCATATTCCCTGATTTATGCAGAATCATTGTCATGTCTGCCTTTAAACCCAGAGTTTATCTTTCCAGGAACTGTGCAGCATCAAGTTCTTCAATTGATGACACAGATACAGCATGAAACGTGACATTCGTCTGGGTCAAATGTCTTCTCCTTATTATGTCAAGGTTAAATAACACATACAGACATATAACCAAAATAATGTGGTCTGTATTGATGTCCGTTCGCCTTACATGTGTATAAGGTAATGTCAGGGATGCATACCTTGGTGCACATAATCTATGTCAGACATTCCTGAATTTACGTCAGAAATTGGATTTTCTAATAAGATTAACATAAAAGGACAGCCACTGGAACACTTCTCAGGAGAGTCCCTTCTCCCAGATTATTGCCCGTGATTCTGCCAGAGATGGTCACACCTGCTGGCAGCACATTTCGCACTTTGCAGGTGATACAGAATAAAGCTGATAAAGCCAAGTACCGGAGGAAGACTGACCGACTGCTACTGCAGAGGGTATTTTACTTTAGCAAAGAACACTGTCTTCACGCCTCCACTGATAAAGACAGCCTTTGCGGTCAAGTAGGTATGCAGGGTTCTTCTCCCTAAGAAACTCTAGATTGCAAGTTGCTCTGCCCTTCCTGCTCTCCTAGTACAGCACATAGAAGTAGGCATTGAGGGGGTTAGGTTCTAGATAATATTTTAAATTCCATTTTAAGGACGCTGGAAATGTTCACTATATACTTGTTATTTATAGCATGTCTTGTTGCTGTTTTTATAATATTCTGTGTAGTTGTTTTAAATGTAATGACCAACAGATTGTCCCTGTAGGATTAAATACTTTTCATGTAAAGGTGTACATTCTTCTTAGTACTGGGTGTCTGATACTGTGAATAATGAAATAAGGTTTGCTGCTCTTTCCACCGTCCCCCTGATCCCTTTATGGGATAGTAAGGAACCCTAAAGCAATACTTCTATGTCAATTGCACATTGAAAAGTGTTTTGCGAGGCTACAATAACTTGTCTTTCACATTCATTGCAGGTGCGTTGAACCGAGTTCACCCATGTCACCCATGGGTGGGAAGGCACCCCTTAAGAAATTATGCTAGTCATAAATTACACAAAATCATAGTTACCATGCCTCTGGCCTTCTAATCTTCATAGCACCCTGCAAAGTAAGAAACGTGTATCCAGCACACTTTTTATCGAGCATTGCAGAGGACGCATCATCCCACAAAAACAGAGTACCCCGAAAAGATAACTTGTTGCAGAGAATCATTTTTTGTCTCCTGCATAATTAAGGGCTCATGGTGCTTTATTCCTACAATTCTCAAGTTAACGACTACTACGACCTATTGAGGCTTCATGACTGCCTGCAGTGAATTCACTTGCACCATACTCTTTACACTTGACATATATCACCATTAGGATTAATAGATCACGCACCATTATTATAATTGTGAGTATAGGAAGGGATCCTTATGGTCCTGAAGAAGAAGCTTAAGGGGGGCTTTGAAACATGTTGGCAGATATAGGTGGCACAGTTCATTGAGGCATATACACCACCTTCCCCACATTTTAATAATACCAGCTCTAAGGTATATTAAAGTTTTTTGACCAACGAGCCAGGTATTTTTTAATTCACTTTCCTATTCACTCCTGACCCTTCCTCTCACACCCCTACACGACACATAGTTGTCTCACAACAACAGTGCTCCCACGTAGACGTAGGTCGTAGCACGCCCCGTCCCGTAGAGGGGCGGAAAGACCCCTATGATGAGGCATGAAACCAAGGGCCCTTTTGGTGTGTGAGGGGTTTTTAAACAACCTGTGTGTACTTTCCACCACTGTAGAAATGCATACTTAATCTGGGAGGATTTGGCGTACATATATATCTGAGGGTGGATCCCTATGTTTACTAATTAAGGGAATAACCATGATCCAGTTGTTATTCACCATAATGAGTAGCATAAAAGTGGGTTATAGTAACATTTGTCACCTGCGGCTCTTAAAAACGGCAGAAGTGTGGTATGAATCAGAAAAACCTATTGGGTTTGCCAACGCTTTTGTCTCCTTGATGGGCATCACAAATGAGTCTGTGGCAGCTATCTTTAAATTATTTTCTAATGCTTTAGGCCAATATGTTCAAAGGTAAATGGTGTGGCAGCCTTCTTTCAAAGTGATTTCTCTAATATAAGAAATTGAATTCTAAGGTGTCCACTGTGGATGCACGTGCCTCCGTGGTGGTCATCTCTGAATGCTTGCTGGCAGTGAATTATATTTTACTATGTAACAGTAAAGAGGTTGAACAATAGAAGTAGTCATCAAGTGTTGTCTGACCTGTCTAAACACCAGGAATGATATTTTATTGCCTAATTTTGAACCAGTTAAACAATGGTAGTAGCTGTCAAGCCATCATATAAACTTCCTCATCCCGGCAGAGACAGAAAATTATCTGATATTAAAATGATTTCCTCACAATAGTGTCTTGTTGGATAGCATCCCATGTTAAATTTTGAATCTGGGATTTTGTGTGAAATAAAAATTACAAAAGATTGCGTTGGTTAAGAATAGTGATGCATCATACCCAGTGACAGATATGGGCCAATAGATATATTTGGCTTTAAGGATACTCCGTTGTACACCACAAGTGCCGAGGCCCTGCATGAATTATATATAATGGTCCATCCTCCCGGACCTTAGTGTAATCACACTGGAGATGCTGTCAGAAATTGACCTTTAATTCCGTCCTCCTAATTTAGATGGGCGGAAATAGGCATCAGTTTTCAATGCCCGTCACCACCAGGAAAATCCTGTCAGTAAGGGGTAGAGAAAACTGCTTTCCCTTGTTATCTCCAAGGAGTGCATTATTATGGTTTTCAAAAAATAAAATCCTGATTTAAGATTTTCTGTTTAAAAATAAAAAAAAATAAGTTTGATGGACAACCCTATCATGTTGGCAGAGCCGTGCATCAAACTTTAAACTGCATCGACAGAAACCGCCGAGACGGCGGTCCCTGCCAATACTGAAACAAGCATTGGCATAGCCAATAGGTCTCGCCTTTGGGACCTTATAAGTGTTTAGCCATGCAACAGTTGCATAACTAAGGGGCAAATCAGCAACAACCAGTGATAATTATCGCTCAGCGCTCTTAGCGTGAGGATAATTATCGCCGGGTAACGTGGATTTTTATCGCTGATATAGCGTGCAATTAGCAACGCTTATCTCCGCGATAAAAATCCTAGCGCTAACTGCCTAACGTGAGATTATCTCTGGAAACCCAGCAATAATCTCACGTAGTGTTGCGTTAGCTTGCTGATATGGACTCACAAACTTAGCCATGATATCCACCTTCCATAGGATATCATGGCTAAGTCATTCCTGAAGCAGGCGTAAGGAAAGTAGCGATAACAGGGGTTATCGCTACTTTTCCTGCCGCTATGCTTCATAGCGTGGGGCTTGATGATAGGAGAAATGTCGCTTAGCGACATTTCTCCTGTCATGTTAGGTCAGGAACGCCCACTTTGCATCTCATTAGAGATGCAAAGCTGGGCGTTAGGAATCCCCACGCTAAAGCAAGGTTTCACGCGTTAGCGTAGCCTTGCTAATTAGGCGATAAAATTATCGCCGCTTTTGCGGCCGTTTTTGGCCGAAAAGCGGCGATAATTTTTTATTGCCAGCTTGTAAATATGCCCCCAAATACTTATAAGGTCCCAAAAGCGAGACCTATTGGCTATGCCAAACGGCCGAGCGGCCGCGAAAGTGATCGCGTTTGCGATCAAACATCAAAGTAATCGCGGTCAAGCGCAGCGCGCACGCCCGCACACATGCACTGTAGCTCTATGCTGGCCTGTAGCACTTTTTGGAGCCCTCTCAAAAAGTCTCGCCAGACCAGCGCATGCGCTGGGTCAGGCGAGACCTAAAAATGACTGCCGGCTTGGCCAAATATCTGCAAAATACTAAATCAGGCCCAAAGTTCTTTATTCATTTTTATTGTATGTACAAGTGTTGTTTGAACTCTTTATTTTTGTAACCATTTATTTTTGAGACTTTCATGGTTGTTTTGAACCAAGACTAAACAATAAAGTAAATCGGAAAAAAAAAATACCTTTCATTCTTGTGGAAAGTGAGAACTCTGGGAACATGTTTGTGCATTTCTAAATACCAATAGCCAATTTCGCCCTCACACACCCGGGGGCTCAGACTGCTTAAAGAAAAGAAGGTTTGTAGCAAACTGTTCAAGATGTAGATAGAAATAAATTGCAGATGCACAATTCCAGGCTTCACCTTGGTACAACCTTTCTCTTCACAAGAAGCCTTACCTCAGTGATGGTGGATGCAAACTGTACCTCCTGCAGCTTGAAGGATGATACACACTGGAAGGTGACAGTAAGGACCACCCCCAAGGAGCCCAGGTGCAGACGACAGGCCTGGAATAACTCTGCGTTGTTGGACTCCGAGCATTCCAGAATGTCCCCTGATGCTGTCATCATTGTCAGGGATGCCACCTTAAAAAGAGCAGATTATGAACAGAAATTTCAAAAACTACAAAATGAATAAATAACACATTCAAAAGGTGTAGACAAGCGGTGGATCCAACACAGTGGTCGAAGTGGGGGAAAAAAAGTAGGGGAACTGTGTGCGGAGGATCAGGGGGCGGGAATAACCAGAGGATTGGGTCAGTGGGCGGAGTCAGAGGTGTGGCTAGAAAGAGCAAAAGATACCAATTTTTAGTATGTTTGGTATTTCACTGTCCAGTTACAGCTTAGAATGTTATTTAATGCAACCAATAGATACACGTTTATTTGAGGTTTAATATATGAGTTATTGACATTAAATATATCATTCTGTGCCCCACGGTCAATGCAAAATTGTAGTCCTACATTTTTTATGTGCTTCACGCAACATGTCATAAAGCCAGCATTAGATGCCTCTTTGTTTCCTGTTATTGTATCTAGACATAGCGATCAAAAGTGAATATATACATCTAAAACAACCCAGACATGTTGTTGTTGCAGATGCTTTAAGCAGTATCAGATGAATGAGATACAACTATTATATTAGTAGGACGTGTAATTACTACTCAAGGTAGTTAGCATTGAGAATTGCAAATGTATCAACTCTGGAATTATGAGTGTAGGAAGCTGGCTCTGTGTACACTATACCTTACTTTGGCATAGTATATGAAGAGTCCAGTGGATCCCCAAAGGCTTACAAAGGTAAAAGTAGATAATACCTTATTCTATTTGTGGTAGTGTGGGTGAGCAGTAATGCTTTATCAGAGAGTAGGGGTAAGCATTTATTGTAGTCACTCAGGCAAGAAATGATAGCACACACTCAAAGAATGAACTCAGACCAATTGCTTGTATAAAAACACTTTTTATTGTATTTTATTTTTAGAACCAAGCAGGACTTGGTAATGGTAAATCAAATTGTAATTTCACAGACAGGTTGATAAGAATATGCAAGCTGAATTAATTTGACTTTGTTACAGGTTGGTACAATGCTTAAAACAGTTGTACTTACTTTTGCATTACTTTGTGATTACTTTTTACGTTACTTTTTCTACTCAGTGTGATATGCCTAGATATCACACTGGGACATTTCCTAGACAAAGGTAAGTAAAACACTTTTACATTAACAATACAGTTACTTAGGTTTCCATACAAACACAACTCAACACAGAACTTTTTCAGAGAAAAACAGTCTTTGCCATCCTACCAAGGAAAATGTGGTTATCGGTTTGCAGGTAAGTAATCGGTCTTGAGGGTTGAGTTTCAGGAGTTAGAACAAGGAATACCCCAGGGTCAAGGATGAACTCAAAAAGCACCCTCAGCGGCACTAGGGCAGCTGGGTGCAGAGTGCTGATGCCCAATGTTAGCCTATGGGGCTAGGGGGACTTTGGTTGGTGGCTGCTCACGGGCAGGCTCCTCGGTCTTGGGATCCAAGGTCCTAGGGTTAAGGTCAGGGCAAAGGGGGTCCCAGGTCAGCACTAAGTCCACAACACAAGCGGTGCCGGGACGGCCGAGTGCAGAGTGCTTAGGGGGGCTCGGGAGCCCAATGCAATCCTACGGAGATTGCCTGTTTTGTTTTTTAGCTGCAGGCTCGGTCCAAGAAGACTTCCAGGAGGAACCAACAGCTGGGCAGGTAAGTTTGAGGGCTTGGCGATGTAGGTGCACCCCAGGTCCTCTTCTCAAGGGTGCAGGACGGCCGGATGCAGGGGTGCCTTTTGAGGTCAGATTTCATTCAAGGTTGGGGTGGTCTCCTTACAGAGGCTGCAGGCAATGTCAGGGAGTCCTGGAGGGGTCAACCCATGGAGGTCTTGGACTCCGGAGCGCTGGAGGACCTCGCCGGGACTGGTGGGCCACTTGTACTTGGACTATAGGCAACGGGTGGAGTGGTGGTTCCAGGCATCGGGTTTCTTTGTCTTCAGCAGGCTCAGAGTCTTTCTTTGGGGATTCTTTTAAACAGAGTTGCTGTTCACAGGATATCCTCTGTTGAAGGCATTCAGTCCTCCCAGGGGTTCTGGAGGTCCTGGCTGCAGGACAAGACGACTTCTGGTGCAGGACCTCTGGAAACTGCAGACGGGCTGGGGCTAAGTCAGTTCTCTTTTGCTGTGCATCTTCTTTCGTCCTTCTTTGTAGGTTGTGGGAATCTCCCTTCTGGGTCCAGGGCAGCCCCCAAATCACAGTATTTAGGAGGCGTTTTAGGGGTCTCGGATTAGTAACCAATAGGCTACTGATCTTAGGGTGACTGCACCCTTGGTGTGCTCACCCCACGTGGGGGAGTGGGCACAATCCCTAACCCGGATTGGAGAGTGCCTGCCATCTGCAAGATGGCAGGCGCTGAAGAGTGGGCTTCACCTCGCCTCCCCCACCTGAGGGGTGGGGTTAGCAGAGGTGGGCATATCTACTAGGGTGTCCTAATTTTGCCCGCCTGTCTTCCCGCCGAAAAGGAGGTGAGGCAGGAAGGGGGCCTGCTCCTGATAGCAGGAGAGGCTGGGGGTAGCATTGCAAAGGCGGCAAGGCCTTTGAAGCTCCCCTGCCACAGATGGCTCTCCCTGACCTGAGGGAGGTGTGAACACCTCCGCCCAGAAATGGCTTTGTTTCTGGCCTCAGAGAGCGAAGGCTCCCACCGCAGGGGTCCAGAAACTTGTCTCGTAGTAGCAAGCTGGTGTCTACCAGTCAGGGAACCCACCAGAGGCTGGTTGTTTTTCAGGTGGCATCTCTAAGATGCCCTCTGAGTGCAATCTAGAATAAATCCCACACTGGCATCAGTGTACCTTTCTGCACAAAAACAATCCTGAGAGGCTTTTTTCTCTTTTTATGTGTGCTGTACATGTAGAAAGAGGAAAAAACTGGGAGAAATAAAGATATTTCTCCCTGTTGTGCCTCCTTTGGGGGAGACGTAAGATTCTGATGCATTCCTAGGTTTACAAGTCCTTGTAAATATGGGAATGCGTCAAAAACCATGGAAGTTGAGTGGGAATACCCACTGCAATGCCTTTCTTGTGTAGAGTAAGGCAAAGCAGCGATTTGCGCTGTGTTGCATTACTCCATATTCATGAAACCATTCAATGTCATGCAAAGTGGCTTTGGTTGGCTTCATAAATATGACTTGGAGATTTGTGTCATGCATTTACCACGTTCTGTGGTTCAAGCATGATGCAAGGCCCTCGTAAATATGCCCATTAGTTTTGTGTGCGTGCAAATCATGCATTGCCGATCCCTGGTGAGTTGCACTACTACTGCTGGAACAAGGCCAATGGAGGCACCAATGGGTGAGGCGGACTGGCCTCAAGGGTCCTGTAACCTCAATGACAACGTCTCTGTTGATCTAGGGTGTGCTGCTTTGTAGGCCTGACTGCAAGACTAAAGGTGAACCTAAGTATGGATTGTGGTGGACAGGGCTTAAAGGTTAGCCCACACTGGACACTGGTAGGGTCCACCTACTGGTGCTAAGAGACCAGGGCTTCTATGGTCTAGCGGGGGCCATCTACGGTCCAGTAGGGAAATGTGCTCCCTCAGGATAGTTGTTTAGGTGACTGGTCATGATGCCTGATCCTGGTTCACCAGTTCCAAATTTGGTAGCTCTGGCCATAGTGCCACATCCTTTTCCCCCTGAACACTTTTCTGCCCCACCGAGAGAAACATGCACTGCCTTCAGCTACAACGCAATTGTGCCCTGTTATACACGCCTGGATGTGATGCAATTCAAATTATGCACTGCCTGGAAAAAATAATAACCTCTTGGAAAAAGCAAACACTCATAGGGAATGCAAGATTTTGTAAAGCATGCGAAATATAAGCAGGAACAACATGGTTACCTTAACGCTTTAACACTCACTGTTCAGAAATCAATGAGTGTCTTTTGCCTCAAATGTTGAGGACATGAATACAGGGCTCCTCCTGTACACAGGTGTGCCTTTGTTGCACTCATGGACAGCAAGGGAGGGGTTAAGTAGGGCTCAGAAGATAAAGGGACTCTTCAGGAAAATCTGATCTGACTCACGGAAACCCACAAGGGCTTCTCCACATTCATGCCAGCTAGCTGCTCAAACATCGACATTATGTATTCAAGTGTCGTGCAAAGGATACTTTTTGAACTGTCCAGCTTGGCTAACTCTCCTTCCCACAAAAAACTTGAGTTCTTGAGAGTAAAATGCAAAAATTATATTTTCACTTGGGAAGTGAAGGATACATCCAACTTTATTTTTTTGGGTGACACTATAGTATGTTAGTGATGCTGAATAGCTTCGCTAAAACAATTCACAAACCTAAGAGGTCCCAAAGGAAAGACCCATTAGCTTTGCTAATGCTGGTTTAGATATCTAAATTGCTAAATGGGGCACTTTTAATTAGGTGCCAGACAGGGCTGAACTGGGATCCCAAAGCAGTCCTAGCAAACAGGTCCCAAAGACAAGATGTCAGGAACCTGGTGAGTGCCCTTACCATAGGGCAGTGTTATCCCAAAAGACATAGAGTAGTAATTAAACCTGCTACTGTAAATTATTGGTTTAATGTTAACCCGGTGAAAAAGACCATTTCAAGCTGGCTGCCGCGTTGCCCACAAAGCATCAGAGCCTCCGAAAGTGACGTTCTAGTCTTGAAGGCTTTTCGGAATGATGCGGCTCGCGAGCGCGCTCAACTGCGCACTTCAATTTGAACCTGAGGTAGAGAAGTCCGAATTCGAAGCGCGCTTCCTTTTAAGCAATTAGTGGAAGCGGCGCTTATTCAAAGATATAATTTCACAGAGGGAATTATTTCCCATTCAAGTGTGCGGTATTCAAGTGTCCAATTCATATTTGGGACATTACTAATTCGCATTGTGAGAGGCCAGTTGTTGAAGCCTTCCAGGAGTTTCGAGAGTACTAAGTTGGTGAGCCCGAGAACCTTCACAGTCAAGTAAGCCAAGAATTTATCCTGCTACAGCGCTAAGGAGACTGCAACTTTGGAGAAGCGCGTTTGCCTCTGTACCCTTCCTTCCTAGCGTTCTTCCCTTTCCTTTCCTTCCATTCTATCCTTCCTTGATCCTTCTTGCGCGTACCTCCCCGAAGCCATTTATCTTCACTATTTCAACGTGAACTGTACCAGACTTCAGGAAGAGAGACTTCGTGAGAGACTTCATTCAATTAGACAAGTATCCTGAACCTTTGATGAGAACCATATGAGATAGGTCTAGCTACCAGTTAGGTAGGAGACGTCCATTTCCCAGTTAGTAGAAGAAAGGTAGAAAGTAGTGTTGTGATACTAATGTAGTGTCTTCCATGTGTGATAGGAAGCTGCAGTTCCAGGCCAGTAGGAACTGAGAGACCTCAATACAGAAGAGGAGCCTATACTCCAGCCATACCTGGTAGGATAGACAAGAAGTGATTAGATTAGTAATGAGCAGAACTGTTATGTGTATTTGAATGCTTCTTTCCCCTTATGTGCATTAGGAATCCCAGAAGACAGGAAAACAGAAGACAAGGGAATTCAGGTCCAGCTCGAGTGTCTTTCTCTTCTCTGTCCACTCCCCTTTCCCCCTGCTTAGAGCAGCTGCTTAACGCAGTGTGTTCTGAGAGGAAGGAATTGGGAATAAGCTTCTTCTGCCTCTGTGGAGAATCGACGGCCTTGACACAAGACCTATTGGCTTTGCAACTGCTTGTTTAGATATCTAAATTGCTAAATGGGGCACGTTTAATTTGGTGCCACACAGGGCTGAACTGGGATCCAAATGCAGCCCTGGCACTTTGTCCATCCCCTTTACAGTGTGTTGCGAGCGAACGCAGTAAGCGAGCCTGACCACTACAAAGGGGACATGGGAAGAGGGTGTTCCCTCCCCAAGAAAATTTAGAAAAAATTACAAAAAGTGTGCATTCTGCAACACATTTTATTATATATTCAATTGTATTGGCATTTAGAGCACAGTAAATGATGACCTTACAGTGCACCAGGATACGACAATCTTGTTGGGGCTCTTCAATGTTTCCCTCACTATCACCCTCCAACACTGCCCCTCGTCTCTCCATTGCCCCTCTCACATGTATTTAATTTGTTTTATAGAGCCTCTCATACCAGTGTAGCGTTGCGCGACAGGGAGGGAGCAGGAGAGGGCCATATTTTCCGAGATATGGCTCACTCCTCCCCTTTCCCTTGTGCCGGCGCTCATTACACCTGCCGTGTGCCACACACACACACACACCTTAGCGCCATAGCGCTAGGGTGTGTGAGTGAGTCCAGCATAGGTTTTGTACAGGAAGGGTATCCTTCCTGTACAAAATACGATGCCCAGACACATGCAACGTTTTCCCGACTTTGCAGCACGCATACAAAGTCAGAAAAGGAAGGAGGAATTAAAGCATTTCTCCTTCTGTATGCCTACTTGAAAAAGGCTCAGTTTTCTCACGCTAAACCCAATCTACTTCATTTAGTAAATTGGGTCTAGTGTGAGAAACCCTGGGAGAGTGCTTGGGAACACCCATGCTCCATCCTTGATACGCCCCATGGAGCTAAGTAATGCAAAGAAGCGCAATGTGCTGCTTCACATTACCTTTCCGTTCTTTCCAAGTAAATTCGGAAAAAAAGATTTTGCGCCGATTTGAGTCACTTTTGCGACACAAAAACGGTGCAAAATCTTAGTAAATCTCCCCCTTAGTGTGCTGGACAGCCCTGCTAGTTTTGTTACTGGGGGAAGGGTTTTGCAGCTCTGAGTAACAAAACTAGCCTCCCACTCCTCCAGCCTCCCTCCCATTGCCCATTACGCCAGTCCGGCCTTGGAGCCTGGACCTATTTGTTTTCACAGTCGGACCCTGGATGGGGTCCACAAGGGGCTCTGGTGCTTGGGTGTCACAGAACTGGACACCTCGGGCTGCTTTTATGTCATATCCTTAAAAAAGGTAAACAGTATTTTTAAAAATACCCATCCCTGAACACAGACAGAGCAGTAGTACACAATCTATAAAATAAGGAAGACATTAAACGTTTTCCACAGTTTTTTTTTTTTTAAAGCGCCAAGGTTAGGGCACAGTCTGTCACAAATTCTACACTGGAGTCCTCTCCCTTTTCTTGTGGCGTCGTCAGTCTGGGTGAGGGCGGGGCCGCCAATGCATCCTGATGTGACACATTGTATTAGTCACAGTGGGGGGGCAGACCGGTAGCATCGTGTAAATGAGATGTAAATCATTGCAGCAGCAGGGCCATCATTGGAAGCCACTTTCTCATGCTGCTGGATTGCTCCTACAGTGCAAAACGGCTTCTACAGTGTTCCTGGGCAGGCCGCTTCCCACAGATACAGAGGGGAAGAGGGAGGAGGTCCCGCAACTGCAGAGGTCATCTTCAATGTGCACCAAACAGGGCTCGTAATATCAAGTTCGGACCATTCCTGCCGTCCTGGGACGCATTTTACAAATAAAGAAGTAGGGGAACGGACTTTGTTACATTAAAAAAATAGGGGCACGCCGTGCCCTTCCGATCCCGGCCACTTCGATCACTCATCCAACATGGTAACACTGCAGAACACTGTAAAAATAAGCCAAGTTCTAACAATTTGTTGATTGTAGCATGCACAAAGAAAACGGATCTATTGCAGTGCAGGGTCTATTTTAACACGCTTTTTCACACTGCTTGGGTTCAACAACTGCTCAAGACTTAATACCCACAGGAGCAAATTTGCCTGTTCTGCTTGGCACCCCAGATTTTCACCATTTTCGGGATCCTTTTTTTGCAGATTTTTGGACTCTGTGTCCTCTGGCATTTCTAATGATTTCTAAAGTGCATGTGCTCTAGCCCTAAAATTGATATCGGTAAAATTATTTCCAACCAATTTATCTATTTGAAATTAAATGAAAACGATATTTATAAAGCGCATGGCTACCCGGGAGTGTCCCAGCGCTGAGGAACCAAACAAGAACGGAGACCAGATTTAACTTTCTTGTAAAGCCATAGCAGACGGCGGAGAAAGGGCAAAATGGCATGAAAGTTAAATTTCACATGTGGGCTGTAGTGTGTATTTCCACAATCCACATAGATGCCAAAAATATATGCCTGCCAGGAGTACCAATGTGCTCTGGCCAAGCTGTGTTTTAAAGGCCCTGCAGTAACATATGGCAATTAAATGTGCCTTTGCCATGTTGAAGAATGGACTATTGTATATTAAAAAGTAATCTATAAAGTGTACCTTGTAAAACCCATAAGACAAAATGCCTAATAAATTAAAGCAAAAATAACAGATGATGGACGGAATGCTGCATTAATCAAACATTTATTCAGCATTCCATCCATCATTTGTTTGCGTAACACTTTTCGCCCTAAGTAGGAAGGGTATGTCCAGACATGGGCCCCTTGCTCCCTGCGCCACTGGATTCAAGCTAGCCTGGCTGATGAGGAATAATACATTGAAACCGGTCCCAGGATGCTTGTTTCCAGTCCAGGGAGGACCTGACTTGGCAGTTCGGGCTGGACTGTTCCCATGAGGCACAGGGTCAAGACTGATTTGCATATGGCCAGGTCTAAACTAGGGTGGCGTGGTGAGCAAAAGAATGATGGATTTAACCCAGATCTCTTGACTGGGGGTGAATGTATGATTTATTCAGCATCCCGTCCATCTTTTGTTTGCGCAGCACTAATAAACTAAAGCAGCACACCAAATATTTAAAAAGTGTGACCTCAAAGTGAATGAAGGCCTAAAAACTACATCCCTGGGTAGGACCAGCAGCATTTTCCACAGGATAGGCCTAGGTGTGATCAAACTATGCAATGTCATATCTCCGTTAGGAAAATCCTAGCAAAGTTATTTCTTACTTTTTATCAAAATTTGATTTAATGGTGAAATCTGATTTTTTTAAAACATGGATGGAAAAGCAACTTATTAAAAATGAACTTATCCATAATGTACATATTGTGAATTGAAAATCTTTCGACAGTTTTATATAGTGGGAACTTGACCCAAAGGTAATGGAGCGCTTTACATGAGCACCAGTTGCATTACACATTCATGTTTTGTAGGTACAGGAAAGATTCCCTAGTATAAAATCGGTGATATGGTGTCAGAATATTTTGGACTAACTATCAGTTTACAAAACATTGTGTCATAATATTATCTAAAGACTAATCCAATTTGGAGATAATAATCTTACAATATGGGACACTATTTTCAAAAACTATATTTGGGTTGTGACATTTATGTCAGTCTTATTTCTGTCAAAAATAATCTGACATGCAACCAGAAAAGGTACAGCATGGGCAGCAGCAGTACAGGCTTCCAACATGCACAGGTGCACAAAATTCTGCACAGCAAAATGGTAATAATCTCTTTTTTCAAGTTTGAGTTTATTAAGAACAGCAAAAACAGAAATTCAATAAATTATATATATTATAAAAACGAGAAATACAGCAAAAATAACAAGAATGAAATACAATACATGAAGGCAAGAAAATTGTAAAAAAAATAGATATAAATGTACGTAAATAAGCATTCTATGCTGTATGAAATGTGAAAATAAAAAAAGGAAAAATAAGGGAGGAAGGAAGGTGAAGGAAGAGATATATAGGTATACCAAAAGAGCTCAAAACATATAATACTAATAGACATTGTTAAAACAGGGAGAAAAAGTCAACATAAATACATGTGTATAATGATGATATTATATACATTTTGTGCAATAATAGAAAAATAAATATACAGAGGCAGTTTGGTTAATTCAAGGTGGTTTTCTCACTTCAACGGACCCAATAATACTTTTATTGATAGGTGGACAATATGCAGTTATTGGGAACCATAAAGGTCCCTCTTAATAGCTAAGGATATAGGAGTTACATAAATTTTATCTAGCTATGATGAAAACAAATGGCATTCCACCAGGATCTAAAAGTAACATTTTTCCCTTGTTTCCAATTGGAAGTTATTACATGGAAAGCAATAGCTGACAACAAATCTATCAACTTATAACTAGAAGTTAAGTCAATCCATAGAGAGGCCAAACTATCCAAAAAGATATTCGAAAGGGATATCAGTTCTAAATATTGGGTTAATTTGATGCCAAACCAATTTCCAAAACTGGAGAATAGGATACAGTCAAAAAACATATGTTTTAAATCAGCAGTTGAGCTTGGACAGGACCAACATGATGAATTTGCAGTTGAAGAGAAGGATTTTAAAAACATAGGGGTAAACAACAATCGTTAATAAACAAAATAAAGAGTTTGCGTAGTGTTTGCAGCTCATGTCGTTTTATGAAGCTTAAGCTATAACTTGTCCAATAATGCAGTAGACCAACATTTCATTAAATCTTTTTTCCCAGGCCAACACAGCTTTTGATTTAATTCTCTCTGAGACAACATGTAATGATTATAAATAAGAGAGGCTGAACGATTGGTACCTAGTAATGTAAAAAGTGCAACGGCTATAGGGCGGAAAATCAGTACGTGGAAACATACTGATTAAGGGATGCATTAAAAAGATCATATTGTGGTCGGAAAGAAGACGGAAGGGACCATTTAGCTTGAAGATCAAAGAAGTAGAGGAGTTGATCATCGATTAAGAGTTGTGACAACCAACACTTCGCCACATTTTCTAGTATATAGAACAATTCCTAACTCCTAATAGTCTATTATGCCAAAAAGATAGTTGTAGAAAAGTATTAGCTGAGGGGTATGATGGAGGTTGAAGAGGTGTCAGGATTTTGCAGGAATGGGAAATAACCAGATTGCGTGATTGTGTGATTTTTGATGTGAAAGCAAGAATTTCCTTAAAATCAAAAGAGAAAATGAGAGATTTCTCTAGTTGAAGCCAAAGAGAAGGGTGTGTCTGACAAACTAGAGAAAGCCATCGAGAAGCTTGTGTCAAGGAAAAAGCATAATGACACTTTCTAAAATCTGGAAATTTTATATCCTTTTTTAAGTACGACAAAGCTATACGAGGAGACATTTCTCCAAAGAATTTTTGATAAAAGAGAGTCTATTTTTTTTTAATATTGGTCAGGAAAATGAACTGGGACCATGGCAACAGCATACAATATAACAGGTGTGAGCATCATCTTGATAGAGTTGATCCTGTCCTACCAAGAGAGAAAAAGTGGATGCTAACAAGTATTATTATCATTTAATGTGTTAAGAATATAACCAACATTTAATTTTATAGTTTCCCTGATAGTTTGAGATATGCCGCCTTTCCTTAAATACTTAATTTTAGTAGGTTGGCAATTAAAACCGGTCTGATCAAAAAGTTGCTAACTGCACAAAATATTTAAAGGCAATACCTCACATTTATCGGTGTTAAGGCGACACCCTGACAGTTGGGAAAAAGTGGCAACTTGCTGAAAAAACTGAGAAAGGGAAGTGGTAGGGTTAGTACAATAAAGGAGAATGTCATCAACATGGACTGATATCTTAATTTGATGAGACCCAATTTGAAAGCCACATATGTGTGCATCTTGTCTGATTTTGGTTAGACAGGGTTCCAGCGCAATAACAAACAAGAGAGGCGATAGCGGGCAACCTTGATGCACTCCTCTGAACAAGGGGAAATAATCTGAAAGTATGCCATTAACATAAATTGCCACTTTAGGACCTATATATAACAGAGAAAATAGAGCAATCAATTTAGGTGGAAAGCCAATCCATTTTAGTGCCTGAAACATAAAATCCCACCCAATCCTATTGAAAGCTTTTTCTGCATCTAATGCAATAACAGCAATAGGGTGGTCTAATTTAGAGGCTTTACTCAGGATGTTAAAAAATACTCAAGCATTGTTAGAGGCTAATCTGCCCTTAAAAAAACAGAATTGCCCAGGGACAATAAGGTCAGGCAAAATAGGGTCAATACATAATGCCAAATTTTTTGCTAATCTTTTATAATCAGTATTAACTAACGAAATGGGATGATAGTCCTTACACTGTGAAAGAGCTTTATTTTCTTTTGGTATTAAACAAATCATGGCATCCTGGAAAGAATCCTGAGATGCCCCCTTAGTAATGAAGGAGTTAAACAAAAGTAAAAGGTTGGGGAGGAGAAGCTTTGCAAAATGATTATAAAATTCAATAGTAAAACCATCAGGCCCAGGGGCTTTTCCTCATCACAAAAGAGAAACAACATGAGTGATTTCTGAACGTGAAATATATGCCCCATATGAATTGAAACAATATGTTGTGAAGGAGGGGAAGCAATGGATTGAAAGTTGTTGCTCAAGTCCAACTGTACTAGTGGTGTTTATAAGTTGGTGTACAAGTTAACAAATTCATTTAACATATCTTCATCTTTAAAGAGGGAAATCCCTGCAGTATTACGTAGAGATTCTATTTCTATCCTATCTTTCCTGATCTTCAAATAGTATGCGAGCATGTTCCCCATTTTATTTTGACCCCCATAATATCTTCCACTACTCTTCAATAGATAAGAGGAAGTGGCATTTGTGGTTAATCAATTAACAGGGTAAGATTCTATGGGGCGCATGTATGAACAAGCCCATTTGCGAGTCCTTAATAGTGATTTTTAGCGAATCGCTAATAAGGACTCGCAAAATGGAATGTATGTAGGGATAGCAATATTAACTGCGATTCCTTAATTGCGAATCACAAATTGCGCTCCAAATTAAGGAATACTTTTCCATTCATTCCTATGGGCCTACAGGCCCATAGGAATGAATGGGAAGATATTCGCAATTTGCAAGTATCCATTAGGTACTTGCAAATTGCGAATGCAATTTTAAAGGTGCAAGGATGTCAAAAGGACACCCTGTAGCACCCCTGAAATATGTATATGTGCACATGTGGCGCACATACATGCCATAAGAGCATGTATGTGCGCCACATGGTACTTTGAAAAATGCAAAAGAGTGCATTTTTCAAAGAAGTCGCAAATTACCACCAACCTGAAGTTGGTGATAATTTGCACAACTTGAGTGCTTCCTACATTGCATTTAAAGAATCGCAATTTGCGATTCCTTAAATGCAATTGCAAAATAGGGAATCGCAAATTTTGAGATTCCCTATTTTGCGATGGTGTTTTGGGATGATACATCCCAAAAGGCCTTTCCCCGTTCGCAAACAGGCCAATTCTGAGAATCAGCCTGTTTGCGAATGGGAAAAGGGCTTGATACATATGCCCCTATGTCACACAGAAGCACATACATGCAATGACAGAGTATACATACCCCCAACTTATGGTCTGCCCTCCTGATTTAGATGTGGGTGGACCATAGGTTTGGCTAGGGTGGTGATTACTCAGTCACCGCAATAGCCAAACCACAGTCTGACAGAGTAAGGGCCATCTGAGAAATGGCTATATGCCTGCCCATCCAAACAGGATGGGCTGACATATAGCACTTTTTTCACTGTCTGTCATTGCTAGGCAAACCCTGGCGGTGAGGGACAGTAAAATAGAAATAATGCCCACCTCGCCATAGGAGACTACTTCCATGGCAAGGTGGCATTATTATATTTTTTTCAATAAGAAAATCCTTTTTCGGAAATTTGTTTTTGAAAATCAAAAAAATAAAACTGTTTGGTATTGGGCTGTGTTATGTTGACGCAGCCCTGCAACAAATAGTGGGGTGCATTGGCAGGAACAGCTGTGACAGCAGTTTCTGTCAATGCATTATAAATGACCACCTGCTTGACGGTCATTTATAAATTTAGCAGCTGGTCTATCCACCATGGGGATGGAGTAATCTACTCTATCCCCCTGATGGAACAGCGGGCCATCTGCCAAATTTTGAATCGGGCCCTAAATCATTTAAATCAAATATCAGCATGTTTAATAATATTAAACCTATCACAGGCCTTGCTGTATCTTAACATATGTGTATCTTGTGTACGAAAGTGTTTGTGTGTGCCATGTAGTAAATGTAGGTGAGCTAGGACTACTGCAAGTCTCTGTTAACACACGTTTTTAGCTTCATTTCTTGGGCATGCTCACATTATAAAGCCAGAGAAGGATGCTTCCATTCTCTGCTGCACCAAAGCTAGAAATCTGCTTGCAGATTAACCTTGTGCAAGTTTCCTGCCAGCAGTACCAGAAAGATACAACAATGTAGCTGCCTTAAGCTTCCTAATAAACTAATAGACTCTTCTTCTTCTGTCCAGTGTAAAAAATGTTGGATCTGACTGGAAAAGAGCCCCAACTTGCTCCATAGATCTTAATGCAAGAAAGAAATTGAAGACCCTTGCAATTGGAGTGGGGCAAGCAGTCTGGCCGTGTGCTGGGGAAAGATGCTGAAAATCCGGGCTCCCACTTGAGGCCTACTGGAATGCAAGTATGCAGGGGCCTTTGCATGGTTCAGCATTCATTATGATATATTTTAAACTAATAAATTTAGCTCTGAATCAGCTAAAAATAAAAATTGATATAGAAATATGCTTGTGAGAAGGTGGCCTGATATATGCTGTCCACTAGTTCTAGTGGGCACCTTGTATCAGTCCAAACAACCCCTTATGGTGATAGGTTGAAGGCAACCTTTATTGAAAGCTATCCTGGTGGTAGCCATGGAGAGCAGCCTTCAGGCTAAGTCTTGAAGGAATGTAAAGCAGCTTGTTTTACTAGTCTATAATCTCTTGAATGATCAAATGAAAGGACAACCACACCAGGCATATATTCAAAATATATGTATTTAAGATAAAACACACCCCTCTAGTCTCTTTATGAGACTGGAGTTCGAAGTACTTAGTTTACAAGTGAGCAAGCATCAATAATAGCACAAATACACGTTTGGGCCCTAGGGGTGTACCAAACCATATACCAAAAAAGAGGTATAAGAACCACAACTGGAATAGACACTAGGCCTATAGCCTGTAGAATCGCTGGGACCCCAAGGAACCACCCAAGGTAGTGACACAGGGGACCTACGGGGACTGTATGCAGTGTGTAAACACAACCGCGAGTTCCCGTTATCTTCTATGGGCAATTTCGCGGTTGGAAATGTAAAGATTAGGGACACTTCTAATCGAGTCTGGACCAAACCCTTTTGGTCTTAAGAAGTTCTAGGGCTAGCACCCACGTGCGCAACGGAGTACTCGAGTTACCTCACCCAGGGAAGCCGGGTGCATAGGTGTCTTTTGGTGTCGGGTCGCGTCGTCGATTTCAATGGAAGCCTGCAAAGAACTGCTGCTGCCGTGAAGAGGAGAAGTGTCCGAAGAGATCCAAGCCCGGATCTAGGAAGGAAGGAACCTGAAAGCAGAGGTGACAGAGTCTGGGTCACTTGCCAGTGACTGAGGGCAGGATGGACCAATGCCCACAGGTGTCGGGTGCTTCAGGTGAGTTGATGGGTGTCTTGACTCTTCAGCCACGAGGTCCAGGAGGCGTCAACAAAGTCCACAAGCCGGATTCGAGTTGTCCTACAAAGTCTGTCGAGTGCTGCGGTGTCAGCGACCAGAATGAACCCAAAAAACCTTGGCAACGGTAAGTCACTGGAATTTAGAGAAAGGACTTATGTGCAGACCAGCAAGGTCTGAGGGACTCACCCAGTGAGGGTAAGTCAGGGCACGTCTGGAGAAACCAGGAAAGCCCAAGTAGAAAAGGAGTTGCCTTCGTGGGGACCTGCTAGCCAACGGGCTAGTGATCGCAAAGGAGCCTCGAGCGGTCGCACTTGGAGCTGGCCCACGGGTCACTCGTGGAGTGGGAGCCAACAATCTTCGGTGCAGGAGGTGCTCAAGGCTGGGGCTATTTGGAGCCCAAAGCACAACTTCGAGGAGGACCAGGACGATAGTGTCGCTGCAAAAGTTCACGGTGTACAGGGGTCACGGTTCCACGTCTCCCACGATAGCCACGGGCCTCACCTTTGCTGTGGACTCAGGGTAGCCTCGGCGAAGTCTGGAAATCCACCTCTGGTGATGCAAAGACTTCGGCGTCCGGCGGGTGCTTCAGCGATGCAGACCGGTCAGTTGCTTCTTTGGTGCCTGCCAAGCAGGGGAGTCACTCCTTGACCCCAAGGGAGATTTCTTGAGTCTTCTAGTCAGGATAGAATGTCAAAGGTCCAGGATGTATGTTTCAGAGTTTCTTCCAGGGTAATCTAAAGTCCTAGGGACTGGATTCCTATACTTATAGTAAGTTTAGGGGATGAACTAACTCTAAGGCCCCACCTATGGGTGGGCCTGGAAAGAGGGGTGGTTACACCCTTTTTCTTTGTCCAGTTTCATACCAGAGCACGGGCAGGTAGCCCCTGCAACCGGTTTGAACTGGGCTATGTACAGGGACACCAAATGTGCCCCCAGTGCAGGACTTCAAAGCACCAGAGAGTGCTCCCGCCCAGCCCCAATCAACATCTGCCTGTCTGGGGAGGTGGTTACGCCACCCTTCGACAGGAAACTATTGTCCAGGCCTCCCCTGCTGGAGTTTCGGTCAGCAGCAGGAGGCCAGACCCGTGTCTGTTGCAGAGGCATCCATTTTGTGATGCCAGGGCTCAGGAAAGTCCTACCGGGTTTGACCAGTGTGAACATGTCTCTCCCTCTAGAAGGGTGGAATGCTACCCCCGCTGCCAGAACTGGCGGGGGGGGGGGGGGTAGTATTCCAAAGCGTTTGACACCAAACATGACATGTTTTGATGCAGCCATTCCAAAGTTAGCATTTACCGCGAGGTTATAATGCACTTAAGAGTATATGGCATGGCTGTATCACAGAACAGCCATAAGGAAGTATTTCCGAAAGCTGCAGAGGGGCTCAGCTCATGCTTGGGCCCCCTCTCACACAAAACCAAGCACTCTGCCTTCAGGATTGTCAAGGCCTGCCATAGGAGTGACTTATAGGTTTATATATGTCTGTATATATATATATGTGGATATAGGTAGCCTACACCACTGTAAGGGGTGCAAGCACACCCTTACCCAGGCTGCAGTAGCAGACCTGTGGAGCCATTTTGGAGTGCTTCCCAGGGGTGGCATAATACATGCTTCAGCCCCTGGTAGGCCTCTGAGGTACCTATGCCCTAGGTACATAGTATACCATATACTAGGGGCTTATAAGGCACTCCAGAATCCAATTAGATATGTACCTAATGTACATGGAAACCATTTTAAAGAGGAAGCAGCTAGGCTGTGGTCCTGATTAGCAGGGCCACAGCCAGACTAAGGTCGAAAAACAGTGAAACACCAGCAAAAAGCAGATCCTACTCTCCTACAATGCTAATAGGTTAGGAATGTGTGATGAACACTTTTGTGGAGACCTTGCTTTCACTCTCATTTCCTTTTTGATTGTTGATGTATAATAAAAGACCAAAGTTTGCATCTGTATGAATGTTGGGGTCTAGGGTTCAGCTCTACCATATGAGCTGCTGCTGAAAGAGATTCTCAGGATAGGTTTGTCTCATTGGTAACATCCCCACTCCACTGAAAAAAATTCAGTTAAAGAGGTAAGAGACTCCTACCAGTTTTCTTTTTCTTCAAACAGGTTTCACTTTAATTTTAGTGCGCGAGAAATCTATCGGGAGTGACCTTTAAAATATCAGAGTCGCCAGAAAAGAAAGTACAAAGTAGGCCCAGCATATGCAGCCACAAATAAGAAGTCTCTCATGAGCAGTAAGCGAGAGAATACAGGAGAATTGCAGGATAATATGCTCCTTATAGGAAAAAGCACTTCCAGCAGGCGTGATGAATGAGCATAGCCCAGCGGTGGCCCTTCTGCTAAGACAGAGGAGACCCGTCCCACTGCTTTTCAGCAGTGCAAAAAAGGAAAAATAAAAGGATAACAACACAATGTTATTATCATTTTATTTTTCGGCGCAACAGCTTGTTTTGGGGCAGGCAGGGCTTAGCTGTCATCACAGCCAGCAGGAGTGGTTGGTGCACTTAAGTGCGCATGACAGTTTGGCCAGCTGTCCTGGGCTAGCTAAACAGTCATGCGCACTTATCATGTTCCCTGCCAGGCTGTAATGGACCACCTTGGTGAGGATGCACAGGCTCCCACACTCTGTCTGAGCACCGAACCAGGCCGCTCAGATCAATCACGATGCTGCTCTCATGCTGGTGACAGCAGTGTTGTGATTGGCTAGGGGAGTCCGGTACCCTGTGTGCTTCCGAGCTGCCTGGAAGAGAAGAGGACGGAGGAGAGGGTGTGCCCGGCCGGCCAGCAGATTAATTATATTTTCTTTTCTTTTCATTTCTTTTTTTTTTACCCCCGTCTTCTCTCCGCCCTTCCACTAGTGCTTCGGAACAGTCGCTACTGGAATAGCACGGTGCAAAAATATCACATAAATCACTCCTCCTGTGGGTGTTAATGCAGCAGAAGAATCCTCTCACTTACTTCCCAGTAGCTACTCTTAGTGGCAGCAATGAACTGTCCATAAAACTCAGATGATTACTATAAAAATGATTATTTGAAAATGTTAATGAATCTAAATAACAATTTAGAAAAAATATCATCTAAATATAACCATATTTTTGCAATAAAAACGAATCACTGTAGACTCCTTCTATATGAACAGACGAAGGAAGGAAGAGTTGAATGAAATACGAAGAAGCCCCGAATGCAGGGCGAATTAAAAAGCTGGAGTTACATTTCAGCATCATCGTTTTTAGGCCTCATGGTTCAGGTAGAAGAATCAGTGTTGACCCGGCAGATGGCGCTAGAGAGTCATTCTCAGGCCACCTCCTGCGCGCGTGAGTCTGACGCAACATCTGCCTCTCGCGCTCTGCTTTGCCTCCTTGCATTCGATTCACCTGCGCGGAGAGATGGAAATGACTTCTGACGTCTGGCTCCTGAGTCTGTGCGCTCGAGCTGGACCATTGTAGCAATGTGATGCTGAAAGCGGGCTTTTAGTCAATAGAACAAGTCAGAGCAAGAACAGAGCAACACCGAGCTGTAATTGCTAAAAGCTATTTTATTTAAAGCCTGTTCACACGAAAATGCAATCTGTAAAAGCTATCGACAAATATAGAAATTGTTTTCTTCTTTTGGTCTTTTAAACTTTTGGATACTTTACTACTGTGACATCACCTTAACACACCCAGCGGCACTGTATTTGTGCACATCTGAGCAAATTGTGTTCTCCTTAGGTTGGCATTAGGCATTTCAAACATGCTTAGATCTTTTGTATTGCTGTGCGCCCAAACAAATGTATTTGATAATCGAGCTAGATATTGGTGCCGTCTCAGCGTCAAGTTCAGTTTGCACTCTGAACATATAATTACAAATGAGATGGACATAGCTGCCAAGGTTTCAGCTTGCTATGTGTGGCATTTTCATATCAGTGCAATTATGAGTGACATTTCAACGACCATGAGTGACACTTTCTTGTGATCAAAATCAAGCAATGACTACTAGCGAAACACATAAATATCAGAAATTACACCCATTTAAATGAGCAACAAGAAACTCTAAGAAGATGTTAAAACTGGTGCAAAGAGTCAGAAATGGAAGGGCACTTAGGTGTGAATGTGCGAGGCGCTCTGCTTCTAGGCGCCTCGGATGACACTGCCCCATAGGACCTCCAGCCCTCCATGGGTTCTGGGCACTCCGTCCGCCTATCATGACTCATCCATAGCTGCCAAGTTTCCAGGCTGCTTATGTGTAGCATTACCATGATTTCTGTGTACTTAGGAGTGACATTCTACGGCCAAATAATTGACCCTGTGAGTGACCCTTATCTACTACAGTGCGCATTACAATCAATGACTTGCATAGTTAAAGTGCTTTCTCAGAAGCAGGGGATGTCATAGCACTATGATTAGACAAGTTACTATGCCCTGCTGCGCCAACCAGGATTCAATTGTTTCTCTCTCCTTAAACACAGACAGACATCTGCAGGAAGACTGGATTCACCAAGTGAGGTTTCACAATGTGAGTGTCATCTGTCACTGATTACTTGAACTTGCATCTATCTTTCATTTAAGGTGCGTGCTTTAGATATTTAACCCCTTCGCTGCGGCGGACATTCCGCCGCAGTGCTGTGGGGTGCGGGGGGGCAGCGCGGTGGCGCTGTGCTCATGACGGAGCCGCTCCGTCATGAGCCACGGTTGGGCTGTGCTCATGACGGAACGGTTCCGTCATGACTCCGCCCAGTTGCGTTGTCCCCCCGCACAGGCGGGGAAACAGCGCCGCGTAGGCGGAGCGGCCGCCAACGGGCGTGTCATGACGGAACCGTTCCGTCATGAGCACACGGCAACCGTGGCTCATGACGGAGCGGCTCCGTCATGAGCGGGGGAGGGGTTAAAGGTGAAAGACCAGCGAAAATACAAACAGAATAATGTTGTCCTTTTACCCACGTCTTTGCCCCACGTTCTGAAACTGCCCCCCTTGCTGCTTGACTCACCTGTGCCAACCAGAAATGACTGACAGGGAAGGCTGAGGCAGTAGATAGAAATCTTTATTCGGTTTTTCAGACAGAAAGAACCATAAAAGCACAATGACAGATAAAAAATAATGCACAAAAGAAAAACTTGATGTACAGAGATAAAATACCCAAGTGTTAAAATATGTATTAAAAACAACAGACACAATTAAGCATATATCATAATAGCAGCAATTCTAGACAGTTAACTCGCCCTGCTGTTTCTGAGTTTTAAGGCAGTTTTTAGAAAACCAGTCAAAAATAATGTACTTTCGGGGTTTCACATTTGTAAATAACAAAGGGCTGGTCTAACCTGGGTAAAATTCAGATTTTTTTAAAAGGGGCTTTAGATAGAACCTCCGAGGTAAATCGTAAAAGGGACAAATAAAAAGTGCACCAAATCCTGCGGAGACTCATTGTCGCAGCCGCAGTTTGGTAACACTTGACCATGATGACAACCCCTTGGACCAGTTAAAAGAAGATGAAAATAGTCCAGCCGGAACCTAATTAACAGGTATCGCTCAAAGCCCGACAAGGGCCATGATAAATAAGGCTCCATTAAAAGTGTAGTTTTCAACATGGTATGTTTTCGAACACTCGGTTTGTTTAATTCCACCTCTTCACGATTCATTTGTCGTGATAAAAGAAAGGTTTTCCTCACAAACTCTACATCAGAAAGTTTAATCGACTCAGGATTTTAAAAAAGTTCTGAGCGCCCCATAACAGAAAAGCAGTCTTTCAGATATTTTAGCCAAGGGATTTTAAGCATATTATCCATAGATATTGCTTCCCTTAGGAGTAGGTGATTTAAAATCAGATCTTTATTTAGCCAACATTTTAACCAAAAAGTTAGTGGCCAATGTGCTAGAATGTCACTAATAAAAGGTGTACCAGTTTCTTCATGCACTATTTGGTTGGGAGTCCCCTTTGGAACCCCCAACAATTGTTTCAGGAAGATATTTTCTGCCACCACGATGTCATTAACTGCCGCATACCCCCAAAGTTCACTGCCGTAACTCCCTATTGCCACACTCTTTGCCTGGTAGATCTTTAATAGTGCAGCAATAGGTCGATTACCCATTTTCCTGGCTGAGGCAGTAGATAATCACGTGCTGCAGTGTACCACGATACATAGTTTCTGTGTGCTGCCCTTGCGGGTCATGCTATCTTGCAGTATGCTTTCTAGTGCTGCTGCTAAGCTCCAGCGAAGTCACTGTAACTGCAGTGGCACCTGGTTGAAAGATGATTTGTGACAGCTGAAGGCAGACTGGCTCATCCATCTGGCATGGGATTGGATTACAAAGAGAGCCCACACGTGACTGGAGGCAGGAGGGCAGATGAGACCTAACATCCTGCCTGCTCTCCACACACGTGGAAGTAGTGCTGGGGGCTGCTAGGGCGGGCTGTGGCTACAATACTGGCCCAAAGCAACTGGTGGGCCCACTGTGGCAACAATCTCGTGCCGTGGATCGTTGTCAACCACTTTGTTTCTGTCTCTCGCTGCAATCTTGATTCTGCTGACCCCTGATCATCAGATGCGCTCACGCTGGCTGTCGGTATAAAGAACAGTGGTCCTAGACTATTTCTTTTAGGAAGGTATTCTTTAAGTCAAAATCTATATACCTGGTACACATAGAAATCAAGTTGCATCATAAATGTACACGCTGGCTGTGGCGCCGGAGTGGATACGGCCGTCGCAGGCATGCGAGAAGCCGCGACATCTGCCATTACAATGATGCCGTGACTGTGACTGCTAGCAAGCTCCTAAGGACGCTGGTGCGGTCGGGTCTGTCGCAGGATTGCATACTGCCCGGCACCCTAGAATGCGAGCACAAGCTGCCCTACCCATTGCACAACAGTCAGTGCAATCCATAAAGAGAAAACTCAAAGGCACCCACCCGTGTGCACCGGTAGGAGCCAGACCCGCCTACGTATTATTGCACACCTGAATTCAGCGGTGTCCATTGATTAGCCCAGGACACACTGACTCCACCGCTCCTCAATGACTTTAGTGAAGTTGCCGTGCGGTTTCGGTGGGTTACATTGTACCAAGCACTACTGTGCAGCACAGCAGCAGCTGAGCCAGAGACCCGCGCCCACCGCCCACTGCCACTCAGACTTCATTATAGCAGCGCTCCCGGCTTGACAACTGAGGAGGCACTATAAGGCGTGACATTACATTTCAGTGCGCTAATGCGGATCATCACACTGAATTGCGTTAGTCTAACGCCTGAAGTGAGGCACTTGGCAGGGCTGGATGGATGGTCAGAGTTTTTATCACTATTGCGAAATATTCTGATGCTGCCTTCTTGAATAATAGAGTGTTAACGGATAAATGTTTACCCTAATATCCTCATAGCAACAAAAGTAAACATGCATAATGTTTTCACCAGGGTTCCAATCTGCAGTTATATGTGCTATTATCTTTAAATCATGAAGAATAAAAAAAAACATTAATGAATAAAAAATTTGAAAATCCATTCTAAGATGAACTCCCTGCATGCTGACACATACATAGTGTCTATCTCGTAATGAAGATGACAGCCACGGATGTGCATGCGTTTTATCATTTTGGATGGCCAGACATCAATTCTGCAAGTATGGTCAGAGCCCATCCTCCACTGAAGGTTGGGGCGCACAGAGCAAGGAGGTGCCAGGATCATACGAGCAATAGTGGAGCGGTTACCACAGAGGACAAGTGAAGCCTCATGTAACTTTCCATGAAATGCCATGGCCTTAAGAACAGCGCACCCAGCCAGTGGTAACCGCTAACAAATGCAAATAGCTGAAAGGGGCTGACCAAAAGTCCCCTCTCTGCATTGTATGTATGTTGTACTGAACTGGTAGCATGAATTCTCTGACAGAAAGGTACAGTTACCTGTATGCAGGACCTAAAACAAGTTGGGACTCATGCCAACACCCAGCCCTATTCCTACCACCACCGCTGCAAATTAGACTCCCATCCGGAGGATTTCAAGAAGGGGTAATAAAAAGAAAAGCTGCTAACCACAGGCCAAAATTAACATGAAGTATTCTGATTTAAATTAGGCATTTGGAGCTGTGAAAATCGTAATGCGATCTTATGGTATAACGGTGAAGGGCCCTTTTGTTTTGAAGTTACGGTTTCAGCCCTCATTAGAAGTCGACAATGTTCAGAAAGAGAACCTTTCTAGTTTCCATTAAAATAGATACAGCTTTGCACAGCAAGGTGCCTATCTATATATGCAGCACCCCACAGCCTGTCTGACATTACCTTTATCATGTACACCACCACAGAATGCTAATTGATAAAAAAAACACCTTCCCCATCTGCTGATAGAGAAAGCTCCCTATAGGCATGCCCCATCACTGGAAGAGGTTTGTGACGACTCGGGAGCAATGTTAGGAAATCCCCACCTCAGAGAGAGAGATATTGGCGCAGGAATCTGCCTTCAAGGAAGAATGACTCGTAAATATACAGAGCGGATATATTTGTATAGCAACAAGTGAAGTCTACAGTAGTTCATAAGACCGAGGAAGATGTACACTCTCGAGCCGGACTGTCATTCCCTGCAGTGAAAGTCTATTTGTCAATGCCACTTGTCGCAGGCGTGTACATTTCTATTTCATGAGCCTCTCTCTGACATTTAATACCTGCAGCTGGGGCTCAGGTTTGAGAACTGACAAGGAAAAGACGTGTTTCATGTCCTGGCGCCTGAAGCGGCACAGATGAGCTCGCGCGGTCTGTGCCCGGAAGCGCATCGAGCGACAGTCACACAGGTGAGGTGACATGCGTCGCCATGCTGGAGCCAGGCAAGAGCAGGCACATACATCAAGGCTACCCAAGCGTGCAGCGCGGTGTAGGCTACAAAAGCTGAGCGCCTTGGAGGAGGAGGAGCCTCAGCCACCTGACTCAGAAGTGCAGTCATTAGTAACCATTTGACACACTAGGCCATGAGGACTACAGAACAAACTTGGCAGGAAAACACTCTGGCTTTGAACCCAATAGAGGCGATCCCACAGCCTGCACGACACACATCTGTCAGGGCAGAAAGCACCCTACATATACAGATCCCACTGTGCACTCCCTTGCAGTACTTGTTTAATGGTTTAAATAATCTATTATTTAGTTATTGTTCATTCATTTATTCATTCAGTAGTTCGTTTTTGTATGTATTTATTCCACTTAGATGCTTTATAAAACACAAACCCCAACCCAGTGGGCAGCAGAATGCAAAACGAGAGTTGGAAGGGTTGAGGTTATCAAACTAACACGGATGAAAGCTTTAGATACAAAAATAACAGCATAAACCTAAATAGCTGCATAATGGACTTTGTGCATATATAATACTTCGCATCCCAGAAAGAATAGCCTCAATTATAAACAGAATGATTTGATTCCGACTTTCTTCCAGCACAAATTATTACCCTCCATGTTTAACTCTTGCTTGATTACCTTCTTTTCCAGTGCCTTAGGCAAAAAGGGTGTTTTGCGACCTAAGTCATGGAGACCACAATGAGCCAGCCTAATAACTCAGCTTTAAGCTGTTTTTACAGACTATCTAGTTTTGTAACTCATTTTATTCTTAATCCCTGCTCTGCAGAACCCGCTCCCTTGTTCCTTACTATGTCTCTGTTTTGTTCACTAGTTGACCCCTTCTCTGTATTTGTTTCTCTTCCTCTTTGTCTCCCTCACACCCCCTCTGTATTTCATATTTTGTAAGTGTTAGAAATGGGGGTCTCTAGTTGGCAGAAGTATGTCCCTTTGTCCAAATAGGGACCCTTGCTTCTAGTCAGGGTAAGGGGATACACACTTTAGATAACCCCTGCTCACCCCCTTGGTAGCTTGGCATGAGCAGACAGGCTTATCCCAAAGGCAATGTGTAAAGTATTTCTACCAACACCCACGGTAACACAGTGAAAACACCACAAAAGGACACCACAGTAGTTTAGAAAAACAAAGTATCTTTATCTAAACCAAACAAGACCAAAACGACAAAAATCCAACATGCACAGTCAAAAATATGACTTTCAAAAGGTTTCAAGAACTTGTACCATAGAAAAATATGGATGCGTGACTTTTTACCAAAGTACATGCAGATGTGTCAAAGTTCTAAAGCCAAACAGCCGCAGAGTCAGAAAACAAAGAGATGCAACACTCCTGAGACCTTGGGGAGGTGCTGCGACAGCTCTGCGACATGCTGAGGACGAGTTGCGTCGGATCTGGACTGTATGGGGAGTGGTGTGTCGATTCTTCGTGATGGTTCCGGTTCGCAGGTGATGTGTCAGGAAAGCGTGCTGCACAGGTGTGATGCGTGGAAATCCGGGATGTGTTGGCGAGCGATGCCGCATCATCGAGTGGCGCTGCATCGGTCCTCATCAGCGATCGCTTGATGCGTCTATTTTGTACTTCTTCAAGATTCTTCTTTCTTCCAGCTCCAAAACAACAGCAACAACCTCCAGAGGCCCCAAACTGGCACAGGCACCTCTAGGCAGGTCAGAATTCACAACAGCAGAGTTCAGGGGAGCTGGGGGTGAAGTCTTTTTGACCCTGAGACTTCTGAACAGGAGGCCAGCTCTCTTCAGGCCCTTTGAGATCTTCAAGCAGGGGACACAGCACACAGCAAAGTCCGTCTCCTTTCCTTGGCAAAAAAAGTAACTGCAGGCCAGCCCCAGACACACAGCAAGGGTAGTACTTCTCCTCAGTCTCTCCAGCTCTTCTCCTTGGCAAAGGTTCCTCTTGAATTTCAGGAATGATCTAAAGTCTGGGGTTTTGGGTCTGATACTTATACCCCAAAATGTCTTTGTTCTCTTTGTGCTGTGCAAGGGGCTCTGTGCCCAGTTCAAACCAGTTCGGGGGGCACTCTGCAAGCGCACAACAACATCCATTGTCAGTGTGAGCATTGGCTCCAGACACACCACAAGGGGGCAGAGCCGGAATTGTGGAAGGCACGCACAGCCCCAATCAGGTACATGGGCTACTCCTTCCACCACTCCAAATGCAGATCAGGCCTATTCAGCCTAGTGCTGACTCACCCAGACTCCTGGAGCCACTGCACCTCCCAAACTCCTGTCACTCCAAAGCCAGACAGTCAATCCACAAACAGACAGAGTCACACAGGATGGTTGAACAAGAAAATAGACACTTTGTAAAAATTGTATTTTCAAACACACGATTTAAAAACCATCTTTACCAAAAGATGTGTTATTAAATCCTGAGTTCAGGGATACCAAACTCCATTTTTTCATCTTATCCCTATGGGAAGATATGCTTGTGAAATGTTACAAAGCATTCCCCATTCTGTCCTAGGGGGCAAGATAGCCTTTCAATAGTGAAAAACAAAATTGGCAGAATTTCACTATTAGGACATGTTACACATGCTTTTTATAATTTTGGATGGCCAGACAATGGTACTGGCTTTGTAAATGCTTTTGAATCAATTCTGCAAGTATGGTCAGAGCCCATCCTCCACTGAAGGTTGGGGCGCACAGAGCAAGGAGGTGCCAGGATCATATGGGCAATAGTGGAGAGGTTACCATAGAGGACAAGTTAAGCCTCATGTAACTTTCCATGAAATGCCATGGCCTTAAGAACAGCGCACCCAGCCAGTGGCAACCGCTAACAAATGCAAATAGCTGAAGGGGGCTGACCAAAAGTCCCCTCTCTGCATTGTATGTATGTTGTACTGAATTGGTAGTATGAATTCTCTGCCAGAAAGGTACAGTTACCTGTATGCAGGACCTAAAGCAATTTGGTACTCATGCCAACACCCAGCCCTATTCTTACCACCACCGCTGCAAATTAGACTCCCATCCAGAGGATTTCAAGAAGGGGTAATAAAAAGAAAAGCTGCTAACCACGGGCCAAAATTAACATGAAATATTCTGATTTAAATTAGGCATTTGGAGCTGTGAAAATCGTAATGCGATCTTATGGTATAACGGTGAAGGGCCCTTTTGTTTTGAAGTTACGGTTTCAGCGCTCATTAGAAGTCAACAATGTTCAGAAAGAGAACCTTTCTAGTTTCCATTAAAATAGGTACAGCTTTGCACAGCAAGGTGCCTATCTATATATGCAGCACCCCACAGCCTGTCTGACATTACCTTTATCATGTACACCACCACAGAATGCTAATTTAGCATGGGAGATTAATTGATAAAAAAAACACCTTCCCCATCTGCTGATGGAGAAAGCTTCCTATAGGCATGCCCCATCACTGGAAGAGGTTTGTGGCGACTCAGGAGCAATGTTAGGAAATCCCCACCTCAGAGAAAGAGATATTGGCGCAGGAATCTGCCTTCAAGGAAGAAGAACTCGTAAATATACAGAGGGGAGATATTTGTATAGCAGAAAGTGAAGTCTACAGTAGTACATCAGACCGAGGAAGATGCACACTCCATAGCTGCCAAGGTTTCAGTTTGCTATATGTGACATTTTCAAAATGTCATTGCAATTATGAGTGACATTTTGACAACGATGAGTGACACTTTCTCGCGAGAAAAATCAAGCAATGAAGAGGATAGAAACATATAAATTTCAGAAATAACACCCATTTATACAATGAGAAACTCTAAGGCGATCTTACAACTTCTGCAAATCACCAGAAACGGAAGGGACCTTCACGGCTCCCACCCACACATAGATGTAGCCTGTGGTGTTAAGGTATTTATTGGCATGTTTTCAAAATTCAACCTTATAAGCAACGGCCTTTAACTTTAGCTGACTGGGATGTGACCCACTACGTGGAAGAATTCTACTTTTATATTTAACTTCATACTCAATTATAAAGTCGCACGTATGCCTAGAAAATAAATGTCTTCCTAACATCTGCTGAAAGATTTTCTTCCAACCTCTGCAACGCGTGCTCTTGTCCCTGCGGGACTAGCGGCACACTTCCTGAAAAATATAAATTAAATTGCTGTAGCACTCTTTATATGAAAAATATCTTCAGCACGCGCTAGTCGCCTATAGTCACGTGTGCTTTGCACATTCCTCTCAGTGGCCTGGTTCACCTCTCAGTGGCGCTTAGTTAAAGAAGAGAACTCGAACAGCAGCAGCATCGCACTTGTGAAAGTGTTGGTGGTGGTACTGAAATATGCAACACCTCTGATATATTAATATTGGGGCATATTATCAAGCATGGAGTTAAAATTATTGGCGCTTTAGTGGCAGAAAACTGCCGCTAAAGTGGCGATAATGGGCTTGATAATATGCACTTGAGAATTCCAATATAAATCCATATTGTCACCAAAACATGGGCTTCTATGGGAATTCTCAAGGACATATTATCAAGTCCATTATCGCCTCTTTAGCGGCAGTTTTCTGCAGCTAAAGCGGCGATAATTTTAACTCTGTTTCTTGATAATATGCCCCATAGTTTCTTGGGAGCTAAACGCTTACAAGAGCAAGACCAATGCATGCATTTTTGGCCAACGTTTTTAACTAAAGCGTTTATTCTACTGTGCTTCCCGAAAACACCCTTCGACGGACATGCGCTAATTGGCTGACAGCAAACTTGCCAAGGCCCGATCGGCTGCAAAGTCCAGGCTCCTGTCTCTGAGAAACAAGTTGTTAGAAGCGGGAGTGGAACACAGACAACGTGAGAAAGGCGGAAATGGAACTGTCTTTCAGTCTCGGCTGAGAGCAAGGCTCGCTGCCAAGCTGGTGCTTTTGCGCTGCTGCTGTCCGTGCTGCTTCTGTTGTGTGGGGGCGATCGGGTCCAGAAGTGTACTTTACTCCCACCCAGTTAGAAAGGTTTACTCTTCCGCCAACAATGCAGCACTGACTGATGCACGTCCAAACAACTTTGCACTGCAATTTCAAAGTGCAGTGCGATTTCAAAAGATCAGGAAAGGGGGTTGCGGTGAACGGGGATTCATAAAATTAAAGGGGGCGTCACGTGCAGGATGCAAGCTGCCAAAATGCCTGCCAGTCCGGAAGACAAAAAGAAAGTACACTTCACTTACTCTGTCAGCGCCGACCCGATTGATGGTACAGGTGCGACGATTGCCCTGGCACCACAGACAGTCCCGGACAGCGCGCGGCCGCAGTCTGGATCAGACACTGACTCCTGAGTCTCCGACCAACTGGACTGCAGGCAGCAGCTGAGGCAGTAGTCATCATGCTCATGCACTACCAGCACGGTCGAATCATTACGGCGGCCGCATTTTGAGAGCTGCAGCGGCGTAATGCGATCTTATGGTATAACGGTGAAGGGCCATTTTGTTTTGAAGTTACGATTTCAGCCCTCATTAGAAGTCGACAATATTCAGAAAGAGAACCTTTCTAGTTTCCATTAAAATAGGTATAGCTTTGCACAGTAAGGTGCCTATCTATATATGCAGCACCCCACAGCCTGTCTGACATTACCTTTATCATGTGCACCACCACAGAATGCTAATTTAGCACGGGAGATTAATTGATAAAAAACACACCTTCCCCATCTGCTGATGGAGAAAGCTCCCTATAGGCATGCCCCATCACTGGAAGAGGTTTGTGGCAACTCAGGAGCAATGTTAGGAAATCCCCACCTCAGAGAGAGAGATATTGGCGCAGGAATCTGCATTTAAGGAAGAATGACTCGTAAATATACAGAGCGGATATATTTGTATAGCAGAAAGTGAAGTCTACAGTAGTTCATCAGACCGAGGAAGATGTACACTCTCGGAGCCTGGCTGTCATTCTCTGCAGTGAAAGTCTATTTGTCCATGCCACTTGTCACAGGCGTGTACATCTCTATTTCATGAGCCTCTCTCTGACATTTACTACCTGCAGTTGGGGCTCAAGTTGGCGAACTGACAAGGAAAATACGTCTTTCATGTCCTGGCACCTGAAGCAGCACAGATGAGCTTGTGCGGTCTGTGCCCGGAAGCGCATCGAGCCTGGCTGCACATGACAGTCACACAGGTGAGGTGACATGCATCGCCATGCTGGAGCCAGGCAAGAACAGGCACATACATCAAGACTACCCAACCATGCAGCACGGTGTAGGCTACAAAAGCTGAGCGCCCGCCGGAGGAGTGGGGTCCACCTCAGCTACCTGACTCAGAAGTGCAGTCATTAGTAACCATTTGACACACTAGGCCATGAGGACCACAGAACAAACTTGGCAGGAAAACACTCTGGCTTTGTACCCAATAGAGGCGATCCCACAGCCTGCACAACACACATTTGTCAGGGCAGAAAGCACCCTACGTATACAGATCCCACTGTGTACTCCCTTGCAGTACTTGTTTAATGGTTTAAATAATCTATAATTTATTTATTATTCATTCATTTATTCATTCACTTGTTCGTTTTTATATGTATTTATTCCACTTAGATGCTTTATAAAACACAAACCCCAAACCAGTGGGCAGCAGAATGCAAAACGAGAGTTGGAAGGGTTGAGGTTATCAAACTAACACAGGAAGAAAGCTTTAGATACAGAAATAACAGCATAAACCTAAATAGCTGCATAATGGACTTTGTGCATATATAATACGTCGCATCCCAGAAAGACCAGCTTCAATTATAAACAGAATGATTTGATTCTGACTTTCTTCCAGCATAAATTATTACCCTCCATGTTTAACTCTTGCTTGATTACCTTTTTAGGTCTCGCGCCTGCGTTGCAGTGCGTAGCACTGGTCGCGCAGCGAGAGTCCTCTTGAGGGGGGTTTGAAAATGTACCTAGTATTCCAGTGCCTTAGGCAAAAGTGTGTTTTGTGCATAGCAGGCGACCTAAGTCATGGAGTCCAGAATGAGCCAGCCCAATAACTCACCTTTAAGCTGTTTTTACAGACTATCTAGTTTTGTAACTCATTTTATTCTCAATCCCTGCTCTGCAGAACCCGCTCCCTTGTTCCTCACTATCTCTCTGTTTTGTTCTTGATTGATCCTGTAAGGGTTCAGGATCCAAGGCGCCTACCAAGCGTCACCGGACTACACGTCCCAGCAAACACAGAAACAGGAAGTGGGCGGCTACTTAAGTCCGTCACGCACGCCTCCCGACGTGCGTTATTTTGAATCTATGGAGAACACCCTGTTCGCCGCTCGGAGCTAGGCGTCCCGGCGAAACAGGAAAGAGGACTAGAAATTTCTCTTCCCCGCCCCTCGGAGCTTGGCGACCAGGCGGGGAGAGGCTTTGCAGGTTTCGGAGGCTTTTTCCGTAGAAGGAAGCAGGTGAGAGTTTTGCAGCTCGGCTGAGCTACCCGTGAGAGGTTTTGGTCCTGGCAAACCTCAAGACCCTCCTTCCCTGATTTCGAAAAGTTCCGGAGGGAGCATAGACGAGAGGAGGCTCCAACCATGAGCCGTTAACTTTGTTATTGTGGTACAGCTCATTGGAGCGGGTATCGAGTTGGGTATAAGGTGAAGGTAGGCGGATAAGCGTGGAGCAACGTTATCCAACCGTTAGTACATGGTAGCGCTGGGAGCGCGCCAATCAACAGGCCACGGAGAAGGGTATAGGTCAAAGTGTGTTGATCTCCCCGGTGGGAAGGAGCGCTGCAACGTAGGTATTTACGGCGGCGGTGTAGTCACCGTGGAAGCCGATCATCCGAGGTTGACTGTATCCGTGACTGTGTAAAGTGGAAAAAGACTGAAGGCGTTCTGGGTGGCTTCCTATGGAGTAATAGAGTCTACCCGTGCATCTGAGAACTTCCGATTTCAATTAGCGAGACCGACAGAGAGTAGACTGTTGGGATGCTATGATAAGTTTGTATTTGGATAGCTTCCGTTTTCATGTAGCGAGACCGACAGAGAGTAGACTGTTGTTATGCTATGATAAGTTGGTATTTGGAGAGGCTTCCGATTTCAGGTAGCAAGACCGACAGAGAGTAGACTGTTGTTATATATTTGTTTGTACTTGTTTTCTCGTTTCAGAACCCAATCCCTGCTGAACCCCACCCCTTTCCTTTCCCTCGCCTGATCCCCTCTGGGCTCCGTAACCTTTTGGTTGGAGTCCGGGGAGATCGGGAGGTGGAACTCTATATCATCGCTCGGATCCTGAGGAGTTCTGCAGATCGAGACAGAATAACGCACCCACGTTTGGTGCTCCTCCCGGTCCGGGTGGGTGGTATTGAGTATGGCCACCTTAGAGGACGTAGTACAGGCGTTGGCATTGGTTCAGCAAGAACTGGTGGCTTCTAGGGTAGAGGCGGCCTCTTTACGCGATAGGGTGGATAGGATGGCGCGTAATCCGTTTGATGTATCCTCACCCGTAGGGCAACAGATACATGTGACGGTACCCCCACCCATTCCGTTGGCCAGCCCGGAAAGGTATGCGGGAGATCCGCAAAAAGTGCAAATTTTCCTCACGCAAGTATTGTTACATTTTTCCTGCAAACCATCGTCGTTCCCCACTAATCATTCGAGAGTAGCTTTCACAATCTCGTACTTGGTGGGCGATGCGGCTTCCTGGGCAGTCCCCTTGGTTCGGAATAATGACGCTATACTTTCAGACTGGGAAGCGTTTCGAACAGCGTTCGAGGGGGTGTTCGATCGACGCACAACCACCTTTAGTGCAGACAAGGAGTTGCTGGCGTTACGACAAGGTAAGACTGATTTAGTGACCTACCTCACGGCGTTTAATAGGTTAGTGGCGGAATCCGCTTGGCCAGAAGAGAAACGCATGTCTTTGTTTTATCAGGGGCTCTGCGAAGAGCTAAAAGATGTAGTCGCACAGATAGACCCCCAACTCGCAACATGTGCGGCACTGATGAATCTGGCGCTGAGATTGGACGGCCGCCTGGCAGAACGGGGGGGAGACAGGTACAAAGGGAGTGGGGGAACGACTAAATACATAAGGAAAGAAACAACCCCGATTTCCGCAACTAACGAGCCTATGGAGGTAGGGGCCTTGAGACCGTCTTTAACTAAGGTGGAAAGTAGGAGAGCCTTAGGGTTATGCATGTATTGTGGTAAGAGGGGGCATTATGTAAGGGAATGCCCTTCTAAACCAAAAAAATCCCTCCGTGCCTTATAGAGGAAAGAAAGCAGCGGTGTCCTCCCTGGGTACAGAAGCAAACCCTCCCGAGAGGGCCTCTCCGTTACCCCAGGAAACCACTGTATGGAAGATCCCGTCACTAGCCAATACTAAATCCACCGCTACGGAAGCACACATCGTATTAACAGCGGGGTTAGAAGTGGGGGAACAGGAGCATCAGGTATTAGTCATGTTGGACTCGGGAGCCACCGGGAACTTCATCGATAGCGGACTGGTTGGTCTGCTATCCATTAAAGCAGTACCTAGGGAATCCCCTGAGGAGGTGCTGGCAGTGGATGGCGAACCTCTTAAATCAGGTCAAATCACACTGCACACAGGGAAACTAAAAATGACACTACAAGAAGGAGGACAACAACATCAGGAAATAATCGAATTTAATATCATAGCCGCTCCACAATACGAAGTAATACTGGGAATGCCCTGGTTCGTCAGTCACAATCCTACGGTGAATTGGCAGGACAGAACAGTCCGCTTTTTGTCACAAGGGTGTGCAGACAGATGCATTCTCGGTCATCACTCTCAGGCCTTGGCAATCGCAGGTCCTTTCCGCTTGGCTACGGCAGCAGAAAAGGAAGTGGAGTTGCCTGAGGAGTATGAAGAATATGCCGAGGTGTTCAATAAGACACAGGCGGAACAGTTGCCTCCACATAGGCCTTTTGACTGCCGGATAGATTTGGTAGACGAGGCGGTCGTTCCATCTTGTAGGGTATATGCTTTAGCCGACCCGGAAACATGCCATCTGCGAGAGTATCTTGATAAATATCTGGAACTGGGTTTCATTAGGCCATCTCGTTCTCCGGCAGCTTCTCCGCTTTTTTTCATAGCCAAGGCCAATGGGGAATTGAGAGCCTGTTGTGATTATAGAAACTTAAACAAAAACACCGTAAGAAACCGATACCCGTTGTCCCTGATCAGTGTCCTGTTGGACCAAGTGCGAGAAGCAGTGGTTTACACCCGTTTAGACTTAAGGGGTGCTTACCATTTAGTAAGAGTAAGACAGGGGGATGAGTGGAAGACCGCGTTTAAAACCAGGTTTGGTTTATATGAATACTTGGTGATGCCGTTCGGGCTTTGTAATGCCCCGGCGGCGTTTCAATACTTCTTAAACGAAGTACTAAGGGAATATATGGACATCTTTGTGGTGGTCTACATAGATGACATTTTAATATACTCTAATGCCGAGAGAGACCACAGCAAGCATGTTACATTAGTATTGGAGAAACTAAGAGAGAACCGATTATACTGCAAACTCAGCAAGTGCGAGTTTGGGGTCACAACAATGGAATTTCTGGGAGTCATCCTAAAACCTGAGGGGCTGAGCATGTCGGAGAGGAAAGTACAGGCTATTCGTGAATGGCCTATTCCGAGTTCAGTGAGAGAGGTACAGTGTTTCCTTGGTTTTGCGAACTATTACCGCAGGTTTATCCAGGATTTTTCACTCACCGCCGTACCCATAACAAGACTGCTACGAAAAGGTGCACCCTTTCAATGGACGACGGAAGCAACAGAAGCGATGGAGGCACTAAAAACCAGCTTTACGACGGCTCCGATCCTTCGACACCCACAAGCAGATGCGCAATTCATAGTGGAGGCAGATGCGTCAGAAGAAGCCATAGGAGCGGTTTTGTCCCAACGAGATAAAGTCACAGGTAGACTACACCCAGTAGCTTATCTGTCAAAGAAACTGGATACCGCGGAACGCAACTACACGATTGCCGAAAAAGAACTCTTGGCAATCAAGAAGGCTTTTCAGGAATGGCGTCACTACCTGTGGGGGGCGCAACATCAAGTAATGGTTTTTTCAGATCATCGGAATTTGTTATACTTGAAGACAGCGCGACACCTAACCCCAAGACAGATGAGATGGACCCTTTTTTTTGCTGAGTTCGATTTCATTATAACCTACCGTCCGGGCTCAGAAAATAGGAAGGCAGACGCATTGTCCAGACAGGCTCTCACGGAAGGATGCGTAACCCCAGCACCTCTCTCTCTCATCAACCCGGCCAAGGTCCTCTGTGTGGTGAGAGCAGACGAATTCTTGGGTGACGTTAAAGCCAGTCGATCAGCTGAAGGGTGGAAGGCGTGGAGCCAAAGGGATCCGAAACGCCTCATCAAGGGCGGCCTTCCTTTTCAGGGACAACAGCTGTTTCTCCCGACGAAGGTGCTCAGACTCAGAGCCTTTCAATGGTGTCATAACTCCCCTCTGGCCGGGCATCCTGGGATACACAAGACATGGGTGGCAGTCTACAGACACTTTTGGTGGAAAACCATGAGGAAAGACGTCCGAAGGTGGGTGGCGGCTTGTGAGGTATGTGCAAGGAACAAGACCGAAAGAGGGAAGAAAAAAGGACGACTGCTCCCGTTACCCACACCTCAACAACCCTGGAGGAATATCAGCGTCGATTTCATTACGGGACTTCCAAGAGACAGTGGGCATACTGCTATCTTGGTGGTAGTGGACAGCCTGACCAAAATGGGTCATTTCATCCCTTGCCACACACTGCCTACGGCAGGACAAACTGCACAACTATTGTTGAACCACGTGGTACGTTTACATGGATTGCCAGGAGTGATCGTGTCAGATAGAGGCCCCCAATTTGTGGCCAGTTTTTGGAAGACGTGGTGCAAGGTGCTGATGATCGAATCCGCTACGTCCACCAGTTTCCACCCTCAATCGGACGGACAAACCGAACGCCTGAATCAAACATTAAAGCAATATCTGAGGTGTTATGTGTCGCATTCGCAGCAGGCATGGGTGTCGATGCTATGGATGGCCGAACTGGCTTATAAAGGGGCGTGGCATAGCTCTATCAAAATGTCCCCTTTTAAGGCCAACTTTGGGTATGAGGCGAAAACCCTACCGGTGACCTTACCCGAGACCGTAGGGGATCAGCCAGCGGTCCACTCCAGACTACAAGCCTTACACCGGCTTCACAAGCAAACGCAAGGGGCATTGAGGGAAGCCAAATTGAAGTACAAAAAATGGGAGGACAAGAGGAGGAGCGATGGTCCGGAGTATGGAGTGGGCGATCGTGTGTGGCTCTCCACGAGATATATTCGTTTTAAGCTACGAAGTGTGTTCCACCCGAAATACATAGGACCTTACCAAGTGCTGCGGAGGATCAACCCTGTGGCATACAAGCTCAAACTGCCGAGCTCCATGCGCATTTACCCCGTCTTCCATTGCAGTTTGTTGAAACCGGCGTTGTCAGCAGCCAGGAGGCCTCCCCCGCCCGTATGGGTGGATGGGAGCTTGGAGTATGTGGTGAGCAGCATACGGGACGCCAGACTACGGAAGGGCCGGTTGTGGTTCCTGGTATCTTGGAAGGGGTACTCTATGGAGGAGGATTCCTGGGACCCTTCGGACGCGGTGCATGCCCCTGCGGCAGTGAGAAGGTTTTACGACCGACATCCGGAGAAACCAGGCTCTAGGAGGCGCTTGGGGAGGGGACCTACTGTAAGGGTTCAGGATCCAAGGCGCCTACCGAGCGTCGCCGGACTACACGTCCCAGCAAACACAGAAACAGGAAGTGGGCGGCTACTTAAGTCCGTCACGCACGCCTCCTGACGTGCGTTATTTTGAATCTATGGAGAACACCCTGTTCGCCGCTCGGAGCTAGGCGTCCCGGCGAAACAGGAAAGAGGACTAGAAATTTCTCTTCCCCGCCCCTCGGAGCTTGGCGACCAGGCGGGGAGAGGCTTTGCAGGTTTCGGAGGCTTTTTCCGTAGAAGGAAGCAGGTGAGAGTTTTGCAGCTCGGCTGAGCTACCCGTGAGAGGTTTTGGTCCTGGCAAACCTCAAGACCCTCCTTCCCTGATTTCGAAAAGTTCCGGAGGGAGCATAGACGAGAGGAGGCTCCAACCATGAGCCGTTAACTTTGTTATTGTGGTACAGCTCATTGGAGCGGGTATCGAGTTGGGTATAAGGTGAAGGTAGGCGGATAAGCGTGGAGCAACGTTATCCGACCGTTAGTACATGGTAGCGCTGGGAGCGCGCCAATCAACAGGCCACGGAGAAGGGTATAGGTCAAAGTGTGTTGATCTCCCCGGTGGGAAGGAGCGCTGCAACGTAGGTATTTACGGCGGCGGTGTAGTCACCGTGGAAGCCGATCATCCGAGGTTGACTGTATCCGTGACTGTGTAAAGTGGAAAAAGACTGAAGGTGTTCTGGGTGGCTTCCTATGGAGTAATAGAGTCTACCCGTGCATCTGAGAACTTCCGATTTCAATTAGCGAGACCGACAGAGAGTAGACTGTTGGGATGCTATGATAAGTTTGTATTTGGATAGCTTCCGTTTTCATGTAGCGAGACCGACAGAGAGTAGACTGTTGTTATGCTATGATAAGTTGGTATTTGGAGAGGCTTCCGATTTCAGGTAGCGAGACCGACAGAGAGTAGACTGTTGTTATATATTTGTTTGTACTTGTTTTCTCGTTTCAGAACCCAATCCCTGCTGACCCCCACCCCTTTCCTTTCCCTCGCCTGATCCCTTCTGGTCTCCGTAACCTTTTGGTTGGAGTCCGGGGAGATCGGGAGGTGGAACTCTATATCATCGCTCGGATCCTGAGGAGTTCTGCAGATCGTGACAGATCCCTTCACTGTGTTTGTTTCTCTTCCTCTTTGTTTCCCTCACACCCCCTCTGTCTTTCATCTTTTGTAAGTGTTAGAAATGGGGATCTCTAGTTGGGAGAGATATGTCCCTTTGTCCAAATAGGGACAAGTCAGGGTAAGGGGGATACACACTTTAGATAACCCCTGCGCACCCCCTTGGTAGCTTGACACGAGCAGACAGGCTTATCCCAAAGGCAATGTGTAAATTATTTGTACCAACACTCACGGTAACACAGTGAAAACACCACAAAAGGACACCACAAATTAACTGCGTTTTTGGTCTGGCAAGATGGCGGCTGTGTGAGTGCTACGAGACGGCACACATCTGAAACGCTCCCAATGGCCTGATAAGCCTCCCCGATGGACATATGGATTACAGGAGCTGGGTACTTGTGGCAGTTACGCGGGGGCGCGATATGTTCCGCGAGCAAACCAGACACGGTCTCACCTGGCTTGTCGGCTGCTCGCTGTGGGCAGCTCCGAAGGCGCTTGTAGCGGCGGTAGTGTGGAGGACGCTGCGCGGCTTCAACATGCCGCGAAGCAGACTAGGCGGGACCGCGGTGATAAGCAGGGAGATAAGCCCGGCACTGAAAATGCAGCGGGACGGCTTGTTCTACGGAAGACCATTAGCGCAAACAGCAGTGATAAAATCGAAGACACAGTTGCTGCATCTTTAAACCAGGGGGATACGATTAAGTCCAGAATACGGGATCAATCCCTTAATGACGCAACGGAGGTGGCAAAACAGAGAGTGATCCCAGGAATCTTTACAGGGCTGGGCAGACACCCCACAAAATCGAAAAAACCTGGGAAGGAGATGCCAATTGCTTCTTTTGAAATTCAGCTAGAGAAAGGTGGAGTCAATTGCGGAGTTAATTGCGGAGCCAAGGAGACAAATGGAACAAATGAAATAACTGAGAGAGCTGAGGAGGTCTTTGTCAGAGATACTGTGAGTACTACATTTGATATTATTAATAAATCGGCAACTATGAATGTGACTGGCTCTGGTTCTTTGCTGGCAGACCCTGTGAGCCCAGGAGGCTTTGTGAGTACGGGCAATGATGGAGTGACTGCAATAAATACGGATAAAGATAATGACAGAAACGTGCTTAGCATCAAAGACATGGGCCAAATTGAGATTTTAACTGCCTCTGCCAAAATACTGCCTAATTCTACGCTGAATGAGGAGTGTACACGTGTATCTGAGCACGGGGAAAAATTATTTTCAACGAATGAAGATTCGGAGGTGTCTAATACTAGTGACATATCGGAGAGCCCCGAAACCGACTCCGATAGCTCTCTCTCCAATCCAAGCACACAGAAAAAAATCCCTTCTCTACTTAAGCAAAGGAGGAAAGTTAAGGACAATGGAATCGCCTATGAATTAGGGCACTCTGGCTCGGATCATGACCAGCTTAGATGGGATTACTCTACTACTCGGCTATTGGGGGATAAAGATGATATAGGCATTGAGTCTGCTCAAACAGCTGATAACTCAGTTAATGATTTACCTCCGTCTATGGCACTGATTTATGATACCTTGAAGCAGATGCAAGGAGAGGCAAGAATAGAACATAAACGAGCTCACCTCGCAACAAAAAGACTTCAGGGCGCAATACGCAAAGTAAATTAATCTTGCACTGAGATAGCAGAGAGGACAACTGTGCTGGAAGCACGAGTGGTAACGCTAGAGACAAGTGCAGAGATAATTGCAAAACAAAGTTCAACAAATGAGGCTCGCATGACTGACGTTATGTGGAAGCTCGAAGATTTTGAAAATCGCCAGCGTCGTAATAATCTAAGATTACTAGGCATCCCTGAAAATGCTGAGGGGAATGATATCAGAGGCTTTGTGCTGCGTTTGATGAAAGGAGGCTTTCCTGACCTTGGACAGTGGGACTGGGAGAAGGAAATCCAAAGGGTGCATCGCTTCCCCCTCATGCTTAAGAAGAAAAGTGACTCTAATGATAAGCCTAGGGCCATATTATTTTTTTTGGGCAATTTTCTATTATGTCAAGCTGTGTTTGATAAGTCTAGGCCTGAATCTCGACGTTCAGCAGAGGGTCTTTCCTTTTTTGTGAGACCCGATTTCTGTCATATTACGGTGGAGAGAAGATGGAGGCTACGCCAACTGATCTCTCCTTGTAAAAAAATAGGAGCAGCGGCCTTCCTACTAAATCCCACTAAATTTAAGATTATTTATAAGGGCTCTACCAGAATATTTAATTCAGAAATTCAAGCACAAGAATATTTAAAAGAAATTAAGGGGGACTGAGAGGGTTATGGAGGAAGGTTCGAACAACACATCTTCTTCTTCTCTGCTTGCATTTGGGCCTTTATCTAAGCTATTTAAACTTTAAAAAATGTTTATTTTTGAATGTTTAGCACTAGAGTGGTGACAGTCTGGGGAGGTACGGATGGGGGTGTTTCCTTTTTGTTCTTTTCTTCTTCTCGATTTCGGGGAGCGACAGATGGGCGGTGGGGGCAGCTACTCTGCACAGGGGGCATCATGAGGGTCTTGAGACCTTTTTTGCCAGGGGGTGGGAGGGGGGACGGCGCGGCTATGGTACTGGTTTTATCAAAAAGGTCAAAGTCTGTAATCTTTAGGGAATGGATGCGAAATAGGGAGAAAACAGAAAGCAGAATGGTTATGATGATACATTTTATATAGCATTAAAAAATTTAAGGATAGCTTCTATTAACATCTGTGGCTTGAATAACCCCCGGAAAAAGCGTAGGATTGATATTGAAGTACAATATCTAAAGGCAGATATTATCTGTCTTCAAGAGACTCATATTGAAGCTAGTAGAATAAAAATCAATGAATTAACGGGTTATAATTTAGTTTCAGCTACTACGCAGGGGACCCGCACCCAGGGAGTTGCCATTATGGGGAAGAAAAATTCTGGCTTAAGGTTTCCTCGCTCTAAGTCGGATTTATACGGCAGATGGGTTATTACTCAATGCTGTACTGAGGGTCATACTTTTACTCTATGCCCTTTGTATGGTTCGGTTTTAGATGATCAGACTTTACTGAATTGGCTGAATATTGAACTGGTGGGCTGGCCTCTCCCTATCATTGTTTGTGGGGATGTTAATATTAATTTGACCAGTAAAAATGGAATAATTGGTGGAAGATTTTATTCAGGACGTAAACCCAAAGTTTTCAAAGCTTTGTCCAATTTATGTCATAGTCATGGTCTTTTTGATGTTTGGCCTAAGCTTAAACCACATGATATGGGCTATACGTTCTTTTCTGCCCCTCATCAGACTCATGTTAGGCTTGACTATTTTTTTGTAACCCACGCTATATTAGCTAAATCTAGTATACAGAAATATCCTCGGGTAATGTCAGATCATAACCCGCTAGTCTTAGAAATTCCGTTACAAACTAGAAAATCTCCAATATCTCGCTGGACGTTCAATAGAGCCCTACTATATGAAGATGAATATATACAATACTTGGAGAGTGGATTCCTCGTTTTATACGTTTTATAGAAGAGAATAAAGGAAGTGCATCTATGGAGATAATTTGGGATACACTGAAAGCTGGGATTAGGGGGGAGACGACTGGATATGGATGGGCTGCACAATCAAAAGAAAAAAGGTTTTTATGTGAACAATATCAAAAATTGTCCATAGCTGAAACACAACTGATTCAGGCCACTCTTAAGAAACAGGGAGTAGATCAGGCTTTGAATGTAGTTGCTACTATTAAATCTAAGATTGTAGAAATTTCAGCAATTAAAGCAGCAGGAAAATATATTGCTTGGCGCTCAAGTCTATATGAATGTGGGGAGAAGGTAGGCCATGTTTTGGCGATGCGGGCAAGACAGCGAACAATTTATGGAAATATACCATTAATAAACGATCTGCGAAAAGGGACGGTCACTGAACCAAGTGAAATTCGGGCTGCCTTTCATGGCTTTTACCAGGAACTTTATTGTGACAATAGCAGCAATGACGAAGAGGCAATGCTGAAATTTCTACACGAAATAGCAACAGAAAAATTAAGTCTAGAAGATCGAATCAGTTTAGAATCTCCAATTACAAATGAAGAAATTCAGAGTGCTATTAGCTCGCTCACCAGTGGTAAAGCTGCGGGACCAGATGCTATCCCTGGGGAGTTCTATAAAAAATTCTCTTCATCATTATTAGAAATATTGCAATATGTCTTTTTAAATGCCCAGAATGGCCTGGCGGTCCCAAATTCTTGGGAGAATGCCAATATTGTGGTGTTCCCCAAAAAAGGAAAACCACCTGGTGAAATGGCTTCATATCGACAGATTACTTTAATAAATAGCGATAACAAAATATATGCAAAAATATTGGCTATTTGTTTGGCAACTTTAATTAAGGGACTGGTCTCGCCAGTACAGCACGGGTTTGTGCCTGGACGTAGCACAATTGACCACATCCAGTGGGTTATCACCCTTTTTGATGCTGCCGGCATCACAGGGGACCCTATCGGACTTATCCTTTTTGACGCAGAGAAGGCGTTCAATAGGGTCTCTTGGCCCTTCTTATGGGCAACCTTAAGGGAAAGATGATTGGGGGATAAATATATTACAGCTTTAAAGTCTATGTATCGTAATCCGACGGCCCGCATTTCTATCATGGGCGAAATGTCGGATCCAGTTTTAATTAGCAGGGGAACCCGACAGGGGTGCCCCTGCTCAACACTATTATTTGCGCTCTACATAGATCCTCTAGTCAGGAAAATAGAAGCCAATAATTCGATCATTGGAGTACAAAATGTCGGGGGAAATACGAAAATATTGGCTTATGCTGATGACCTCGCTATTATTACTTCTGTCCCTTTGATTGCCCTACGGGAAATTGGGAAAGAAGCGGATTTATTTGGGAAATATTCTGGTTATCGTTTAAATCAAACTTAATCTCAAATATTTACTAGTAATAGGCTACAAATTAATGATATTCGGGTGGTTCAAAAAGCAATTTATTTGGGTGTTGAAATTACAGCTGATGTGTCTAAAATTATGGAGAATAACTTGAATCCCTTGAATGCTAAATTTAAGATTGAATTTCGACGATTAGAAAATTTAAAGCTTACGTTGGTAGGAAGATGCAACATTATTAAAATGATCTTTTTCCCGAAGATTCTCTATTTTTTAAGAGCTATACCCTTGCTTCTTAATAAAACATGGTTAGCATCGATGAACCAACTTTTTACTAAATTTATTTGGGCAAACTGCAGACCGCGTCGAGCCTTCAGACTATTAACCTTGCCTAGAGAGAGAGGAGGGTGGGCGGCACCCAATCTTCAATTATATCATTGGGCTGCGATGCTACAGAACATGAAACTATTGCTTAATGAGAAAGACGATGTTTCGAGGTATGAATCCTCCACTCCTATTTTTGAATTAATTCTGGGAAATGAAGCTAAGGGTTGTCTCTTACAGCATGTCGATTTCAATTACTATAAACGAGTTAAATTTAAAACTATCATAAGTGCATTTAAGGTGTGGTCTACGGTCTGTAAAAAACTTGGACTTGGGCGCTTTAATGTGTATACTCCGGTATATAAAAACAGTATTTTTCCTTATATTTTTAATGACGGATATATGAGACAATGGTACGATAAAGGTATACGAACTATTGGAGATCTTACAAGTGGTTCCGATATGTTATTATTTGACATCTTGAGAGATAAATTTGGGCTAGACAATCGTCAATTTTTTAAATATCTTCAAATAAGAGATTTTTTGGGTAAAAAAACAGGTGGGTCTTCTGGATTCGCTAAGATGCAATTAATAGAAGAACTATTTAAAACATCAAGCACTCTGGGTGGATTGTATGGAATTCTTAATGATTTAGCCCCGGATGATCTCAGTAAACACATAGATCGATGGCAGAATTGGTTGGCCGCTGAAGCTGGGGCTATCAAGGATTCATTATGCATGGCACAGACATCTTTTATGGCAACTAATCTGCAGATCCAATGTTTTAAAACCTGGTTCAACTTATACATAACACCAGCTAAGATCGCAAAATGGGGGAGAGAAATAGGTTCTACCTGCCCTCGCTGTCAGCACCCAGCAGCAGACATCATTCATATGTTTGCGACATGTCCTATTCTGGATACCCTGAAGGGTAGTGTGAAGGGTTTTCTTACAAACATACTTGGTTATGAAATTGAACTTAGCCCTCAGATGATTGTTTTAGGGATAGGAGATCCTCTCTCTTCAGACTTAAGTCCTACTTTTGTATTTATTGCCTTTACAGTTTACAGGCTATGTGTAGCCACCCATTGGCTGGACTCTACTCCTCCGTCTGGCCTTTCCTGGTTAGAGAAACTACTGACAATTTATAAGTTTGAAAAAGCTGTTTACGCTAGGAAAGGCCGTAAAATTAAAGCTAAAGGTTTAGCAATATGGGCTCCTTTACATAATTGGATAACTTTAAATGAATAACAATGAATAATAACGCTTTCATGTACTAACAGATTGAATACTGCTCTGTTTTCACTCCCTTATCTTCTCTGTTTTTCTTTTTTTACTTATCTCGTATGTTTTTGCTCTAGGGTGTTTTTTCTTTTTTCTTTTTTCTTTTCTTTCTCCCAGTACAAAACAATGACAATTTCTGACATATGGAATATATGTAGCTGCCAGTGGGAGTGGTGGGTGGGGTGGGGGGGATCAGAGGGGAGGTGAAATTTGGTGTCTTCTTTCTGATGTTGTTTTGAAATGGAAATAATTGTGAAATGTCAATAAAGAATTTAAAAAAAAAAGGACACCACAGAAGTTTAGAAAAATAAAGTATCTTTATCTAAACTAAACAAAACCAAAACGACAAAAATCCAACATGCACAGTTAAAAATATGACTTTCAAAAGGTTTCAAGAACTTGTACCATAAAAAAATATGGATACGTGAATTTTTCACCAAAGTACCTGTAGAAGTGTCAAAGTTCTAAAGCCAAACATCTGCAGAGTCGGAAAACAAAGAGATGCGACACTCCTGAGACCTTGGGGAGGCGATGCAACAGCTCTGCGACACGCTGAGGACGAGTTGCTTCAAATCCGGCCTGTATGGGGAGTGGTGTGTCGATTCTTCGTGATGGTTCCGGTTCGCAGGTGATGTGCCGGGAAAGTGTGCTGCACAGGTACAATGCGTGTAAATCCGGGATGTGTTGGCAAGCGATGCGGCGTCGTCGAGCGGCGCTGCATCGGTCTTCATCAGCGATCGCTCGATGCGTAGATTCTGTAGTTCTTCAAGATTCTTCTTTCTTCCAGCTCCAAAACAACAGCATCAACCTCCAGAGGCCCCAAACTGGCACTGGCACCTCTAGGCAGGTCATAATTCACAACAGCAGAGTTCAGGGGAGCTGGGGGTGAAGTCTTTGTGTCCCTGAGACTTCTGAACAGGCGGCCAGCTCACTTCAGGCCCTTTGAGATCTCCTTCAAGCAGGGGACACAGCAAAGTCCTTCTCCTTTCCTTGGCAAAAGCAGCAACTGCAGGCCAACCCCAGACACACAGCAAGGGTAGTACTTCTCCTCAGTCTTCTCCTTGGCAAAGGTTCCTCTTGAATTCCAGGAATGATCTAAAGTCTGGGGTTTTGGGTCTGATACTTATACCCCAAAATGTCTTTGTTCTCTTTGTGCAAGGGGCTCGGTGCCCAGTTCAAACCAATTCAGGGGGCACTCTGCAAGCGCACAACAACATCCATTGTCAGTGTGAGCCTTGGCTCCAGACACACCACAAGGGGGCAGAGCCAACATTGTGGAAGGCAGGCACAGCCCTATTCAGGTACATGTGCTACTCCTCCCATCACTCCAAATGCAGATCAGGCCTATTCAGCCTAGTGCTGACTCATCCAGACTCCTGGAGCCACTGCACCTCCCCAGCCCCTGTCACTCCAAAGCCAGACAGACAATCCATATACAGACAGAGTCACACAGGATGGTTGAACAAGAAAATAGACACTTTCTAAAAGTTGTATTTTCAAACACATAATTTAAAAACCATCTTTACTAAAATATGTGTTATTAAATCCTGAGTTCAGGGATGCCAAACTCCACTTTTCAATCTTATCCCTATGGGAAGATATGCTTGTGAAATGTTACAAGGTATTCCCCATTCTGTCCTATGGGGCAAGATAGCCTTTCAATAGTGAAAAACAAAATTGGCAGAATTTCACTATTAGGACATTGCACACACCAGTACATATCCTACCTTTCACATACATGGACCCTCCCCAGGGGAGTACCTTTGGCCTACCATAGCGGTGCCCTATATGTAACAAAAGGGAAGGTTAGGGCATGGCAAGTGGGTGCACTTGCCAAGTCAACATGGCAATTAACAAACTGTGAACAGGCACCGCGGTGGCAGGCCAGAGGTATCTTTTCAGGGTTACTCATGTGGGTGGCACCATCAGTGCTGCAAGCCCAGTAGTAGCATTTGATTTACCAGCCCTGGCACACTCAGTGCACTTTACTAGGGACCTACTGCTAAATCAAATATGCCAATCATGGATAATCAATCACAATAACAATTTACACAGAGAGCATATGCACTTTAGCACTGATTAGCAGTGGTAAATTGCCCTGAGTCCTAAAGCCAAAAACAGCAGGTCAGGAAAAAATAGGAAGAAGAAGTAAAAAAGTTTGGGGATAACCCTGCAAAAAGGGCCATTTCCACCAGTAACCCTTTGTGAAAGGCACAAATCAAATCTGATTCACCATGTTCTCACAATATGACATTACTTAAAATGAAAACTTTCAAATCATGTTCTGAGTTGCAAATCACATGGAGGTTTCTCAGAGGTTTTTTTAGGTGTGTTACTAGAGTTTTTTTAGGTTGAGCCTCAACAGCGCTTGCGCTGTTTGCAAGACTTGTTGTATCTCTTCTATGGGCTTTTGGCACACCCACCATTTGCCAAAGGTTGTTATGTGTGTCATTTATAAATGCTGGCTTGTTATTGGTGCATTTGTTTAAATGTCCCTCCTTTGTGTGCTTAGCGCCCTCCCTGGTGATTGCACAGACAGAACTCACACTGTTATAGCATACGATGGCCTCTACTCCCTCCTCCCGTCAGTTTTTTTTATTTTTTCCATTGGTTTCGGGAACAGAAAACAAAATTGCTCTTCTCCCGTCTGTTTTTTTTTAAACCCTTTCCATCCTTGTTTTACAAAGCTACTAAACTGGTCCCCCCCACGTCAAAGCCATGATATCCCAGGAATGCTTTGTGTGAGCTGTAGTGACACAAGGGGCCACTTGCCATTACTCCTAAGTTGGCATCTGTACTTTCTTTCAATTTTTGTGGTTACCGATCCAACTCGGATCAGAAAAGATAAATGAAAGCTCCCTGTCCTGGACTTTCGATGCATGCCAATCGGTGCAGATGAGACGGTGTGCACATAGCGCGTCATTGATATTTATTCTGCTGCAGCGGCGTGCAGCTCCTTCTTAGCGGAGGACATTGCGCTTGGTAATAAGAACACAGGCGGCAGATGTCCCATCAGAAGAGGGCTGTAAATCTGACTTTTATGACTCTCAGTAAAGCGGCAGAGCTAGCACACTCTGCCCATTTATTTGTTCTGTTTTTTATAACCCGTGTGTGGTCAGCAGCATGGGGAAGAGAGGGCAGGGCATGGCAACTTTCTGGACTTGTTTTCTAGTTTGGAGGAGTCCTTGGTGTTCTGAGGCTGCTGCCAGAAAGCGTCGGGCTTAACCTAAATCAATAAATGATTGTGCGATGCTGCTTGAAAGGGCACACTTAAATGCCAGTGCTCGTCGCTGGTCTGTACATTATTTAATGCTCTATTGTTGTTTGTACACCTTTGTCTTTATATTGTCGCCAAGCACCCTGAAGCTGCCTTAAATCCGACGTGTGGGCGGTGTATAAACGAAAAATGCATATGTAAATGTGTAGTCCTCGTATTCAACAGTTTTTGTGTTTCTCTTTTTCTTTTTCCTTGACTCTTGATTTCCCTGGCATTTTTCACATGCTCGGTGCTAAAAGTGGCCCCGATGCAAGGCAATTACGCCATTTCAAAATCGAAATTCTGAACATTAGTTCAGTCAATAGACCACAGTGGGCCTTTATCCAATCACAAAATATACTTCCATTTTTTGCATGATAGCTTCACAGCCATGCGATGCTGTGACGTCACAAGACTCAGTCCTGAAGAGGGGGCCTGCCTCAGTCAGCCCGGGTTTACTTCCGTGTTTACAGTGCCAAAAGACAAAAATTGTGGTGAACATTTTTATTGCAGCAGAACCCTTGCCACCATAAATGTGCATGTCACTGATATTTATTCTGCTGCAGCTGCGGGAAGCTCCTTCTGGGAGGACATTGCGCTCAGTAATAAGAACAAAGGCAGCAGATGCCCCCCCCCACCCCGAAGCGTGAGGTAGATCAGACTTTTTACCACTCTCACTAAAGCGGCAGAGCTCGCACACTGTGCTCATTTAGGTGATCTAGAACCCGGGAAAATACAGGAAGCACAGTTTTCCCTTAAAAAGTGCTTCTGTAGGGAGTCACATAACATCAATGTGCATTACTCATGCACTTCCTTTCGCTCGTGCCTTGCCTTTTTAAGAGGGTGCAGGTGGGCCCCCCTGCTTTGTTTCTCTAACACCTGCATGGCTCAAGTCGTCTCCGTGACTCCAGGGGATTCATTCCTGGGCTGTCGTGTCCCCGCACACCGAGGTAATCCCGCTATCTGAAAACGCAGGGCGCTTGTGCTTGCCTGGATGCTGTCGAGTACGCTCTGCACAACCACACGCACAGCACCAGCATTTCAGAAGTGGGGGCCCCTGAGGTACACAGGGGAGGCATTGTGGCAACAGCCCCACAACCGCCTGCATTGCTAAATATATCACGTTTAACCTTTAAGCCAGACTCTCAAAATCAACACGTACAAGCTACATTTGAAATGTAACTCCTTTTCTACTGTGCGTGACTCACTATTCAATGACTAATTTCTTTTTGTATATTTTGGGGACTTCAAATTCTCCGTAACATGGTCCAGCTCTTTGTTTTCAATCTAGGGGTCAAAGTGAGGCATTACCAACAGCTTAGTGGGTTCCTGCACATACAGCAAAGAATTAAGCTTACATACAATGTAGAACTTGGCACGCGAGTTGGAAGGCATCCTTTTGTGGTAGGGTAAAAAGGAAAAGTGCCCTCTCTCCCATGGTCTGCATTAAGAACCTATGCCATACTCCCTCATGGATAGGTGACGCTCTGCTGCTCAGACTTTGCCTGGGAGATGGTACCTGGTTCTGAATCTATGCCATACTCCCTCATGGATAGGTGACGCTCTGCTGCTCAGACTTTGCCTGGGAGATGGTACCTGGTTCTGAATCTATGCCATACTCCCTCATGGATAGGTGACGCTCTGCTGCTCAGACTTTGCCTGGGAGATGGTACCTGGTTCTGAATCTATGCCATACTCCCTCATGGATAGGTGACGCTCTGCTGCTCAGACTTTGCCTGGGAGATGGTACCTGGTTCTGAATCTATGCCATACTCCCTCATGGATAGGTGACGCTCTGCTGCTCAGACTTTGCCTGGGAGATGGTACCTGGTTCTGAATCTATGCCATACTCCCTCATGGATAGGTGACGCTCTGCTGCTCAGACTTTGCCTGGGAGATGGTACCTGGTTCTGAATCTATGCCATACTCCCTCATGGATAGGTGACGCTCTGCTGCTCAGACTTTGCCAGGGAGATGGTACCTGGTTCCTCTGCAACATCTATTTCTGAAAGCCCACTGTGGACTGATGTAACAAGACCTGTGCCTCATACAACTGCAAACTGATGCAATATGACCAGTGAAATATACAGCTCCAAAGGATGCAATGCAACAGCAGAGCAGAAAGCGAGACAGTGCTGTGAAAATAAGGTCCAAACCAAACACACACTGGAAAAAGGACAGGAACCACAAGGGTACACTCCTGTTCCACAAAAGATTGCTTTATTACCGATTCAGGTTAAAGTTCACATTTTTACACACTCTGCCTAATTTACAGCAGAACCTATTACGACCTTCAGAACGAACAAATAAATATTTTCATCTGAAATGTCTCACACCCTTGGCTTATCCCTTCATGTTTTGAATGTATTATGAAAGCTACAATAAAGAATACAAAAAAAAATGAAATTTCTCACACTAATTATCCTTCCCTTGTTAGCTTTCCCCAACGTTTGGCATTGATGCATTTTCTGAATTTCTGGGCCTAATGGCCTTCCTCCTCTAGTTAATCCTGCAGGTTCCTCTTCAACCAGGGCGGTCCTGTGCCACAGTGGGCCTGCCAACTCTTGTACATGTTGTATCTCAAGCGGTCCCTCTTCAGCCAGGGCGGTCCTGTGCCACAGTGGGCCTGCCAACTCTTGTACATGTTGTATCTCAAGCGGTCCCTCTTCAGCCAGGGCGGTCCTGTGCCACAGTGAGCCTGCCAACTCTTGTACATGTTGTATCTCAAGCGGTCCCTCTTCCGCCAGGGCCTTCCTGTGCCACAGTGAGCCTGCCAACTCTTGTACATGTTGTATCTCAAGCGGTCCCTCTTCCGCCAGGGCCTTCCTGTGCCACAGTGAGCCCGCCCACTCTTGGACGTGTTGTATCTCTAGCGGTCCCTCTTCAGCCAGGGCGGTCCTGTGCCACAGTGAGCCTGCCAACTCTTGTACATGTTGTATCTCAAGCGGTCCCTCTTCAGCCAGGGCGGTCCTGTGCCACAGTGGGCCTGCCAACTCTTGTACATGTTGTATCTCAAGCGGTCCCTCTTCAGCCAGGGCGTTCCTGTGTCACAGTGGGCCTGCCAACTCTTGTACATGTTGTATCTCAAGCGGTCCCTCTTCAGCCAGGGCGGTCCTGTGCCACAGTGAGCCTGCCAACTCTTGTACATGTTGTATCTCAAGCGGTCCCTCTTCCGCCAGGGCCTTCCTGTGCCACAGTGAGCCTGCCAACTCTTGTACATGTTGTATCTCAAGCGGTCCCTCTTCCGCCAGGGTGTTCCTGTGTCACAGTGAGCCCGCCCACTCTTGGACGTGTTGTATCTCTAGCGGTCCCTCTTCAGCCAGGGTGTTCCTGTGTCACAGTGAGCCCGCCCACTCTTGGACGTGTTGTATCTCTAGCGGTCCCTCTGCAGCCAGGGTGCTCCTGTGCCCCAGTGAGCCCGCCCACTCTCGGACATGTATCTCTAGCGGTCCCTCTTCAACCAGGGCCTTCCTGTGCCACAGGGACACCGCCCACTCTTGGAAGTGTTGTAACTCTAGTGGTCCCTCTTCAGCCAGGACCTTCCTGTGCCACAGTGACACCGCCCACTCTTGGAATTGTTGTAACTCTAGCGGTCCCTCTTCCGCCAGGGCCTTCTTGTGCCACAGTGAGCCTGCCCACTCTTGGACGTGTTGTAACTCCAGCGGTCCCTCTTCCGCCAGGGCCTTCCTATGCCACAGTGAGCCTTCCCTCTCTTGTACATGTTGTATCTCTAGCGGTCCCTCTTCCGCCAGGGTGTTCCTGTGTCACAGTGAGCCTGCCCACTCTAGGACGTGTTGTATCTCTAGTGGTCCCTCTTCCACCAGGGCGTTACTGTGCCACAGTGAGCCTGCCAACTCTTGTACATGTTGTATCTCTAGCGGTCCCTCTTCCGCCAGGGCGTTCCTGTGCCTCAGTGAGCCTGCCAACTCTTGTACATGTTATATCCCTAGCAGTCCCTCTTCCGCCAGGGCGTTCCTGTGTCACAGTGACACCGCCCACACCTTGGAAGTGTTGTAACTCTAGCGGTCCCTCTTCCGCCAGGGCCTTACTGTACCACAGTGAGCCTGCCCACTCTTGGACGTGTTGTAACTCTAGCGGTCCCTCTTCTGCCAGGGCCTTCCTATTCCACAGTGAGCCTTCCCTCTCTTGGACGTGTTGTAACTCTAGCTGTCCCTCTTCAGCCTGGGCCTTCCTGTGCCACAGTGAGCCCGCCCACTCTTGGACGTGTTGTAACTCTAGCGGTCCCTCTTCAGCCTGGGCCTTCCTGTGCCACAATGGGCCTGCCCACTCTTGGACGTGTTGTATCTCTAGCGGTCCCTCTTCAGCCAAGGCCTTCCTGTGCCACAGTGAGCCCACCCACTCTTGGACGTGTTGTAACCCTAGCGGTCCCTCTTCAGCCTGGGCCTTCCTGTGCCACAGTGGGCCTGCCCACTCTTGGACGTGTTGTATCTCTAGCGGTCCCTCTTCCGCCAGGGCCTTCCTATGCCACGGTGAGCCTTCCCTCTCTTGGACTCTCTTGGACGTGTTGTATCGCTAGTGGTCCCTCTGCAGCCAGGGCGTTCCTGTGCCCCAGTGAACATTTACACTCTCGGACATGTATCTCTAGCGATCCCTCTCCAGCCTGGGCCTTCCTGTGCCACAGTGAGCCCGCCCACTCTAGGACGTGTTGTAACTCTAGCGGTCCCTCTTCAGCATGGGCCTTCCTGTGCCACAGTGAGCCCGCCCACTCTAGGACGTGTTGTATCTCCAGCGGTCCCTCTTCAGCCAGGGCCTTCCTGTGCCACAGTGAGCCCGCCCACTCTTGGACGTGTTGTATCTCTAGCGGTCCCTCTTCATCAAGGGCCTTCCTGTGCCACAGTGGGCCTTTCCACTCTTGAACGTGTTGTATCGCTAGTGGTCCCTCTGCAGCCAGGGCGTTCCTGTGCCACAGTGGGCCTTTACACTCTCGGACATGTATCTCTAGCGATCCCTCTTCAGCCAGGGCCTTCCTGTGCCACAGTGAGCACGCCCACTCTAGGACGTGTTGTAACTCTAGCGGTCCCTCTTCAGCCTGGGCCTTCCTGTGCCACAATGGGCCTGCCCACTCTTGGACGTGTTGTATCTCTAGCGGTCCCTCTTCAGCCAAGGCCTTCCTGTGCCACAGTGAGCCCACCCACTCTTGGACGTGTTGTAACCCTAGCGGTCCCTCTTCAGCCTGGGCCTTCCTGTGCCACAGTGGGCCTGCCAACTCTTGGACGTGTTGTATCTCTAGCGGTCCCTCTTCCGCCAGGGCCTTCCTATGCCACGGTGAGCCTTCCCTCTCTTGGACTCTCTTGGACGTGTTGTATCGCTAGTGGTCCCTCTGCAGCCAGGGCGTTCCTGTGCCCCAGTGAACATTTACACTCTCGGACATGTATCTCTAGCGATCCCTCTCCAGCCTGGGCCTTCCTGTGCCACAGTGAGCCCGCCCACTCTAGGACGTGTTGTAACTCTAGCGGTCCCTCTTCAGCATGGGCCTTCCTGTGCCACAGTGAGCCCGCCCACTCTAGGACGTGTTGTATCTCCAGCGGTCCCTCTTCAGCCAGGGCCTTCCTGTGCCACAGTGAGCCCGCCCACTCTTGGACGTGTTGTATCTCTAGCGGTCCCTCTTCATCAAGGGCCTTCCTGTGCCACAGTGGGCCTTTCCACTCTTGAACGTGTTGTATCGCTAGTGGTCCCTCTGCAGCCAGGGCGTTCCTGTGCCACAGTGGGCCTTTACACTCTCGGACATGTATCTCTAGCGATCCCTCTTCAGCCAGGGCCTTCCTGTGCCACAGTGAGCACGCCCACTCTAGGACGTGTTATATCTCTAGCGGTCCTTCTTCAGCCAGGGCCTTCCTGTGCCACAGTGAGTCCGCCCACTCATGGACGTGTTGTATCTCTAGTGGCCCCTCTTCAGCCAGGGCGTTCCTGTGCCACAGTGAGCCCGCCCACTCTAGGACATGTTGTATCTCTAGCGGTCCCTCTTTAGCCTGGGCATTCCTGTGTCACAGTGAGCCCACCCACTCTTGGAAGTGTTGTATCTCCAGCGGTCCCTCTTCAGCCATGGCCTTCCTATGCCACAGTGAGCCTTCCCTCTCTTGGATGTGTTGTATCGCTAGCGGTCCCTCTGCAGCCAGGGCGTTCCTGTGCCCCAGTGAGCCTTTCCACTCTCGGACATGTATCTCTAGCGGTCCCTCTTCAGCCAGGGCGTTCCTGTGCCACAGTGGGCCTGCCCACTCTTGGACGTGTTGTATCTCTAGCGGTCCCTCTGCAGCCTGGGCGTTCCTGTGTCACAGTGAGCCCGCCCACTCTAGGACGTGTTGTATCTCTAGCGGTCCATCTTTAGCCTGGGCATTCCTGTGTCACAGTGAGCCCGCCCACTCTTGGACGTGTTGTATCTCTAGCGGTCCCTCTGCAGCCTGGGCATTCCTGTGTCACAGTGAGCCTGCCCACTCTTGGAAGTGTTGTATCTCTAGCGGTCCCTCTTCCGCCAGGGCCTTCCTGTGCCACAGTGAGTCCGCCCACTCATGGACGTGTTGTATCTCTAGTGGTCCCTCTTCAGCCAGGGCCTTCCTGTGCCACAGTGGGTCTGCCCACTCTTGGACGTGTTGTATCTCTAGCGGTCCCTCTTAAGCCAGGGCCTTCCTGTGCCACAGTGGGTCTGCCCACTCTTGGACGTGTTGTATCTCTAGCGTTACCTCTATACCCTCGAGCAACCATCCTCATCTCCTGCGACAACATATACTGAATATTAATCAATCCCCCTACTCAATCCTCCCTATAACTGTTGCTTCCACCTGCAGTCAATGGACTGGCAGGCAGCATTTTCACTCCCCTTGTACAACAAAATGTCTTCTCTTGATGCAAATCCGTTGTGTTGCCCTCGAACTGAAGGAGTGGCCCGCTTGCCTATGGCATCACATCCTGTGAGGGTGACCTGCTCTCTACCAGAGATTAAGAGGCTCCCCTCACCCCACAACTCTCTCAAGCCACACTTTTTTAGATGCACTGTTCTGCTTCCCTTGCCCTGGGGGATGCGCATGAAGACCAGCAGAGCTTTTGGCTTGCAGTATAGACTGTTATTTGAACAGGTACTGAAGCACTGTGCACCGCTACACTCCTCTGATGAGCTCTAAGTAGATGCACTGAAAGAAATGCAAGAAAATGTTAACCACCTGAATAATAGAAATTTCCATAATGCATTGAGACATGATAATTTGGGCTACTGAAACATGCAATTGTGACGAAACAGACGCCAAGTGAAATACACAACTCGCAATGCAATGTGAGATCCGAAAGAAAGGACTACTAAAGGCAAGGTACATGTAAAAATAAATGAATAGATTATATGCCATGGCAATAAAGAGCATACACAAGCACATCATTGAGGGAAACTGCATCAAGGAAGTAGGAGGGCACTGATGGTCATTACTGACACATCAGCACATTTTCTCAAATAGTTTTTTTAATGAAAATCGTGATATAAGGGGAAGCCTCGCCTTAAGAGCTTAATATAAATATGAAATATGTGGAGGTGATCGAAGTACCCTTCGAAATGGAATAAAAATCATTAATCAGAAATGCCAGAACTATAGCTTTTTCTAGTTTACATACTTGTTTTAGTCGTGTATCTAGTCCAGTTATGTAGCGGCCTGAACTATGAGTCTAACTGTACAATTTTGAGGTTTAGGCTGGACCACTGGAATTATGTGGCAGGGTTGACCTAAATTATGTGGCAAGATGAGTGGAATTATGTGGCCAATGAGGCACATTTTCATTTTGTATTACCTCATTACTTTGGCATTTTTACTCATTGTGGGCAAACGTGTCACCTCATTAATACCACGTTAACACCCAAATACACAAATAAGCAACAGAAAGCTGACCAGTAAAGAATTTCGAAAGACCTTACACTGTGCAGCAGCACGTGTTGCACATTTTTAGTGACTTCTAATCTGTCTGAGCTAGAAACTATTTTTTGATGTAATCAGCAGATTATAAAGTTCATAATGGTTTATGTGGAAAATCCATAACCATGCATAAAGTGCTGCACCTTCAAAATCGCAAAATGCCAGTGGCCCTGGAAATTAGAGTAGGTGGCACATGCTTCGTCTGAACACCTGTAACTCTGCACATGAGATGCAAGGAACTGTACTATTTCAGGGAGTTAGCAGGTCGTCAAATGCTAAGTTGTTCCTAGGAAGAGTATCAAGAATAGAATTTTCTGTGGTACTCTTAACGCAGTTTGAAACTGTACTTGTCACATTGCGGGTTGCCTCACATTAGTGGTAAGGGGAGTTCCGATGACTGATAAGGTGATTTTCCGGCTTACTCGTGAATAAAAAATCTCACACAATATTATGAAGGTGCATCTTGCAAAGTGCATGGAGCTTGGGTACCAGGAAGCAGAGTGGTTTTGACATCTCTAATTTGAGCGAACCTTTGTTTTGTTCCATGGGACTGCCCCAATAAACTATTTTAAAAAGAGTGATGTATTTAAAAAATAAATAAAACAAAAAGTGCCCTTCTTCTTTCAAAACGTCACATTTCAAACCTAGAGTGCAAACATGGTTTTACTTTATTTATCTTCTACAGCATTATTGAAGCTGGCTGCTTCTATAGTGTAGTGGTTCTGATTAGATGGGCACATTAAAATTAAGTAGATAAATGCATCATAGCAGTGGGACTCAGATGGCACACTTGTATTTTCATACACCGCTTTAGGTTTAAATGGGCTTGAGCCATTCGCCAAGTAGTACTAAAAAGCTCATCACGTGCAGTTTCACGCTCAATAAAATATCCCAGTGATGTATGTCACAAAAAGTTTGACTCTAGTGTTTAAATAATTGTTTTAGAACATTTAAGACTGGAAAATAAATAATACCAGGCAAAAATATGCAGTGGCTAAAACTAGTAAACGGTAAAGGCACAGGACTTTAAAAGACACACGGATTAGTTGAAAAGAACGAGATGCTTAAGAGGTCAACTGATGTGGAGGCTATCAACACAAAAGTTGCAACCACATCTCAATCAATCAATCAATCAGGGGTTTATAGAGCACGCTACTCACCTGTGAGGGTCTCAAGGCGCTGGCAGAGGGGGGGTTTGAGGGGGGATGAAGTTCCAGATTAGTCGAAAAGCCAGGTCTTGAGGCTCTTCCTGTGTGGTGTGCAGTGTGGGGGAGCATCTGATGTTGACTGAGAGCTTGTTCCAGGTCTTTGCTGCGACATAGGAGAAGGCTCTTCTACCTGCTCTAGTTCTGCGGATGCATGGGGTCTCTGCTAGGGCGAGGTCTGCGGAGCGGAGGTTCCTTTTGGGTACGTGGAAGACTCTTTCGTTGAGGTATTTGGGTCCGATGTTGTGGAGGGATTTGTAGGCGTGGGTGAGTAGCTTGAAGGTTACGCTCTTCTCGATGGGGAGCCAGTGGAGGTCTCATAGGTGGTGGGTCATGTGCTTTTGTCGTGGGGTTCCGAAGACGAGTCTGGCTGCAGTGTTCTTGATGGTTTGGAGCTTGTGTATTAGGGTGTTGCTGATTCCGGTGTAGAAGGCATTACCGTAGTCAAGGTTGCTGGTTATGAGTGCGTGGGTGATGGTCTTTCTGCATTTGTGGGGATCCACTTGAAGGTCTTACGGAGGATGCAGAGGGTGTTGAAGCAGCTGGAGGCGACGGCTTAGAACTGGAGGGTCAGGGTGATGGAGGAGTCTAGGATGATGCACAGGTTCCGGGCACGGTCCGTAAGGGTGGGGGGGTTTCCGAGGGCAGGGGGCCACCAAGCGTGGCCCTACGTAGTGGGGGAGGGTTCAAGGATGAGGACCTCTGTCTTCTCTGAGTTCAGTTTTAGGCAGCTGTTATCCAGGCTGCTACGTCTTTTATTCCTTCTTGGAAGCTGAGTCTGGTGTCTTCGGGGTTCTTCATGAGAGAGAGGATGAGCTGGGTGTCATCTGCGTAGGATACAATGCTGAGCCAATGCTGTCTGACGATGGTGGCGAGGGGGTCCATGTAGATGTTGAAGAGCATGGGGCTGAGCGAGAATCCTTGGGTAAACCACAGTTGATCTCAGTAAGTTCAGAGAGGAAGGGAGGGAGTCTGATCCTTTGGGTTCTGCCGGAGAGAAAGGAGCGGATCCAGTCAAGGGCGGTTCCTCGTATACCGGCATCGTGGAGTCTGGCTGTGAGAGTACAGTGTGAGATGGTGTCGAAGTTGTGGAGAGGTCTAGTAGGATGAGGGCTGCTGTGTGGCCCTGGTCGAGTATCCTGCGGATGGCACCGGTGGCGGCGAGGAAGGCGGTCTTGGTGCTGTGGTTGCTGCGGAAACCGGACTGGGAGGAGTCGAGGATGGCGTTCTCTTCGATGAAGGTGGTCAGCTGGGTGTTTATGAATCTCTCAGTGACTTTGGCTGCGAAGGGATGGAGAGAGATGGGCCGGTTATTTTTCAGGTCCATTGGGTCGGCCGAGGGTTTCTTGAGGAGGGGCTTGACCTCTGCCCTCTTCGAGTCGTTGGGAAGATGCGGGATTCGACATTGATGGTCCGCCTAGTTCGGGTGCTATGGCAGTGGCATCTCTTTGGTAGATGTGTGGAGGGCAGGGGTCCGTGGGGGCTCCTGAGTGGGTGTTCTTCATGGTCGTGGAGGTGTCTTCAGTGGTGGCAGGTTTCCAAGTGGTGATGGTTGGTTGGTTGTCGGTGCTGGAGGGGGGTGGTGTCTGGTGTTTGTTCGCTGAAGTTGTCGGAGAGGGCCTTGATTTTTCAGTGGAAGTAGGAGCTGAGCTTGTTGCAGAGGTCCTGAGATAGTGTGACATCCGTGGCTTCGCTGGGGGCTTTGGTGAACTGTTGTATGATGTTGAAGAGTTTTTTGCGTTACTTGCATTGGTGTGGATTTTGTTCTTGATAAAGGACCGCTTGGTGGTTCTTATGCGCTGGTGGTATCCTTTCATGGCGTTCCTGTAGTTGTTCTGGTCTTCGGTGGTGTTTCTGTTCAGCCAAAGTTTCTCAAGGTGTCTGCAGAAGCGCCTGGCTTCTTGGAGGTTGGTGGTGCACCAGGCGGCCTCCAGGGGGCATTGTTTGGCGGGGTGACGGAGGGGTGCGAGCTTGTCAGTGCAGCCGGCGATCCAGCGGTGTAGTTCTTTGGCTGCGGTGTTGGTGTCGGCTGTGGTGGAGGGGGGGTCGTGGAGGAGGGTGGTGTTGAGGTGTTCCTCCGAGATCCTGCTCCAGTTCCTTTGTTGCGGGCGCGGGGTGGTTCGGGTGCAATAGTGGTGTTGAAGGTGAAGTGTACACAGTGGTGGTCTGTCTAGGATGGCTGCATGGTGTGGATGAAGTGCTTTACTACTGCTTAACTACTCTTACATGGCTCCCGTAAAAAAAAAACACTTGGGAAAGTATAATTTCACGTTTCTCAATGACATGCAGATGCTTTTATGCTGTACCTCCAATAGGAAGACTTTAAGATCAATAGTGCCATAGTAAACTGTACAGTGGTCTCAGCCTTGTCCCATATCTCCCAAGTTTTATGTTGGTTCTTTGTCACTGTGCCCAAACTACCTGCCAGACGTGCAGTACTGGGAGAAGTTGGGAAGATAAGTTGTTTTGTAACACGCAGACTCCACATTTCTGTTTTCTGTTTCATTATCTTTGATGCAGCCCCTCGCAAATGCCTACAGCATATCCTTCAGGCATGCATCTCCACCTCCCCTTGTCACAGAGACATTCTACAGACCTCAGTTTTTATTAAAAAAAAAAAAGAACAGAACCAATGCACCTACCCAATCATGGCAGGTAGCCATTCTTCGACCGCTGTTTCCAGGGCTCTAAAGTATCAGATGTGGAATTACATTTTGCAGAACAAATTTCTCCAAATCTACCCTATGTCAATGCACCCTTTTATATCACCTTCTATTAATCTGCACAATGAGATGCTTCACCTTAAGTGAAGAAAATGTATGCAATGAAAATAGTAAAATATATATATTTATACATATCGGAAAACATGAATAGGTTCCAATAAAAGTAGTAGCAAATCTTTATATTTGACAGATAACTACGGGGTGGGGGTATACCTAATAAATGAATGAAAGGAAACATCATTTTATTACAGAACAATTATCAGGCAATTAATACATAAACCTATCTAAACTAAGACTTTAAGCTTAACTAATTGTAATGGCTTATGGTACAACTATGTCTAGCACCCCTGTTTCTGCAACCCCACTCTATACCACTATACTCTACACAACGTTACTCTACACCACTGCGCTCTACATCACATAATTAATATACACATAATTCCACTGCACATCATAACACATATTTACACTATGCAAATCCACTCTACAACACACAATTCCACGTCACACAATTACACAACTAACAATTCCAATCCAACACACATAATTCCACTCAAACCACATATATCCACTCCATAACACAAGGGTAAAATACACTGCCATTTACAACGCCAATAGCTCTATCTGAAAGAAATGCAGGACCTATTGCATTTCTAATGCTTGTTATACCTTTGTGTCCTCGCTATCACTGCCCTGGGGACAGACACTTGTTATAGTGTCCCTACCATTTTACATTAATTTTGTTTTTCCACAGCATGAATGTCACAATCTAAAATCAATTCACAATTTTCAAAACGGTGAGAAGTCTAAGGAGACCTTCCCCAATCAACCATATTAGTCAAAATATTTAAATATTAAATGACAGGATTTGCAAATCACTGAATGGTGACTTTAAAAGGCAGAGATACACAAACATGCTAAGTCTTTGAAGTCCTCCCAGAACTTTTTTCAAATGCTTACATCTCACAAATTACTGAGTGGATTTACATCAAAGGAACAAAAACAAGCTTTCTCATTGAAGCTCTATGTTCATGCTGAGCTTAGTGTAAATTCATTTTGCGGTTTTTGCTTTAGGCGTGACTAAATATTCCTATGGGAGGTAAAAAGGGAAGAAACTCTTTTTTGACCACCACTATGCTTTGGCATGTTGGACCTGCTCTCCCTTAATGTTTGCATGCTGGACCCTAACTGACTTTACTAATTGATTACAGAATTTCATGTAGATCCATTATTGATGGTCAAAATTACAAGCAAATCCAAAAATTTCATTTCAATGATAAATGCAGGTGAACCATAATTACACTGGGTGTCTATCCATCGATCCATACATCCATTCATCCATACATCCATCTTATATACATAACTGGCCATAGCCAGTAGGTAGTTATAGTTAGGACCAACTTTTCCTATAGGCGAAGCATTTTTGTCTTGCTAATAACTTTGGGGCCGTTTGACACATCTTCACAAAATGTTCCTAAAAAAGTATCCTACCATGCCTAGTTATGCATGGAAAGTTTTGGGGTGATCCGTCAAGCAGGGGCCAAGAAAAAAGGGGGGTCCCAAAACACTTTGTACCCATGCAATGTCTATGGGGATTTTGCATTTTCTTAACACAAGTACAGGGGCAACCACTGAACGGTTTTACACCAAGTTTGGCAGAAAGCTAGATCTTGGTCCAGAAAGATCTCTCTTTGTAATGTGGTGTAAATCTGTTCAGTAGTATTTGAGCTATTAAAGAAAAAAGAAATATAGATATCTCGGCAGAGCCTCTACACAGATTTCATGGTGAGAGCTGATTGGAAACAAACTATATTACATGAAACAGGGCCGTATCTGACATGAGACCCTTTACACAGCTGATTGGCAGGGGGTTAGGTATAGTTTGATTGACTATGGTAAAATTCGAGCGTCGATATGTATCGCTTTACAGTTGAGATATATTATGAGCCCTTCCACTTGTTTGATTGCCTAGTTGGTGAGGTCAATTCTGATTGCCTATGGTAAATTTCTGAAATAGACTATAGTTTTTCCTCTTAGGAGAAGTGAATTTGAAATTACGATTTTCTGTCTCACGTAAGTAAATTGTGATCTCATGGTGAAGTCTGTACTTGTTTCAAATAGCTTAACGGTGATGATTTTTTTGATTTGAAGACTTCTTTATGATGCAGAGCAGTGACAATATGATCACTTCTGATTGGAGCCTTTTGACGAATATGATTGGCTAAGGGGTGTCAGACCACAAGGGAAATCAGTGTTTGCATTGCTGGCAGCTTTAGCGCAATCAATATTTATTGTGTTATAGACACAAGCTCCCAAATCGGCTTGTTTCTTTAACCGGATATGGTAAGTCCACAACAGATAGTAGCTTTTTATTGGCTCTTCCTTAGCCAAGATACAAACTACCTACTGCTAACAGTAGCTACTGATTGGCTCATTTTGGTAACCGGACATAAATGACCACTTCTGCTCCACTGAAGATGACACTAGTGCCGTATACCCGATTTTCACCTTTTGATTGGTTCATTTCTAGAATTGGATATGAATGACTTCTACTGCACGTATCAACAAAAAGTAACAGACAGTAATATCTGATTGGTCTGTCTGTAGAACCGGATACAAATTACTTCTTCCGCTTTCATATAGTGGATATGAATGGCAAACAACAGACTGTCCTTTTTTGATTGGTTCATTTCCTGAACCGGATATAAATGGCTTGTACCACACATATGAACGACCTGTACCAGACAGTAGTATTTGATTAATCTATCTGTAAAACTGGATACAAATGACTTCTTCCGCTTTCATATAGTGGATACAAGTGGCATACAACAGACAGGTACCCTTGATTGGCTTGTGTCCCAAACTGGATATAAATGATTTATTTCATTTACACATATTCTTACGGAACCGGAACACAGATCGTATTAACTGATCAGGTATTTTTGACCTGATAGGACACTGCTTTCTACATTCTTACATTAGATGATTCTCTGGATCTCTCCTGATTGGTCGACAAACTATTCCAACATCGAAGGATATACAGGCATTTTCGAAACCTGATATGAATAATCTCTGTCGTTTCACACATAATTCTTTTTTGAAACGTAGGACAATGTGCATATTTGTTGAAAAAAAAATATGTCTCTTTATAACAAATTATGAGCACTGCTATTTTTATTGAATAGTGTTGCAATAATATACGTTGGTATACAACGATGGTGGGAATAGGTTTTTGTGTTTGGAGTCACATAGCATGGACATTTAATATAAATTAAAGATGTATAAATTGTATATAAAGATGTATATACATATATGTTATATGTATTTTGAATTTTACATTTGTCAGCCCTGGTGAAGTCTTTATTGACAAAACGTGTTGGCTGGGCTGATTTGGTTTATGTCCTGAAAGAATAATAAAAAAAGAACTTTCTACATGAATACGTGACTCCTTGTGATACTATGAATATGATCTGATTGTCACAGCAACTGGTTTTGCAATATTTGGAAGACACATTGAATGCATTATTCCTTGTAATATCCCATTAATTGGATTTGATATTGTGTTAATATAAGCACTCCAAATGTAGTTTGTTTCTTATCTCTTGTACATTGTGATTCCTCAGCAGTGGAGTCATAAACAGTTGAGCGCCTACATTTTTTGTTCCTGAATACATGTACTCTTACCAGTACAACCCCACTACAGCCTACACGGCTCTATCTTTTTCTGTTAGATCCGATTGGCTTCTTTTGCTTTACTAATAACCTTGGCGCTGTTTGACAAATCTTCACAACATTTTCAAAACTAGTATGCAAAATCACTTCAGCTACAGTCTGGAAAGTTTCGGGTTGATACATCAAGTGAGGGCTGGGAAAAAGGGTGGTCCAAATGCTTTTTTCCCATGCAATGTCTATGCTAAACGAATTTACACCATATTTTGCAGAAAGCTAACTCCGCCGCACACAGCCGTATTACCGTATGGTAATGACATATAACTTTCCTTATAAAAAACATAGAAATTCACTGAAAAAACTAAGGTTATAGGGACATTATAGTTAGGTTGACGTTTTACAGACACAAAACCATAGAAATTCATCAGTTATAGCTATACTTACAGTTATACGTATCTAAGGAATAGATAACTCATGACATTAAGTAACCTTTGGGCAAGAGTTATACTTTCTTAACATAAGTATATCTTTAAGTATAACTATAACTGCTGAGTTTCTATGGTTGTGTGTGGTTAAAATGTAACCTAACAATAACATCCCTGTAACCTTCGCTTTTTTCATTTAATACATGGGTGTAATATGCTGTTTATTACCAATGTTACAAGTTAAGACCCCTCCCCACCCTCAAGAATGGTAATAAATACAAATAAAAATCTGCATATATATTTTATATATTGGCATTTTCTCGTGTTTTTGTTTGAGTACAAGGTATTCATTAAAACAAATATTCACATTTGTGCAAAAAGGTAAAATCATATTTAAGAGCCCTCAACTATTAGCAAATTGCTTAACTGTGTGAAGTAATCTTTGAGGCAATAAATTATGCTTTTCTCATCTCACTTTAGTTGTACTGTGGTAATAAACTCAAATCTGACCTTTGCACTGTAGTAACTACAACTCTTGCTCCCGCCATGCCCAGTCTTGTTATCAATGATGTCATTCAAACTGTTGCAGTCATGTTATCAATGGTGTAACGTGCACCTTCATACACAGGCTTCTCACTTCACTCGTCACACTACATTAACCATAACTCACCCATTGTCCATGCACTACCTACACACTTGTATATCACTGAAGTTAGAGCATGTGAAATTATGGCATTATTAACAAGACTTATGACTAGGCGTGGGCGGAGAACTCCGCTCCGCCAGCGGAGTCTGCGGAGATTTTCTACTCCGTGCTCTGCTGAGAAACACGGAGTAGGGGAAAAAACTCTAGTTCCGCAGTGGAGCGGAGTAATCCAGCCCACCCCCCGCTCAATAGGGCCCATGCCTCCACCCTGCATAAATTAAAATAACGTACAACATAATTTAAAAAGAATAAAGGTAATTTACCTTATTGTGGTGTCCCCAGGCTGCCCTCCTCCTCCTCGCATACATCTTGCACGAACTGCTCATGCGCGCGCATGCGCAGTTTGTGCAAGATGTACGTGGGAGGGCAGCCCAGTTACTTTTATTCTCTTTAAATTATCTTGTATGTTATTTTAATTTATGCGGGGTTGAGGCGAGTGGCAGAGCGGAGTTCAACGGAGTTTCCCAACAACTCAGTGGAACTCCACATAGCTCCACTCCGCAAGCTCCGCAGGGGTTACTTATGACATTGGAAACTATATAGTGAGGCAAAAACATAGTGAATGGTACAGTGGCGAGTTATATTTGAGGAGACAAGACTGTGTGCAGAGGTGCACGAGTTATATACATTTTAAGGTGGTGCGTAAGTATAAATGAGCTAGAAGAATGGCATGTTAATTTTAAAGTTGTGCATAAATGATAAATTACAAATGAGAACATTTTTGCTGACAACTATTACAGGACTGGGGTCTTAGTTCCCTGTCCTGAAGTTATACAAAAAAATAACATAAAGTGGCAGGGCAGGGATACTCTTCTCCCCTAGGCCACATGCGGGGGAATCAGAGGGATCCCCCCTGGGGCCAAAATTGAAAAACATGTGTAAATTTTTGCTGCGATCTCCTGCGGGATTGAAAAATAACCCAAAATGGTGGCCTGGGACCCTTTTTTAAAATAACAGGAGGAGGGCAAGTGGCCCCCTTCCCGGGCCCTTTTCGGCATTCGGTATTTAATAAAGCGAGGCGACCGACATTACACAGCAAGGTAGAACCCCTGAGGGTAACACTTTGGGTAGATAAACACCATATCTTGCTGAGTAGGCAGAGGACAAAAAGGACTTCCATGCTGACACACTGACGCGAGACGCTGAGGTTCCTGCACACAGGCACTCCAGCTTGCAGTGGTCTGACATCCCTTGCGGTGTGTCCATCTCGAGACCGAGACAGGGTCCCACAGTCTCTCACTTCAGGTAATGGGGTTGACTTTATCCTAGAGGGATTCTTGCCTTTACACCTACATACATGCTAGGTACACTTAGGTACATATAGTTAGGGTCGCATCGTAGGAGTACGCATTTTGTTGTCATGTATTTTAATACTTGCTTGCATTCATTATTTTAGCACTATGATAGAGATCTACCATCCTTTTACTCTGTTGGTGCTCATAATCATATATATCTGTTACTGTCTTATGGTTGTTTCAGCACACCTATTTTACACTAGAATGACGCTGTTTCAATAAATGCTATTAAAAACGTTCCCACTGTTATTCTGTGTGTCTCTCTGAGACAAAGTGGGCACGAGTACTGAGCGAAAAGTATCACACTGTTTCCACGATCCCTGAAGGGACAGAGTTGAAATATGTTTGATAGTTACCAAGAACTATTCTCTCCTTAGTAAGAGGGGCTTCTAGTGACACAGTGAGCTAGCTGGTATACAGGCTAACATACCTGGTGTGGGTGTTTAGAATCATTCCGGACACCAATCCTACAGTGTATGTTGTCTAAACGCGCAGATCCGATATGGGTTTATAGGAACTACACGCCAGTAATTACTAGGAATTCAATGTATTTCTTTTAGACAAGATATGAAGACCAGTGAATATGTCCGGGAAGAGCGCAAGGTGTTGAGCAGGCCCGATCTGTTTTCTTCTGAAAGAAAGACTACATGGAGGACTGATGACTGTTCTAACAACAAGATTTATTCCGGATTGTGACATTTAAGATATACAAAGTAAACTGTTTGTTAACCCCTTCAGCGCGGTGCGGATCACCGCGCTGTGCTGAAGGGTTCTTGCGCGGGCGGGGCCGTGACGGAGCGGTTCCGTCATGCGCACAGCGCGACCGACGCGCATAACGGAACCGCTCCGTCACAAGCATCGAAAGGGTTAAGTAAAGGCTGAAGAAGGTAAAATATCATAATTGTTAGTTCATCCAGAAGCATTAATTCACCATAAATATGGAAGTCTCAGAAAGGTAAATTCTTTCTGCCTAGAAGTGCCACATTTATGTTGCAATAAAAGGCAAACACTCAGTTGTTAGGGCATTAAGTCATGTCATACAATGATTGGGTTGATAGATTGTTAAATCAGGACCTAAGCCTAAAGAGCATCCTTGTAACTACTACAAGAATGAAATCAGGCCCTGGCACCACATGTGATATATGATGCTATGATATTTATTTATAAAGTGTCCAAATACCCCAAGGTGTCTGGTGCTGGAGTGGGTAGAAACATCCCTAACTGCAGAAGAATGGATTAGAGGGTAAATAGATAACCCTCAAGCAGTTCATGAAACTTTAATAGATTGGACTGGGAATGTAATACAATGGGAAGGCTGCTCCTGTTATGGCAGAAAGAGCCCGAACACTCATATAGGATTGCTTCAATCCAGAGATGGACAACAGTAAATAATTAGAGGTTCTGCAGGTACAACTAGAAAAAAGAGCAGACATATAGTTTTTGCAGTGGTGTGAGGGGACGACGCCTTATGAGAAAGTCAAAGTGCCTTAAAGGTAATACGTTCAGAAACAGGGAGCCAATGTAGAGACCAAAGGAGAAGGCTTGAAGAATTTAGGTGCTTCAAGAATCAGACACGCTGCACCCTTTTGAAGGTGCTGAAGTTTGTGAGTGGAGAAGGTGGGAAGAGCACCATATAAAGAGCTACAGTATTCCAGCCTGCTCAAGATTAAGGACTGGACTAACATCTTCCTGTCACCATATTTTTCGTAAACACTTGAGCATGAAAAAGCATGATGATATGTGTTTCTAGATGTGAGCTTTAAATGAAAGACTGGTGTCGAAAATCACTTCTAGATTGCGTGCAGATTTTAATGGCATAGGACAGACACTAAAAGAAATAGACCACCAACTGGAGGACCAAATATCAGAGTAACCAAAAATCAGGACAGCCATTTTATCTGTCTTTAAGTACAGAGTTGGCTTTCGTCCTAGTAGGTAAAGGTTAAAACCAATGTTGTCATTGTGCCTGTGCAATATGGAGATGGTATTTGATTTTAATAATGGTTTGAATGTTGCTGGCACATGCAAAAAATGACAAGCCAAAAGAACCAGCAAGATCTGCAAGATGGGTGATGTAGATGTTAAACAGGGTAGGGTGAAGAGACAATCCCTGGGGACACCCACAAATAGGGTTAGAAAACGAAAGAAAAGAAGCCAATTAAACAGCGTAAGTGGGGCCACTCAAAAAAACAGAAAAAAACCATTTGAGCGCAGTCCCCCCAATACCCGCGTCTCTTTTACCAGAGTTAGGAAGGTGTTATGGGAGACCGATTTGAGGAGAGAGATTCCAGAAAGTTAGCTGACACATCTTTCTATGATCTTAGCTAAGAATGGCGGCTTGGAAATTGGCTGATAATTCGATGGTTGAAGAGGATTTAGTGTAGACTTTTTAAAGAGTCGAATTATAATGGCATTGTTCCCGAAGTAAGAGATGAACCCGGATTTGACAGATATAGAGTAGATCGCGTGAGTGCCTGGCAGTTAAAGGAAGCAAATACCATTACTGTTTGGTGACGAACGACATCAAATAGAGAGCCTGATGTAATCCAGGAGAGATGAACCTTGATTACTTTCTGAGATACCTCATCAAAAATGGTCCATTTTAAAGGTGTGGTGAAGTTGTGCTCAAAATGGGAAAAGGGAAGATTCAAAGATATGTTATAGCTGGAGTTGATAGAATCTCTCACCAAACCAATGTCATTTATGATCTGAGTAATGGACTACTTTTGCATCTCAGATCATATACTTTTGCACTCACCTGCTCTCTACTGCCTCTGGATTACTGGATACACAGATCAGTGCACATCCGTAGTGAAGAGCTAGCATGTAATATTCCTCATATTGATTTGTCAATGATCTGGCTGAAGGTTTCCTCCTGTCTTACCTGTGTAGACAATATGCCGTGCCGGATGCCTGTGTTATGTGTCCCTGTTCCTATAACCCCAGCGGCAGCCACTTCCGAAACAGCTCCCAAGCTGCAAAAGAAGACAAAAAAAGATTTCAATAACAAGAAACTGGGATCATGCAGTTGGGAGTGTACTATACAATATTATTCACTGGACTACTATATTACCAAAATCTGAGATTATCATGGATGAGTCATGGTTGTGCCTCTTACAGTGACTCATTCCTTTTGGATTTCAACAGGGGACTCATTGCTTTGAACTGCTGCACAAATGATATCACTGCACGGTGGTGTAATGGTGAAACGTCATACATCATGAATGGCACTTACGGTAAACCAATGCCTGACCAATGACAGAGTATGAACTAGTGAATGACAGTTACAACAACCAATGGCTGAGGGTGCAATTGACTTTTTCCCACGTTCTCCAGATAGATAGTTCTAGCCTCTAGCTAGTCCTGAGCAAGAAGCGTTGCCACTGCGCACACTTCAAGTTCTCCTCTGATGCCTACAGTACTATCATTCTCTTAGAGTGTTCAGATTCCCATCTCAGCATCCTTATGAGAGGTCACAGTGTAGGGACAGCTGTACAGCTCTTTTAGTCAGGCTCCAATGACAGCAATCCCATACTTGATACTGCCTAGGGGCATGCATACACAGTTGTAAATTTCAAAGAGTCACAGGTTTGTGTGTTTTTTTAACTACACGAACTTCACAAAAAGCAACTGAGGGTCAGCGCAATTTGCAATATCTACTTCAGTGAAAAAAGGGTCTGTCCTTTAGGTGCACAAGAAAAGGAGTGCATTCTTACACATGTGGACTTTCACTCGTGATATTAGTGATAGTCTCCTGTCACTACAAAACGATACATATTCAGTGTGCATCCGTGAATACATTGATTGCAGGCCTGGCCATGATTTCGAATTGCAACAAAAAGTCAGTAACTGAAAAGTCTCAACAGAGTATGCTGTTCAGTTAATATACGAACAATCTCCTTCAGTACCTTTTCATGTTTTCAGCAATTGACTGAATGCTTCTGCATCCAGGTCACAGATCACTCTCTTGTCCTCATAAGTAGTGGATAATGGGCTAAGTCCCTTTATTCAGATAATTGATACTCATTCATTATATATAAATACCCATGGATGTTTCTCGGATTACACCAAGGAGCTCTTAATTGAATAATCTCTGGAGAGGGTGCTGTTCCAATAGCATTTAGTTCCAAGACTATGTGTAGAGCAGGTCATATCAGACATGTTCATTAGATTACACCAAGGAGTCCATGGTTGAAGAACCTCATAAGAGGATACTGTTAGAACAGTATTCATTTCCATATCGGAATACAGACTATGTCCCATCAGGCAATATCTCATGGGTGCATATAAACTTTACATCAAAGAAGTGAATTATTCTGCATTCTGATTGAGACCCATTCTCTTTGTGTTCATGGGTAGAATCTATTGGCTTTTTTGTGTAAACTAAGTTCTCTGTGTTCTCCCAGTCCTCCTGGTGATCTTAAATGGTTAATTCCCAAAAAGCAAAAGTCTCAATTATTCAGGTGATAGTCATTGTAATTAATCCTTTGCAAAATTTCCAGAATTTCCTTTTCAGAAATGATGTGAAAGGCCTGAAAACTTGCAGGAAACCAAGATTTCATTTGTGAAATGACAATCTGGCATTTTGGGCTATTTTTTTAGCAAGAAATGTTTCCATTTGGGACAAAAGGAAACATTTCATATTGAAAAACTAGCACATAAAGTATGAGATGCAAAGAACAGTCACTCGCGTTTGGATTGTTTGCGTTGTTCTAAAGACAAAGAAATAGAAAGATACCCAGAAAGCAATGTTTTCCGTACACAAGAATAATTGTTCCATTGATCTGAACCACATTTGGCATAAGACATTTCAAAATTCTTTACAGCTAAGTTAAAGTATCACACAGGTTACAGGCCCCCCTTTTTCAAAGGCCATGAGAAGAAAAAAAGACCAATTGCTGCTACATTGCAACACCATCAACCACTGACAGCAGTACAAAAGCAAACAAAGGTTAGGTGCTGGGTCATGCGCCGCAAACTTCCTCCCTCTGCATATGAAACATTCAAGGGTTCCCTGACAAAATATCGCCTATGAAAATATCCCCATACCAAACTATCGTGACAAAGAAACTAATGTCAAAAATATTGTCATCCTATACTTATAATGGTAAGTACAAAAATAACGAAGAAAAAATATTGTTGTCATTAATATCGTTGTATTAAATATATTTTATGAAATATATATTAATTTAAATATTAAATATATTAGTCACATTAATTTAATAAAAATAAAATAGATTTGATATACATAAAAGAATAATAACAAATACACTTTGTTTAAAAAAGTTAGACACATATATTATTATTATATATACATATTTACATGTATCTAGTTAAAAATCTATTATTAAGCGAATAATCTTAATTTATATTATAATTTCTGAATTTTTTAAACAATGTAATAATAAAATATATCAAAATTATTAACTATTAACAAATATATACATATTTACAGAAAATATTTAAAAAACAAACTATTTTAAATAAAATAAAAAGTAAACAACATACATTTCTGACAATTTCATACAAATATTTTACACATTAAAAACATTAATAATTATAAATATTATAAATATTATAATTTACATTTAATGCATACACGATTCCCACTACAATTTATAAAAATGTAAGCAAATTCTTCTACTACCAATGTATAAACTTTAATAAACCCACTTCATGCTAAGCAAGAGTAGGAACACTGATTCATCACACAGGGGTAAAATGTACTATTCCCACTCCAGTCAATACAGCAGTAGGGATAATGTTGGATTGTGTAGAGGTCAAATTTACTATTCCCACTCCACTCAGTACACCACTAGGGAAAATGTTGGATTGTGAAGGGGTAAAATGTGCTATTCTCACTCCAGTCAATGCAACAGTTGGGAAAGTGTTGCATTGTGGAGGGATCAAATGTACTATTCCCACTCCAGTCAGTGCAACACTAGGGAAAGTGTTGGATTGCAGAGGGATAAAATGTACTATTCCCACTCCAGTGAGTGCAACAGTAGGGAAAGTGTTGGATTGTGGAGGGGTACAAGTTACTATTCCCACTCCAGTTTGTGCAACAGTAGGGGAAGGGAAAAATTTGCAAAAAGATAGCAAACTAATACAAATATAAATATTTTTAAAGAAATACAAATATATTTTATATCAAAAATTAAATAAAATTAATTCATATGTCAATGTTAAATACATATAATAAATAACTACAAATATTATTATAATTAAAATAAAATAAAAAGAATTTACACATTGAAAACATTAATAATTATAAATATTATAATTTGAAACAAGCAACAACATAATAATATAAGGTGTAACAATATGAAACAAATTATATAATTTTACATTTAATACATATACTATTCCCACTACAATTTATACAAAAGCAAATTGTTCTTGCGGAAGGGTAAAATTTACTATTCCCACTCCAGACAGTGCAACAGTAGCGAAAGTAATGGATTGTGGAGGGGCAAAAATTACTATTCCCACTCCAGTCAATGCACCAGTAATGAAAGCATTGGATTGTGAAGTGGTAAAAATTCCAGCTCCAATACCTACAACAGTAGGGAAAGTGTTGGATTACTGAGGGGTAAAATGTACTATTCACATTCCATTCAGTGGAACAGTAGGGAAAGTGTTGGATTGCTGGGCTATAAATGTATTATTCCCACTCCAGTCTGTGGAACAGTAGGGATAGAGTTGAATTGCGGAGGAAGAAAATTCACTTTTACCACTTCAATGAGTGCAACAGTAGGGAAAGTGTTAGGTTGGGGAGATGTAAAATGTACTATTCCAAATCAAATACCTTCAACACTAGGGAAAGTGTTGGAGTACTGAGGGGTAACATTTATTATTCCCACTCCATTCAGCGGAACAGTTGGGAAAGTGTTGGATTGCCTAGGGGTAAAATTTACTATTCCCACTCCAGTCAATGCAACAGTAGGGAAAGTGTTGGATTGCAGAGGAGTCAAATTTACTATTACCACACCAGTCAATGCAACAGTAGGGAAAGTGTTGCACTGTGGAGGGCTACAATTTACTATTCCAACTTCAATAAGTGCAACAGTAGGGAAAGTGTTGGATTGCGGCTTTTAAATAACAAAACTAATCACTTTGATATTTAAAAAATCGATATTACTTACCTTCAAATCAATATTCTTGACAACGATGTTCTTGCAAATGATATTTCCATATCATGAAATTTTGGAGACAATATTTTGGTATGACGATATTTTAACTTTGATATTTTGTCTGAATACCACATACAAGAAGGGGGGGTTCGTGTAAGGAGAGGTACATCATGCTATATATCACTGATAGAGCATAAACAGATGTAGATAATCCAGTGTAGAAATAACTAATTGCTAATAATGACACAATAGGCGACTAATAAAATATGTTTTTTGACTTCCACAGTAATCTAATACCTGAAACATTGGTTTTGAAGACCTTGGTATTTACTGCTCTGGTGTTACAGCAGTAAAATATAGCTTTGTTTACTTCTCTGATCTCATAACAGAGCAGTGAAAATTCAGCTCCAAAAGCTGCTGCTGTGGAGGATGCTGATCCCGTTATCTCTGCTGGGTTTCGAGGACTCCGGGAAGATGGCCATTGATCGACCACTTTCCTGGCTGCCTTCTCCAGACACTCTTGGGGCTCTCCAGATCCAAGGGAAACAGAGAATGTGGCTGCCACTCTTGCACCACCTACTGCAGTCTCTACTGTCACTAGGACCTGACAGGGAAATGCAGTCCATGGTGACATGCACCACCTACTGCATTCCATGCTGAGAGCTGACAGGATCTCTAAGCACAATTTTGAGCAGAGAGGTCATACACAGAGGGTGGTGGAAAGCTGGGGTGGCAGTATGCCAAGTATATTTTAAATGTTTAGGAGTGCAGAATGTACCAATGAGGGCAGAGGGGGTGGGGACAGGACGCCAGGCTGAAGGATGTGTGGCCTTGTAGTGCATGGCTCTCCATAATACCCAGCCCCTGCACGATTGAATAATTGGATGTGCTGAACAGAGAAAGATGATTTGGAGGGGCCACACCAAATAAAGTATTAGATTTTTTTTTCATTAATGTTGAATTTTCCACCTCGAGGTTCCAAGTGACATTATAGGCAACATGACCTTCACTCTGATTGTCTGATGTCTGAAACCCATCTAGAAATCTACTTGTTTTAGTAAACCAAGGTTGGGAAACTGTATGTGACAATGTCCATTGTTGTTTATATGGGTGGTCAAGAAACACACACCTGTTGCAAAAATACTGGAAATCAAACCTATGGACAGCGATGAATACTCACAACTGAGGCCAGATTCTCCAAATGAAGGGAAAATGCGCTTTGGAATGATTAGATACTTGGATGAAATCTTAGGAATGAGTCACCTGAGCAGTTGTACTGAGGTAGGAGTAACAGCATAAGTCCTTACGGGGTAAGGATCTCATTTTCCATGCAACCTGTGGCACATTTTTCTACAGAAAGCAATTTTGTAATGATAGTTAAGTTTACTTTTTTTGATTTTCTTTCAACTTTAAAGCCGTTTTGAAGAATCGCTGTGTCCCTGTAGCTCAAACAGGAGGCTAGTCAAGTGACTTTTGAAGTCACTTCAAAGCCGGAGTTCAAGGCAAGCAGGCCCAGTGTTCCTTCTTCAGACAGCAGGGCAGTACTTCTTCTGAACTTTCCACAGGTCCACAAATGTTCTTATGAGAGGTTCTGAAGGTGTTATTCTTAAAGTAACTTACAATCTGACTTTACCATTAAAGAGGATTTTTAATTACAATTCAAATGTGTGGATTTATTTATCTATTTCCAAACTGAAGTTATCACTTGGAGATAGCCTTAACACTGGAAAGGGTCTTTAGGAGTTTTTCAATGCCAGGACATGTAAAACCTAAGTACACCTGTCCTACCTTTTAAATACCATGCACCTTGCCCTATGAGCTGGTAGGTCTACATTGAGAGTGATTTAGAAGCATTAAAAAGGAAGGTTTAGGCCTGGCAATAGATTTATTTTGTCAAGTCGAAATGGTAGTTTAAAACTGCGCTTCAGTTTGCTGTAGCAGACCTGAGACATGATTTACAGGGCTACTTTAGTGGGTTGGACAATGAGAGCTGCCGCCCACTACCAGCATTTAATTTACAGGCCCTGGATACATGTAGTACCATTTACTAGTGATTTGTAAGTAAATTTAATGCGTCAATTAGATGTACATCAATTTTACCATGTTTAAGAAAGAGAGCACCCAAATGTACAACTGGTTAGCAGGGGTAAGGTGCACAGAGTCCTAAATCTAACAAAAACAATTTCAGTAAAAATAGAGGAGTGATTGCAAAACATCTGGGGGAATACCACACCATGCATGTCAGGTCTAACATAAACGCTCATACGAGACTATTCTCAAGCAACACTAACCATGTTGTTTCATCTTAGATAGAGAGAGATAGAAAGATAGTTCTACAAGTAGAATTAGTATATACGTGATTGGCACATTTAGTTTGCTTGTAAGTTCTGAGTATAGGTACTATCTGTACTTAGGGCCTGCTAACTAAATGCTTCTAGTGGGCCTGCAACACTTATTGTGCCATCCACTAAAGGTACACTGTAAAACGCCTCAGGCCTACCACTGCAATCTGTAGTGCAGTTTTAAACTGCCATTTTGTCCTGTCAAAATTAACCTTCTGCCAGGCCTAAAGCTTCGTATTCTATACATGTAAGTTACCTTTAATTAAGGCCATAAAAGCTAATAGGGCAGCCCCATGGCATATAAAAAGTAGAACATGTGCACTTACGTTTTACATCTTCTAGTAGTGAAAAACTCCTGAAGCTGTTATTCACTGTAGCAAGGCTATCTCTCCCTAAGCACTAGGTTACCTTCAGTTTAGAAGCACTCATTTGAATTGTAATTTAAAATAATCTTTAATGGTAAAGTTAGGTTTTAAGTTACAATTCTGAAAATGCTATTTTTAGAAAGTTGTAATGTTCCTGCCTAACTGGAAGTGCCTTTCTACCAGTGTCCAGGGTCATATGACTGTAAAGGCTCTTATGTGGTGTGATGTGTATTCCTTCCAGACATGAGTTAAAAAGAGACTTGGGTGTAGAGCAGGGTGTTCCTCTCTTAAGCAGGATGCCCTGGGGGTTGTACTCAGCCCTTCCTGAGCTCCAAAAGGTAGCCTTAGGGATTGCCCACTCCTTCCTAACTTCTAGGGGATGCATGCCCTGCCGCTGACAAATGTAGCTCATACCCAGGCCTGCCTGCCATTTGTTACCCTAGCTAGTTTGTAGCCAAACCCGGGAAAGGGGGAAGGTTAGACAAAGGAGGTATTCCCCACCCACATGCTTGAACTGGAGATCAGAACACTCCTGGACCTGCAGAAAATTCACAAGAAGGACTGCCTTGCTGTCTGAAGAAGGAAGCTGGATCTGCTTCCCAGGATCCCCAGAAGTGACTCCAAGGGTCATTTGGTTGACCTCCTGTTTGAGCCGTCTGTTAGAGGGACATACCAAACCTCCAGAGACCTCCCCTGCACCTGCCCAGCTGACCAGCACCAGCTGTATATGTCTGAGCCCTCTTGCTGGATTCTGCTGGAGTGAGTCCTGATCCCTGATAGGTGCCCCCACCAGGCACAGGACCGGTGGATGGCATCATAGTGTACTCTTCCTACTTCAAGATTGCAAACACTGAACTGCAGGTGATAATCCAGACATTTTGTACGCTGAGCAGAATCCTCACATCAGCAAGGGCTGCCTCTCCTGCCAACGCGAAGTTCCAATAGCAACCTGCTCTTTGCGCCAACAGTAACCTCCAGGGTCTCTAGCCATCACGAAGCTCCGGTGGGGAGCTGCTCCTCGTGCCAACAACGAACTCTTCACGGCAACTGCCCACGTGAAGTTCCAGATGAGGCTCATCATGTGAACTTGGGCTGAGAGAAGGAGAACTCTTCACCAGTTCAAACTCAGACCCTGTATCCACGCCACGCTCCATTGCAGTGAGCCTGAATTTAAGATTTTCACCAGGTCCAGTGCGACTAGATAACCACAAGAGGCGTCTTCTGCTTTTTGGAGCTATTTGCATCTGAAATTTTAACAATTCATAGCTCCAGTCCTACTTACAGGATTATTTCTGTGTTTGCCGTCATTTCATTTATTAAAATTTACTCTATTACCATAAATTGGTTTGGGATTTTCTGTGTAGCGGTTTCACTTTATCACTGTTTGAGTGCTGCATAAATACTTTACATATTGCTACTAAGTGAAGCCTGACTGCTTTTGTGCCAAGCTACCCGTGAGAAATTAGGATGTTGATTGAAAAGGGGGGGGGGGTGTGACCCCTGTTCAAGCAACAGCCTCACTCCCTGTCAGAATGAACTACACATTTCACTAAATTAACCTCTGCTTAACCCTCTTGTAGCTTGGCAAACAATAATAAAGTGAAAACATAACCCCAAAAAAATCTGATACCAATTTAGAAAAATAGAGTACATGCCAAAAATCTAATCAGTAGATCCAGAGCTATACATTTGAGAAGGTAAAGTTCAGCATAGCAAGGCTACAGGCAGTATCAGAACAGCTAGTGTCGTTTTCTATGTTCAGACTTAGGGCCTCATTACGATGGCAGTCGGAAACTAATCCGCCCGACTCCTTGTCGGATTCGGTTCCGACAGACTTGCGGTCGGTGGTTCTGCCCGACCGATTATGATTCTTCCAAACACCGTTCGGAAGGACTCCCATTGACTCTTATGGGAGCCTAGCTTCCGACTGACAACACAGGCTCCCATGGAGGCAATGGGTGTCTGCGTAAACCCTTGCACCCTGTGGCGGGCACCCCATGGGGCCTGCCACACTGTGCATGGTTTTACAGGGGGGTCCCTAGGGTACCCCTCATCCCAAACCGGAGGCCTCAGGATGAAGAGGGGCCTGCTAGGGGCCCCCAAAGTCAGTTTCCGACAGCCTTTTCATGTCGGAGAGACCAAGTGACAAAGGCTGTCAGAATCCAACATCGCAATCAGTCGCCCAGAAACGCGGTTCGGAGAGCTGTATGAATCCGCTCAGACGGACTCGGACTCTCCAAATGCCGGTCAGAACCGATTCGGAATGACCAAACGTTTTCCTTTCCGACCGCGAGCATCGTAATCGGTCGGTCAGAATTGTTTCCGACTAAGACTGAGTTGGATGGATGGGTTCCAAGATGTAGGCTTTCCGACAGACATCGTAATGAGGCCCTTAGTCTTGTTTTTCGAAGTCGACAATATTCAGAGGTATGGAGTTGGAAGCTGCAGCCAGTGAGAGTTCCAGAAGGCCAGATACCCCTTTGCCAAGGGACTGGTGAATAGGATTTGCTGCTGCGGAGAAGAAAATACCGGGACCTACCGCAAAGTCAGGATGAGTGGCATTGCACCTTGGGTGGGTAGATGAGTAGTCTTCCCGCGGTTCTCAGAGCAGTTTTTAGCCAAAATAATTTAAGTCCCAAGTTTTGTATTTTGGCTATCTGGGCACACCTTTAACACCACAACTAAGAGTCCAGGACTGGAGGACTGGATGGGGCACCACTTCGGGGTTCAGGACTCACTCAGGTGGGTCCAGGTCTAGGTTCAAGATGGTGAGCGCCTGTTAGGTCAGTGTGGCTCTGAACAGGAGGCCAGGAAACTAGCCCTTGCAGTTACTTTAGTAGGCTTGGGTTCAGGTGATGAAGGAGGGCTCAAGCAGCAGGCAGTCCTCTGAAAGTCCATCCGCATTTGTGAAAGTGAACTGAAGAGTGGATCTGAGGGTCCCTTTTTATACATGGTGCCTTGTTTGAAGTAAAATACGTTTCTAGAGGATTGGCTTTCAAGTCCTTCAAGTTTCTTGAGTCCGCTTCCCTGGCTCCAAGCTGGCTGCATGAACAATGCAGTGGTGACAGGTCCTTTGTGTTAAGGCAGGGCACAGCCTGTTCATTTGCAGTGGGGCTGTCCCCAGCTCCTCTCACCCCCATCCTGCCATTTGATGGCCCATTCAGGCAGACCTAATCCCTCTATTGTGTGTCTGTCTGGTAGGAATTTACAAAGGTATACTGCCAACTACATCCAGTCATGAGACCTAGGCAGACTGCAGGCACCAAACATCAAGGGCAGAAAAATGGCAACTTTCTAAAAGTGGCATTTTTTTAAATTATAATTTAAAATCCGACTTTACCATTAAAGAGGATTTTTAATTACAACTTCATAGATACCAAATATCAAATACTTACCTCTCCCCAATCAAAGGATAGCACTATTAAGTGAATAGGCAACCTAATGTTATCATATGGAATTGTGTTGGGTTAGATTCTTTTGGGAGAATCAGAATGTAGAATGAGAATGTTTTGGTGGGAAATGGACCGGCAGTTGTAGCCACTGTCTCTGCTTGGTCGGTTGCTTCATTTGTACTTGGTGAATTAAACAGTAAATACCTTTGGGTCTGCATCTTGCTTCCCCATGGTGGTGACTAGGAGGAAGACTTTTCAGATGACCGACCAAGGCATTTGGGGATTGCCAGATCTGGAGAAGAGTTTGGCGGAACCTTCATTTGCCGAGACCAGAACCGCAAACGGTTTCTGGGCCGGAGCCACAAGTGATTGAGGATTGTTTGACTGAGGAGACCGAGGAGTACTTGCTTTTGTCCGCTTCCTGTTTTTGGGGCATATACAGAGCTCTATTGAGCATTTTAGAGGAGTTCAAGCTCGCGAGTGTGCAACTGTACGGGTCGCGCTCCTGTCTCATGTGCAAGCTCACATGCCAATCCTTGATCATGTGATTAGTGGTGCGCATGAAATACAGGTGCCTGACTGTGACATCGCCTCAAAACTAATATTGAGGTAGGCTCACATTAGTGAAAAACTAATTTAGGAGTTTTTCATTCCCAGAACATGTAAAATTGAAACATACACGTCCAAACTTTTAATTACAATCATGTACCCTGCCGTAAGGGCTATTTACGAACTAACTTAGAGGTGACTTACATTCAACAAAAGGTGAGTTTAAGTCAAATTGGCAGTTTAAAACTGTATTCAGGCTGCAATGGTAGGCCTGGGACAAGTTTTAAGAGTCTACTTAAATGGATACATACTGCAGGCCCAATAGCAGCATTTATGCAACTTTACTAGGGACTTATAAAGTAAATGAAACATGCCAAACAGGTGTAAGTCAATTTTAGCATGTTTAGTGGAGAAATCACAAGCACTTTAGCACTGGTTAGCAGTGGTAAAGTGCACAGCATCTTAAGGTCAGTGGAAACGAATTTAGCAAAAAGTGGAGGTAACCCTGCAGAGAGAACCAAGTCCAAAACTATCAGAAGGTTAAGCACAGGTTACTTTAATGATTTGAATGGAAAAACTGCATTAATGGTCACCACCATAACAATGGAAGACAACTGGCAACAAACCAGACTATATTGTAAACCAAGAGACCGAACTATCTACCCAGAGACTTACCATCCCCACACAGGCATGCCTCAATGTTCATCCACGCTGTACAATACAACTGCAGATGATCAGAAACCATAAAGCAGGATGAACATGAAGGCCCTGGCGTCTGATTTCACAAGAAATGAATACAAAGAACTCTTCACAACCATCACCAAGTGATCCAGAATAATAAAAAGCAGCCTCTTAAAACATGGATCAAAAAAGGCCAGAAATCAGGTTCTGTTGGCTGTCACGTACCGCCTTGAGTTAGAAATCTTAAGCTACATTGCCAGGTACTTCCATCCTATTCCAATAGCCCATGAATAGCTCTGCAGGTCTTCCCATCCTTGCCTTCCAACAATCACCTGTTGGACTTGGCCTTTTTTTCAGCGTCATCCCTGAACTGTTTGCCTTCCTCCTAGTCTTTTTTTCTGAGATGGTGTTGGTGGTTTTAGGACTCTGGGCACTTTAGCACTGCTGTCTAGTGTAAAGTGTGTGTGCTCTCTGTGGTAAACATGGTAAGATTGGTCTACACCTGTTTGGCGCATTTAATTTCCCTATCAGTCCCCAGTAACGTGGTATCGCATATACCCGGGGCCAGTAAATTAAATGCCTCTGGTGGGCTTGCAGCGCTGCTTGCGCCACCCACCAAAGTAGCCTTTCAAACCTGTCTCAGGCCTCTGCCATTGCAGGGCCTGTTCGCACAGTTTACTGCCGCTGTGACGTGGCACATAAAGTGGGTGCCATGTCTGTGACTCCCCTTTTACTACATATCAGTCACCCCTAAGGTAGGTCCTAGCTAGCCCTATGGGCAGGGTGCATTGTAGGTAGAAGGTAGGACATGTGCCTTAACTGTGTGGCATGTCCTGGCAGTGACAAACAGCCATTGTGGTTTCTCACTGCTGTGAGGCTGCCCTCTCATTGGAATGCATTGGGGATTCCCTGATAAGTGTTTCATTGGTGATTCCGGATATATGAGGGGCCGCGTGATCAAGTTTGGTATGATTGGAATAGTGATAATAAATGCTGCGTAAGGGTGTGCGCAGATTTATTGTCACTATTTTAGAAATGCCACTTCTAGAAGTTGGCATTTCTGTGTGCTATGTATCTTTGTGCCTTACTGATGTGTATTGCGTGTCTGGCTCTGGAGAGGCAGGGACTGGGGAGGTGCCGTGGCTCCAGAGGGACTGGGTGAGTCAGTGCTAGGCTGAATAGGCAGATCTGCATTTGGAGTAGTGGGAGGAGTAGCCCCTGAATAGTTCTGTGCCTGCCTTGTACAATGCTGGCTCCGCCTCCCTGTGGTGTGTCTGGGGCCAGGACCTGCAATGTCAAAGGGACTGTTGTTCACTGTAAATAAAATATTGAGTGCCCCCCAGAACTGGTTCTGACTGCATCTCCCAGCCCTGTGCCAGGGCAGAACAAAGGCCTGGCTAGTATAAATATTGGGGATGTGACCCCATGTAAAGTGTGTACTGCTTGGTGCTTACTTGAGGCCGGCAGGCTGCCGGACTGCCAGGAGGATCCGCCGTAGGACCCAGCTGCTGACTCCTGGGGGTCCCTAGGTGCTGGCCTGCCTGTGCCCAGCTCTGGCCTGGTGGATATTTGGGGAAGAGTGCTGCCTGCTCCCCAGTTGTGCTTTTGAAGGGAGAGGCAGCCTGAGCGCTGCATTTTCCTTCTTTTGCCCTGCAGCCCTGGGCTGGCGGCACTGCAGGGTTCTGGTGCCCTGTGTGGTCGGGCCCCTGGGGTGAGCTTGTGCCGCAGTGAAGCGTGTGGAGTGCTTCTGCTGCACTGCGCTGTGTTAACCCACCAGGAGAATATGTGGGCATTGTTCATCTCGCTAACTGGAGCCCGAGGAGAAGGCTCCCACATTGCCAAAGAAGGGCGCTGCCGCGTCTTGAAGGAGGAACCCCGTGCGTGGCCCAGCAGTGGGTGAGGAACTGTCCTGCCGGAGCCAAAAACATTGCGGAGACTTCGCTCCATAAAAACCAGAAGCCATGCGAGGAGCGTCTGACCTGGGGCGTGGCCGAGTGTGAGGAGCCACGCCAAAGGAAGAAGTTAGGCAAGCCTGCTGCCCGGAGGTGGGCGAGGCTCCCATGCGGGTGAGAGCCCCACATAACAAATTGCCCGGAGACAAGCAGAGAAGCCGCAAAACGACTCGGCATGCACCGCAGCACTGACAGAGACAGTGCAGCTCGAGAGAGAGACCGGAGCCTTGCAGGCCCCCCTGCCGGAGTCTCGCGTGTCACGTCAGAGGAAAGGACAGCCCCGGTGAGTGGGGCTGAAGTTAAGCATTGTTGGTGCCTAAGTGTTGGGTGCCTGATTTCTGCACAACGAGAAGCCCCGGTGAGTGGGGCAGGCAAGGCACTCTGTTGGTGCAGATTTGGTACAGCTTTACTGCCCGATTGTGGGCAGCTGCAACTACGGGGCCATTCACTTTTTGTTGGCATAAGAGAAACCAGGGTGAGTTGGGCCCTCACCCCATTAGAGCACGGGCTGGTGGAAGCCACGTGCTCGTAGAGCCCTGACGTTTGTGAACAGAGGACATTTGGGACAGCACAAGACGGACCCCAGAGGAAGGCCAGTTGGCCTAGAGATCACCTAGTATTCTGGTGGGGCGCAAGGCCCTAAGGTGCTGTGTGCACCTTATCTGTGTTACTGGGGTGCACGGCTAATTTATGCTGTATGCCTAATGTGATGAAGCATAATGTGTTTATGCCCAGTGTTCATGCATAATGTGTTTACTCTGAGTACAGGATTGTACCAGTAGTTACTGGTTGTTTACTACTTACCTGTTCTGATGGTTCTGACAGTGGCCCGATTGGCCCTGTCCTGTATATAATCCCCTGTAATGTTATATCTAGTGCCAGGTGGAGACAGTGTACATATGTGATTACATTCTAATGTGTTTATGAATAATACAAAGGCTATTTATTTTATGACCTTGTGTGGAGTTTTCTTTTGTGGTGTGCCTAGTGTGTTGCTGTTGTGTGTGTGGGTTGCGCAAACGCTTTACCCATTGCCTCTGGGATAAGCCTGACTGCTCTTGCCAAGCTACCAAGGGGGTGAGCAGGGTTTATCTTCAGCGTGTAACTCACTTGCCCTGACTAGAGTGGTGGTTTCTGCCTGGCTTAGGCACATGCCCTAGCCAACCAGAAATCCCATTTCTAACATTGGTTGTCAGCGGTGAAGATAGGACTTGCCTTTGCGCAATACCACAGCGACAACTGGTTGCACAACAAACTCTACAATTTTAGACTAATACATGTTTGGGGATTACTCCATATTTTATTTTTATCCTAAAAGTGTCATTTTTGGATTGTGTACTCCTGCTTCAGCTTAGACACATAGATCCATGTGTTGCACTTGTGTCTTAGTGCATTGCAATAATGGAATCTGCCTTTATTGTAACAGATCTGTTAAAATACAGTATGTTGGAGTTGAGGGGGTCCTGTGAGGAGAGATGCATTGAAGTGAGTGGGTCTGAGACCCAGCTGGACCTTCAGAAAACTCTACTCCGATGGCAAGATAACAAATGGGCATGGGAGGACCATGAAAGGAGGTGTTCCCAGTCCGCACGCCAAGAGGGTGGTGGGTCTGAGGGTAACCCTGAAGAGTCTGAAGAGGAGGATGAAAATGACAAGGTAGAGACACCAGTAGGTAGTGAGGATCCCGTAGGGAGGGAGTCCCTTGCTAGCTCTAGTGCCAGGGGTAGTTCCCCATCCCTTTCGTGGTCCCCAGAGGAGTTGGTGGACAGGCAGAAGGAAAGTGAGCACCAGCTGGAGTTAGAGAAGCTCCAATTGGAGCATGCCATGAGGCTAGCACAGCTGGATGTGGAGCACAGGGAGGCCCAGAGGGCCTTAGAAGAGAAAAAGACATTGTTGGCTCAGGAGTTGAGTCTCAGGGAGCTGTCCCTTGCGGAGAAAAAGCTAGAGACTGAGAGGGACTTAGCGCAGGAGAGGATGGCGGCGGCAGAGAGGGCCTTTGCCAGGGAAAAGCTAGTTCTTGAGGATATGTCCCCTGAGTGTAGTTTTAGGGGTCTGGATTCACCAGTGATGGTGGGGTCCAGTGGTGGCAGCAATATAGAGTCCAGTGCAGGAAGTCCCACTCCCAGAGCCCAGAGTATGGTACCTAGTTCCCAGGAAGAGTGTGTCACACCTAAAGGGTATAGGTTGAGGTTCAGGGGCAGTAGAAAACTGTCTCACCAGTCTTGGGGGGAGCTTGTGGATGAATGTTGTGATGCAAGGAAGGTTGGGTGACGGGTAGCACGGCAAACAATTTTGAAGGTCTGTTCAATCTGATTTTCAGAGAGCACGTGTTCCGTTGTTGTTTTCCAGGGTTATTCCAACACCTGTTGGAGCGTGAGTACTCTGATCCCAGGGAGCTTGCACGGGAGGCAGACCTCTGGGTGAGTGCCAGAGGGTCTGAGGAGGCATTGGGGAGTGACCCTAAGAGGAGTGGCTCAGGTATTTCCAAGCCCAAGGTGGTGGTAAAGGTTTTTAGTAGCCCAGCTAGGTCCCGGTGTAGTGGGAGGGGTGTAGGGACTCACGCCCTGTCTCTGCGGAGAATGGGATGCATCCCAAGGTGCCCGAAACCCAGTCTCAGGGCTTGGAGGGTTCCTTAAGGCACCAGGTGGGTAGCCTAGGCTGTACTGGTAGGTCATCCCCTCAGGGGAATCTCTTGGTGTCAGGAGAACTTGGAGTGTCTGTAAGCAGATCTCCATTAGTTTTGGTGTCTGGCAGTGCCACTCCTAAGTGGAGGGTGCAGAAGTCCAGAAGGAGAGGTGAAAGGGAGAGAGAGTCCCCAGTGGGAGAACCAGTGGGTCAGAGACCTGCCATAAGGGCTGAGCCTCCTAGGAGTTACCAAAGGTGACACATGAGTTATGTGCTACCCTCTGGGGGGCATGCGTGCTCCCCAGGAAGTCCTGGTATGACAGGCGGGTGCTCAGTTGCAGGGTTTAGTCCCTGGTTTGGGAGGCCAGGTTCAAGTTCTGCCTGACCTGGAGGGAAGGACATCTGTAAGCAGTATCCTGACCGGTTTGTCTTCTAGGGGTACCACTGCAGAACTCTGGAAGGGGGTGCAGAGGGAGGGAGTCCTCACCTCTGACCCTGGTTCAACCTGAGGGTTTAGACCCTTGGTTGGGAGACAAGTTGCAGCAGAGAGAATTATGTAGGAGGGCTGATTCCAGCGTCCTGACAGTTTTTGGTTCTGGGGGTGCTTCTCCTGGGAGGAGAGTGCGAGACCACAGAAGGAGAGGTAGAGGAGAGCCTCACCCGTAAACTCTGGCCAGCCTAAGGGTGCGGACCCTAGGTTGGAGGATCAGTGGCAGTTTAGAACTGCATTGATGAGAGGAAGAGCGGAGAATGGTTACTATGTACCAGGGGCTACTGGCCTTCACTCTGTGAGATAGCAAGGACCAGAGACATCTGGATGGCCTAGGGCCTGGTCCTGGCGGCGGACACCTAGGGAGTCCCAGTGGAGTAGCTGAGTTGGTCCTGGGAGCTTCGATAGAGGGAACCACATGGATTCAGATTAGCGCAGAACTGGGTTGTGCCCCTGCAGTTGCGGGACCGCGTCCTAGTTCTATCGGCCCAAACAGGGAAGCCCGTCAAGGTAATAATTGGTCTACCCCGGCTTATAGCTGGAAGGGGGTTGTGTTGGACTTGGCCCTTTTAGCAAGGTCATGCCTGAACTTTTTGCCTTCCTCCTAGTCTTTTTTCTGACCTGGTGTTGGTGGTTTTACGACTCTGAACACTTTAGCACTGCTGTCCAGTGTAAAGTTTGTGTGCTCTCTGTGGTAAACATGGTAAGATTGGTCTACACCTGTTTGGCGTATTTAATTTACCTATCAGACCCGAGTAATGTGGTGTCTCACATACCCGGGGCCAGTAAATTAAATGCTACTTGTGGGCTTGCAGCGCTGCTTGCACCGCCCACCAAAGTAGCCTTTTAAACCTGTCTCAGGCCTCTGCCATTGCAGGGCCTGTTCGCACAGTTTACTGCCGCTCTGATGTGGCACATAAAGTGGGTGCCACGTCTATTACTCCCCTTTTACTACATATCAGTCACCCCTAAGGTAGGCCCTAGCTAGCCCTATGGGCAGGGTGCATCGTAGGTAAAAGGTAGGACATGTGCCTTAACTGAGTGGCATGTCTTGGTAGTGACAAACAGCCATTTTGGTTTCTCACTGCTGTGAGGCTGCCCTCTCATAGGAATGCATTGGGAGTCCCTGATAAGTGTTTCAGTGGTGATTCCTGATATGAGAGGGTCAGCGTGATCAAGTTTGGTATGTTTGGAATAGTGATAATAAATACTGCGTAATGGTGTGCACAGATTTATTGTCACTATTTTAGAAATGCCACTTTTAGAAGTTGGCATTTCTGTGTGCTATGTGTCTTTGTGCCTACCTGATGTGTATTGCATGTCTGGCTCTAGAGTGGCAGGGACTGGGGAGGTGCCGTGGTTCCAGAGGGGTTGGGTGAGTCAGCGCTAGGCTGCATAGGCAGATCTGCATTTGGAGTAGTGGGAGGAGTAGCCCCTCCCCCTGAATAGTTCTGTGACTGTCTTGTACAATGCTGGCTCCGCCCCCTGTGGTGTGTCTGGGGCCAGGACCTGAAAAGTCAAAGGGGACTGTTGTTCACTGTAAATAAAATAGTGAGTGCCCCCCAGAACTGGTTTTGACTTGATCCCCCAGCCTTGTGCCAGGGCAGAACAACGACCTGGCTAGTATAAATATTGGGGCTGGGACGCCATGTAACGTGTGTACTGCTTGGTGCTTACTTGAGGCCGGCAGGCTGCCGGACTGCCAGGAGGAACCACCGTGGGACCCAGTTGCTGACTCCTGGGGGTCCCTACGTGCTGGCCTGCCTGTGCCCAGCTCTGGCCTGGTGGATTCTTGGGAAGCGCGCTGCCTACTCCCCAGTTGTGCTTTCGAAGGGGGAGGCAGGATGAGCACCGCATTTCCCTTCTTTTGTCCTGCAGCCCTGGGCTGGCGGCACTGCAGGGTTCTCGTGCCCTGTGTGGTCGGGATCCTGGGGTGAGTTTGTGCCGCAGTGAAGCGTGTGGAGTGCTTCTGCTGCACTGCTCTTTGTTAACCCACCAGGAGAATGTGTGGGCACCCTTCATATCCCTAACCAGAGCCTGAGGAGAAGGCTCTCTCCTTGCCAAAGAAGGGTGCCACCGCGCCGTGAAGGAGGAACCCTGTGCGTGGCTGAGCAGCGGGTGAGGAACTGTCCTGCCAGAGCCAAAAACTTTGCGGAGACTTCACTCCATAAAAACCAGAAGCCAAGCAAGGAGCGCCTCACCTCAGGCGTGACCGAGCGTGAAGAGCCACGCCAGAGGATGAAGTCAGGCAAGCCTTCTGCCTGGAGGTGGGCTGGGTTCCCGTGCTGGAGAAAAGCGGAGAAGCTGCAGGACGACTCGTTGTGCACCGCAGCACTGATGGAGACAGTGCAGCTCGAGAGAGGGACCGGAGCCTTGCGGGCCCCCTGACAGAGTCCCGCGTGTCACATCAGAGGAAAGGACAGCGCTGGTGAGTGGGGCTGAAGTTGAGCATTGTTGGTGCCTAAGTGTTGGGTGCCTGATCTCTGCACAACGAGAAGCCCCGGTGAGTGGGGCAGGCAAGGCACACTGTTGGTGATGATTTGTCACAGCTGTACTGCCCGATTACGGGCAGCTGCAACAACAGGGCCATTCACTTTTTGTTGGCATAAAGAGAAACCAGGGTGAGTTGCGCTCTCGCCCCATTAGAGCATGGGCTGGTGGAAGCCACGTGCTCTTAGAGCCCTGACTTGTGCGAACAGATGACATTTGGGGCAGCACAAGACGGGCCCCAGAGGAAGGCCAGTTGGCCAAGAGATCACCTTGCGTTCATGTGAGGCGCAAGGCCCTAAGGTGCTGTGTGGACCTTATCTGTGTTACTGCGGTGCACGGCTAATTTAGACTGTGTGCCTAATGTGATGATGCATAATGTGTTTATGCCCAGTGTTCATGCATAATGTGTTTATGCTGAGTACAGGATTGTACCAGTAGTTATTGGTTGTTTTCTACTTACCTGTTCTGATGGTTCTGACAGTGGCCCGATTGGCCCTGTCCTGTATATAATCCCCTGTATATCTAGTATGGCACAGTGTACATATGTGATTACATTCTAATGTGTTTATGAGTAATACAAAGGCTATTTATTATATAACCTTGTGTGGAGTTTTCTTTTGTGGTGTGCCTAGTGTGTTGCTGCTGTGTGTGTGGGTTGCGCAAACGCTTTACACATTGCCTCTGGGATAATCCTGACTGCTCGTGCCAAACTACCATCGGGGTGAGCAGGGGTTATCTTCAGCATGTAACTCCCTTGACCTGACTAGAGTGGTGGTTTCTGCCTGGCTTAGGCACATGCCCTAGCCAACTAGAAATCCCATTTCTAACACCTAACATCCTCAAAGGCATTTTGATATAAAACACATGTTCTCCCCATGCCGCTGAAGACAGAACTACACCAGGCAAAACACAAGGCATCTAATCTAATGGAATATGGGCACTGCAGATGCAATAAAAGTGCTGTACACAGAAAAGGGTTACAAAATGCCGGGGCTTTCACTTGAATGTCAAGCAATGTGGTTTAGTTAAACATGTAGGGTATATGGTCTCTATTTGCATGTTATGAAGAGGACACTAGCCAAGAATCGCATGTGCAAATAAATCACAACCACTACAGCCTCAGGAAACCCAACAGCAGCCAGCGGCATGAACAAGACCTAACTATGGCTTTCAATAGCTAAGAATCACGTCTCAAAATCTGAGGAGTAGCAATTTTGACAGGAAAACCTCTACTGGTATCCCTAAACTCTCAGCAATTCAAAGGCTGCAACATTTTTGCCACACTACTCACAGCCCTCTACTTCTAAACAAGCCGTAGTATGCACTACACGCAATCTTCTATGTCTAATGTAGCTTTAATATGCACTACTACACGCAGTCTTCTAAGTCTAATGTAGCTGTAGCATGTACTACACGCAGTCCTCTATGTCTAAACTAGCTCTGGACTGGACAAGAGCCATTCCAGCATACTAGACCCGGGGGCCCAACATGTGAATAACTGGGCCCATGGTTCCTCTACTGGACACATCCATTCTTACACTGATCAGAACCAGGGGGCAGATTTCCTAACACTTTGCACCAGTCACAAAAGTGAAGCAATCCAGTTCTAAAGCAATGCAAGGTAACACTATGCGCTTCTTTTGATTATTTTGTGTCACAGGAGTAAATGATGGGTGGTACAATTGCGTTCCTGTGAAAACACTCATAGATTGTGACGCAAAACCCTTTTCGCAACATTTGTTGACAAGGATTTGCATCAAAAAATTATACCTTCTCAAGGCAGGCATAACGCTGAAGACACGTTTGCTTTTTTTCAAACTTTTCCAACTTTGCACGTGTTCTGCAAAGTGGGAAAGTGTACAGGGCCGGACTGGGAACCAAAACCGGCCCTGGCAAAGTGCTCGCCGTCCCCCCTCCCCCCGGGGGGGGTTGGGGGTGCCGGCGAGCTCTTTGCCGGGGCCGGTTTTCGGCCGATTTTTGTTACAGGGCTGATTTTGCAGCCCAAAGCCGGCCCCCACCCGTGTGGCGCACCGGGGGATTGCCTGGTGCCCGCTACGGCCAGTCCGGCCCTGAAAGTGTAACACTTTGACAAAGCATAGTAGTGTGTATTGGAGGTGGTACCCTTCCAGTCCGAAAGGAATGCTTGATATCAAGCACACACCTTTGTACAATGGATCAAGGGGTTGTGTGTTGGCAGCAGACAGCCTAAAGTGCACTGGCCCAGGGGAGAGAGCAACAGCGCCATATCTCAGTGGTATTGGCATTCATACATTTTCAGGCAAAAGGCAAAATATTGTCCCCTAGCCCTGTTGCTCACCCGTCTTTTCACTCATTGAATCAGCACTGCAGAGACACTGACTGGATTGGTCACTGCCTCTTCCCTAACCCTAATTGTACTGGTGGTGGAGCCATTCCAGCACATGTTTGACTGTGCTAAGCCTGAACCTACAATCATTAGCCTGAAATGTGGGTGACCGGTCCAGCATAACTGTCCGTCTGGAAGCACTGGCTACTCTTGCAACTGTACCAGATGTCTCGAGGCATCATGCTGCTGGTCTCCTGTCTATCCCCTGGGAGTGCACCCTCACTATCTAAGCCAGAATATCATGGGTGGCGAATATTGGGGACCAATATCGAATCCAACATAGCAAAAGGCACGTCCAGCTTTTTTATACCGAACTCCTCATATACGTACCTTGATGATATATACATATACCTATCATCAAGGTACGTAAATGTGGCATTAGGAATAGTAAATCTATACTTCCTCAATATGCACTTAACTTTAGTATTTTGGTCTTTGATATTTTCTCCATGATTTTCTTGTATCCCACTATTCATAGCCTCAATATTTAGCAGTACAATATATCCCCTGGGATTCCAACATCTTTTAGGTCATGGATCACATCTGACTAAACTGGCACTTATCCCAGTGACCATTCAGACATCAGCCATTGATTATTGTGGCTCTATTTTGTAATTAAGAGCATCTCTTTTTTTATTGAAATCAGGACAAGAGATCAAATCAACAGTACATTTGAAAGTACAAAAATAATTTATACATTATCATATCAATATATCTTGCAGAGCATGGATATAGATGTCAGAATTAAGTTTCATAAACGAAAGGTTCATATTTATTCAATAGCAGGTATAACAGACAGCAAGAAACAACAAAACCAATAAAAAAAAATTAAAAAAAAGAAATGAGGACCCCCAGATTCTATCTAGCTTCTGTAGAGATTTAACTCCTCTAATTTTAGCAAGAGAGGATTCCATAGTATAGATTTCTCTAACAAGAGTCCACCATTCCATCACATGTGGTGGGTTGCTTGCGATCCAAGTTCGAGCTAAAGTCAATCTAGCACAACCTATTCAGATATTGAAAAGATCTGATTGTGGGTCTGCTGGTAAATTGTTGTAGATCTGAATACCAAGCACTACGTTAGTTATGTTAAGTGTTACTGGTCTAGTCAAAATCAGAGCCATTCCTTGTTTTACATTAGTCCAAAATTCCGTAAGTCGAGGACACGTAAACAGCATATGTTCTAAACTTACAGCTAAAAGGTTGCATTTGGGACAACTAATCCGTTGGTTATCAGTACTATTACTATACCACTTGAAAAGTCTTTCGGGAGTGTAATATAGCTGACAAATAGTTTTATAATACTGTAACCTCAGGCTGGAAGAATGAATTATACGATTTATATTACAGATAGCAGAAGAAATTTGATTAGCAGTAAGACACCGTATCCAAAACTAATAAATGACCTATCCTTGCTGGAGTAGAAACATTCCCAAATATCAGAGTCAAGAATATTTAAAAGCTTCATTTTACGAATGAGATAGTCATGAATCTGTATATATTTGAAGCGTGATGTTTCAGGTAGTTTGTAAAGTCTACTAAGAGTCTCAAAAGTCAGAAAACCGTCATTGCCATATAGATCGCAAAGTATTTTTATTCCAGCATTTTCCCAAATTTTAAATGACCCGTCGTGAAATATTCCTGGGAGACCTGGGTTCACCCATAAAGATAATTGGGGATGATAGAGCGTCGTATTGCATTTGGTCAGGATCGATTGCCAAATTTTAAAACTGTCTTTGGCAGTCTTAAACTCGTTTAAAGTAGTTTGGATCGTTCATTTTTGCTAAGAACATATTAGAATCCTCACCCAACGAGAGTTGATAACAAAAAAAAGATTCTTATTACGAATAAACAGGCTACGCAGGCGGCTGAGAAAAGCTGAAAAAAAATATAATCTAAAATCAGGAAAGTTAAGACCACCTTTGTGATAGGGCGGTTTGAGTAGATTCATTGATCTGCGAGCCCTTTTGTATCCCCATATATATCTGCTAAAGATCCCATCTAATCGTTTAAAATAAGAGTTATTAACATAAAGTGGTATGGACCTAAATAAGTATAGAAATTTGGGTAGTATGCTCATTTTAATTAAGTTAATTCGACCTATGATGCTAAGAGGTACCTTATGCCATTTTTTTAGTGTTATAACTGTTTCTTTGAGAAGATCATCATAATTTAGAGTAATTATATCGTTAATATTAGAAGAAATTTTAATGCCAAGATAAGTAGCTATTCGACAAGTACCTAGGACCGGAGTGGGCGACTTATAGTTCAAGATAACTTGTGTCTTATGAGTGTTGAGTTTGTAGCCAGACACAGACCCGAATTTATTAGCCTCATCAATAATACCCATTAGAGCTTCCGATGCGTTAGAAGAGTAGACCGCTATATCGTCGGCATATGCCGTAATTTTTAGCGAAGTCTGGCCATATGCAAAAGGAATAATTTTAGGATGAGCTTGTAGAGCTGCTAAAAAAGGTTCCAGAGATAACGCGAAAAGCAAGGGTGATAATGGGCACCCTTGCCGTGTTCCACGAGAGATTGGAAAACTGAGCGAGGTTAACCCAGCATAGCTAAGCTTAGCCTTTGGGGAGTTGTATAAAGCCTGTAGCCATTTAAGGTATTGACCATTAAAGCCCATAGTAATCAGTGTTGACCAAAGGTAGTCCCACCCCACTCGGTCAAACGCCTTTTCGGCGTCCAAGAGTATCATACCGAGTGGGGTTGAACTAGTCCCGGCCACATCGAATGCCGTAATAGCCGTATTAATATGGGAAGTAGTATCTCTTCCCATAATGAAGCCATGTTGATAGGGAGTTACCAAATGCGGTATGTATGGAGCTAATCGTGTGGCCAGTACCTTAGCAAAAATTTTAGCGTCTGCGTTGATTAGAGAAATGGGTCGATATGACCCACATTGGTCTCCTGGTTTACCTTTTTTTAGAAAAAAAACAATCCTAGTTGTGTTCCAAGATTCAGGAGCCTTCCCAGTACTACCTATATTACTTATCACGGTAGATAATAGAGGTATAAGTTCCTCTGAGCATAATTTATATATTTCAAGTGGAATAGTATCCTCCCCAGTAGCTTTACCTGGGGGAGTGAATTAATGGGCAGTCTTATCTCTAGCTCGGAGAAATTAGCGGAGAGCAGCTCAAATCCTTCAATCTGTTGGTCCTTGACTAAATTTGTATCTAAATATTCTTGGATCTGATTCATAGTCGGATGGTCCTCTGGAGTATATAATGCTCTATAGAATACAGCAAATTGCTCCAGAACCTGCTCTGGTTGAGTATATACTATATTATTTTGGCCCTTGATTTCTTTTACAAGAGTTCTAGACTTATCGTCCGCTACTTTATACGCAAGGATTTTGCCTACCCTATCTCCACTCTCATATTGAGAGAGATGGTACTTATGTGAGCTAACCGCATTTTTTTCCATAAGCCTTGTTTTAATATTGAGTTTAGAGCTGGCTAATTTTTGGCATATATCTACTATATTTGATGAGCCCTGAGTCAGAGCCAATGAAAGTTGTTTTTCTAATATGCTTACAGCATTAACCAAGACATCCAGACTAAGTTTATATTGTGAGTTTTGATTGAGAACATATTGTTGTGTAAAACCCCGAATACTTGCTTTGACCGTGTCCCACACTATACTGGGTGTAGCTGAATATATATTAAATGAGATAAACTCCACTAAATGTGCTTTTAATTGTAAAATATAGTCCTTATTAGACAGAAGATGCAGTGGAAATGTAAATGACCTTGGTTTTGGGTGACTCTGTTGAATAGTAAACGTTAGTATAATAGGATTATGATCCGAGGCGACTCTCGGACAGATTTCCCTGGAGCTGTTTGTTAGTATATTGTCTGAGACCCAGGCCATGTCAATTCTTGAGCAAAGTTGATGTGGTGCGGAGTAGTAAGTAAAACCAGCGACGGAAGGATATAGTGTTCGCCACGCATCTTTGATGTTATGGATGCGTCCAAGTTCAATAATAGCCGCTCTAGATCTGCGCATCCTCCGAAATGATTGATGGCGGGTAGTGTCAATGTTATAATCCATAATAAGATTGAAGTCGCCCATTAAAATAAGTTCTCCTCTACTTTCAAGCAGTTCAATATTTAGCCTATCTATGATAGAAGGGTCGTCTATATTTGAACCGTATAATACACAAAAAGTATAAGTATTGCCACACCACAGTATTTTGAGCACTGGCCCATCGCCCAGCTTTATCCACCTTAGTATTAATTATTACTAGATTTAAACCCTTCTGTCTTAAGATAGCCACATCTCTAGTAGGAGTACTACATTCTGAGCAGACCACCACTTCGTATCCTAATTGCTGGAGAAGCTTGCGGTCAATATAAGTAATATGTGTCTCAGAAAGTAAAGCCAGCTGTGGTATATACATATTTAACTCTTCAGTGACAAGTCGTCTTTTATTCCTGCTGTTGAGACCTGTGACATTCCATGCCAAACATCTAATTATATCCATATGTACATATTTCGGCTCCCTGCTCATTCTTTTACAAATCCATATATCGTTTCAGAAAAAAACTAGAAAAAAAAGAAATAATCCCTCTCGTCCTGATCATTTGAACATTTTTTCCCCCTCCCAACATACCCCGACAAACCCTGAAACCCATCCCAAGGAGGTTCAGACTGAACCCCCACTCCCATTCCCTAAGAGGAAGAGGACCTCTTATACCCTGCCGCCGCTGGAAGGGCAGCTCGAAGGAGTAGCAGCATGAGAGATCAACCTGCAATAAACAGTAGATTTATTTATTCATAAGCTTTGAAAAAAAACTCCACATGATCAAAAACATCCATGAACTCCAAATAATATAAATAATATAATACTCAAATCATCAGTTTAAATAAGTAGGTAAGTATCCACATCAATAGTCACTAGGACTATACACTCTTTTCCCTTTCCTATTCTATTTTCGTCATCATAACTTAGCTTTTCCTCTGCCCCTTCTAAGAGGCTAATTTAGAAAGCACCTGTTCTGCCTCCTTCTCATCAGTAAATATATATGTACGACCCCCATTGATCACCTTTAGGCGGGCCGGTTCCTGCAGAAAAGCCTGACCTCCCAAAGCCTTAAAGGGATCTATGAGCTGGCGCAGCCGCCAACGCCTGTCCATGGTGCTTTTACTTAAATCAGATCATACGAAAAAAGACAAAGAATCTATCGAGACCGGGGAATTTGGCCTGGCTTTGAGTGAGACCGCCTGTCTGAGCAGAAAATTGCCAAAATAAATCAAAAAAGGGAGAGGAAATTTACTACCCTTATTCAATGCATAGAGTGGCAGTCTATGAACTCTTTGGAGCTGGGAGTCCCAATCCCAATCGGAGAGATCAGGAAAGGCCTTCTGAAATAATGACACAATATAAGCCCTCGGGTCAGCCCCTTCAGACCCCTCGGGTATACCAAAGAGTCTAAGGTTAAGTCGCCTTTGCCTGTTTTCCATATCTTCCAGCTTATTTTGTAGTCGCCCAATTTGCTCCTGTTGTCTGTCGGCCACACCTTGGTTGGAGGCGCATGTTTCCTCAACCGATGAGACCCTTTGCTGTAGAGTCTCCAGGTCCTGAACAACCCCTCCAAGTTTATTATTTAGTTCCTGCATAAAATTCTGGATCTTGGTGTTATCTTCCTTCAGCTGAAGGAAATGTTGTTGAGTTTCCTTATGTTGGTCAGAGAGAGTCTGTAGAATGATGTTAAAAGGTAGATGTTGTTTTTCGGAGCTATCAAGATCAGAACCTGGGGGGATAACTGGAGAGTCTAATGTAGGAGCAGAATCAACTATAACAGCTGGAGCTAACTTGAGAGTTTGGTCGTTACGTGAAAATATTTGCCCCTCGGTGGAAACCTCAATCGTAGAATCAGACCCAGTCAGTGGATTGAGAACTACAGACAGAGGATTAGTAGGAGCATCAATGGAAGAAGATAGAAGCGTTGTCATTGTATCCACTGTATCCACTTGTGCTAGGGGTTGGATTGGGGACGTTTCTTTTGTCTGATCTCCCAATGTTATAATATTACCAGAGAGACGTAGAGCCATTTTCTTGACTCTCCCACTAGCCTGGATCCATTTGTGGAGCGGGCTTTTATCTATGACAGAGCGCCCGTATAGATCTGAAGTAGTTCTACCGGATTTAGATAGAGCTGGAGATTTACCCTTCTTTAGCCTGTTCTTGGCCTTGGATTTCCCTTTTATTTTGGATATATTTTCCTTGACAGAGTCTATTGGCAGGTTCAGGGGATCTGGCATCTCATCGTTAGACTCCCACTCCTCGTTATTACAGTTTAGGCCAGTGTTATCGAAACCAGAGGCAGTATCAGCATCCACATAAACTGCCCCACCATCGGGGAGCTCGCTGGCCCGTACCAAGAAAGTCCGAGAACCCTGACTAAGGCCGTTTAGTGGAGAACAGCAGATTCCACCACGTCGTCTCCATTAGATACATTAATCAGACCAGAGCCCAGAGTCTCCGAATGGAGGGTGCCAGTTATCTCATTAGCTACATGTTCGAGCCCAACTGCATACAAATTTCCACTATTAGGCAAGGACTCCCCCTGGGCACTTGAGCATCCCACCACAGCAGCTTCCCTTCCTGTACTTCCAGTATTTCCACAAGTAACAGGAGCCGGAGGATATAGATCATTCAGTGTAACAGACGATATAGTTCCAGCAGACAGAGTATGTTCATCGGGGCAAGATCCGGATATCAATAACCCCCCTAAGTCACCAAAATCACCACTATGCATAGAGGGCCCCTCTTCATTTTCCCCCTGAGTAACATTTACGGGGACCAAAAGGGGGGGTCGAATCAGAGGCTTACCCGCACTAGATAGATGCGATCTCTGGCTGCCTCCAGCTCTGTCCTCGGTCTTGTTTGTTAGCGAGGCAGAGGCCGTCCGAGAGCAAGCCGTTAAAATAGTTGCTTGCGCGGCTTGAGCCTGAGCCTGAGCTTGGGTGCTCCGTCCAGGGCGACCCACCCGAGCACTTATTTTGGGGGCCATAATAGCAAAACTCGTGTGTCTGTCAGCACCCGTTAGTTCACAGTCAAGAGCAGGATGCGCCGGGTTAGCTGAGATCGCAAATCCGAGACTGCCAGACAGGCAGAGCTCCGACCTCCTGAACGCCGGAAAAGAAGAGCGCGCCGCCCACAGCAGCCGCCGGAGACGTTTGAAAAGCCGGTACATCAATCTTCGACCCTCAAACTTTCGGTCCTAATCCAATTCAGAAAACCAAGGTTTGCTCGTCATATGGAGGCGGTTTGAGAAATGTTCAATGATTACGGTCCATTGCTCCTAGAGTCTTTTTTGAAGCTTGAGAAACGATAGCAGGGATCTCGTACTGCTGCTGCTCCGTGGCGTGTCAGCCCGCCATCTTGCTCCTCCCCCAATTAAGAGCATCTCAAGGACATTAGGAAGGCACATGACTGACTCTGCCCCATACATGCCAGACATGTGGACTGTTCTACCAGATAAATAATTTTTTTGGGGGGCTGGGGGGAGTTTTATATAGTGCGAACTTGACCCAAAGGTATTAGAGCACTTTACATGAGCAACAGTTGCGTTACAGAAGGACACATTCTTTTTTAGGTCTCGCCTGACCCAGAGCTTGGGCTGGTCTAGTGAGACTTTAAGTAAGGGCTTCAAAAAATGCTACCGCCGACCACAGCTTGCAGTGCATGTGGGCGGGCGCGCACTTGAGCAGAAGCTCCGTATGGCGTGATTACTGCTGCGCGCGCACCACTCGCGCACATGCACTGCAAGCTGTGGCCGGCGGTAACATTTTTCCCCCGCGATCGCTTTCACTTCGCTTCCTTACTTTCTGTTTCAGAATGCAAGTGGAGCTGTAAGGCCAAGGAAAGAAAACTTTGTCAGGTAATTCCTTTGCTTTTTTTTGCTCACTGTCAACCTAAAAAGAAACAGAACAAAAACAATACGTAAGATAAGAACTTTTGGAACACGCAGCGTGCCATATGTAAATTACGTAACACTCAGAGCTGCCGAGTTTTGAACTAAGGAAATAGGTTCGAGTCTCGGCATCGGCTCAACATTCTGCGATTCTAGGCAAATCGATCAATCTCTCTGTGCCTTAAAAACATGGATGTGTGCTTGTGAAATGGAACTGGTGCTCGTGTAAAGCGATCCAATACCTTCAAGTCCAGCAATCTGGATTCAAAGCCGATAACGTGAATCCCTGCCCTAAACTTCCTCTGCATTCTGGAGGGACCAGAAGTAATTTAATCTTGTCCCTTCCTTTCCATGTATTTCAAACTACTATAAAACATGTAAAGAAACCAACTGACCCTTTCGCATAGCAGAAAAGAGGTGGTGTGTTCCCACCTGTCTTAGTTTGCGCGCCAGTAGGCTTTCATGCCACAAAACCCTTCGCACACTGTGCCCAAGATCATGCATGCTGTGTAGTTCCAGTGGTGGGAAGTGGTAAACAAAATTCCCACATACTTTGCACTTAATACATAACTGAAACTCCCTCTCTGTTTTCATTTACAGAGCTGTCTTACACAAAAGCTTTCTCTTCTGGCTTCAGGGACAAGTCGGTTACATCCAACGCAGGCTCTGCCTTTTGCTTTGTTTTTTCACAGTCCTCAACACAGCATAGAAGCAATTTCAAATCGGAGCCGACTGGAACAATCAGGGACCATAAGCCGCAGGTGAGCAAATTTTGCTTTTCCTATCATTTGTATCTGCTCTGAATACTACATATTTAAGAACTGAATACTAAGGGCTGGATTAACAACCTTCCCATTTTAAAGTTGCACATTTACACACGTACACCTGCGCCTAGTTCGAAAAAAGCTTTTATGGAATAGGTAATTAGATAAATAGCATATTATTCAGACCAACATTTTACATGGATAAAGGGCCGTAGTAGCAGAAACAATTGTCTGGAATTCACTTACAGTGCATAAGGAACGACGTTTTCTTCATGAAAAAGGAGAAACCATTACAAACATACACAAAAAATAAAACAAATGATCACACGTTCACATAAATAGCGCATATAATACTGGTCACAGCATCACTCAGCACCACCACCGCATCAGTCAGCACCACCACAGCATCACTCGGGGTAACAACAATATCACTCAGCACCACAACAATATCACTCAGCACCATAACAGCATCACTCTGCGCCACCACAGCATCACTCTGCGCCACCACAGTATCACTCAGCGCAACCACAGCATCACTCAGCGCCACCACAGCATCACTCAGCACCACCACAGCAACACTCAGCACCACCACAGCAACACTCAGCGTGACCACAGCATCACTCAGCAATACCACAGCATCACTAAGAACCACCAAAGCATCACTCACGGCCAACACAGAATCACAACACCACCACAGCATCACTCAGCACCACCACAGCATTACTCAGCACCACCACAGCATCACTCAGGGCGACCACAGCATCAGTCAGCACCACCACAGCATCACTCAGGGCTACCACAGCATCACTCAGGGCCACCACAGCATCACTCAGCGCCACCACAGCATCACTCAGCAGCAACACAGTATCACTCAGCACCACCACAGCATCACTCAGGGCCACCACAGCATCACTCAGCACCACGACAGCATCACTCAGGACCACCACAGCATCACTCGGTGCAACAACAATATCACTCAGCACCACAACAATATCACTCAGCACCACAACAGCATCACTCTGCGCCACCACAGCATCACTCTGTGTAACCACAGCATCACTCTGCACCGCCACAGCATCACTCAGCGCAACCACAGCATCACTCAGGGCAACCACAGCATCACTCAGGGCCACAACAGCATCACTCAGCACCACCACAGCATCACTCAGGGCCACCACAGCAACACCCAGCGCGACCACAGCATCACTCAGCAACACAACAGCACCACCAAAGCATCACTCACGGCCAACACAGCATTACTCAACACCAACACAGCATCACTCAGCACCACCACAGCATCACTCAGCACCACCACAGCATCACTCAGGGCCACAACAATATCACTCAGCGCCACCCCAGAATCACTCAGCACCACCACAGCATCACTCAGCACCACCACAACATCACTCAACACCACACCAGTATCACTCAGCATCGCCTTTGCAATAGTACACCACCACATCATCATCACTCAGCAAGACCTAAGTATCATTCAGCATCACCTCAGCATCGTCTCAGCACCAGTCACCACCACCACCACCACCACCACTTCAACATCACTCAACACCACCTCAGCCTGCTCCCGGAATCTGCCATCTGTTGATTCTCCCCTAGCGTCTGGCCGCTGCTAGTGTTATAATACAGGTACTAGTTCACAACCTTCAACCTCAAATTGTTTATGCCCCCTCAAAAAAAAACGTTACCAAACAAACATTGGAATAGGCAAAAACAAGTTGCCAGGCTTGCAAGAACAAAAGAAAAATGAGGACATTTTTTATTGTGTATACATTTTTTAATATGGTCGTTCTGTTGGACATAATGCCTTCTTGGTCATATATAAGGCAACAAAAATGCTTCTGACACTTTTTTATTAAAACTTTTCAGCATGCTGCACAGCAGCCACACTTCTCTACAGCACAGCTTAAAGACATTGGCAAAGTCAATAACTCTGCCTAAACACTTATACGGCCCCAAAGGCGAGACCTATTGGCTATGCCAAAGCTTGTTTTGGTTAGGCATGGGGAGATTAAGTGATTTGCTCAGAATCACAGGATGTTGGGCATCCCTGCCGAGACTCATCCCATCGAGGTTGACCGCTCTAGCCATTAGACCACATCCTTCCAGCCTTTCTTATGTATGTTTGTCATGAGATATACAGATTCCCATAGCAGGTAGCTAACCCACTCACTTTTCAGACGGAAGCCAAAAAGCACCATAACTACTTGCTTTTCTCCCCCCCCCCCCCAGCTGTCCATCATATGCTTTGCATATCAGGATGCTTGTACTTTGCATATCAAAGCCGAAATAATGCTTCATATATCGATGTCAGTTTTAGGATCTATCATATACCATTTGGAGTAGGCATTCGTGTTTTCGGTGTCCTTGCATGACCTCTGCAGTTTGGACACTGAAGCTGTATCGACGTTCCTCATATTCGAGGCATCTTATTTGATGTCTTATTGTACAAAGCTGATTTAATACCAATTTCTGCCCGCCTCTGATTAAAATGAGAATGTAACCAGAAGGTTTTATGGCAGATTCGAAGCTAGCCTGCCCTTTTAGGGGTGCCCACATCGGCTCATTGCCTAACCCAAACAAAATTAAAGGAAAAGCTAATTAGCCTGCAGTCAGAGGCTAATTATGTTTGAAACTCTCTTACATAAACGTACGAGGAAGGCTCAAGTGCAGAAATTTTTTTTAATTTAATGTGGCACGATTTAGTAATCAGGGATACAGCCAGCAGATACTGAAATAAAATACTGATGCATACTTGTGAGACAAGGCCCATAATGACATTATTAAGCGAGGATGTGTCTCAAGTAGATGCAACAATACAAATATTTTAATATTGTTTGCTTACAGTGTTTCTGGTACTTTTTGGGGGGATTCTGTGTAACCCAGGTAATTCTTATATAGACACTTTTAAAGACCTTGACTGGGGCAGACTGATCTACATGGCGGCTTGAGTGGCACCCTGTACCAGTTCGGTGGTGGGGTTGGTTCTCACTCTTTTGGAAACTCTCTGGAGGGAACTTCAGCTCCACAGATGCAAATATTTGACCACCAAGCCCTAAGGACTACCATAGGACTAGGGAAGCAGTTAGACGGGTCATATCCAAACCTGATACACTGTGGCCTGTTTCACAAAGGTAGTTTAGAAGTGACGATATACTCATCAGTAAATCTATTACTGCACCTAGGAGTAAGTGTACACATTTTTTCCTATTCACCATTTTTGACTGTAGATTTACACCCAGGAGAAGATTTACATATCTCCACCCCGTCAAATCGTGGGTGGAGCTAACTAAGACTGAATTTACAAGTATAATGTTACTACTAGGAACTTTTCACAGGTAGTCGGTGAACTATGCCACCTAGGCAGCAGTCTCCTCATGGTACTGTATAGGAATAATAATACAGTTTATTGAATATTCAATAAAATACATTAAAAAACTCAATGAAAAATGTAAATGGAAATTAATGTAAAATAATTCTTATTAACCTAGATCACATAAATGTTTAGAAGAAACATAGAATTAATAAACTAGAACATCTGCCTGAGAAAAATCCTCCAGATCCACTGGCCGAACACCATCAGCAACAACGAACTATGGCAGCAGACATTCTAACTCCTGGCTCATGCAGAAATAATGAAATAACACTGGGGGCTGCATAAGTCCCAGTCTCTGCAAGCCCGCATCAAACACCACCAGGCAAGCCCTGACCTGGAACCCTCAAGGGAAAAGAAAAAGAGGAAGGCCAAGAAACACCTGCCGTTGAGGCCTCAAGGCTGACTGCAAGGAAATGGGTTACACCTGGAGTCAGATTGAACGAAAAACCCAGACGTGGTGGCTGGAGAGTCCTGGTTGATGGCCTAGACCCTAGGATGCGTAGAAGGCATAATTAAGTAAGAACTAAAAAAATAAAATATTACACATTACTTATCACATTAAATATTGATCAAGTAATTCATTGCATTAAATTAATTTATTTAAAAAAAAAAAACTCCCATATAGCATTTTAATATTTAATATTTACTTTAACATTAAAACAAATGTATCAATGACACCGTAAATTCAGGTTTGATAACTGTACAACAAGGATCACTAAGGTTAAACACAATACTCACAATATTCATAACTATTATTTGATGCTATTGTTTTAAGTACCTTAAAACATATGTCTATGATAGCTGATTCAAAGCCCTGGTCTGGGGTGTTGGATGAATTGGGTGGCTTGGCACAACAATACAACAATAGCATTACACTTTATCGTAGTTGACGGATCAGGGAGACTGACATTTTTTGAGGTCTCATCAATATTCAGGTGACTTTCACTTTCACTTTCACGCTTCTGAAAGGCTGCGTTTTAGCCCGATCTCCATTTTAAACTGCATTTTGTTTGATTGTTCGTTTATTGAGGGAAATTGTGGGGGGTTTATTTTTATTGTGTCAATTTGCATGAGACTCGTGTCTCGGGCTACTCCTCTGGGGGATTTTTTGTATCTCAGCGGCCATCTTGAGTGCGACGCGCGTTTTTCGCGGTCAGCGCTCTAGATGTTGCACGCTGATTCCCGGATCCAGCCACGCCCTTTAAGTAGGAGGCCTGACAGGAAGCGCAGCGGACGAGCACAGCGGGCGCGCCGACAGCACGCCGAAGGGGCGCCTAAGGCAAGCCCGTGTGCGCCCGTCAGCGCACAGTCAGGGCCCAGGGCATGTCATTCTGCCCATCTTGCCTTAGAGTCCTCCTCCCCCATTATTTTCTCGGCTGAGCGGCTGAAATCCTTGCAACCTCCTCGATGCCCAACTCACAAAGCTTATCCCAAAGTTCCCCCCAAAGACTTTTCATGTGGTGACTGTGCGTTTCACTTTTCACCAGAGCTGACACCGATGGGCTTAGCTGACGCCTCTTTAAGTTCTGTAACCATCAGCGCCTGCCTCATTAATGCGAGATCCGTGAAGAAGCATTGTGTGGATGTGTTTGATTTGGTCACAGATAATAAACTGGATATCTTGTTTGTGACTGAGACTTGGCTAGATGCCTTTTCTAATCCTTTAGTGGCCATGGCTACACCCGTGGGTTTTAAAGTTCACCGGGTTGATCGCTGCTCTGGCAGAGGTGGTGGCCTAGCCATTTGGTATAGGGACAACTGGACCTTTCGGAGCGAAATTTCTACTCTTTGGGGCGATTGTGAAGCTTTGAATTTTAGTCTCCAACTTTCGGCCCAATTCACTCTTGGTGGCTCTCTGATCTATCGCCCCCCTGGCTCAGCTGCAAACTTCTTAGCATCTTGTGGTGAGGCATTAGCAGAGCGCGCCCTGAGGTTCTCGAAGTTTGTACTCCTTGGGGATGTTAACATCCACCTTGACTGTAGCGAGGAGGCTGATTCTGTAGCCTTTTTAGACTCCCTACATCTTGTGAATCTCTCCCAAGGCGTCATGTTTCCAACTCATCAGGGTGGCCACACTCTAGATATAATCTGCACCAATTTCCCCACATTAGTTATGAAGCCGCGTCCAGTGGCGTAGTCTGATCACTTTCCTATCTTTTTTTCTTGGGCTTTGCAAGAATCATGGAGACCGTCGAACTGTAAACGCCCGCCCCTTTCCAGGAAGGTTGATCCTGTTCAGCTCAGCCTTGCGCTAGATGCCTCTCGGCCCATTCTTGCAAAAACAACAATTGATGGACAGAATGCAGAACAATGTCATACATTCACCCCAGTACAGAGATCTGGGCCTAAATCCATCGTTTTTTTGCTCACCATGCCATTCCAGTTTGAACCCAGCCATATGCAAATCAGTCTTGACCCTGTGCCCCATGGGAACAGTCCAGCCCGAACTGCCAAGCCAGGTCCTCCCTGGACTGGAAACAAGCATCCTAGGACCGGTTTCGGGCTTTCAGCCCTCGTCAGCCAGGATAGCCTGATTCCAGTGGCATGGAGAGCAAGGGACTCACGTCTGAGCATACCCTTCCCACTCGGGGTGACAAATGCAAAAACAACAATTGATGGACAGAATGCAGAACAATGTCATACATTCACCCCAGTACAGAGATCTGGGCATAAATCCATTGTTTTTTTGCTCACCATGCCATTCCAGTTTGAACCCAGCCATATGCAAATCAGTCTTGACCCTGTGCCCCATGGGAACAGTCCAGCCCGAACTGCCAAGCCAGGTCCTCCCTGGACTGGAAACAAGCATCCTAGGACCGGTTTCGGGCTTTCAGCCCTCGTCAGCCAGGATAGCCTGATTCCAGTGGCATGGAGAGCAAGGGACTCACGTCTGAGCATACCCTTCCCACTCGGGGTGACAAATGCAAAAACAACAATTGATGGACAGAATGCAGAATAATGTCATACATTCACCCCAGTACAGAGATCTGGGCCTAAATCCATCGTTTTTTTGCTCACCATGCCATTCCAGTTTGAACCCAGCCATATGCAAATCAGTCTTGACCCTGTGCCCCATGGGAACAGTCCAGCCCGAACTGCCAAGCCAGGTCCTCCCTGGACTGGAAACAAGCATCCTAGGACCGGTTTCGGGCTTTCAGCCCTCGTCAGCCAGGATAGCCTGATTCCAGTGGCATGGAGAGCAAGGGACTCGCGTCTGAGCATACCCTTCCCACTCGGGGTGACAAATGCAAAAACAACAATTGATGGACAGAATGCAGAACAATGTCATACATTCACCCCAGTACAGAGATCTGGGCCTAAATCCATCGTTTTTTTGCTCACCATGCCATTCCAGTTTGAACCCAGCCATATGCAAATCAGTCTTGACCCTGTGCCCCATGGGAACAGTCCAGCCCGAACTGCCAAGCCAGGTCCTCCCTGGACTGGAAACAAGCATCCTAGGACCGGTTTCGGGCTTTCAGCCCTCGTCAGCCAGGATAGCCTGATTCCAGTGGCATGGAGAGCAAGGGACTCACGTCTGAGCATACCCTTCCCACTCGGGGTGACAAATGCAAAAACAACAATTGATGGACAGAATGCAGAACAATGTCATACATTCACCCCAGTACAGAGATCTGGGCCTAAATCCATTGTTTTTTTGCTCACCATGCCATTCCAGTTTGAACCCAGCCATATGCAAATCAGTCTTGACCCTGTGCCCCATGGGAACAGTCCAGCCCGAACTGCCAAGCCAGGTCCTCCCTGGACTGGAAACAAGCATCCTAGGACCGGTTTCGGGCTTTCAGCCCTCGTCAGCCAGGATAGCCTGATTCCAGTGGCATGGAGAGCAAGGGACTCACGTCTGAGCATACCCTTCCCACTCGGGGTGACAAATGCAAAAACAACAATTGATGGACAGAATGCAGAATAATGTCATACATTCACCCCAGTACAGAGATCTGGGCCTAAATCCATCGTTTTTATGCTCACCATGCCATTCCAGTTTGAACCCAGCCATATGCAAATCAGTCTTGACCCTGTGCCCCATGGGAACAGTCCAGCCCGAACTGCCAAGCCAGGTCCTCCCTGGACTGGAAACAAGCATCCTAGGACCGGTTTCGGGCTTTCAGCCCTCGTCAGCCAGGATAGCCTGATTCCAGTGGCATGGAGAGCAAGGGACTCACGTCTGAGCATACCCTTCCCACTCGGGGTGACAAATGCAAAAACAACAATTGATGGACAGAATGCAGAACAATGTCATACATTCACCCCAGTACAGAGATCTGGGGCTAAATCCATCGTTTTTTTGCTCACCATGCCATTCCAGTTTGAACCCAGCCATATGCAAATCAGTCTTGACCCTGTGCCCCATGGGAACAGTCCAGCCCGAACTGCCAAGCCAGGTCCTCCCTGGACTGGAAACAAGCATCCTAGGACCGGTTTCGGGCTTTCAGCCCTCGTCAGCCAGGATAGCCTGATTCCAGTGGCATGGAGAGCAAGGGACTCACGTCTGAGCATACCCTTCCCACTCGGGGTGACAAATGCAAAAACAACAATTGATGGACAGAATGCAGAACAATGTCATACATTCACCCCAGTACAGAGATCTGGGCCTAAATCCATCGTTTTTTTGCTCACCATGCCATTCCAGTTTGAACCCAGCCATATGCAAATCTGTCTTGACCCTGTGCCCCATGGGAACAGTCCAGCCCGAACTGCCAAGCCAGGTCCTCCCTGGACTGGAAACAAGCATCCTAGGACCGGTTTCGGGGTTTCACCCCTCTTCAGCCAGGATAGCCTGATTCCAGTGGCATGGAGAGCAAGGGACTCACGTCTGAGCATACCCTTCCCACTCGGGGTGACAAATGCAAAAACAACAATTGATGGACAGAATGCAGAACAATGTCATACATTCACCCCAGTAGAGAGATTTAGGCCTAAATCCATCGTTTTTTTGCTCACCATGCCATTCCAGTTTGAACCCAGCCATATGCAAATCAGTCTTGACCCTGTGCCCCAGTTCGGGCTGGACTGTTCCCATGAGGCACAGGGTCAAGACTGATTTCCATATGGCCATGTCTGAACTGGGGGGGCGTAGTGGGCAAAAGAACGATGGATTTAACCCAGATCTCTTGACTGGGGGAGAATGTCTGCATTGTCAGCATTCCGTCCATCATTTGTTTGTTGTAACGCTTTTCGCCCTAAGTGGGATGGGTATTCCCAGACGTGGGACCCGTGCTCACTACGCCACTGGAGTCAAGCTATCCTGGCTGATGACGTCTGATAGCCAGAAACCGGTCCTAGGATGCTTGATTCCGGTGCAGGGAAGACAAGGGTTGGCAGTTCGGGCTGGACTGTTCCCATGAGGCACAGGGTCAAGACTGAATTGCATATGGCCATGTCTGAACTGGGGTGGCGTAGTGGGCAAAAGAACGATGGATTTAACCCAGATCTCTTGACTGGGGGAGAATGTCTGCATTGTCAGCATTCCGTCCATCATTTGTTTGTTGTAACGCTTTTTGCCCTAAGTGGGATGGGTATTCCCAGACGTGGGACCCGTGCTCACTACGCCACTGGAGTCAAGCTATCCTGGCTGATGACGGCTGATAGCCAGAAACCGGTCCTAGGATGCTTGATTCCGGTCCAGGGAAGACATGGCTTGGCAGTTCGGGCTGGACTGTTCCCATGAGGCACAGGGTCAAGACGGATTTGCATATGGCCATGTCTGAACTGGGGTGGCGTAGTGGGCAAAAGAACGATGGATTTAACCCAGATCTCTTGACTGGGGGAGAATGTCTGCATTGTCAGCATTCCGTCCATCATTTGTTTGTTGTAACGCTTTTCGCCCTAAGTGGGATGGGTATTCCCAGACGTGGGACCCGTGCTCACTACGCCACTGGAGTCAAGCTATCCTGGCTGATGACGGCTGATAGCCAGAAACCGGTCCTAGGATGCTTGATTCCGGTCCAGGGAAGACATGGCTTGGCAGTTCGGGCTGGACTGTTCCCATGAGGCACAGGGTCAAGACTGATTTGCATATGGCCATGTCTGAACTGGGGGGGCGTAGTGGGCAAAAGAACGATGGATTTAACCCAGATCTCTTGACTGGGGGAGAATGTCTGCATTGTCAGCATTCCGTCCATCATTTGTTTGTTGTAACGCTTTTCGCCCTAAGTGGGATGGGTATTCCCAGACGTGGGACCCGTGCTCACTACGCCACTGGAGTCAAGCTATCCTGGCTGATGACGGCTGATAGCCAGAAACCGGTCCTAGGATGCTTGATTCCGGTCCAGGGAAGACATGGCTTGGCAGTTCGGGCTGGACTGTTCCCATGAGGCACAGGGTCAAGACTGATTTGCATATGGCCATGTCTGAACTGGGGTGGCGTAGTGGGCAAAAGAACGATGGATTTAACCCAGATCTCTTGACTGGGGGAGAATGTCTGCATTGTCAGCATTCCGTCCATCATTTGTTTGTTGTAACGCTTTTCGCCCTAAGTGGGATGGGTATTCCCAGACGTGGGACCCGTGCTCACTACGCCACTGGAGTCAAGCTATCCTGGCTGATGACGGCTGATAGCCAGAAACTGGTCCTAGGATGCTTGATTCCGGTCCAGGGAAGACATGGCTTGGCAGTTCGGGCTGGACTGTTCCCATGAGGCACAGGGTCAAGACTGATTTGCATATGGCCATGTCTGAACTGGGGTGGCGTAGTGGGCAAAAGAACGATGGATTTAACCCAGATCTCTTGACTGGGGGAGAATGTCTGCATTGTCAGCATTCCGTCCATCATTTATTTGTTGTAACGCTTTTCGCCCTAAGTGGGATGGGTATTCCCAGACGTGGGACCCGTGCTCACTACGCCACTGGAGTCAAGCTATCCTGGCTGATGACGGCTGATAGCCAGAAACCGGTCCTAGGATGCTTGATTCCGGTCCAGGGAAGACATGGCTTGGCAGTTCGGGCTGGACTGTTCCCATGAGGCACAGGGTCAAGACTGATTTGCATATGGCCATGTCTGAACTGGGGTGGCGTAGTGGGCAAAAGAACGATGGATTTAACCCAGATCTCTTGACTGGGGGAGAATGTCTGCATTGTCAGCATTCCGTCCATCATTTGTTTGTTGTAACGCTTTTCGCCCTAAGTGGGATGGGTATTCCCAGACGTGGGACCCGTGCTCACTACGCCACTGGAGTCAAGCTATCCTGGCTGATGACAGCTGATAGCCAGAAACCGGTCCTAGGATGCTTGATTCCGGTCCAGGGAAGACATGGCTTGGCAGTTCGGGCTGGACTGTTCCCATGAGGCACAGGGTCAAGACTGATTTGCATATGGCCATGTCTGAACTGGGGTGGCGTAGTGGGCAAAAGAACGATGGATTTAACCCAGATCTCTTGACTGGGGGAGAATGTCTGCATTGTCAGCATTCCGTCCATCATTTGTTTGTTGTAACGCTTTTCGCCCTAAGTGGGATGGGTATTCCCAGACGTGGGACCCGTGCTCACTACGCCACTGGAGTCAAGCTATCCTGGCTGATGACGGCTGATAGCCAGAAACCGGTCCTAGGATGCTTGATTCCGGTCCAGGGAAGACATGGCTTGGCAGTTCGGGCTGGACTGTTCCCATGAGGCACAGGGTCAAGACTGATTTGCATATGGCCATGTCTGAACTGGGGTGGCGTAGTGGGCAAAAGAACGATGGATTTAACCCAGATCTCTTGACTGGGGGAGAATGTCTGCATTGTCAGCATTCCGTCCATCATTTGTTTGTTGTAACGCTTTTCGCCCTAAGTGGGATGGGTATTCCCAGACGTGAGACCCGTGCTCACTACGCCACTGGAGTCAAGCTATCCTGGCTGATGACGGCTGATTGCCAGAAACCGGTCCTAAGATGCTTGATTCCGGTCCAGGGAAGACATGGCTTGGCAGTTCGGGCTGGACTGTTCCCATGAGGCACAGGGTCAAGACTGATTTGCATATGGCCATGTCTGAACTTGGGTGGCGTAGTGGGCAAAAGAACGATGGATTTAACCCAGATCTCTTGACTGGGGGAGAATGTCTGCATTGTCAGCATTCCGTCCATCATTTGTTTGTTGTAACGCTTTTCGCCCTAAGTGGGATGGGTATTCCCAGACGTGGGACCCGTGCTCACTACGCCACTGGAGTCAAGCTATCCTGGCTGATGACGGCTGATAGCCAGAAACCGGTCCTAGGATGCTTGATTCCGGTCCAGGGAAGACATGGCTTGGCAGTTCGGGCTGGACTGTTCCCATGAGGCACAGGGTCAAGACTGATTTGCATATGGCCATGTCTGAACTGGGGTGGCGTAGTGGGCAAAAGAACGATGGATTTAACCCAGATCTCTTGACTGGGGGAGAATGTCTGCATTGTCAGCATTCCGACCATCATTTGTTTGTTGTAACGCTTTTCGCCCTAAGTGGGATGGGTATTCCCAGACGTGGGACCCGTGCTCACTACGCCACTGAAGTCAAGCTATCCTGGCTGATGACGGCTGATAGCCAGAAACCGGTCCTAGGATGCTTAATTCCGGTCCAGGGAAGACATGGCTTGGCAGTTCGGGCTGGACTGTTCCCATGAGGCACAGGGTCAAGACTGATTTGCATATGGCCATGTCTGAACTGGGGTGGCATAGTGGGCAAAAGAACAATGGATTTAACCCAGATCTCTTGACTGGGGGAGAATGTCTGCATTGTCAGCATTCCGTCCATCATTTGTTTGTTGTAACGCTTTTCGCCCTAAGTGGGATGGGTATTCCCAGACGTGGGACCCGTGCTCACTACGCCACTAGAGTCAAGCTATCCTGGCTGATGACAGCTGATAGCCAGAAACCGGTCCTAGGATGCTTGATTCCGGTCCAGGGAAGACATGGCTTGGCAGTTCGGGCTGGACTGTTCCCATGAGGCACAGGGTCAAGACTGATTTGCATATGGCCATGTCTGAACTGGGGTGGCGTAGTGGGCAAAAGAACGATGGATTTAACCCAGATCTCTTGACTGGGGGAGAATGTCTGCATTGTCAGCATTCCGTCCATCATTTGTTTGTTGTAACGCTTTTCGCCCTAAGTGGGATGGGTATTCCCAGATGTGGGACCCGTGCTCACTACGCCACTGGAGTCAAGCTATCCTGGCTGATGACAGCTGATAGCCAGAAACCGGTCCTAGGATGCTTGATTCCAGTCCAGGGAAGACATGGCTTGGCAGTTCGGGCTGGACTGTTCCCATGAGGCACAGGGTCAAGACTGATTTGCATATGGCCATGTCTGAACTGGGGTGGCGTAGTGGGCAAAAGAACGATGGATTTAACCCAGATCTCTTGACTGGGGGAGAATGTCTGCATTGTCAGCATTTCGTCCATCATTTGTTTGTTCTAACGCTTTTCGCCCTAAGTGGGATGGGTATTCCCAGACGTGGGACCAGTGCTCACTACGCCACTGGAGTCAAGCTATCCTGGCTGATGACGGCTGATAGCCAGAAACCGGTCCTAGGATGCTTGATTCCGGTCCAGGGAAGACATGGCTTGGCAGTTCGGGCTGGACTGTTCCCATGAGGTACAGGGTCAAGACTGATTTGCATATGGCCATGTCTGAACTGGGGTGGCGTAGTGGGCAAAAGAACGATGGATTTAACCCAGATCTCTTGACTGGGGGAGAATGTCTGCATTGTCAGCATTCCGTCCATCATTTGTTTGTTGTAACGCTTTTCGCCCTAAGTGGGATGGGTATTCCCAGACGTGGGACCCGTGCTCACTACGCCACTGGAGTCAAGCTATCCTGGCTGATGACAGCTGATAGCCAGAAACCGGTCCTAGGATGCTTGATTCCGGTCCAGGGAAGACATGGCTTGGCAGTTCGGGCTGGACTGTTCCCATGAGGCACAGGGTCAAGACTGATTTGCATATGGCCATGTCTGAACTGGGGTGGCGTAGTGGGCAAAAGAACGATGGATTTAACCCAGATCTCTTGACTGGGGGAGAATGTCTGCATTGTCAGCATTCCGTCCATCATTTGTTTGTTGTAACGCTTTTCGCCCTAAGTGGGATGGGTATTCCCAGACGTGGGACCCGTGCTCACTACGCCACTGGAGTCAAGCTATCCTGGCTGATGACGGCTGATAGCCAGAAACCGGTCCTAGGATGCTTGATTCCGGTCCAGGGAAGACATGGCTTGGCAGTTCGGGCTGGACTGTTCCCATGAGGCACAGGGTCAAGACTGATTTGCATATGGCCATGTCTGAACTGGGGTGGCGTAGTGGGCAAAAGAACGATGGATTTAACCCAGATCTCTTGACTGGGGGAGAATGTCTGCATTGTCAGCATTCCGTCCATCATTTGTTTGTTGTAACGCTTTTCGCCCTAAGTGGGATGGGTATTCCCAGACGTGGGACCCGTGCTCACTACGCCACTGGAGTCAAGCTATCCTGGCTGATGACGGCTGATAGCCAGAAACCAGTCCTAGGATGCTTGATTCCGGTCCAGGGAAGACATGGCTTGGCAGTTCGGGCTGGACTGTTCCCATGAGGCACAGGGTCAAGACTGATTTGCATATGGCCATGTCTGAACTGGGGTGGCGTAGTGGGCAAAAGAACGATGGATTTAACCCAGATCTCTTGACTGGGGGAGAATGTCTGCATTGTCAGCATTCCGTCCATCATTTGTTTGTTGTAACGCTTTTCGCCCTAAGTGGGATGGGTATTCCCAGATGTGGGACCCGTGCTCACTACGCCACTGGAGTCAAGCTATCCTGGCTGATGACGGCTGATAGCCAGAAACCGGTCCTAGGATGCTTGATTCCGGTCCAGGGAAGACATGGCTTGGCAGTTCGGGCTGGACTGTTCCCATGAGGCACAGGGTCAAGACTGATTTGCATATGGCCATGTCTGAACTGGGGTGGCGTAGTGGGCAAAAGAACAATGGATTTAACCCAGATCTCTTGACTGGGGGAGAATGTCTGCATTGTCAGCATTCCGTCCATCATTTGTTTGTTGTAACGCTTTTCGCCCTAAGTGGGATGGGTATTCCCAGACGTGGGACCCGTGCTCACTACGCCACTGGAGTCAAGCTATCCTGGCTGATGACGGCTGATAGCCAGAAACCAGTCCTAGGATGCTTGATTCCGGTCCAGGGAAGACATGGCTTGGCAGTTCGGGCTGGACTGTTCCCATGAGGCACAGGGTCAAGACTGATTTGCATATGGCCATGTCTGAACTGGGGTGGCGTAGTGGGCAAAAGAACGATGGATTTAACCCAGATCTCTTGACTGGGGGAGAATGTCTGCATTGTCAGCATTCCGTCCATCATTTGTTTGTTGTAACGCTTTTCGCCCTAAGTGGGATGGGTATTCCCAGACGTGGGACCCGTGCTCACTACGCCACTGGAGTCAAGCTATCCTGGCTGATGACAGCTGATAGCCAGAAACCGGTCCTAGGATGCTTGATTCCGGTCCAGGGAAGACATGGCTTGGCAGTTCGGGCTGGACTGTTCCCATGAGGCACAGGGTCAAGACTGATTTGCATATGGCCATGTCTGAACTGGGGTGGCGTAGTGGGCAAAAGAACGATGGATTTAACCCAGATCTCTTGACTGGGGGAGAATGTCTGCATTGTCAGCATTCCGTCCATCATTTGTTTGTTGTAACGCTTTTCGCCCTAAGTGGGATGGGTATTCCCAGACGTGGGACCCGTGCTCACTACGCCACTGGAGTCAAGCTATCCTGGCTGATGACAGCTGATAGCCAGAAACCGGTCCTAGGATGCTTGATTCCGGTCCAGGGAAGACATGGCTTGGCAGTTCGGGCTGGACTGTTCCCATGAGGCACAGGGTCAAGACTGATTTGCATATGGCCATGTCTGAACTGGGGTGGCGTAGTGGGCAAAAGAACGATGGATTTAATCCAGATCTCTTGACTGGGGGAGAATGTCTGCATTGTCAGCATTCCGTCCATCATTTGTTTGTTGTAACGCTTCTCGGCCCATTCTTGGCACAGGCTTGGAGGTAAATGTGACCCAATTTGCTGATTGGATTACAGGTTCAGTGGCCTCGGTGTCGGCAGCAGGGCTGCCTAGGCTGAGAAGAGATTCCCCTTCTAAGCCATGGTTTACTCCCACGTTGCGGAGTCTTAAGCACGTCTGCAAAGTCGCGTAGAGGACCTGGCGATCTGGTGGATATCAGCACCATGACAAAGAGATTCTTAGATCTAAGCAAAAACGTTATTATAGAGAGATAGAGGAGGCTAAGGGTCTGTACTATGCAGCCCGTATCGAACGTGCTAATAACAACTTTAAAGAGATCTTTGCCATAGTGCAGAGTTTTCTTGCACCTAGCCCTCAGGTGGCAGTAGCCCCTATCTCGGAAGCCTGGTGTAATACCTTGGCATCTTTCATTAAGGATAAAATTATTAGCATCCAGGAGACATTTCGGCCCTCCAGGAGGTCTGGTAGTCCTGAGCGGGCTCCCTCTCTGCCTAGGGCTTCCCCGAACTCCAGCCTCTCTGAGTTTTATCCCATTGACCTGACTGGCTCCCTTAGAATTCTTAAAGCCCTCAAGTCTGGCTCGCCTAACGACCCGTGCGCTGCTAGACTACTCTCGGATGTGGCCGATACCATCAACTTAGAGGTTAATCTTCTGGTTAACCATTCATTAAGGGAAGCGCATGTGCCCATGGCATGGAAACATTCTCTAATTTTACCACTTCTTAAAAAACCTTCCCTTGATCCTTTGCTCCCAGAAAACTATCGTCCCATCTCGCTTCTGCCTAGTTTGGCCAAAGTCTGCGAGAAGGCGGTCACGTCCCAACTGACTAATTTCGTCGAGGGAGCTGGTGTGCTCCATCCGGCGCAATCTGGATTCCGTGCCTCCTACAGTACCGAATCTGCTCTGTTGGAGGTTTCGGAGTCGATTCGGGAGTGTCTGGATGCCGGCGGGAGAGCTGCACTGATACTGCTTGATCTCTCGGCGGCGTTCGACACGGTGCCCTATGCCATGCTCCTTGACCGCCTCTCTGATATTGGAGTATCTGGGAGAGCACTGCTTTGGATCAGCTCCTTTTTGGAGGGAAGGATGCACAGGTTTGGCTCCCTCCATGTGCCTCGGTCCCCTTGAGGGTCACCACGGGGGTTCCACAAGGGTCGTCACTTAGCCCTCTGTTATTTAACATCTATGTGACTCCGCTGATTTTTCTGGCGGAGTCTCTGGGGGCTAAAGTGATGGCCTACGCTGATGATACCCAGCTGCTGTTCACTTGGAACAAGGAGGATGACTCGGTGACTAGACCTCATCAGTGCTTGTCCTCTGTTTTTCAGTGGTTAGCTAATGCACAACTGAAATGCAATGAGGCAAAGTCGGAGGTCCTGTTGTTCGGCTCTTTCTCTCCTGGGTTTAGAACTAGACTCTGGCCCTTGGGCTTTCCATGTCCCCCAGCGTTTAATGGGGCCGTAAAAAATCTAGGCGTCTGGTTCGACGAGAACCTGAACTTTGCATCGCATGTAAAAAAACTAGCCGGCACTTGTTTTGGGCTGCTGAGGAGTCTGAAGAAGTTTCTTCCCTTGCTGCCATACAGGGACAGAGAGACGGTGGTGCGTGCACTGGTTCTCTCCCACCTGGATTACGCGAATGCCCTCCTGGTTGTCAGCCCGGGCTACCTTGTAAAGAAATTGCAGGTGGTCCAAAATTCGGCTGCCAGACTTCTAGGGGGGCTGTCCCCCTGGCATAGTGCTCGGGCACAGCTTCGATCACTTCATTGGCTTCCCGTGGAATCACGGCTCAAATTTAAAATGCTGTCCATCGTGTAACAGGCCCTTTATGGTTTGGGCCCCATGTATTTGCAGGACAGATTCTCCTTTTACATTCCTAGGAGACAGCAGAGGTCGTCCTCTTTGCTGTTGATGCTGGCCCCCAAATTTAAGCGTCAACGGCTGAGGGGCAACTCGTTTGCCCGTAGAGCCTGCCTTGCCTGGAACTCACTTCCTCTGACTTTGAGGGCTATCTGTGATCCTCGTCTATTTAGGAAGTCCTTGAAGACGCTGCTGTTTTAATGGACTCCGGTGCTTTTGAGCCGCCTTTCTGTTGTTAGCGCCGGGACACTTCCGAGTAGCTGCGCGCTGAACAAATTAAAATAACATAACATAGCTTTCACTTTCACTAGATTTCAATGAAAGATCATTTGACTTCCTGGTGTCTGGATGCCAGGCACCTACCATAGAGATTATCTCCTACTAGTTAAAGATCAGTAATTGGTTATACCAGCATAACTCAGGGAGTATGCTGGCACATTCCACAGGAAAGCATTCCGAGGGCAGGGAAGGCAATTATTACAATATGCTTTTGTCCACATAGAATCAGACCTTGAAGTTAACCCTTTTCACCAGGGGCAGTCATTGCAGGTGGGCAAGATGACGTTGAATCATCTTATTAACTCATCGTCCAAATATGGGTCTGAGAGCACTTTCAGATTGAAGCTGACCCTTCACAAAGTGAGGCTCAGAAGTTGACCCTCATCTTTGTTTTACTGAATCCACGCATAAAGCTGTCATCTATCTAATGCTGCTCTCACAACACCCCCCCCCCACACACAAAAAGATACATGATATTGGTTAGTGTAACAGCTGTACCAGAACTCTTAGGCAAATACTCAGTGATGCATGAACAGCAGACTCTCAGTACAAGCATACTAGTATTGGTTAATGTGGGTTTCAGATGACCTGGCAGCACAATGCACGTTCTATATGTTTGATGTGGGCCTTTATATATGTTCACCGGGGTGTGAGGCCACAGTCCAGTTGCGAGCTGTGACTGAGCTCCCTGAAGGCTCAAACATTGTGATCCTTACAAGGTCAGTTTGCTTTAGTGAGTGATCTCTGCCAAGGTTGAAACAGCAAGGTATTCCTCAGAGAATACATGGGGTACAAGTGCAACAAGTACCAAAAGCACCAACACGGTTAAGAATAAATAACTTAAAAGTTCAAACAGAAACTGAAAGGATAGGAACTGGATGAATAAAATGGTATAATGCTTTATAAATCTGAAGTAGGGATCACATGTTGTAGCAGAAAATAATGTAAATATTAATTGATGAAAATTAGTTTTGTCCAGGAAAAGCAGAGCTCTATTTTCAAGTCAGCCACAGAGGGCCTTTTGCTTGTGGCATTGAAAGAAACCAATGAGCTTCCAGGAGCTTCTTCAGCTGAAAATGCATTTGAAGAAGAAATGTATTAACAGTTTCCAGTTGCTTGAGGCTCTGTTCGGCTCCAGTACAGGCCCACAGTAAATTAGACTGACAGAAAACAAAATGACAATAAATGCCATACAGGAATTAATCCTAGCCTCTAGTGAGTATAATATTTGTTGATCCACTATGCACTCATGCAACTTTAGACAGTGTGCAGCCATATGCAAATCAGCCTTGATCATAGGGACAGGCTAGCCAGAACTGCCAGACAAGGTACCCTCCAGATGCGAACAAAAGTAACCCCAGACCAATTCTATTCTACTTCAGTCTCACCAGTGAGGTGAGGCACAGCTTGATTCCAAGGGCATAGTGACACTTGACCCACAATCAGTTGCAAAATGGAGGCATACTGAGGAAAACACAAGGTGATGGGTGGAATGCGTGAATTACATTTCAGCTACTGGTAATTATTATGGGCTGCAAGACTAGGCTGTGTCACGTGTCAATATACTGTACAGCCCGCCTGTAGTTATGGTGCTGATGGAGAAAGTAGGTGTTTTATTAAATTCTGCATTATCAAAGACCAGCCAGGTAAAAGTCACCTTAAACTCCTCCGGAGAGCCATGAATGAGGCCCACTTGAAAGATCACCTACTAGAGCAAGATTAAAATACTGCATTCCCTTTTGTAGGCCGGGGGGTAACCAAGTGATGTTAAAAAAAACTCCAATCAATGCAGAATACTTTTGGGAGAGCAGAAAGGATATTCCTAGAAGAGGCTGTGGTACTCATACGAATAACACATAATTTGCTTACCCTAAATCAATAACTGTTCCAAATATGGAATAGGACTTTATTCAAATAAGTTTAAAGCTCTGTCAACCGCTTAGGGTATTGAGATCAAGCAGCAAAAATGTAGTCATATCAGTGGCTACTAAAGTATTAAAGCCAGGTGCACGCCTTTTATGCATAAGGCAGCAATAAGACGGAATTCCTGGCCTGATAGTAAGCCATTTAGAAAAAGAATCCTCTTCAATACGTGGATCTTCAACAATTGGATGCCCTCAGGGGTTAGTGCAATATACATATTTTAAATAACCATAAAAAAGATCCTCTAACCAAACAACTTTACAGAGCTTCTACAAAACTGATTCGGCAGAGTGACAGTTACGGGAAATAGTGCCTAGATTTAGTATTTTTTTGATCTCGCATGCATTGCAGAGCAGAGCCCTGTTCCGTCTCCACGAGAGATTTTGTAGAAGAGGATTTTTAGAAAAGGGCTTTAAGCCCCACCCCTCATTTCCATTGGCTGGCGTCACCGCATATGCTAAACGGTGGCCAGCCATTGGAAATTAGCTATGTATGTTGCCTACCTTTGGCTTTTTGTGCCGGCCCACTTGGACTGGCTCACCTGCTTTCCTTCTGTCATAAGCAATTTCTTATCTTTATGGGGCCATGTGTTTAAGCACATGGCCCAATAAAGACAAGAGATCGAGGCTTGTTTTTTTTTCCCTCTCGTGTCTTTTCCCAGCTCCTCCTCCACCCTGTCCCTCCCCCCTTTCTTCCAATCAATCATGGAGCTCTCTCAGGAGGTTCGGCGTGATTAATTCTCAAAGCTTGTTTTCTTGGAAATGCAGTTTGAAAAGTGAATAACCGACTGATGCAATATCATTACAGGCATCTGAAGTAAAATTAGTAAACCAAGTTTCAGTCACTCACTACATATCGAGTTTCAGATTCAAAACAAGCTCTTTTAAGGTTGAGAGATTCTTAACAGCATTGTAAGCGTTTACCAGCAGGGCATCAAATGTGGAATTATATCTGCCCAAAGGAGACAAAAGAGTTAAATGCAGACATTGGCTGTACGGTCAACTCAGAGACATATGCAAGATTTAGTCATTCACAAAGTCATTTTCTAATTCAGGAGATCAGTGCAATAGCACTACAGCTGGTGTACCATAGATAAAGCAAACTACAAAAGGGTTGGCTATAGAAATGTGCCTGGGCACTTTAACAAAGGTGCACAGAGAAGAGTGAGTGAGTGTTTTCTCGCTCTACGAGCTGTAAATGTATCTTAAATTTGCTCTTGAACTCAAAGCAGACATTAAAATGACAGCAACGTAACACTTTAAAAAGGTTGCACTGCACTGTTTTGCAGAGGGTTCTGCTCCAAATCTTTCTCTGTGCATAATAAAAGTCAAGGTCCTAGTGCTATCCACCACCATACCAAAGAAATATGTGCACGGTGAACAACTTTTCATTATCACTTTGCACGCACAAAGAAATGATAGCACATTCATTTGAGGGTGATTATGTGTCACAGAGTGCCATTTAGGGGTTTCTTTCCATAGCACTCCCCTCCAAATAAGGCTATTAACCCCTTTAAACAAGCATTGAAAATGCAATAGGTCTCACCTTTGATTAAGTTAAAGCCATTTGCTTTGCTAATGGTATTGTATAGCAAAGCAAATGGATTTAACTTAATGAAAGGCGAGACCAATTGCATTTCTAATGCTTGTTTATACAATGCAGCATAACATCCAAAGTTCCTGTGGGTCGTTGTGCAAGGTGGAACACAACACAACACCAGAGCTACAAAGATTAGCCTGTTTGTGTCACCCCCAGCACTGGCACAGCCTTGCACCATAGTGCAGAGTTGAGTGTCTGATATCTAGTATAGGATTTGTAGAGCAAGTATACTCTTCCAATGCAAATTCCAATGCGTAGACAAACTCAGAAGGTTCTGCTGTGTTAGATGTGTGGTGTACACTGCAGCACACAAGTTATACATATTTTTAACAAATTAACACGTTTTCCCCTGCTTGAGCTTTCTTCAAGTAGGTAATAGTTTTTGGTACAATATTATTAGATTGGGCTTTGAGTCAAAAACCTAAGAGTGTTTGTGATGATCCACCCCAGTACTGCCCTATGATAGAATAGCGCTGGGCATATTTAGTACAGTGAAAAGTGTGCCATTCCTGCACAAAATACCTTTTGCACTATATGGTAAGGTTCATGCACCGATTTGCAACCTTTTGCATCGCACTATGTCCCGCGCAGAGCCTTAGTAAATCTAGGCCATCATGGAGTAAAAATTGTTTTCCAGTCAAACAGATTGTATGTAGCTCAGGCCAAAATAGCAAAGCGGTCAGCCACTGCAGAGGACAAATGCACCAGACATGCTAGAGTGAAACATAGGGGGGTTACATCAAAAAGAGCCATCCATTAGGTTCTGAGCAACTCTTTTGACTTAAGGACAATGGGGGCGATTACGATGACGATGAACTCACCACCGGCAGGCAGCCAGGGGCGGGTTCACCGCCATCGTAAGGTCTGAGGGACAGAAAGCCCATTCGCCACAGGTCCGAAAGAGGCAATCGTTACGATTGCCCGTCAGACCCATCCCGCATCCACAAAATGGTGGCGGTGCCTGCTAGGCACCGCCCGCCAGATTTGAATGCTGTATCCCCACCAGCTTGTCAATGGCGGTTCAACCGCCATTAAAAGGCTGGCAAGGATGTACTCTTGGGGCCCATTGTGGGCCCCCCTTGTGCAGGGGCATGTGCATTTTGCACTTGGGGGGCGCCTATGGTGCCCCTCTACAGTTTCCTCCACCAGGTGGCAGGCACCGTGTAGTGCCTGCCACCTAGTACAGGGAAATGCACAACATGCATTATTAACATTGCCGCGGGTGCTGCAGCCAGCAGCACCCGCTGCAATGTTAATAATGCCTTTTGCAGCCGTCGTGGTGGCAGCCGCATTGTAAAATTTTGTGCGGGACCGCCGCCATATAGGCGGGTGTTCCCAAACCCCGGGACGATGGCGAATGAACTTAAGTCCATCCGCCATCGTAATCACCCCCAATGTCCTCAATTCCAGTAACCTACACATGACGTTTCCCAAGTGATGAACAGCATGGCCGAGGACCAGCAGAGAACCAACACATATCTTGAGATAAGAGAGAGAACTGATAAGGTGAACAAACTAATTGAAAGTAAAGAAATGCACACAACATAGAATGTCTTGAATAAGCCTGGGCAAAGCACTACGCGACGCTCGCGTAGTTTGCGAAGTTTGCGCTACTTCGCGCTACGCGAATTGCACGTAGCACAGTGCAAAGACGCGTAGCGTAGTGTTGCGTAATGCAGCGTTCATTTTTTGCTTGCTCGCGGTCCTCAACATCAAGTTGGCGACCGCGAGCAAGCAAAATGACATCCCGGCGAGACTTTTTCCTCGTTCGCGATCAGCAACATCAAGTTAGCGATCGCGAGCGTGGAAAATAAACCTCCCGGCGAGTTTCTCAACGCGAGGAGGTCAGGTTTCTCATTGCGAGTGGTTGCGCATGCTCGCGACAGCTCGCGATGAGAAACTACCAGTCCGCATTGAGAAAGCTGCCGCTCGAGTAAAAATCTACTCGAGCGGCAGAAAACTACAGCTCGCACTGTGCAAGATGCTGTTTTCAATGATTGCACAGTGCCGGTTGCTTGTCCGCACTGTGCAATCATTGAAAACGACATCTTGCACAGTGCGAACATGTTACTACGCAGTTCACGAAGTGCTACGCGTAGCTCGCGTAGTGCGAAGTGCACTTTGCGTAGCTACGCGTAGCGCTACTTCGCGAACTACGCCCAGGGTTAGTCTTGAAGCTGCCACTTATACTCTATGAAATGAATTAGAGATACATAACTCGGTCACGCTATTTTATTAGATTTGACTTTGAATCAAAAAGCCTAATCTTTTGATTTCATTAGATACTGTCAAGATTTGTGTTGTTTTAATTCAACACACCCATTAAACTCTGGAGAAGTTTCAGTTCAGGACCAATTCTCACTACTCAACGTTGGAGTCAACATTTAATTAAAATATAGTTCGTTTTTGCAAAACTTTGGTGCACAAAAAAAACAAATATTAGCTTAACCAATATATTTGGCTTTTAAATGAATACAACTTTTCAGCCATTGGTGACTACCAACTCAATAACTTATTATACATGTGAATGCATAACTTCATACATCCACAGATTCATTCACCCATTGACTCATTTTTTAATTATCTTACCGTCCACAATAAAACACTTGAAAAGTTCAACAGGAAAATGTAAGATACATTAAAAGAATTCTTTTTTTTTTTTTTTAAATGCACCCACTTAATTGAAGTCAACATAGGCTTGCAAGAAGATAATTAAACAGAGCAGTTGGCAGCCAGCCTGGAATAGCATTATGCATAGTGTATCATTGGTTTTAAGTCCCAGAATTGAATCTCATTTAGGACTGATCTGTCAAACATCCTGGACCATTAAAACAATGATACGCTATGGTTAATATCATTGAAAGATGATGGACTATTTTAGAAGCAGGATGAATCACACTGCAAATGAAACGAGCAGCAAGTGGGCGGCTTGGGAGTACTCTCCTAGGAACTTCCAGGCTCTCTACAATAAAATAACTGAAAAAAAGAAATGACATAGAACCAGTAAAAATAGAAAATAGGAAACTAAAAACCTGGCACAAAAGCTCTGGCACAAATGTAGTTACATTTCTGGTAGATGTGCATACGGGACTGGTCACATGCATATCTGTCAGAAAATGCAGTCACCTGAGTGCAATGTTGCAGCTGCCAGGGCAATGAAACCAATCGTTGAAATAGGCTGGCAAGGTTGCCTATTGTTATATGCTAAAGGAACAAATGATGGACGGAATGTTGAACAATACAAACATTCACCCCCAGTCACAAAGGTCTGGGTTTAATCCATCGTTCTTTTGATCACTGATGGAGCAGGGGAAATACCAAAAAATGTTTGTACTTCTTCGAAATTAATGACCTCATAACTTTAAAAATACTAACTGTTTGAATGCATGTATTAATCAACAAATGTACCTTTAATTAGACACTACACGCGAGAAACTAACTGGCATTTCAAAAATCAAATGTATTTACAAATATGAAATTAAATTAACATAGATTTGTGTTTCGTGTAGAAAGTAGAAGTAAGTTGAATGTATTTCGTTTGTAGTAAAATTATATTGTGGCAAAGAATGCAGGTGGTAAGTAAAATGGCTTTAAATGTCGCTTATGCTAGGTAACACCCAACATGGGTCATTAGAATGGTGGGTGGTAAACAGAAGGGCTTATTTTCTATGTCTAATTTCTGCTATGTTGTTTTCATATTAGTTTGGTTCGGGCCTGCTAGGCCTCGCCTGTAAATGGCTGCTGCAGAGAGACGTGATTGCGTGCGCAGAATAAAGATGGCCCCCGTGCATGAGCAGAGTGGAAGTTCCAGTCTCGAGTGTGTGGCCTGTGCCCGGAGTGAGAGATGTCAAGGCCAGTCTGACCTGAAACAAGAGTTGTGCCAAGAGTTCAGCATGAATGCATGGGAACGGATGGGAGACTCGAACTCCAGAAGATGAACTAATTCCTGACTGTCAAATATTGTTGCAAATATATATTAACAAAGTTAAAGTACATTTGGACTTGATAAATCACGAGAACTATTGAATGTAATAATTGTTTGCGGAACCGGTTCGAGCAAAGAGCACAATGAGGTGACCATTACCACCCCTTCAATGGACCAATCAGAATGAATGTAGCCCCTAAAATGTTTCAATTTGGGTATAGCAACTCAGTGTTGAGGGTATAAAAGAGCTTGTGCTTACAATGTTGGTTGGTGTGCGCCTTTATTCTACATTGATCTATTCAACACAACACGCTGTTGAGACGATTTTTCCTTCTGATGCTGAAAAAGACTTTGGCAATTTTGGACTTCGAACGTTGATGGGGAAAAGGAACGAGACCGTCACGGGATTCTATCTCGGGAGGGAATAAGTCCGAGGAGGTTAGATGGACAGTCAGTCAGTATTGGGAACCTATCCTGTGATCTTTGGTTCATGTTCTGGCGAAGGGTAATGAGTATTTACCGTTTCTATTTCAATTTAATTAAATGCTTATGAAAATAATGTCTAGAATATTTGTCTAATAAAACTTTACTTATTGAATTTATTCAATGAATCTAGATACAATTTCATGCTAACTCAAAACCTGAGTCTATGGTTATTAGAATTAAAGTTATGATCAATATTTGTTAAAAGGTTTTAAACTGTGATTGCGCTGGACTTAATCGCCATCAACTGATTCCTGCTAGATGGTCCATCAACCGAAATAGCGGAGTACCTTGATGTTTAGAACCTACAATTCCAAAATCAAATGTATATAATGTATATAGTTATCATTTAGGTAAAAATATTAACAAGGTACCCCGTATGTCTTGCAGCTCGTCTACTTATCACTGATCCAGAAAACTGAGTGAATGTGTGTTTCGGTGTCATGGGCCCCACCGATGAAGCAAATGGTGTAAGGGTTTTCTGGTTTGGTGTCGTAAGGAAAGGTTTTTAGAATAGCCGCGCTGCATCATCACCACACCACCACAGTTTGGAACCAGCTGTTTGCAAATCAGTCTTGACCCTGCTCCTTATGGGAACCGTCCAGATCAAACTGACAGGCCAGGTCCTCCTTGAATCAGAAACAAGCATCCTGGGACCAGTTTTGGAGCATCACCCCACATCAGTCAGGCTAGCTTGAATCCAGTGGCGCAGTGAGCACTGGACCCACATCTGGGCATACTCGCCCCACTCGGGGTGACAAACAGGGTCAAGGCTGATTTGCATTTGGCTGGGTTTAAGCTAGAATGGCACGGGGAACAAACAAACAATGGATTTAAGTCCAGATCTCTGTCCTGGGGTGAATGTTTGACATTGTTCAACATTTTGTCCATCAATTGTTTTTTTTGCATATTGTTATATCCTGTCATGAGCAGAACAGAATGAGAATGGCACTTGAGCAGTCTACTGGTTGCAGAGGGCTGACACAAAGCCCCAGTATGTATGCATATGAATATATGCATTTTTTATTACATGAGCTTGTCAAACAGCTGGCAAACCACAATAAAAAGTACAAGTACACACTATTACCTATAATTTCTCAAAACAATATGTAGCCCTTCTAAGTGGATTCTCAGAGTACAAACCGACTACACCAATGGCTTTTCAGATGGGATAACCAACTCCCAAACTTTCGCTTGCCACGAAAGGAGGACTTCCTTGTAACAAAAAGTCTGTCTACAGGCTTAAACATAGTGAGACAGCAATCAACCTTCAAAGGCTTGTTGGCTTTAACATGCGTTGTTCTCAATAAGTAAGACTGGTTTACTGCATTTATCATAACTTTTCATATCATAGGTATTTAGTCATAAAATTACAAATATGTGCAGGAATATGATTGGCAAAACAATATACAGTGCCTTCTGAGAGGGCTTATCAAGTATCAACACAGTGCAAATTGTTTTCCTCAGGGTGTACATTAGTAGAACTGGGGGCTACCAAAGTCAAACCCTTGGCTACTATCGGAAACCTTGAGATTCCATGTAACAAATCACCCCACTACAGGCTTTTCAGGCATTGTAGAAACAATTCACCCTTCCTGATTTTAACCTACACTTTTCACAATAAATATGTCACGCCTACAGCCTTTTATGTATATTTCCATATACAAAATCAGACAAATGGCAATGTCATAACATTTCTGAATGATCCAATCAGCCTTGACTAAATTAATTGGCACTACAACCAATCAGTTCTCCTGTATTCGTCATAGTTTGTGCATTACAAAGACTCTCTTTCAGTGGAAGCACACATCTTCAGCCCAATGGAGTGTGATAGAATGGACATTCAATATGGGGTGAAGCCCAATCCCCTCTCTCAGTACTGCTTTATAAAGCTTCTCTGCATTTGATCACATAAGGTCATGTGACAGCTGTACTGTCAAGCAAGACCTAGCAGGATAAAGTAGAAAAATAATGAAGGGAGCCGTAACTATAAAAGGAGACTATGGAGCAAAGGCAATAACTTTCAATTTTTTGAAATTCCGCAGCGGAAATGCATGCCGTTATTAAATGAAATTTGAAAGGCTGTTTAACAGCACATTACTTCTGCTGGAAACGATGTGAATTCCCATGGCATATGGTTATTAATTTCAGTTCACTGGAGCTATTATTGCCTTACTGGAACAGCCACCAATAATTCAACTATCACCACCACAGAGGAATGTGTGTGGGGGTGCATGTGTGTTTGTGTGCACGTCTTCATGTGCCTGAGCACATGTACGTGTATGTGTGTGTGGGTGTGTGTGTGACTAGGCGTGTGAGTGAAGGTTGTCCACATACTCTTGGTAGCAACGTTCATAAGAATTTGAGCAAAGTGACATAAGTGGCCCTCATCTGCTTAGGACAACAGTTTATCACTTGCTTACTTTACATCAGAGGGATATCCATAACCCCCCTGCAAGGTGGCCTTTACATCTTTGCAATATATGAAATGTGCTTAAAAAACATCATTTTCTTTTACCTTACCAATGTGAAAATGATGGAAGACACCTGAAACACCCTTGTAAAAGTGGTCTGGATATTCTGAAGCTCATGCTGAGTTATGAAAGATGTACCTGGTTATTGTGGTTACAATTGCAGCTAATGTCACTAGATATGTTATCAGAGAGCACATCCCGTAAATTGGCATTTGGTCCATAAAAGGTTTTGACTCATGACACCAACCTAATGTTCACAAAGGACACATACCCACCAGATGCAGATGCCAGCTCTACCCTGTCCCGAGGATCACTAGGACTATCTACAGTGCACACTTCCTCCTGTCATCTCAATCACTGGGTGCAGGACTCCCTGGTAGACAACCGAGCTGTTTGGCTCTGATCACTCTATTGGCTTTGTGCCATGAAATCCTAACCTGACTTAAGGAGGGAGTCAGTCCTGCAGTACCCTAATGGCATGAGGGCCACAATTGTTACGTGCAACTCCACCCCCTCTTTGCACTCTGATTATCAACACCCCTGGTACTGAGACAGAAATATACACATCTTTGATGGTCTTGGTGGTTGTTTCAAAAACCAACAACAGGGGCAAGAAAATGTTCAATATCGTAAAATCGTTTACGCCTCCAAAGGCAGTGAACAAAGAAGCACCGCTATCAGCAGATTGGACGAAACAGGTGGCCCGTTCCTTTCAAGAAAAAATAGGGACGATCCAGCAGTCATTCTCCACGGAATTAGGGGAGGATATCTCCTCTCCTCACACCCAGGTGGGAAGCTCCCTCCTACGGCACTCTCACAGTGGCCGCCACTGTTGCAGATCCCTGCCATTGAACCTGAGGCCTCACTCACACATCTCTCGGGCCTCAAGTCGGGCTCGCCAACAGATGCGTACCCAGCTAAACTGTACCCTGCTCTTGCAGCCACCTTAAACGCACCTGTCAATAAGGTACTCAACTCCTCGCTGGAAACTGGCATTGTGCCACCACTCTGGAAGAAGGCTAACACTTTGCCTCTCCTGAAAAAAACAAATGTAGATCCCAACATTGTCACTAACTACAGACCCATCTCCCTTCTTCCAACCTTCCCCAAAGTACTGGAGAAACATGTTAACAAAGTACTCATGGAGTATAAGGAGAAACACACTCTCCTGCACCCCACACAGTCTGATTTTAGGACCAATTACAGCACTGAGTCTGCCCTGCTGGAAGTGATGGAACATCTTAGAGATAAGCTAGATCATGGGGGTACAGCAATGCTTATTTTGCTCGCTCTGTCGCCGGCATTTGACATGGTGCCCCACGGGATGTTCCTTGACAGATTGAGGAGCATGGGCATTGAAGGGAGAGCATTAGCCTGGGTTACATCCTTTTTGGAGGACAGAGAACAGGTCATCTGGACCCCTCTGTTTTCAGCCTCTATGCCTAGCATGCAGGTTGGAGTCCTGCAGGGCTACTCATTAAGTCCAACTCTGTTCAATCTATACATGTCACCTCTAGCATCATTGACAGAGGCACAGGGCGCTAAAATAATCTCTTATGCTGATGATACACAGCTGATTTTTACATGCAACAAAGTTGAAGACTTCAATGGGGATGCAATTAGATCCTGCATCACTAATGTTTTTAGATGGCTGAAGGAGAACCAGCTCAAGTGCAATCCCAACAAACCGAGATTGGCTTCCGCGGCCAACCCGCTGTGAGCAATTGCAGCCAGTGGTGGCCTGCAGATCTCTCCACTCCCAATACTGCCCAATCTACAGTCAAAAACCTGGGTATCTACATCAATAATGAGCTCTCGATGCGGTCCCAGGTTCAATCCCTAGTGGGAATCTGTTTTGGCTTACTGCGGATGCTGAAGAAATTCCTGCCGATTCTCCCCCTGGATTCCAGGAAGACAGTGGTGCAGGTGCTGATCACGTCCAGATTAGACTATGCCAATGCCCTCTATCTGGGACTACCAGACTATCTTCTCGATGCCTTCAGGTAGGTCAAAATTCAGCAACAAGGGCGATTCTCAAGCTGAAACCCAGATCGCATATGACCCCCCCCCCCCATCTTAAGTTCTTACACTGGCTCCCATTGAGGGAACGGATAAAATTCAAGGCCATGGTTATTTTCTTCAAAGCCTCCCATGGCATGGGCACGCCCACCTTAGAAAACGAGCTTGCCGATACACACCTACTAAAGCACTCCTCCGCTGATCTGGCCTGCATCCCCAAAACACGTCTGGTGCGAAGGAGGGGAAGGTCCTTCGGCTTCTTAGGAGCCCAAGCATGGAACAAACTGCTGGCAGCTCTGAGAGCATCAACAGTTGTCTCCCACTTCAAAAAACAACTGAAAACATGAATTTTTAAGAACTAATGCCTCCTAGTAGGGCAGCGATATTTGAACTGTTAGCGCCGGGACACTCCAGCTGGAGTAGCTCTGCGTTCTATAGGTACTGGTCATTCATTCATGCATTCATTAATTGGAAGTGGCCCTTTCTGCAGGGTCACCACCAAACGTTTTGCTGAATTCATTTTTGTTGGCTTTAGGACACTGTGCACTTTATCACTGCTAACCAGTTCTAAAAGGGCTTGGTCTCGCTGCTCCAAATATGATGGAATTGGCTTACACCCAAATGGCATATTTAATTTACTTATAAGTCCCCAGCAAAGTAGTACTACATGTGCCTGGGGCATGTAAATCAAAGGCTAAATGTGGGTCTATAGCACTGATTGCCCCATTGCACTTACATGTTTCAAGCCTGATATTGCAGAGCCTGTATGTGTAGCGTAAACTGCCATTTAAACCTGGAAAAAAAACTTTTGGCAGGCCCAAATCTTCCTTTTTAATACTTATAAGTCGCCCCTTGGGTAGGCCTTGAACAGCCCCAAAGGCAGGGTGCAATGTATTTGAAAGGTTGGACATGTACTTGTAAGTTTTACATGTCCTGGTAGTGAAAAACTCTTAAATTCATTTTTACCTACTGCAAGGCCTATCACTCCCATAGGATAAAATTGGAGTTGCATTATTACATTTTATAAGCGTAATTTCCAAATGACAAGAGATAACTGGCTCATGTTGGTGTCTGGAAAACGAATTTAAAATCCAAATTTATGATGCAGTCAGTTATTCAATTATAATTCTGAAAATGCCACTTTTAGAAAGTTAACACAAGGAAATCAAGGACAGAGTGCTGAAACCTTTCAGACACTCACCCCCAGTCACAGATCAGGGTTGAATCATCATTGTTCTTTAGCTCACGTCTCCAACCCAGTTCAGACCCAGTCATATGCAAATCAGTCTTGACCCTGTCCATCATGGGAACAGTACAGCCTGAACTGCAAGCCAGGTCTTCCCTGGACTGGAAACAAGCATCATGGGACCGGTTTCGGGGTTTCACCCCTCATCAGCTGGACTAGCTTGAATCCAGTGATAAAGTGAGCAAGGGACTCACGTCTGGGCATGCACTTCCCACTTAGGTCAACAACAAAAAAAGGAACAAATGATGGACGGAATGCCATATGAAGAAGGATGTCAAAAAGTTATCTATGTATGAAGTAAAAGGCAATCTAAATGCAAATGTTTTCTAAATAACTCAATTTAACAGCATTTTGGCTCTTGATATGGAGTTGCATCAAGGATTTCACACAGATTCACATACCGCTTTCATATGACTTATCGTTTCCATGCAGTTACATGATGTTTGGTTCTCTCATACAATTATTGGGAAATTTGTTGATCTCTTGATCTCCATTGACGTTTCTGTTAATACTTCTTACTAGAAAGCTACAGATAATATCAATCTTCACTGTTGGTGGAATCTAGTATGTCATCATCATAAACTAGATAGCTATAACTTTGACTCACTACAGCTATCTGTTAAGTGTACTCAAATGTGGCTGTCAGCTACTACCTATCTGTCACAAACTGCCAGAGGGGCGTTCCCTCCCTTCCAACCTAACTCTACAAATTAAAATTACTTTAAAAGAATTTCTTCATTTGTATATACTTATTATTTAACATTGTCACATTTGCCACTTTTTATTCTGCTGTACTCATTTATCCTACATTTTAGTACACTTATAAAGGTTACAAGCTGATTCTTCATTCTATATCTCCCTCTTCTATGCTTTCTTATCTCTCTCTCTCCTTTTTTAAAAAAAACCTTCTACTTGTATGCTTACATTGCTCGTTTGTCTACACTCTTATGTATATGCATTATATAAATTGTATCGCTAAGATGTGTTCTACTTTAAAATTCATATTCTTGTAAGATACAGTGTTTTATAGTATTTAAGGTTGCTTACTCAATAAAATTCTTTATCCTAAAAAAAAAGAATCAATTTAACAGGCTCACTCGTAAAGAATGGGTACAACCCATGTTAGATATAGTGGGTGTTTCAACCAAGATCAGTAAAAAAAAACTACATGAATCTTCTGCAGGATACATTTGTGATGGCACCTTCCATTATGAAACAAAGCACATAAGAGTAGGGTGCAAAATATCACTCTTCTTAAACATGCTAATGCCCTCCAATAATGGAAATAAAGTCAGAAACATGCACTGAAACAGAAGGGATCATGGTCAGCTGTGCTAACCCTTTTTGTTGAGTCTTTTGCCTTCACTGCATACAAGGACACTGCCACCGCCAGATTGGAGGGACCATTCAGGGATTTCACCTGATTTAAGCTTTAGAAATAATACTGTTTATCATCAACATCACGTGTTTTATCATGTTTGATTATAAAGTGACTTTCAAAATCTTTAATTAAACAATGAAAGGGTAGAATTGTTGTATGGGGAAAATAGGGCCACATGTACAAAGCCATTTTGTGAGCACATGTTCACTGACTCAAACAAATCACAGGATTTACAAATGCCAAATGGCTTTTTACTATGCACCAAACCTATTTGGCTAGTTGGAAAAGGATTTCAAACTTGCAAAATAAATGTAGTTCCCAATTCCATATCACAATTAAGAAAGGGTGTGAAAGGGGGGGTCCCTCACAACGGTGATTCAAAACAGTATATATTAATGATTTGCGTCTTAAATTGCAGTTGCAAGCTGTTGAACATATACCGGCTCCTCAAAAGAGGTAATACCGATTTGCAAAAGGAAAGGCAGCTATTGGGCAGCTTCTCCTTTGGGCATCATGTTGGGTATCCTTGGGAAGATCAAGCAACGGTCCAAGGACTACTGTTTGCTCACCTCTGTATGTTCTCAAATGGGTATTCTCTTTAAAGCAGCACCTCTTCCTTTCGGGAACAGAACTATTGATAAATGCTTCCCATTTGGGAAAGCAAACAAGGATTGGTGATTGGCTCTTTCCCTCAGGCCACCATCCCTGTGTTGGTAACCAATCACAGCGGGGGCAAAGAATAGCAATTTGAATACATAAAATTTATTGGGCAGTTTGTTCTGAGAATCCCCTACGACTGGACACTTTGTGATGAGACTTGTTATTCCGTAGGTCATATCTCATAATTAAATACTGGTTGCAAAACGTTGGTACACAATTTGCAACCACTGTTGGTTACCAGTCTTTTTATACATTTTGTACATCGGTTCGTCATTCTCTTGTTTTATTCTGAACCTCACAATGTACATCTGGTGTAAAAAAAAGTAGGCAAATAAAATACTTTTTACTATGCAAATGTACTTTTTATCAAAAAAAAGAATAGACGATCCTGTGTGTACACTGATGCACTGTCTCACTGTACAAATCTTCTGCATTTCCCCGAGGCTACACTCATTCATCAATTCATTCACTATTCATGGCCATATATTTTGAGTCCTGTTCTTCAGAGAGAGTTTCTTTTATTTCACTGATCACTCCTCCCATTCTACAGACACAAGTCTGCATGAAAAAATCAATATCAATAACATTCCTGTTTGAATCCCAAATTATCATTTCCCTTAACATGAATCTACTTGTTTAGCCCTTCTTCTGAATCTAAAACTGTTGCAAAAACAAAAAGGGTAAAAGTAGCACCAATGTCCCACGCTCTCCAGATTAGGAATAGGTTGTCAAACTCCCAGATGGGGGTCAGGTGCTGAGATCATATCTTGTCTGTACTATCCCCATCTCACTGCTAAGTTATGAGCAGCTGTATCTCGTCTCAACTTCTCTTCACTGTATATGAAGCACTCCATGCACTGCAGACAAAACACATCTTCTCGATACAATAACGCCCCTCGGACAACATCACCTATTCAGACTGACTCAGCCTGGCTGTTGACAAGAGCCAGGCATAGGCAGATCGGGTGCACAGGCTTGGAATTAGAAGCATCTCTAAATCCCCTATGTAAACACTCAACACAATACACCAGACCTACCGTCTAACTATGCTCAATCCAGAAACTGATAAAAGTTAACATCTCCTGTCTAACCTCCCAATTCACCCACATCCCTCGACCCCCGTTGAAGAGCGGTCACCTTATTTGACAGGCATCTTTAGTACTTAATCTTTCACCCCAATACACCAGTATCCGTGTCCAAGACTATCTTAGACGAAAGCCACTGATTTCTCTTACAGATACAGGAAATGCATCCCGTCTGCCATATGAATACAATATGCACAATTATGAGGATTTTAGGATTAAACTCACTTATAGTATATGTACTTACTAACTAAACGGCAAACCAAATCTGTGTCTCCACTTTGAACCACACTACTTCCTCTATTGGATATATTCATACCCAATGTGAAGCGAAATCTTACCATCCATATGGTAAGTAGCACCAGACAAAACCCATAAATTGTTTAGGTTTTTTACTTGTGGTCCTATATGATGATTTGAGTATTCTTATAGATTTTTTGAAGAAAATCTCATATGTTGACAAAAGGTAAACCGATGATAAGATTCTTATATAATACCCGTATTCACCTATTGAAAATGAGTATGACGTATTAGGCCAGTATTCCCACAGAACAGTGACCGCAGGGACTCTGTGAGGGGCCCCTCGTTTAGGCTACTGTGCAAGAAATTGGCAACCAGAAATCCCATAGTTTGGAATAAGATATTTGGCTTTACATAGGGAACTCATTGGATGATTTAATTCAAATCCTCCGAACTTGCTTAAGGCTCATAGACTGGTGTCGGAGAAAAACAATTTATTTTATTTGCCAAACTGGAATAGAGAGACTTATGTGGAGAAAGTTCCTAGTCTCTTCTTTCTAAGCCTCTTATACTGGAATTCGATTTTCCAAATTACTTCAACACTTAGAAATTGATACGGTGTGGTATGTGTATTGGGATTGAAAAGCGTGTGAAGAAGTCTTAAGTCAAACTATCTCATCCAAAATATTTGTCATTTTATAGAACATTTTTGAGAATTTTGTAGAAGTTGGGAATTGTTGATTCTTGTAGTAAATTTCTATACTAAGTTGCACATCAAATAACATAACTGAACAAACATGGAATAGTTTTCTTAATAGTCGTTTACAACTTTACTATACAATTTTACAAATAGTATTTAGTTTAATGTTTACTTAAATGTTATTTACATTTCTGTATATGTCCATCATCCATTATGGCTGCAAATGTAAAATAAGACATAATGTTTCCCATACATACAGCACACATGAATATGGGTAGTTGTGATGGAAAGCCAGGGATAGGACCATCACCCTTTGAACTGCTTGCAATGATTGTTGGGGCAGTGTGTGCACCTCAAACGCATGAGCATCACAAGAAGGGCAGCTCGGGCTCCCTGGCGTCAACAGCACTGCCACCCCATGGGCACGGGCGGAGACAGCACTAACGTCGACTCTACCTGTCCATCCAGCTGTGTCCTTTCCTATTCATTGTCTCTCTACTTGGCACCAGAAGTGGCTGTCACAGCAACACCTGCAGATTAGAAGTGTCAGCGGCAATAAATGTGCGCTCTGCTGAGACCGCGGTCCTCTGGGACTGGCAGAGATTGGGTAGTGATGTATCGGTGCTGCGAGTCTCCGCGCAGCGCCTTGTTCCATGAAAAGTAGTTAATCCAGTCTGTTGAACACAAAAATGGGACCAGGGACACAGATGTCGAGCATTAATGAATCAGGGGAAGCCACAATCCCCTGGGACAGTAGGAGAGCTGGGGCTGCAGAGCTGCAACTTACACAACGCCTCGCGCTTCCACGGGGATTGAGTCAATTTCTGATTTCATTTATAAAGCCCACAGACATATTTTTAATTTAACGAAGAGATGTGCATTGCTTGATACATGCACTTTTCCTTAGGAGATGCTGTTGGCACTGTGCTATAAAATAGCATTAGCTGAATTTCGTAGGTCGGAATTCCAAGGATATTTGTGCGCCTAGGTAGAAGGTTGATAGATCCACAAAAGATGTCTTTGAAGAGGACCACCTCCCATTCCTGGCATGGCGTTTGCTCACATTGAAATGATACCAGGATAGTAAAATATGCGTGGGAGACTTGTAAGCATTAGTGGACAGCCCCCTGGCAACAGCTGGTAAACTGAGCACCCGCGAATTCACAAACTTGCACGTTTGAGCTCAGTCAGCAAACATTTGCAGGGAAAATCCCACCCCAAAAAGATTCTGATTTAAGTATCTGATGTGTTAAATGCCTCAACATTCGCTAAATTTCGGCAGGTGAAACCTGCTGAAATTTAACAGGGAGAAGCTTACTGTATTTACCCTACCATGAGGGTTTTGGTGTGTTATACACCAAAATCCACGTTTTGTACACCAGAAACTCGAAAAGATGCTATTTATCGTACCTGGTAAATAATTAACCCCGCGGTGGCGGTATTTACTTGTACTTGTAATCAGGCTCTCTGTGATTTACTCCTTTCAAGCTGAAATCAACTATTCACTGTGGAAAATTCCCCCAAAGTTGATGATTGCATTGTATAGCAATTTACACACATGGAGGAAAAAATTTCCCCTGGAGGAACCAAGCAAATATATAAGAGGAGCAAATAGATTTTGGCGTCATATTTCCAACTGTGCAAATGTACACTTTTTACATTTCCATATGCGAAAATGGCTAAGTCTGCGAGTAAATTCAGCGACTGCCAGATTCATATGAGGACTCTGGGGGCGCCTCAAATTCCTAATTTTTCCGAACTTTGCTCCGAGCCCGTTAAAGGATTTGTGAATGAGACATTACTACAGAGAAGGCAGGTGAGGCCACTTCTGTCTCATAAATGAGTGTCACATGCTGGTCTTATTCTAACTTTAAAAAGTACTTTGCCATTCATAATGACCTAAGCAATAATACAAACATGCTAGTGTGACAAAAGTGCCTTGCATGGCCCTGGAAGGCCATGCTGACCACCCTTACGCTGCTTTTCTGAGTGACCCAGTTGCTTTTTGCTCAGCGAGCGTAACAACCATGCCCTCTCAATGATGGTTCCCCTGTTTCACTCATACGAGACCGCGTTGCTGGACTCGGAAGACGAGGGCGCCCCCAAAGTGCACCGTTTTTGACACGTGAGGCTATCGCTTTCTGTACCAAGGCTGTGGGTAACTGATGAGGGTGGAAGCATAATCAATATTCTAGGTGCGGGCCATTTGTCCTGCACTCCATGGGGCAGGAGAGTGCAGCCTTTTCCTTCATCGTGACTGTACCTGCATGGAGGATATCTCTACATACGTGCAGATATCTGTGGTCAAATGTAAGGGGTGTAAATATGCATGACTCTGTCCAAGGTGAAATCCCCTGGACTCCATGTGGGAGTGGCATTCAAAATGGTGGTTGGCCTGGGCAAGGATACCCAGGGTCCATGCTGGAATGAGGAGCCTGGACTATCTACATTCTTTTCCCCCCTGCTTGAGTACATTTGCTTTTTTTTTGAGTGGGGGGGTTGGTTGCCCTAGACTTTGAAGTAGCCACAGTGCCTGTCCTAAAGTGATACCCGCTCCCTGTGCCCCCATACCTTCAGAATCTGGTCTTGTGGTCTTGTGTCTGGGTTAGTACACATTCTACCTGGATTAGCTGAAACTGATCCAGGAAAAGACCCAGGAAGAGAAGCCCTATATTAGGAAACCGGCCTGAAAGGCTGTGTAAAGAATCCACTTTCAGCCAGTGAAGTGCCAAGATGAGCTTACCGAAAGGTTCAGAAAAAGTCCAGGAAAAAAAAGACCTGACTATGCCCTCATCATGCAGTGGTTATGCACCTCCAGGATTGGAAGATTCAAAGGTTGCAGGAGATCCAATTGGTCACTTCTGACCATGTGTACTGACTTCCTTGGCAAGTACAATGTAACACAACCTCTCAACATGTGAAGAGGAGCTACACACCACTTTTGGTCAAAGGTCTGTGATCCAGGGATGGAGCCATCACCTCCTGTTGGATGTGTTGTTGGCAGGGCGAGAGATGAGTTTGAGCATTAGGTTACTGACGGAGAAGTCTTCAAAGGATCTGTTGATGGAGAAGTCTTTGAAGGATCTGAAGGTGTGGTCTATTTGTTTGGCCTTGGTGTGTTGATTTGAATGGAGCAGACAGGGGATGGGGAGGTGGTAGGTCCAACCCATGGAAATAGGTGGTTTGCATTGGATTATTGGTGCAGTTGAAAAGACAAGGTGACAGATGTGGTCTTTTTTTGGTATTGTGGTTAGGTGATGGGCTATGCCACTTTGCATGGTCAATAAGCTTGAGGAAGGTGTCTTTTGTTATGCGCTTGTGTTGTTTGAGCAGGTTAAGTCACCCAAGAGAGTGGTGTAAGTATATCCAAAGAGATGGTGATGAGATTGAGAATTCACCAATGTCCAAGAGATGTTTAGATGAGATAGAAGGTAGCGGTCTGAGCTGCAGAGAGTGGGAAGTTGCATATCAGGAGATGCATGAGCTTGTATGGCACTTGCTTGTCTATTGTTCAGGATTAGGGGGCATTATGGATGACAGAGAGGCATCCCTGCTTCATATTTGTGCAGGACACATGATGGATGATTGTAGCTTTTGGGAGGAAGGACATCTAAGCAATAGTGGGATGTCAGGTGAACCATGTTTCTGTGATAAAGAGAGAATCCAGCTTGTGATAGGTGATGAGGTCTGCGATGTCTGGTGCTTGGAACACTGCAGAGCATGAGTTGGAATGTATGTTCTGTAGTTTGAGGGTGTGCCGTCTATGTGTTGATGTGATACTGGGTGAGCAACGTGATAATATCTTGCTTCCTAGATTTTAGTGGAACAGGGGTTCTGTTCTAAGACCCTTCCTGTCTGTAACAGTTCCAAAGAAGCAATGCCTTGTCTGTGTCCCCCCTTTGCTCAGGACACTAAGTGGTGGGATATCATGAGGAGTTGATTGAAGTAGGGTGAAGGCAGGAAGTGATGTCACTTTCTGTGCAGACGGATGCTGGTAAATGCAGCAATGTCACTTCCTCTGGAGATGGATAATAGGAAATAAATTTCGCTTGCTTGGCTTCTTCTTTCAAAGATTGTTTTAGCAGGGAACTGGTGATATCACTTTGTGAATAAATGGATACAGGGATGACACTTCCTGTAGAGATGGGTGATAAGCAATGAAGTGCACTTGCCTGTGTTATTATTTTAAAGAGCCAAAAGCAGCCATGCCACTTCTATACAAATGGATGCTGGGAAATGCAATTGACACTCTAAGTGTGACAAGTATAACCAGACGTGGCTCCAGTGATCAGTGTGCAATAGGACTCAAGCTATACCTCACTGATGAGGCCTAAGTAGGTCGAAAAGGGTCTAGGGTTGTTTGTGGTCCCTTCTGGTTGGGCCCTTGCCTGGCAGTTTGGAACAGACTGCTACCAGGAGGAGCAGGGCCTGTACTGATTTGCATGAGGCAGGCCTTTGTCTAGTGTGTTAGGGTGAGTGAAAAATGATGGTCTGGAATGCGGCCTAAGCGATTTCAGTGGCTGAGATTAATTCAAGCATTCACTCCATCACCTTGCTTTTGTTGTAGTTGATGCCCTAAGTGGGACGGTAATGCCTGTGTGTGAATCCAGTGCTTACTGTGCAATAGGGCTGAAGCTAAACCTCATGATGAGACCCAAGTATGTCAAAATCGGTCTGGGTTACGTGTGGTTCCATCTGGAAAGGGCTTTGTCTGGCAGATCAGAACAGACTGGGTCAATACTGATTTGGATAAGTCGGGCCTTTGTCTAAAGTGGCATGGTGGGTGAAAACAAATGGACTGGAATGTACCTCGAGCAAAAGCCAGTGGCTGAGTATAATTCAAGCATTCTATCCATTACCTTGTAGTTGGTGCAGAAAATATGTAAAAAATTGAAAATACACTTAAACACTATATTTATGAAACATAGCGTCTTATAGTGAATTTAAGATTTATATTAAAAAAAAAAAAAATCTGTTTCCCGATTTAAAAATAAATTATTTATAAACTTATATAACTATTCTTTCCTACCTATTACTGCTAGTGGTAATAGTTATGGGAAAAATACCAAATCTAATACTTACCTACATTGAATGATGTAACGCAGAACCGGAAACTCAAACTGAAAACAATATGGCTAACTTTGACTTTTGTAAAGGTAGTCATTAGACAATCAGCTAAATTAAAAACATTTAAAACATGTACAATACTTATCCTACTTAACTGCAGTACCTGAAAGAATCTTCTGCGCACCATCATATAGTGTTCCTTCCGAATGTTGCAAAAACCCAACAGTTTTCTCGCTACTCGAAATACAACAGTCTATGTAAAATGCATTGGATTTTGCACCCGTTTTGGGACTCCTCCTTTTTTCTTTGAATCTTCTTGATGAACGGCTGCAAAACTTTCAGTACCCCAAGAATGAAACAGAAGCAATAGGTCTTCAAAATGTTGTGTACATTTGTCAAATGGGTGCCAAGTTATTAAGGGACACAAATAAAAAAAATCCCTATCTCCGGTCACCCTAACTATAACATACAGTACATATATAATACCCCATATTTCACTAAAATAACACAACTACACTTTTCACTAACTTGAAATACCTTAAAACGTATAAACTAATTACACTACTTATCTAAACTACAAAAAATAATCGTGTGGGCACTATAATAAGTAATCCTGCCACATTGTAACAAAATACAACTGAGGGTTTTCACGGAATGGAAAATACAAACGCGTATGTTAAATACTTTGAAATTAAGCATGTTTTGGAACCCCCCTTTTTTCTTTGGACTTCCATGACGAAACCCTGAAAAACCTTTACTCTTTCAATAATGAAACGGGTGGAAAAAGTATGCTAAATTTTATGGAATATCGGCAAACTGCTCCAAAATTATTGAGGGAGAAAATATAAACAAAATCCATGGGTCGATAACATCTACACATTTATAAATAAAAAAAGGTAACCTATAACCACTGTAATAAAGTGGTAACAGGTTTTAAGAACAAAAAAACCTAATACTTAATTATGTGTAACACCAAGTCATAAGTCAGCAAAACGCTGCACACACAACAATGGAAATGTGTGATAAAAACGACATGGCTGATTTAAACCTTTGGTAAACACAGCCATGAACCAATCACATACCCAGGTGTGATCCCCATGCACAGTGGTATACCATGAACTTAGCACAGTACACCATAGCAAAATATATAAGTACTCTTTATATAAAGGATAAGTTTACCATTACTTACAATATTTCCATATACAAACAGAAACTTTACATTTACATACTATAATATATATTTTGCAGAACATTGTAAGATTTTCACACATTTAACCCTAGATTTCCATTAATTTACACACTCTACTTTATGTCACTCTACTGTATAACAATTCACCTTTCGGTACTCCACTGTATGCAAGTTAAAGTTTGCTACTCCCCTTTACGCCACTCCAGTATACACCACTATATTGTACACTAATCTACTGTATGTTAGTCCACCATACTCCACCGAACTCTGCTATACGCCACTCCAGCCTACAACACTATAATCTATGCTATTATACTGTTCACCACTGTAAGAACCAAAAAGCTGAGGGTAGAGGCTATTTGAAGCCGCACCCAACAAATGAATAATGTGTCGAAATATCAGAAATAGTGCACGAAACCAAGGAACACTCCCCTCTATGTTCCTCACAGTAGGAACTAGCCCTACAACAATATTCAATTCAAAAAGGTTCAGCACTATAAAATGTGATAAACATATGTCATATTAATTTTCAAAAAGACAATTAGTACACAAGGAAACAGCCGGATCCGAGGTGTGTGTTTCTTGACGTGATGTCTCTTTATTTTTCTTACAAGGATTTCTCTTTAATGTTCCACGAACAAATGATCATAGCCAACGCGTTTCGTCTCCCATAGAGACTTCTTCAGGGCTTCACGGTTTAGCATAAATGTCAATAGATGGTCGTGCAATTCTATAGTTTAAAATTCCAATGTTCGGAACGCTTCCATAAAATTCAGAGACTCAGCAGTAGCATGATAACCAACAATCCTGTATCTTCACGTTATTTCAGCTCGAGCTGATCCGGCTGTTTCCTTGTGTACTAATTGTCTTTTTGAACATTAATATGGCATATGTTTATTACATTTTATAGTGCTGAACTGTTCACCACTATTCACTGTTCACTATTCTATTACACTTTTGTGTATGGCTGTTGCTGGACACCCCTACACTGCACTGCTCGCAACTGTATGCTATTCACTGTACAGAACTCTAGTTTACACCATTCCACTATATGCTATTGGAATATGCCCCACTTTATAGTACAGTATTGCGTGTACGCTATTGCAGTGTATGCTACTCCACTCTACTACTGCAGTCCATTCTAATAAAATGTAGTATACACCACTGTAATGTACTACAATCCACTGTGTGATATTACACTTTACAAGACTACATCCTGAACCACTGCAGTAAATGAAACTACCCTGTATATTACTAGACTCTACCCTTTGATAATTAACTCTTTTCAGTTGTACAGCACAGTATATGTTTGAAGATTTCATCCCACTAAACAGAACGTTATTACACTGGAGACTACTCAATCATGTGTTACTCCAGTGTATGGCACTACTCTTTATGCTACTCCAGTTTATGCCATAGCAGTGTACCCTATTGCACTGTACCCCACTGTAGTGTAAGCTATTCTTCTCTGCACTCTGCATTTTACTGCACACCAATATATGTCACTGCACTTTACGGAATTTTAATTTACAGAGCTACAGAGCTACACTGTACCATACTCAACTTTATGTAAGCCCACTGTACATCACTAAACTATATGCCACTCCGCTATATATATTCCATTGTATTCTACTCCAGTGTACGTTATTTCACTATACACCACTCCACTGTACCAGAGTCCACTGTATGTCACTTAACTGTATGCTATCAGTATACAATATTCCAATATGTGCTCCTACACTGTACAACACTCCAGTCTATAGCGACGCAAATACTCTCTACTGTATTTACAAAACGTAACTCTATTTTACCACACTCCACTGTATGCTACCCCAATGTATACCACTGTAGTATACGCCACTACAATCTATACCACTCCAATATGCGCCACAGTACTGTATCCTAATTGAGTCTAGGTCACTCCACCGTATGCCATTCCACTGTACGTCACTCCAGTATACCTGCGTCCACGTTATTCCACTCCACTATAACACAATATACTGTACCATAGTAGACTTTACCTTTCATGTCCATGCTACAACCAGCAATGGACATCAGTAGCAAATTTCTCTCAGTGCATCTGCATTTATCCAAAAACTTTTTTAGGTGTTATTCAAATTTTTCTATTTTTTACCTAAGTAACAAACCTGATTGGACATTCCATCTTTCTTAAGACTATAGTAAGCTTCACACGGACTCCATGTGAGTTTTGCACCTCAGGCCCAGCATTGTCGGGAGCATGTATCCATGCAATCTCATCTTTCAAACGACCTTATGGCCCCAGCAACTTAAAAAAGATCTGTGAGAGTGAGCGCGGTTAGGCAGCATTCTCCTCTACTGGGAGGGTTTTGATGAAATGAGTAAGCATGACACTGAAGCTAAAAGATTAGGAAATGCCACCAGAACCTTAGGTTGCATTTATGAACTATAATTCATGGTGACTCGCTATCAATTTTTTGCATCACATTAGATGCTATTTGTATTTCTTTGTGTCACACTTCCCAATGCTTATAAATTATGTGAATGAAAACTCAGATGTATTCAGGTTTTTTTACACATAGATCGCCTATAAACAACCTTGGATGCAAATAAAGCAAGGCCCAAGAGCATCAGGTGAAAGCAGGAATTTAAAGTCATCAATGAGATATACAATTTTAGCTTTGTAACAGAGAGTGTCAGGGTTCCAAAGATGTGTCATCGCACTGGACATCGGCTATCATTTTTCTCTCAGCTTATCTAAACTGCCCTGTCACTTCTGAATGAGGCTGTTTTGAATTAAGTGCATGTATTGCAAGATTCAATTTCATATTGCATATTATACTATGCCATAAAAACACCTCTTGTCTCCCTTGTTCAAAGTCACTGTAAGAAAAAAGTAAGCTATTCCGTGGCATGCATTTTCTCCTTATCTTGTTATACAGGCTCATATTCTGACAGCAGTTTAAGTCGCATATTAAAGCATTGAATTTCTCAGATAAATTAAATGAATTTTAAATAAGTAAATACATGTCTTAATTTATTGGAATTTTTTACTTGTAATATATGTGCCTCTCCGTTTTATAACATTTCTATTGTCACGATATAATCTCCAAAAACGTTCAGTGAGACAGTTTGGATTTACTGACGCTACGAATAAAGACAGCATATATATATATTTTTTTTTTATAAAACAGCGAATACGGTGCCAAAATACTCATTTAAAGCACGGACCAGAGAGGAATATTTTATACATTTTTATTTTTATTTGCATCTTTGTTAAATCCAAGCCTTGGAAAACGTTTATCATCGTTTACTTGATTTCCCAGCTGGCAGTATCCTTGGATTAATAGTGAAGACAACTGGGCCATATTCACTATGGTTTTGCATCAGCGCAAAGCGTTCCAAACAATACAGAGCGCCGATAAATGGCATTTGCAATCCAGCAAAAGATGCTGCCCAGTTCTGAACCCAAGTAGACCTTTGTGTGGCTTTGTGTCAGAGGGCTGAGGTTGTTACTGTGGCGAATCAGCGAATCATACCCAAAGCCCGATTTCCTGAGCCAGCCAAACCGAGCTCTGTGTAAAAACGAATAGCTACTTGAAGCAAGCATAAACAAAACAATGTGTTCATTTCTCTAAGAGAACACAACACATTGCATGTGTGCTGCAGGACAAAACACACATTGAATGCCTGGGATCAGTGCTTAATTTGTAAAAAAAGAAGTGCTGGGGCCCTCATCTGGAGGCCACCGCAGTTTTCACCCCACATTGCCACTGTATTTACACAACTATTAACCTTCACACTGAAGTCAATTTAGACTGTGGCTTCCAAAGCTTTAAGAAATGCTTGGTGGCCGGGTATTCGTTGATTTAATGCATATTGAGTTAACAAATAACTGTTGCTCTGCTCATCTTTAAGTTACACAAACAGCGCCACCATGTGGCAGCTGTGAGAAGTGCAGGTTCTGGCAATTAAATGCCGGTGCTGAGCGTCCGAAAACACCAGATCAAATTAAGTACTGCCTGGGATCCTTCTGACTATCTAGACATCGAATTCTGTGATGGAAGAGTATGTTTCCAGTGCAAATCCTATTCTAGACAGCACACATTCACCCCTGCACCACGGTGTGAGGCTGTGTCATGTAGGGCAGTTTTTTCTAGCGGTGCAGGGACTGGCAGCAGCAAGGGGCCATTCTAAATAAATATGGCTCTGAGCTGAGTTTCCCCCTTTGCACAACGCAGCGCAGGAAGTTTGGTTTCTGCGTTGTGTTGCATGACTAGTTAGCAAATCTAGACCTGGATGGCAGAGCATCAGACTCCTGCAGCCAGCCAAAATCCACAGTTGAACATTGGACTCAGGTTGCATCAAGCAGTTTTCAAAGACAGTAAAATTGCAAATGAAAGCATTCTCCAATTAATATATTGATTGTTGCAGTATGGCTTACACATATGCATGTGTGCAGGTGAATGAGGAAGTCTGCCGATTGACTCAGCCTGCTATCAGTGCTCAGGTTGCCTGAGTGCAAATGGGATCCAGATGAACGACAAATTTTTGCATGTGCAAACGGGTTTGCGACCCGTTTGCACGTGCAAAAATACCTAAGGGACAGGTACAAACTCTAATTAAGGGTCGTAATTTATTTGCGGCTCGCTAATTAGGATTTGCGACTCGCTATTAGGAAGGGGCGTTTTAAGTGCGTCCATTCTTAATAGCGAGTCTGAGCCCAATTTATGACTGTTTTGTGCATTGCGGTCGGAAAACAGTTGCAATTTACCACCTACTTCAAATAGGTGGTAAAGCAATCGCAAACGGGAAGGGGTCCCCAGGGAATCCTTCCCCTTTGGGAATGCATGGGAAAATATTTTTAGGATCCCTGCCTGCCCTTAAAAAATTAAACGAAAAGTTTTTTTTTTTTTTAATGCATCCCGTTTTCCTTTAAGGAAAACGTGCTAGATTTTTTTTTTAAAACTACGTTATTTAAAAGCAGTCCCAGACATGGCGTTCTGCTGAGCCCAGGAGGCCACCATCTCTGGGAGGGCCAGCCATTCCCAATGCGGTCGCAAATTGCAAGTGGCTCATTAATATCCATTAGCCTCTCATTTTGCGACCCTCTTGGGAATCGCTAACAGTGTCTCTGACACTGTTGTACATCGGCTTTTGCGACTCTCAAATTGCAAGTCGCAATTTTTCACAATTTGCGAGTAACAAAAGCCAATGGTCATACATCTGGCCTTTGGTGTGGCCTGAGTAGGAATTACCATTTTATTGTGAAATCAAAAAGAACTGTCACTTTTCTTTTTGACTAAAGTGTAAGTCTGTGGTGCTTAACTGTATTAACACTTTGGGTGCACACTGTTTAAAATGCAGTTGTGGACTGGCTCAACATGAAGAAGCCACTGGCATGAATTTTTTAGTTTGTTCCTGTTACTCGAACCTATGTAAAAAATTAATATTTTTATCTATATGTGTTCCCCCAATGCCTTTTGATTTTCTGGATATTTACATGAGCCTTTCCTAAGGAGACTCTGGTTTTAAATTGCATTGCTGGACCAAGTTATTACTCTGCTGGCCACCTGGCATTCTATGCCTGGGCCACAGACCCATTTGGGAAGATTAGCCTTCTCCTAGGAAGAGGAAAAGTCAGGGGAAGGAATCTCCCTAACAAGCCTTGTTACGTGTTTCTCACAGGTACAAAGGCACCACAGGCAGATCTACCACTGCTCACTGCAGGGGTTCACTTTGAAGTCTTGGAGAGAAGAAAGCAGTTTTGCAGGGTAAGTTAGGATTGGAGCAATCGCAAAATGCTGTACAGCGTTGTGAGCAAGTCTATGGGCTGCTCTCAATAAATGTGGTCAGGTGAGGAGCTATTATTTGGCACTATCGGGCTGGGTAGGGTCACCCACTTTCTAGTACTCTCCAGCTCTCCTTGTAAACCCTTTACCAGGGGCAGAGACTTTGAGATAAGAGTGGAAGAGAAGATGAAAGGCAACAGACCAACCATGTGGTGTCTGGAGTAGATGGACCCACTCTGGAGTTATATCCTTGGAATCTAGACAACTTTGACCCTAGAACTAGTGACAATGTCATTTCCCACTCTCTTTCAGGATAGGCAGAGGATGACGTTGCTTGGGCCCTGAGGAGAGGGAAACCTTAGACATCTGCGGATAAGCCCTGACTAGAGGTTCCAGGTTAAGGGGTACCTCAGACTCCTGTATGACACATGAGGGCCCTGCAAGTTGGCAGAAGGCCTTTGATCTGCAGAGGGCAGAGAGGGCATGCACTCTGGCTGGAGGGCTTCGAGGGCCTGCTGCTGGAAGAACAAAATCCAAGAGGGAGGCTATTAGGAGCTGGGAGCAAAAGGGAAGGTCCCAAAAATATGTTTAAAATCATTCATTAGGAACAGCAGAGAATTTTAGAGGCATTAAACGAACAATCCTGGAGGCTGAAGCCTGCCAACAGGAGCAAACGTTTACAATTCCCTTGTCAAAAGACCCATCAGGGTCAGAGCTATCCAGGATCACAGAGACCACTCATGGGCAGCCACATCCCACCTCCCATGGCCCTCTGGATCAGGGTGAAAATCAAAGAGAAAGACAGGCATGAAGCAAAAGTATACATCATTTTCCAACCAAATCCTATGTGAAGCAGGCCTGCAAACCATGTGGCTGGTTGTCTAAAGCAAAACTGTAAAAAGATCTGCAGCAAAATGCCTGGTCACATTAGTCCTGTGCAAAACATTAAATTACAATCACATAGCTTGCACAATAATCCATTACACATAATTTGCAAAATATCAGAAATCACTCGTGTAACTTTTGGAGCTGTGGATGACTGATTTGATGTAGAGAATATCTCTTGAGGGACAGGTTTTCTCCTAAAATGTGTTGCAAGACTCATTTTCTCAGTTCACCAATCTCCTTTCCAGTATCTCAAGTGGCTTTTGAATGTGAAATATGCCCATGCAATACTTGCAATCAATTTTCACTTGGGAAAACCTAAAGTGCATTTCGCATATTTCATTTGTAATTTTGACTAATTTTCCTACAATTTCAGGAAACAAATATACATTTTCGCCCTTAGTCCATGCCATGATGGTGGCCATGTCCTGAAAATGGTTAAAATGCTCACTGATCCCCCCCACCCCTCTCCGGTAGTTCCTCTGTACAATTCTAAAGTCACATTACAAAAAGCACAACTAAAAAGGCAGCTCAGACTGCACTCTACCTTTGTGTTATTGGTGGACAAAGTGCCTCCAGTTAGTCTGCACCTGTTAGGCACAAATCTCCTGCGGTAATGATCTGAAGTGCTGTCAGAGACCTTGTTCTCTTCCCAAAGGTTTACAGTCTCTCTCACAAAGGTGGGACTCATTCATCACTAAATCCCTTTTCAGCCTCCGGGGAATTATGGGCAATATTCTCCATTCCCAATACATGGTAATGTCTGTGCTACCAATCAAATTTGATTGGTGGGAGATTTTTCCCCCATTTCCACACAAGAGTCTGGTTAGATGCTGGTCACATTGTGAGCACCAACTTCCTAGGAGCTCTAGCCAATCCCTAGTTGACATTGGACATCCATCCCCATAAAACGCTAGGAGCCAAAGCAAGGACCACCACACCTGTATGAGTGTTATGTCCTGTAAGACCTCTCTCCAGGAGATGCTAATTTTGGAGCAGTGCAAAAATGTGAGATTATGGATCCCTTCTCTCCACAGACCCTACAGAAGGATGTAGACTGCCAGGTAGTCAAAAGATGGTCATTTAATTGGGGAGTAATGCATTAAACCCACTTCTATCCCATCTATGTTGTTGTCTCCTGTAATCATGTAGCCCATGATGTCAACGCAGCCTGATTCACTCAGTTTGATTCTCAGTTCTCTTTTCCATGCAGTCTGAAAGCTCCATTAGGGTTGCATTCAACTGCTTCTGGATCTGATACAATTTCAGTGTCAAATGTTTCTCAGAATCTGTTGCTTGCTGGAGTTTCTCATATGCAGTCAAATACTGAGAGCTCCCACCTCTGGAGTCCTGTTTAATTTATTATAATGGTGTAATCACTCTTTGTTGAGCAAGTTTTCCAACTGGATGCACCAGCCAGCCTCTTGTTGTCTAAATGCCACCTGGTCCATATGCTGCTGCCAATATGAGTTTCCAAAAGATGAGTAAAGGGGGATGGATAACTCGTCAAATCCTTCCGAACTCCCTTCCTGTTCTATCTCTCCTCTGTATCTATGGGAGTTCAGAATGCCAGAACATGGTCCAAAAAGTACCATTGGTGCTCTGATTCTTTTCTGGACCACTCTCACATATATCACAACTGAGGGACACTATAGTAGGTCGCAAAATCCAGGATGAACAGTCACCTGTTTTAGCTGAAAGAAAGCTTTGTTGGAGCCCTACTTTCATCTTCTTACCTCCTCTAATATAATTATTTCAGAGTTTGTGTAGCTTGTTTGATATGTCCCTGGCACATGCACTGAAAATGAGTGGAAGACAAAAAGAATCCTCACCAGGTCCAACATCCTAATAGAAGCTATATGTCAGAACCATGATAGGTGCATGTCATGCCACCTCTCTGCGTCTTTCAGAAAGTTGTCTAATTATGGACAGTAATTTGAGTAACCCTGGGCATAGTTCGCGTAGTAGCGCTACGCGTACCTACGCAAACTGCACTTCGCACTACGCGAGATATGCGTAGCACTACGCGAACTGTGTAGTGCACTATTCGCGATGATTGCACAGTGCCGGATGCTTGTCCGTACTGTGCAATCATTGAAAACGGCATCTTGCACAGTGCGAGCTGTCGTTTTCTGCCGCTCAAGTAGATTTTTACTCGAGCGGCAGCTTTCTCGACGTGGACTAGTAGTTTCTCATCACGCGCGCATACGCAAGCACTCGCAATGAGAAGGCTGCCCTCCGCGTTGAGAATCTCGCCCGGAGGTTTATTTTCCACGCTCGCGATCGGCAACTTGATGTTGCTGATCGCCAATGAGGAAAAAGTCTTGTCTGGATGTCATTTTGCTCACTCGCGGTCTCCAACTTGACGTTGATGACCATGAGTGAGCAAAAATGCCAACTACACGCCGCTACGCGTTTTTGCACTGTGATGCATGCAATTCGTGTGGCGCGAAGTAGCGCAAACTACGCGAGCGTAGCGTAGTTGTCCGCCCAGGGTTAAATTTGAGGCAAACCCCAACTGGAATTTGGGTGTAAGATGAATCATCAAAAATACATATAATATGCATATTATCTACAAAACATAAAATGTCAATTACTAAGGTGGGACTTTGTTATTTTACTCTTTTGATTCTTCCATCCCTTTCACCTTTAGAACAACGAGATTCACTATCTTTTTAACACTTGAGTAATTCCCGACGAATGTGTGAAGTCTTTTAAGATGTGATGTTTTCTCTGATTTAGAACTACGTGGTGTAGGGTGTTGATTCTGAATCTTCATTAGTAATTTCCAGTTTAACACTGCGTATATGGGTTACCCTGACCGCTAATTGAATGCATAATTGCATACCTACTCACATAGGGAATTTAGCATTTAGTATGCATACACTTATGCATGGATTTTACAGGAATTAACATGCAGTACTCGCTGTTTTGTGGGACAAGAAGTTTACCCTTTGAACCACTTAAGAATTTGCATGTAGGATCATATTTGTGACCTTGCTGGTGGTGATGGATAGTTTATGCTATTGGAGATAAAATACTTATGGTATGTATATTATATATGTTTCCTAGCCCTGAGGCAGCTGTAGCAGTGGTGCCAGATGAAGCATGTGTTGGGTACATGGTTTTAAGAAAGAAGAACAATACAGGAACTGATCTTTGATACCACACACAGGACTCCATTTGCACTCCTTGATTGTGCCCAAAAAGAATGTACAGGGACATTGAGGTTTCCTCTAAAATTGAAGTCATTTGTGTGGTTGATCTCTCAGCTTGTTAAAGCACATTAAGGACACTTTATAACCATTAAAACAAGGCGGCTGGGGTTTCTTTTGCAGTATAAAACTCTAGCACCTATTATCAGTGTATAAAACCTATGCTTGCCAGACCGCTCACAACATAGCACTATGTAGCACTAAGGGTACGTGCATCGGCACATGGCAGCCTAAAGTGCGCCAGCGCAGAAATAGAGGAAAACAGACTCATATCTTAGTGGATTTGGCGCTGTTCTGCTCTGCTCCTTTCGCACAGCGCCGTGCAGAAAGATTGTGTGAAAAATGAGTAAATATGCTCCTATAATCTTAATGTGATAAACTATCATAGTGAGAATAGGATTGAAAAGACACATGATGTGCCTACTATCACCATGAAACAAGAGTGGTCTGCGCCACATGTACAAGAGATACTGTAGGCAGATTACTGACTCAGGTGTATACATCATTCTTTCTACAGTCACAAGCATTCACATAACTTTGCTTCATTACCTGAACTGATCTGAAACCATCTATTATGGTCACGTTATTCACATAAAGTCCTTTGTTTAGATATGGCTTGACAACACAGCAGTGTACAAACTTATAATATGAATTGTTTAAAATAGCAATAAAATGGGCTTTGGTCCCCCTTGGGGGAGCATTTTTCTTCCACTTCATGTGATTGGCTGCTTGGTGTACCATTCTACCTCCTATGGAGTGCATGCATTGAAATGCAAAGAAGGGCTATCTCCAAAGGAAAATTAAACATTAGAAACACATTTCATTCCTTGTAGGACATGCACCATAAACAAAATCAATGTTTTTTTGTGTTCTTTTTTCAATGCAGAAATAATGTTTGATTATTTAGTCATGGGGAGCATTCCATATACACGGGTAAACAAGCAGTGCCAAAGCAACAGGCCTGCCTTCAAAATATCAATAGAAGCAAATACAAATGCTGCTGTCATATTTCACACATTAAAAGTCAGACCTACTGGCTTTGCCAATGGTTGTTCTGACTAGGATCAGGCACAGCCTCAAGTGTAGACTCAGCGTAGCTGGGCTTCTAAATGCTTCTCTATTCATAGTGAGTAGTATCCGGGATCAATTGCAAGGGTAGCACTTTAGAGTCAAGTTGGATACAAACCTTTCCTTAATAACTGATTTCTCTATCCATTTTACATGAAATGCCTTTCAAGGTAGGTCAATGGCAGAGCAGAGGCGGAAGAGGTGTATTATTCTTCAAGCACTGTAAACAAGAACCCACAACCCACACAAATGATTGTGCACCATACTGTAATTATAGTAAATGACGAGTGTGTCTGAAAAGCTATAACTAGTTGTGTGCAATAGAAATCTGTGAAGTCCTGAAAAAGCATAACTCAGGCCAAGTCGTGAGCATAAATCTTCAGTCAGAAGATTGATGCATTTTTGCTGAGATTTTGGCTTTTAGTCATTCCCTATGTTACCTATTCCAATTTCCCATTATTTATTAGCTCCTTGTTCATATGCCGTATGCTTAATGACCTTGCTACCTTCCCATCCTGCCTTCATGTTCAAATCAAAGGCCTATTGAAAAAAAGCTCACTGCCGAGGCAGTCCTAGAAAGCATTACAGAAAATCAAATCCCTCACTGACATTTGTCTCCTTTCTAGCAGCCTCACATCCTGACAGGTGATCATTGGCAGAAGGTCTCTGCGGCATAGCAGTGGCGACGAGGCCATCCCGCCGTATCGGAAACCTTTGTGAGGCTTGGCACTGAGCGCTGACATCTCACCAGGTGATAAAATAAAAGACAGAAGAGGTGTCAGTGCAGAAATGTTCCCCTACAGCCGGCTGACAGCAGCAAGGAGAAAATGCTCATTTTTCCTCGAATAAGCTTAAAAGGTTGCAAGGACCTCCCGATCAGTGTGGACAATGTGTAGTGATCATTCATGGCAGATGAGGGCCAACTTTTCTGACCAAACTTTCTAGCACTTAATCAAGAGGCTCCTTAGGATGCAAACTCGACCGCTGCATAATTCAAGTCCTAGGGTGTTGTAATTATAGATTGATTCCGATTTGCATGCATCATCATTCAGTGTTTTTGTTTTAAGCAGTTTGCTTTTCACAGGGGCATTAAACTGGCAATGGCTAAAAGGGCACATTCAGAACAATGGAAGGATGGCCAGAGTGGACTTCTATGACAGTCTGACCTTTAACATTCTTCCACCATTGACTTTCAGCAACATGACAAATCTCCTAGAAAGGCAAATTTCCTGGAATTCAGCGACACCGAAAGAGACTTTCAGGTATCTGCACAGAAATACCCATTTGATGTAAACGATATAATAATACTTGCTACTGTTGTGAGAATCAATATGGGAAGCTCAAGTATGAATGCTGTTTATGATCTTATTGTGAGTGCTGTGTCATAATCAGTGCATAATCCCCTTGCGAAAATAATGTAAGTGATGGGTATCGGGTTGGGTTTTTGGAAGTGGAACCTGTCTTTTGTAACCGTGCTAGGGTACATTATTTCCCTGCACAACACTATTTTGCGCATTCTATGCCTCCAACTAATGCCCTAGAGTAATATCTAGTTAAACTAGCATTGGTAAAGCCAATAGGTCAGGCCTTTCACAGAGCTGCAGTTCTTCAAGATTTTACTAAATGTTCATCTTGAGTCAAAATCAACTGCTAAATAAGTCATTGGCAAAGCTGCAGTACCTCAAGTCATTGCTGGAGGTCCCTCTCCAATGAGAAGCAACGGCTTCCAATGTCGTTTACAAATGTGAGAGTGTGGCTCCAACATAAAAGTGTACATACACATTTTTGCGTCTCTAATAAATTGTGCTTCTTTTCTTTTTTACAAGTAAATATGCCAATGTTGGTGTATGATGACAAGTCAATATATTTTTTTCCACATAAAATGCAGGCACAGAATCAGCCCATAGAGGGCGCTGCACCCCAGCATTGCAGCAAAAGCTCCAGACTAGGAAGTGTTTTACAAAATATATAAGTTCTCCTGAGGTCATGGATTCAATGACCCAGGAGACTTACTGTTTTATTTCTAATGTTACTGGGGAATGGGGCCTGCAGATCGCCATGTAGTCCCCTCAACATAAAAAATTGTGATGCCCCAGCTTTTATTGGGGCATCACCAAAAACAAAAAATGTGTAAATAGCCCTTGTATGGCATTGTGGGGCGTTCCTTGAAGGAGCAGTGATTAAAAAAGGAGCAGCTCTTGCTACTCATTTATTATTCACATTGGTTTCACAGTGCCAACCCAGGACACCCTTAAAAAATATATATATATTGGGCAGGGGATGCACAGTCCCTTTCCCCAAGCCTCTACGGGCCGGGGACCCCATCCCCCTGTCTCTTTTAATAATTAAAGGTAGATGGGCATGTAGACCTCCTCTGGAGTATACTTGGGCTCCAGGGACCCCATCTCCTGGAGCCTTTATATTAAATAAGGGGAGAGGGGTATGCTGCCCCCCACAATATGCTTCCTTGACCGGCTTTGGTCCCCCTTGGGGGAGCATTTTTTTTCCACTTCATGTGATTGGCTGCTTGGTGTACCATTCTACCTCCTATGGAGTGCATGCATTGAAATGCAAAGAAGGGCTATCTCCAAAGGAAAATGAAACATTAGAAACACATTTCATTCCTTGTAGGACATGCACCAAAAACAAAATCAATGTTTTGTTGTGTTCTATTTTCACTGCAGGGACCTTTCTTTTTTCTTTAGGGGGAGCGTGGACCCCTCCCTGTGCCTCCTTGGCCAAGGGGACTCGATTTTATATTTAAATAGGAGGAGGGGCATGCAGCCCCCTTCCTATGTTTCCTTGGCCATGGGACCTCATTCTTGGAGCCTTTCCGTTCTTTAGAGGGACAGGGGCGCACAGCCCCACCATGCACAGTCTTGTCATGAAATCTGTCATTTTAAAAGTTGCAGTGATGTTATCAATGATGTTATAGAGCATCTCATGAGTGATGTAATATGTAGGCCTGGGCTAAATTACCGTTCCGCTCGCGGAAATTGCGATAATTTGACATTTTCGCGTTCCGCGGCGAGCGCGAAAATGTCAAAATTTCCGCATTCCATAGCTTAGCGATAATTTGTTTCTTGCTTGCGCTATAGAATAATAAATTCTTGCGCGCGCGCGATCTCCTTACCTGAATCCCCGCGTTCGCCGACAAGTTTTCCCGATCCGGTCGCGTTCTCCACGAGATGTTGGATTGTTGGTGGCCATTTGCGCTGTCTCGCGACAGTTCGCGCCCGCAGTAATGTCATTGGTCGCGCGATCACGTCTTTGTTCTCGCGATCATGCACCGCGAGAAGAGTGAAAACAAGATGGCCACGCCCGTGAGCAACCGCATGGGTAAGTTGGCGAGCCGCGACCACGCAGAAAATACCGCGAACAGGCGGGAAAAAAACTTCCGCATCTTCGCGTGTTTGCGGAGATTTTTAACATTTTCGCGATAATTTGCGAAAGTCACTTTCGCAAATTCCGCCCACCCCTAGTAATATGTGGGGTAATATGCTGTGCATGGCGAGGGCACAAATTCTAGTTACCTTAGGGCATGAGCTCTAGTTGCTAAAGATAACTATAACTGGGGAATTTCAGCGTTTTTTTTTTTCTGTTTAAAACATTAAGTGGTCACTGAAACTTTCATCAAACCATACCATCACTTTAACATGTGTTTTTTCAGTGAATTCTTAGCTTTTATTTTTAATGAAATGTAATATTTTAGTACCATACGTAAAGCCACCCCCCACTGCGTACAGCCTTCAGGAGTGCATGGTGAGGGTTCAGCACAAAAGCCTGCGACCAATCCCTCGCAGGCAACAAACATCACGGCCAAACTCTATGGTCAGCGGCTGCATTCAACCCCCCACAGGCAGCCAACCCCTTGCCAATCACTGTAGTGAGAACTGGCAATCCTTTTTTCTTTCTTATAAATAATGGGGAGGGAGGCACACAGCGCCCATCTCTAAGCCTTTAGGTCCCCAGGCACCCCATCTCCCGCTGACATTTTATTTAATTAGGAAGTGGAAGGAAGCAGCCCTCCTCCTCAAATCTGTATGAGTCTTCTTTTTTCACTAAATGTGAGGGGGCGTGCTGTCCAGTTCTGTGAGCCAATAGTGACCCTGGGGACCCCATTTAAGCCTAAACATATATTTAAAGGGGAGGGGGCGCATGGAAGTATCTATGTCTATGGAAAGGCAGACCTAACTATAACCACACAGTGGCAACCACCACCGGGTACTATTTCTATATACTATATATACTTATATATTACCCATTGGCTGTTGCCACAAGGTAGCTAGGACTATGTTTTCATAGGCAAATAATTTTTGGGCTTGCTTATAACTTTGATGCCACTTGACGGATCTTCAAGAAACTTTCCCCCCAAAATGTTCTTGCACCTCATCTCCTTTCTGGAAAGTTTCAGGATGATCTTTCAAGGGGGGAATGAGAAACAGTTGGTGTCCCACCAAGTTTTCAACATTCATTTTTCCGAAGGAAAATTAGACACTGCTAAAGCCTAAACTGCTGAACAGAATTGCACCGAATTTGTCATGAAGCCCAGATCTTGGTCCAGAAAGCATGCTTTTTGTGATTTGGTGTAAATTTGTTAAGATGTTTTTGAGAAATTGAGGTGTAAACTATATAGCTATCTAGGGATGCAGAGGATGGGCAGATCCAACAGACCTCTAGATAAGATCTGATTGGCTGCCACATCATCAACAAAGAAGTGGCGGAAACCATCTTAGGACTCATAGACTCAGTCCCATGTCCTAAAAAGAAGCATAAAAATATATATAACGGACCAGGGTAGGGAAACTCTGCCCCCCTTGGCCTAGTTGGGGGGGTGAGTCCCAATGGGAGTGTATATCCGCAAATCTACCTTAACTTTTTTACAAAAAAATGCGTTGGCTTCTGCACTATAAAAAAAAAACACCTGGGGTGGGCCAGGGCTCGGGGGCCGGCGCCTATACATTGATAATGTGAGCGGGGCATGCAGCCCCTCTCCCTGAGCCTTGTACTGGCCAGAGGACCTCATTCTCTGGGGCCACCCTACTTTCGTAAATGGAGGGGCGCACACTGCCACCCTATCCAAGCCTTAAACAGGACTCCATCCCCTGGGGTTGGTAATTTACAAAAAAAGAGGCGTGTGCACGGCCCGACTCCACAACTCCCCAAGCAATTTGGAGGCCCTGGGGACCCCATCTCTAGGGTCACAATGATTTTTCAGGGCCTTAACCTGGCCCAATGGACCCCATCCCCCAGGTTTCATAAGTTATAAAAAAGGGAGGGAGCTTGTGTGGGATCCCCTTCCATCAGCCGATGTTGGGCCCCAGATAGGCATTACCTGGGGCCTGATACAGCTGCAATGACCCAGGGACCCCTTGCCTTGGGACACTGCTGATTTTTACCTGGGAAAGAGTAGGCATACCCTGCTCACACTCTCTGGTGCAGAAAACAGAACTTTGTTCCTGCCTGGCCGGAGCAGCGTGAAATGCTGCTCCTGCCCATACAGTAGCAAAGGACTGATGCTGGCTCCTGCCAGCACCCAGTATGATGCTGGCTGGGGAGTTCCACAAGGGCCCTGAGGCGCTCCTCTCAGCCCCCAACGAAAACAAGCTTGTGGACCCACACAAAAATTACAAAGTGGCCAGCTCCTGCCACAGTGGTGGCTGGGGAGCCAGGCAGGCTGTGGGGTCCCTGGGCCTCCCCTCACAACCCCAAGATGGAAAATGGTGTGGGTGCCGCAGCTGGGCACCGGGGCACCCAATTTTTTTTACCTCCCCCTCAAAAACAGAATACTAAATGAGCAGCAGGAGTCGCTCATTTGTTTTTCACTGTTCAGTCAAGGAGCACCCCACAGTGCACTGCTAGGGCTACTTTGTTTACATTTTTGGATGGTGGTGGTGCCCCTATAAAGCACAGGGGCACCAACAAAAAAAAATTGTAATGTTGTTGGGGGCTGGCAGGATTGCGTCAGTCCCCTAGCTCCAGGCAGCACTAAAAACTCAGTAAGTCTCTTGGGCCATTAAATGCATGACACCAGGAGAGCTCACCATATTTTTTTAATCTTCTAGCTGGAGATCAATGCTCTGGAGTGCTCTGGAGTGAAGAGCTCCAGTGTGGTTAGCTCTGCGGCTGCACTTTGTGGCTCGAAAAATGTTAAAAATAGACTCAAAGACATGTTGATTTTCACTAGAACTCTATTAAATTTGGTTGGGATAATCCAATCACTTTCAGTAAACATTGCACTGTACGAATTAATAAAACGTACTTTTTTTTATACTTATTGGTGATTAAATGACAAAGAAAAATCATATATTTTATATATGTTGATATGTGACCCTTTCATAAAGGCAATAGGCCCACTTTATTTTATCTTTTGATAGTCTGACCCTTCGAAAAAATCAGTAGGTCTGCCTTACATAAAAAGACAACTTTATATTAATCGGTGCACACCTGTGGTAATTTAAGTGCCAAATCCTGAACACACCCCCCACCCCGCTGTGCATGGCTTGAGCACAGTGGGGTTTTTTCACCAGCAGATGGCTGGGAGCAGGACCTGCTCTATGACCCACCACATGCCACACATGGCATTTTGCCATGCGTGGCGTGGGGTTGGCGTTAGGTATGGTAATACAAAATACTTTACTTTAAAAAGGGGTGGGAGGCCCTGTACCAGAGCCTATTGTGGCCCCAGGGACTTCCTCCGCAGGGCCTTTCTAAATTATAGGTAAATATATATATATATATATATATATATATCATGCTCCGTGGGGTGTCCAACAGTAGAGCAGCACTCGAAACCACAGACCGCTTTTTTCCCCATAAAGCATTTATTGGTACGGGCAGTACACACAATCCAGTCCATTAAAAAGCAGCCGACCGCTGCCTGACGCGTTTCGAGATCAACTCTTCCTCAGAGGCAGTAGCGGTCGAAAGAAGGCATGGAGGACTGCAACTTCCTATTATGCTAGATCGTGGGACCTGATTGGTCCGCTCTGAATGAGCACTGCCCGTACCAATAAATGCTTTATGGGGAAAAAAGCGGTCTGTGGTTTCGAGTGCTGCTCTACTGTTGGACACCCCACGGAGCATGATATATATATATATATACATATAGAGAGAGAGAGAGAGAGAGATTTCTTTTTTCTTTTTTCTTGAGAATGGCAGTACCTCGAATCATTACTAGATGTCCCATCGAGTCAGAGGCAAAATTCTCAAAATTCTTTTGCAAGCCTACAATGCTCCACAAACCTGTAGTATCACAAGTCATAAATAGAGGTCGCTCTCGAGTCAAATGCTGAAGACTGGATATTCTTTGATGAAGCTGTAGTACTGCAAGTGATTACTTGGAGTCCCCCAAAAGTGAAATGAAAGTGCTTCAAATGACCTTTACAAAGCTAAGGGTTTAAGGCTTCAACATATGCAGGTGCATATTCACTTTTGCTATTTTAATGATTTGTGCTTGTTTTCCATAATACATAAATTTGCTAAAGTAGGTCCTGCTAATGAGGCAATATTGCAGATTTTAATAAACATCTTTATTTTGATCAAAGTGACTACTATAGATAGGTTCTAGCAATCACTGGCAACTACAAGTACGTTTAAACATCTAATATTGGGGAATATCTTTTGGGTAGATGTACATATTTTCACAAGTAGAATGAGCGCACTCACTCAAAGTGAAGGTATCTAATTGCTGAGGTGGGCTGACCGCGTGTCCTATACAGTGGGCTGTGGCAGTAGAGAGTATACTTTGAGTGACATTTGACCAACCCAATGTGTAAAGAGAGTTATCTAATAGGCCCCGATATGCATATATTTTAAATTTGAATTGTCTGGGATACTTGCGGCTGGCCAGACTTAAAAACTTGGGTCTAAGTGCAATTTGCCTGGAGAATTTGTAAAAGGAGGTACAAATACTGGAGGCAATTTTCTCCATAGCTAAAATGATCATCAACTCTCGAGTAACTCTGACACAGGTTAACAGACCCTGTAAAACTGGGTCTAGGCCCTCAACTGCATGGGAAGACAATTGGTACTATTCGTCACTGTACAATTTATTTAGAGTATGATTTCCATGTGTTGTTAGTCTCAAGTGTTCTCCTGGTCTCTGCAGTCTGCTTCACAGTCCACTGATAAAAAATGGCATGTGAGGTGTGAACTGTCCCTGTGGTGCCAACACATGTCTCCTCTGCCTACACCTACCTCTTACATCATATTCTCTCAGAAGAATTAGAAACAGAAAAGATGAGAAAGTATAAAGAAATTAAAAATATAAAGAAAAGTATAAAGAAAAGAATGTAAAATTCATAGACGAAGGGTGTTTACCACAAAATGATAGTAGTGCCATGCAGATTATGGTGACAGCCCACTAGATTACTTCCACTCATTTGTAATTGCCCGACCATAACTGTGTCCTCCCAAAACGTAGATTCAAAGAGGGGTGCCGTCATGATACGTGTGACTTTGCTATGATTTTTAAAAACAACAGTGTTGTTTAGGCCAGCTGCCTATATCTGGGGCACTTTATTTTGAAGACAGTGAGAATCTATTCTACTGTCAATGTCTTCATTATTATACTTCAAGGCAGTGGAACTCCAGCCTGTGGACAATGTCTGTGGTACATTTTTCCAAAGACGGTGAGAAACTATTCAGCTCTCATTGTCTACGTTGTCCTACTTAAAGGGAAATGAGAATCTCAATCGTGGGTAATGTCTGTGGAATTCTGTTTTAAAGGCAGTGGGACTTTAGTCTGCTTTCAGTGTCTGGGTTATTCTTCTTCTTCAAAGAAAGTGGGAATCTAGCTTAGAGATAGAGTCTGCTGAACTCTGCTCTAAAGACCGAATCTATTCTGCGTTCAGTGTTATTCTTCTTCAAAGAAAGTGGGACTTAAGTTCGCAGATAGAGTCCGCTGAACACTGTTTTAAAGACGAAAGGGCACATGCATCATTCTAAATACCGGTCGCAAGCGAATCTGCCCCTTTTGCGAACTGTATCTTTCGTTTGGGATGCATCAACTCAAATGCATATTCTCAATTTGAGTAATTGCAAAATTTGTGATTATTTAAATTGTGAATGCATTTAGGGACTCGCAAATTGCAATTTCCTAAATGCAATGCATGATGCAATTTTAAATTGCGATTTCGCAATTAGGGATCGCTAATTACCATCAATTTAAAGTTGATGGTAATTTGCGAAAACTTTGAAACTTTTTCAAAGTTACATTTTACACACTCACATGCCCTTGGGGCATGTATGTGCGCAACATGTGGTCACATGGCCATTTCAGGGGGTGCATCAGGGTGTCCTTTTGGCAACTTTGCACCCTTGAAATTGCATGCACAATTTGCAAGTACTTATTTGTCATTCGCAAATTACGCATACGATTCCCATTCTTTCCTATGGGCCTTTAGGAATGAATGGGAAGCTATTCCTTAATTGCGATTCACAATTTGTGAGTCCCAATTAAGGAATGTGTAGGAATCGCAATTTATTTTTGATTCCTACATGCATATGAAATTGTGATTCCTAAATTGCGATTCCTTAAAAATCGCAATTTAGGAATCGCAATCCCTTACTTTGATGCATGTGGCCCTAAATCTATTCTGCTTTCAGTGTCTGTGTTATTTTAAGTTAAAGAAAGAGGAATCTGGCTTGCAGACAGTGCCTTCAGAATTCTGTTTTAAAGACCGAATCTATTCTGCTTTTAGTGTCTATGTCATTCTACTTTAAAGAAAGCGAGAATCAGGCTTGCAAACAATGCCTGTCGAACTCTGTTTAAAAGTGTAGATAGTGTCTGCTGAACTCTGTTTTAAAGACTTGGGGGCATATGTATCAAAATCCGTTATTGCGATTCTCAAATAGTGATTTTTTGATAATCGCTATTTGAGAATCGCAAAACGGGATGTATTTAAAAATTCGCAAATATTTTGCGATTTCTTGTTATTCCTTAATTGCGATTAGCAAATTGCAAAATCGCAATTAAGGAATACCTGGCCCATAGGAATGAATGGGAAGTCATTCTCAATTTGCGATTCGCAATTAGAGAATCGCAAATTAAGAATAATTTCAAGGGCACCCTCATGCACCCCTGAAATGAGCATGTGTGCGCATATGGCGCACATACATGCCCTAAGGGCATGTATGTGCGCCACATGGCACTTTGAAAAATGCCAAAAAGTGCATTTGTCAAAGAAATCGCAAATTACCACCAACTTGAAGTTGGTGGTAATTTGCGATTTCTTAAGGCGAAATCGCACAACTTGGGTGCTTGTTACATAGCATTTAAGGAATCGCAATTTGGAATTCCTTAAATGCTTACGCAAAATTAAGGAATCGCAAAATGAGCGATTCCTTAATAATGCGATGCGAAAATGGCTCATACATCGCGTTTTGCGATTTTGTATTCGCAAACGCTGTTTTTTTGCGAATCGCAGCGTTTGCGAATACAAAATCGTTTGATACATATGCCCCCAACTCTTTGCTGCTTTCAGTGTCTGCATTATTCTGCTTCAAAGTGGGAATCTAGCTAGATCCTCGCCTGCACAGTGTCTGCAATACTTTCATAGACAGTTTATTTCAAAGCTGCTGCAAGTGACCCGTTTTTCAGGATACTGGGGGGTAGGAACAGCTGAGCCCATATGCATGCCAAGGGTCTGGCTGCAATACCCCAATGGGGACTCTCTCCTAGGACCTCTCTTTCTGCTCTTATATATGGCGTCCCCCATTAACAGATGCTGTTGACTTCCCTCCTAGTAACAGAGCGGTGCCTCGTTGAGAGCAAGGAGTTAAACTCCCATCACTCCATCCAGGTATACAAGATTTATAACATTATAATACAGGTCTCTCTCTTGCGCTGAGGCATATCTCCATTCCTGGTCTTTCCCTGATGTTAGCACACAAACACAGTTATCCATCACTTCACGCTGAGGTTAATTTACATTTGCAATTCCCAGCCCTGAGTTAGCATTCTGGCAGCAGCATTACATCAATACACTTCAATTTCAAAGAGAACAACATCCCACTGGGTAGGAAAGTGGCGGCGATCATGCTCTTAGTTCAGTACAATTACCCTTAGGTCGGTCTTTATTGAATTAAACTCAAAGCCTGCTCTTTTCCAAAACCTGATAGAAAGTAAGAGTCAAACAGAATACTGATGGCTTGTCCGTCTACGAATCTATAGCAGAGCATCTCAAAGGGGAAACGGCATTTTTATGTTCCTGTGGAAGGCCTATTTAATACGAGCCTTTTCAACACACAAGTAACTTGACAATGACCGCAGAGAGAAGTGTGACACAAACACTCCAACAAAATAGCAACCATGTGCAAAAAAACAGAAGTGAAAAAAATGAAGAACCGAGCTTTAAAGATAAAATTGTTTCCATCCCTGCATTGTAGATTGATACATTAAAAGATACATCCATTCCGTATACTGCCCATTGTGAACTTGATTCCCTTTCAAAACTATTTTGCAACAATAGCGAATCTCTTTTGTGTACCCTATATATAGAGTCACATGTCAATAAACTCTTTTATTCCACAGGAATCATTCACTCAAACCTCTCTCATACATCCAACCATGCAACGAGGTCTGTTATCCCCTTCAGCGCGGCGCGAATTACCGCGCTGTGCTGAAGGGTTCGTGAGCGGGCGGGACCGTGACGGAGTGGTTCCGTCATCCACACAGCGCAACCGTCGCGCATGACGGAACCACTCCGTCACAAGCATCGAAGGGATTAAATGCAAAAAGTCTCTTCTTTATTATAGTAGTGCAGTTATTAATATCTAAAATATCATAATACAATAATATCTCAGAGACAATCTAAAATGTCATCAAATTAAATACCATCAAGTGCAAATCTCGGTTTAGAAAATCATAATGTCCTACTAAAAAGCATTGGTGCAATAGGCCTTTGTATTCTGTCCTTATCCGACATTACGTTCTCTTGAAATACCCAAAGAATAATAAGTAATATATGGTTTTTCATCAATGGAATTCAGTCAATACATTGATATAGAAAAATATTAAAAAGGGAATCAATAAGAGAAGGGGGCTATTTTTTGTAGGATTTCTCTGTTTTCTACTTTGAATTTATCTCGACCGACAAACTTTCAGCGCTCTGAGACTAGTTACATTTACATGACACCAATGTAACTGATTTGAATAATAGAAACAGTCAACTAATGTTAGACCCAGTTATTTCCAGCTGGCTGGAACGCATCAACGCCAGTCAGAATCCACCATCCTAGATAGGATGAGTACGATACATGTGTCAAATAACCTGTGCTTACCCTTGGGTAGCATGGCACCGAGCAGTCAGGCTTATCCACAGGGCTCAAGTGTAAAGTATTGGCACAACACCACCCTCACAACACACTGCTTATGCCACAAAAAGACTCTACACTGTATGTATAAAATACTGGTCTTTGTATTACACACACATTGAAATCAAAATGAGATACACATTATATTTACATGTTACAGTTATATATGCAATTGTCAAACTTTCCCATTAGCAGCAGTACAGCATGAACATATAAGCTGGATTCGGAGGTAGACAAAGGCTTGTGACCCAGGAAGCTTGAGTGCTTCCAAGTATGATGGAATGTTTCCCCTTAAGTGGAGGTGCGAGCTGCTGTAGCTCCTGGCAACCAGTCTTAGGTGCCCACACGGTCCAACAAAACCCCTTGGTCCTATCACGATGTTCTACACAACAAAGTAAATTGTGTTGTGGATCTGATGAGAGGGAGCCAGTGACCTCAGTGAGAGGGCGTGATGTCAGGCACTGTCGGTCTCCCAATCTGCAGGTAGAAGACAGTATCAGCTCCCAGCTTAGGTCCCCCAAAGACCCTCGGACACCACACGCTCCAGAGTGCTAGCTAGCACAGGTCCACTGGCTGTAAGCAAGGGTCCCTCAGACTCTGCAAGTTTCCCTCGCACTCCTTCAACTCCTCACGTCCCAGCGCCTCAGGTGGGTTGCTTATCTTTACGAGCACACTCCTCTGCAAAGTGTGATGACGGTGTACTTATGGACGGTCCTCGTCATAACTGATGATCACTTGCACCCAGTTTCACCACATCATGTGCGGTCCTTATCATCTCGTGGAAACTGAGAGAACTTTTGTGTCCCTGGGATCTTGTGGACAGGAGGCCAGCCCCTGGGGAGTACTTAGGGACCCGGGCCAGGACAGTTGGCTGCAGGCCAGCAATGTCCTGGCAAGATCCACCAAGCGATAGCTCCCTTCCTGGAGCACAACAAGCTCCAGGTCATCACATGTCTGCGGATAATCCAGTTACAGTCTCTCCTATCCTAATGATTCCTCCCGTTGATGTCCCAGTGTCGAACCAGTGTAGTATGGCTTCAAATCCAAAAGCTTTTCTAACTTCGGAGGCATGAGACCCCGTAGTTATACCCACACTTGCCTTTGTAGATATGATCAGTTCAAAAGGCCACTTTTGAAATGCACAGGCCCTCTCTAAATGTTGTCCTGTCTGCCTTCCTACCCTGGGAGGTTTGATCAGTATCTTTAGTGAGGCCAAGACCCTGCGCCTTGTAATGCAGATGACAATTCCACCCCCACATACCCATCCGAGAAAGGCCCCTCAGAGTCAGAGATCTGCAGTTTCCCTTCAGCCCCTAGTTTATGGCCTTCTATCAGGAATGTACAGATGCACCTCCCAGCACCCAGATGTGAATTGGACACAGGCCCACAGGGCCACAGACCCATGAGCATTGAAATTCCCACTTTGCCAAAGAGACATTTCCACATATGTACTGTTGGATCCACTCACACTACCGGAGAGGATTCGCCACTACGAACTTATCGATGTCAAACACGATAGTGCTACTGTTCTGCCTATAGAAAATACTGCTCAATAGCCTTTCCCTACATTCCCCCGTGCTAATCCAATTCGAGAAGTAGGCCCCATTGTACTGAACATACCATCTAATGCCATTCACAACCCTTGCATGTAACACATACAAGCACGTGCCCTACCTCTACCCGACACCACATCCTGCCCCCAGGAAGAATTCCGATACAGACATGCAGAACCTTGGCACTTAGCTTCTTAAATGATAAGCCGAGTGTCAGTAAACTGCGCACATAGGCCCCACCAGGGCAAACCTGTGGCATGATCAATGAGTCACCTCCATGGATGACACAACCAGTGCTGCAGGCCCACGGAGGAGCCTTCCAGGTAAATGCCCTTGGTATATGTCTTACGCCTAGACAAGGGACTAACAGCTAACTCGAATCAGCCAATCATGAATACACCAATCACCATATGCTAAGCACAGTGCTTTGGCACTAAATGGCAGTGTCAAACGTGCTCAAAGTCCTAAGACTAGCACTGAGATCAGTGGAAAACGGAGAAAGAGAAAATCAAAATGTCGAGGGAATGCACCCAAGAAAGAGCCATTTCCAACAATTACTAATACTTCTAATGACCATCACTTCTACAAACCATTACTTCATTACATGAACCTTATCATGGTTTGGTTTCAGGGTCTAAATGGATAGGACAAAGTTAAAATGATAAATCTGCTCAGCCTCTGCTACAATAGGTCGAGAAGACTGCCAGAGTATCTGTACTGGCCTTGGTTGAAGTAATAGCCAAATTAATGTTGCGTGAAGTGATGACGAATATCTGGCAGCAAGTTCTATGTAAACATATGTTGTGCTTGTTAATGTTCCTTGAGTCAGTACAGTGAACAGTAGGTCCCAATAGAAAAAAATATTTAAGAACGCACAGAGTTAAATGTCATCAGGCATTAATACAATCATACTCAATGTATTTGTGATCAATAATGTTTAATCTTATCGATCAGCATGAAATAATCATGATCCAGTAATTAATCTGGTAAACAGTGTATCACAGATGTGCCCCATTTAAGAAAGGAAATGGAAGAAGTTATGTGCACTTAGTGAGGGTTGAGAAAGTGAAAGGAAAGGTAGTGACAATATATCCATCACAACATGGTTTGGAAATACAAAATGGCTTCATTCAGCCTTTTAGTTAAATGATAACACAATACATGGCCATCGTTTGAAACAATGCCACAGTGAAAAAGAACTGTTAGCCAAACTGGCACAGGATGGTAATACAGTTGACGTTTCGACCCCAATTAGGAGTAGTAGGTTGCATATGTCCTTACAGCGGGGTCTTCCTTAGGACTGGGTGTGGGGCACCATGCGCCACCCTGATCTGGATGGTGAAGATGTAGTATATGGGCCCGTAGGCTCCAAACGCAGAGAACGGGTTATAGCACTTTTGAAGGTTTCCTTCAACAGAGACGGACGCACGCAGACTGTGACGAGATTAGAGGCACCCGAGGGGCTTCAAAAAGGTCGTGACTTTGGTCCTGCCTTTGAGTTATATTGGAACCTTTGAATTCGCTTGGGCACAACCATTTTAATTCTTGACATAAGAGGTGTCATTGAAAGGGAAGCATCCCTATTTCATTTATTAAAAGTGCCTATGACCCGCTCTCTGCGTTTGGAGCTAATTGGGGTTGAAACTTCGACTGTATTACCATCCTGTGCCAGTTTGGCCAACAGTGCTTTTTCACTGTGGTAATGTTTCAAATGATGGCCATGTATTGTGTTATTATTTAACTGGGACTTCACCGACGCTGGTGCTTCTTCAAAGCAGAGCCGTTACTGGACGTGAGTGACTCCCGAATCCATCGACACCGCACCGTTGTAAGGAACCGACGCCTCGCCACCACTGTGACGTCACCTCCCCGACACAGAAAGGAACCGATGTCTCACCTACCCTGCACCGTAGTAAGGAACCGAGGCTTCACCTTCCCTGGGTTTGCAAGGAAACCGATGCCGCCCGGCACCAACGAAGCATCACCTCCCCTACGCCGTGCACAGTCTTTGCTTTCATCGTTTCCAGTGTACTGTTCTTTGGGTGTCTGATTAACTCTGCGCCTGATGCCGCGCACCTTGTGGTCGGCGCTGTACTTTGGGATTTTCATCTGTCACGACATCCTAATACCTCCGTGTGGGGTTATTTGTTGATACTGACTTTATTTGAGTGAAAAACCTATTTGTAAGGATATCTTGATAACTGTATTGTGGATTTTAGTCATTTGCTCTTGCTTTGGTTAAAGATTACTTATTTTTCTAAACTAGTGTGGTGTCCATTTGTAGTGTTTTCAGTGTATTACTGTATGTGTTCACAAATGCTTAACACACTGCCTCTGAGATAAACCTTTCTGCTCGGGCCAAGCTACCAAGGAGCTGAGCAGGGGTTATTTTAGAAGCGTATTCCCCTTACTCTGACTAGAAGCAAGGGTCCCTATTTGGACAAAGGTACCTACCTCTGCCAACTTGATACCCCCATTTCTAACACACATCATCACAAGCTGAGAAAGGCTACAGACTGATATGGTGACTGTTAGAAATGACCATCTTTTGAGTGGTATTCCCCCAGATTTTTGCCTTCTGTAGCTGAACCAGTTTGCATCGGCATTAGGACTCTGTGAACTTTGCCCCTGATAACCAGGGATAAAGTGCTTGTGCTCTCCCTTCCAAACTTCCAAATTGGCATCCACCTAACTGATAAAATTAACTTACTTAAAAGTCCCAATTATATAGTACTCTGTCTACCTACGACCTGTAAATTAAATGCTACAAGTGACTGCAGCACTCATTGTGCCACCCACTAAAATAGCACTAACAACATGTTGCAGGCCTGTCACTGCAGCCTGTAGTGCAGTTTTAAAGTGCCATTTCAGCCTGGCTACGTCCGAATCAGGTCGAAACCTGTCTCGGGCTGCTTGTGTTTTGGTTCAGAGATGACATGGATTGTCATTTGGGCTGGACTTTTGCTGTTGGAGCAGGGTCAAGACTGATTTGCATATAGCTGAGTCCCAACTGAGGTGGCACAGTGGGCAAAAGAACGATGGGTTAAAATGCTACCACAAGCAATTGCCAGTGGTTAGACTTAATGCAAGCATTCTTTGCATCATCTTCTGTGTGTTTGATGTACTCAAGCGGCAAGACAATGGCCAGACGTGGGTCCCGTGCTGACTGTGCTAGCAGAACTAAGCAACATCTGACTGGAGAGCACCAATCCAGGCGAAACAGGTCTCGGGTTACTGGTATTCTGGTTCATGGAGGACCAGAATTGAAAGTTCGGGTGGACTGTTCCTACTGGAGCATGGTCAAGATTGATATGCATATAGCTTGTTCCAAGCTGCGATTGTATGGATGGCACAAAGAGGGATGGGTTGAAACGCTACCACAAGCAAATTGCGAGTGGTTACACTATGTGCAAGCAATCTTCCCATCCTCTTTTGTGTGTTTAATAAAAACATTTTTCCAGACCTACAAACTTCCTTTTTAATACTTATGAATCATTCCAAGGTAGGCCGTAAATGTCTATAGAGCAGGATGCATAATACTTATACTAATAGTAGGACATGTGTACTTAGGTGTTACATATCTTGTCAGTGAAAAATCTTCAAAGTGGTTTTTCACCCTAGCAAGGATGGCTCTCCCATAAAAAAACACTGGGCTACATTAATACTCCTTATAATGCATAACAGTTTGGTACTAGCTAGAAAAATTATTCAATGACTCATTGGAATGGTAGTTTAAACCGCAACCAAGTGGTCAAGTCGGATTTTAAAATACTATTTTGAAAATGCCACTTATAGAAAGTAGGCCTTTTCTTACCTAAGCCAAATGTGCCTTTATGCCAGTGTCCAGGGTCACCTGACAGTTAATGGCACTTCTATGGTGTGGTGCATATTGCTCCCTGACAGTGGGCAAAGGACACAGATGTGGAGAGGTGAGGGTCTTCCTGACAGCAGGGCTTGGGTGGGGCTGTGCCTCAACCATGAGTAATCCTGGGTGTAGTGGGCATAGTGGGGCTACGTGGAGCATCGCGTAGTGCGGCCAAATCTACGTACACTCGCGCACTCCGCGTAGCCCCACTACGCGCCGCCTGCCTCCCGCCCGCCCTCATTTTAAAATAATTTTAACAATTTTAAAGTATGAAAATTCCTTACCTGAGGTGCGGCGTCCCGGGGCTCCCTCTTCCTGGTGCAACCGCAACTTCTTCCTCACAAATGCGCTCTAGAGCAGTGATTTTTTAAAACTTTTTTGTCTAACCCACCATCTTCCTGAAGTAAACACATGTTGGTTGGGCCGAGAATGTTTTTGCGGGACTCAGGTCAAAAAATTGAAGTAGGGCTCTTCAGAGATCGAGGACATATTTCTAAGTTTGAAAAACAAGTCCGCAGAGAAAGAGAAATATGTCAGAACTAGCATCTGGTACCATCTGGTTGTATTAGCCACGCTAGCTGCCTATCTGTCATTAATAAATAGGCAGCTTTGCTATAAAATCTATAAATAAATTAGACCTTGGTGAAACTGAAATTATGCCAGCGTAATTCACATAATTTGGGAAATTTTGTGTTACGCTGTTTATGCTAAATTCCCCCAAATTACGCCATTATGTCACTCAGAGTAATTACGCATGTCACAATTTGCAGTACGTATGTACAGTGATTGCAAGCGAACTCCAACGTGAGTGGCTGTTGTTCTTAGTTCTTTCATTTAATGCATTTCCATTTCAGGATAAAATATGTTCTCAAGTGATGGATTTGTATTCCGCAAACTCACATGTAAGTGTGTTTTTGCCATAGGGAATTACGCGACTGTCACACACCACTAAAATAAATGTTGCAGAATAAGCGCTTGGTGAATAATGGTCTTTCAGCTCCTCCAGAGTCTGAAGGACATGGCTGTCTCTTCATACAATGCAGAAGTATTTATATTTTCTCACAATTGTTCTACAAAATTTTGAATATTGATGACTACTTGTAGAGCTTGGCAGTCGACCTGTGTTAGAATTTCTAAGATCTGCTGGTCAGAAATGAAGCACAGCGGTGCATCTTATTTTCCCACAGCAAATCCAGCTTCTAAACTAAAAAAATAAAGCATTGCAACCTGCCTGATTCCTCTATAGTTTCCTCACATTAATATTATATTTTTTTCAAACGAGTGAAGCGAATGATCAAATCCCTCCTCATTTTTACAAAAGCGATGATCATTTAGGATTTTTGAACACATGTTATGAAACATATGACACCATGGCTAAGAGTTATTGCTTTTTAGAGGCATTCCTGAAGGGGCCAATGCACCCTCATTTCTTGGGTGTCCTTGGCGGATCCCTGAGGTCCCATCTCTAAGGGGGTCCACGCCGCAGTTTGAAGATCTATGTCCAAGAGGTTGGCTGGATGGGTGGGCCACCCCTGCAAGTACATCCACCCACATCAATGTACGTGAACCCCTATGTCCGAATGCGTCACAACCGAGTGGCACAGCTCAGATGGTCAAAGTAATACAACAAATTTCTATGTAGGGATTGAAAAGCCTGGATCTGGATCCCCTGTCATAGCCGATGCCTTGAATGATCACCCGGCTTAAGTTGTCCGCTGAAAGATGAGGTGGAATGCTGTAGAGTCTGAAGTGTGGGACACACACAAATCGAAATTCAATCAGTGCCTCTGGTATTTATCATTTATAAGCTCCAGCTCCTGTTAGAATAGTGACAGATTCACACCAAATCCTGACTTCACAGTAAAACAAAGGAGCTGTCAAACAGCATTAGAGATCAGGCTTGATGCCGCTGTGCCTGAACAACAGCCGGGGGATTTCTTCAGACTGATGTGCGAGGATTTGCATTATGCAGTAGTTTCAAAGAAGAAAGACAGTGAGAAATCCTCGCTGCAAATGACCCAAGAAGCAATGGCCAGGAGATCAGGGATGAGAAGGCCACTCTGTATGTCCTTGGACTGTGGAAAGGCAAAGGTTAGGTTATAGCTTCCCTTTGACTCACCCCCCCCTTCTTCAGTGTCTTCCCTTCTTACTTTCTCCCTCGTTTTATTTCATTTCATTTTCACCAGTCAGATGGTTTCACCATTCCTCTCTTTTTCCCTTTCTATCCACTCTAGAAACCGTGATCTTTTAGGTTTCGGGTAATATTATAAGAGTACTAAAACATTTTATCTGAAACAAATGGACCAGAAAGCTCTTAAAGTGAAGCTTTTTTTAAATTAAATGTTTTTGAACAGTGAGTCTTTACATTTAATGACTTCTATTTATGTTGGTCTGGTTTGTTCTGCCTGCATCATCTCCCTCGTCCACCACTTCTCCTCTAATGCAAACAGACGCCCACAACACATTTCGCCCATTGCTGTTTACAAACTACACCTCTAAAGTAAGCACAAGCCTAAAGTGTCAAAACAAATTTAAATATACTCCAGCCAGCCTTGACAAGCACCACATATGGGCACTTAAAGGTACTGCAGGACACTCCCATAGAAAACAGCGGAGGCAGGAAAATAAAGCAACCCCATACAAGAACTAATATTAATATATATACTTTTTCTCTTTTTGTGGGGGGATACCCCTCAAAACTCCCATTTTGTCACCTATTTCACTGGGGAGAACACCCCAAACACCCCTGTTATTAAATACCCTTACCACCCTATACACCTACCCTATACACCTACCAGCCTTGAACCCTAGAAAATTACCTTACCACAGTAGGACCCTACCCAACCATAAACCCTAAAATACCTTTCCCACTATATACCCCTGAAACCTAAAAACACCTATAAAACCCAATAGCCTTCCTCACCCCTAAACCCTAAAAATCCCCTTTCCTCCCGATGCCCTTACCCACCCTTACACCCTAAAAACACCCTTACAAACCTATACTCTTACCCACCCCTAAACCCTAAAAATAGAGTTACAACCCAATCCCCTTATCCACCCTTAAGCCCTAAAACTACCCTTACCCTAGCCTACACCCTAAAAATCTAAAAATACGCTTACCAATATATATATATATATATATAATACTTATCTTAAATTAATGAAATTATTTGGGAATTTAAATTTCATATCAATGATAAAAAGCTATGTGTTGAAAAATTTAATAATCTATTTCTTATTTTCAAAGTTAGTAAAAACCTGAATTAGGAAATAAGTAAACTTTTATATGAAAAATACAAATTACTTAAATACATAATTTTAACGAAATGCACTACATAATGAATGAAAATAGAAAAGTTAGTGAGGATAGGATTTTTAAAAAAGTGTTTAAAAAGTATTATTTATAATTTAAATTAAATTACAAACTAATTTTTTTAATATAGATTTCATTTGATGACATAATGTGCTGTACAATTATTTTTTATTATTCTGCATTAAAAACAAATTAATACAACGAATTTACATTTATATTTGAAAATAAACTATTCTAAATATTGTTTTATTAAGAATAATAAACTTTAATCATTTTCCCTATACTTTCCCACCATGATGGATATCTCTACCAACGTGTTCTAAGTTACTTGCAATAAGTTGAAACTCATAAATCCTGTTATAGGAAGGTCCACTTCATCATGTGAAGAGGTGCAGACATGTACATCTAGTCTATGAAATGTAAATGCTAAAAAAGTGTAGACACGCTCCTAGATGTAGTACATGTGTGTAAAATACATTTGTATATTTATCTTTGTGAATATGGCCTGTGTCGAATTTCTTGCCAGAGGACCTGACATGCCAACTAGGTAGGATACTGATTATTTGCCCCTAAGTAGGTAAGCTAAGTGAGCAATGGAAAATCTATTTTGATCAAATAAATTCAGTGATCACAGACTATTTGCATGAAGACATAAATCTGATAAGAGTGGTGGAGTCAGTAGAATGTCTGAAGGCAGGTGTTCACAGTTACCAAAAGCCGATATCTTATATCATTTTTTGTATGCATCAAAGAATTAAAAATAAGGGGTAGACCAAAAACAGCTCTCAGAACTTTCTATGGTTAGCCAATGAACGTCATCTAACATTCGCAATTGCTCTGCTTGGCTCTCAATGGATTGTGGGACAGAAGCGCCTGCAAATTAGTAAAAACTGCTTTAAACATAACATAAAATACGGTAGAATGTGGTAAGAACCATTGCTGTTCCTTTAGGCATCATTTACCAGAGCCAAGAAACCTTATCCAAAAACAAATCACGTCAAATATTCTATAAAGTTCTTTTGTATAGTGTTGTTTTTATGTTTTTCCGGATTCAATCACACTTGTGTCTACAGAAATCTGTGAGAAATGAGTCCTCTCAGAACACAACAAACTCTCTCAAGCACTGGAAGGAGTTCAGGAAGGTGTCTTTCGGAAAAAAATTATTCAGAGAATAGTCAATCTCAATTCCAGAACTGCAATATCCATGCTATCATTTCCTGCTCTATGTGCCCATTTTACTACACAACAGTTTATTTCCTCCTAATTGTGCAATGAATTGCGATTGGTACAGATTCTCTTCTTTTAACTCAAAAGCAAGACTCGCTCAAGTTTTCAAACCAGAAGTAAAACTCAGGGGTCTTGACAGACTTATGCCAAGATGTAGGACATATCTGGAAAGAAGTTGTGGAAATGGCTGTTTGGTGGGAACATCACTGGCAGCCATTCCTGTGATATTTTGAGCGTCTGGAGATTTTGGGGATCCTTCAATGGAAACATTGTTTCACCGCTGATTTCAACTAAAGGGCAAAGCTCCTGAACACCATTCCAACAGGTACTGGGAACTGGGTTGCATCGCCGGGATACCTCTTGTTCACCATCCTGCAGCTTCTGGGAATTACTAGAAATAGTTGTAATGCAAACACAGTTTCCAGAGAATGTATTACAGAAAATTTCCAACCATGGAGCATTAACAGAAGCTACAAAATTATCTATTATATTATATCATATGCTTCTACCACACTGATAATATGCATTCATGCAATATTTATTAACCTGCTTGGAAAGCAATAATGCGCTTTACAAAGAGAGTAGGGAGAACAGTTCATGACTGCATATATTAGAAGGGAAGGCGGCGCGTTTGGGGTCATATAGCCTGGGCTGGGGGTGTTCTTTGTTGAGGTTTAATGAGATACACATTGAAGATCTTAACTCCTCTCTGAAGAGAATAATAGATGAGATGAAAAATTAAAAAAACTAAGCATCGTTTTAAGGATGTGTGAAGTCGCCATTTTTTCCTCGCATAACTTTTTGGAAATTACATGAACCTTTGCAAAATTCACTAGCAGGGTCTTAGGTGAAAAGTAAATGCAAGGGTTTACCTTTCTTTTCAAATTCAAGCATGATTCCAACATGAGACTGGATTGAGTGGAAAATGTCTCGTGGACGATTTACCCACTGTTCCTCACATTAACATTATAAATTCTTCAAATGAATGATGCAGAGGAGCAAAAACGTTCTCATTTGTGCTTTCCGATTTCTGAACACATATGAAACTGACATGTTGCAACATGGCTACCGGCCTGTTTTTCCTTAGATGCACTCCTGGCTGTTCTAATCACCCTCGCAGTCTCGTGAGATTTCACGCCTCCTGAATTTTGCAGGCGTTAACCATATTTTCACTTTGTAAGTAATTTATGACAGGACACCACCTTAGCTTGATCATGTTTCTGCGTCTGCAGAAGAGATTTCCTCTGGCAGACTTGTGTTTGGCCAATCAGTTGTTTATCTGCCCTGTAAGCCCTTCCTGTGCATAGGCCCCTGGGCACAATATAACAGATCAAAAGATACACTGAACGGTACATATATACGAAGCATAAGCGAGGTTTAGAATGCATAACATGGTACATGTGTCACTCCTCAGAAACCTTCTTAGCAGTCTGGGGATGCAGCTCGACCTGCCTGAGAAAGAACCAATCCCGGGTGGACCGGAGGGGGCGCAGTACTCACTTGGAGAGGGCCAGGCCATGCTTCGTCAGCTCTTCGTTCAGATCAGAAAGTAAAATGCCGGCTTCCACCGTCACCTGCTTCGCCTTTTTATCCACCTACGAGGAATCAATATGGCGGATTAACTACGTCAATAACATCACAGGAGCCATCACATCAGCACTGGTGCACGTAAGGCGCGCGGACTCCCAGCCTGCCATGGTTGGAATTGCTTAGTTTGTTCCTGATTTAACACATGCTAGGCAGCCTTTCTTTTACGAACACATTACACCGATGTTGCAGACATAACGGGGCTCTATTGGTCAAAATCACCTCCATATGATCAATATCAGCGCCAAGATACCCTGGTGGGTGATAGCGCACTTTACAAATATACATAATATAAAATAACATAACAATATCATTAAAATATGGGCTGGTGAAAAATCGACTCAATTACCTATTGCAAATAATCGACCATGCAGACATTCCTTGCTAAAAGAATTTCTACTACCAATTGAATCCACTAACAGCACTTACCAGCACATCTGCTAAGATTAGAATTAAAATAGGAAATCAACCTGTTCCCGATAATGTATTTGGCTAAATTGGGATTTTTGTAGTGAGACATTTTGGCAGTAATATTTTTCAGTCTATCTCTTTGCAATCTATTGTTTTTCTCTCTGGGTTTTCACCTAAAACCAAAAACGTATACAAACAAGTTTAAAACAATGTGATCTGTGCTTTAATTCCACAGCATTACATAGTTATTTCCCTACTTTAAATTTCCACTACTTTAATAATAATGACAATAGCTAGTTTTCTTTTATAAAGCACCCGTGTCAATGGCTTCCATTGTGTGTTATAGAAGCTGAAATTCAATTCAATGTTGAGAATGATGGAAAAGTATGGTGGCTAGACCTGGATGTTAAATTTTGATCAAAAGGTAAAGAAATAACTCTCTACATTGGGTGCCTTAGCCTACTCAGCTGTTTTACAAAGTCAAAGCGTGCGTCCTTTCTTTGTGCTTTAGCATTAGACCATTAGACTTTGAGACCATGCGCACCACACATTAGGAAAATCAATAAAATTACACGTATTGCTCTTTTTTTCCTAATTGTTCTCTCTTTAAAGGAAGCAAATTTTTTTTTATCTTTACCCATTCCTGCATCTCTAACAATAACCAGCAGCATTCTAAAATGTTTCTTTGCTTGATGATGTCTGCTGGAAATGTGATGCAAGAAGATTAATTGATGGATGGAATGCTGAGAAATGTCAAAGAGATCTGTGCACAAATCCATTGCTTTTTCACTCACCATGCCATTCCAGTTTAGACCCAGCCATATGAAAAACAGTCTTGACCCTGCTCCCCATGGGACTAGTCCAGTCCGATCTGCCAGGCCAGGTCCTCCCTGGACCGGAAACAAGCATCCTAGGACCGGTTTCAGGGTATCACCCATCAAGATGGGAATGCGAGGCACATTGTGAAATTATTCACTGGATGGCTCCTTGACGGGTTTTACCAAATGATTTCAATCACTGTGCCTAAGGTAACTGATGGCCACTGTAAGCAGCAGATGTTGAGTTCCAATAGCCAGTCAGCTAACACAAGGGTGCCAATGACTTATTGTAAGGGGACTCATGCATTAATCCAATGCCCCTGAATGAGGACAAGAACGTTGTGACTTACATATATTACCCTGAATAGGCTTAACATACTGACAATGAAAAGATCTGCATTGGCCGTCATAAAGGTACCACATGGCCCTCATCATTCAAGTATTACCACCTGCTCCTAAGTGGAGAACGGTTTCACTGCAAGACTTTTGGACCACAACCAATAGTCCGCCAAGGTGTGATTACAAAATAGGTCACTATATTTTAACTCTTACATCGAGGAGAATTAATATAGTGTCTCAGCGTGAAGGTAACTCTCTTCAGAGAGGGTGAGAAATTGGGTTGTTGGTTGAGGGGGTGAAACCGTACTCGAGCAAGTGCCACAATCCTTGACATGATGAACCACAAAAGGTCACTATAATAACCTGTTCTTAAACCTATGATAGCTTGGCACAAAATAAGTGAGGCTTAACTTAGAGGCAATGTGTAAAGTATTTATGCAGAACATAAACAGTAATTAAGTGAAAACACAACACAAGAAAAATCCCACACCAATTTAGAAAAATAGAGTAAAATGTAATATATTATTTGACACTAAAAAGCCCAAAATGCAATCAGTAGAGCCAGAGGTGTACAGTTTTAAATTTTTGAAGTAAGTATAGCACCTGAAATCACAAAGCGCCTGTTAGAAATGGGGGTCTCTAGTTGGCAATGGCTGGCCACTGTCCAAGTAGGGACCCTTCTTCCTAAGTCAGAGTAAGAGGGCTACACCCTTTGAGAACCCCTGCTCAACCCTGTGGTAACGTAGCACGGGCAGCTAGGCTTATCTCAGAGGCAGTGTGTGAAGCATTTATGACCATACACCGTAACACAGTGAGGAACACTTCAAAGGGACACCACACAAGTAGTTATAAAAAATAAGTATCTTTATATATAGACTTAACACAAGACCAATAACAGTAAAAAGCCACAATACTAGAAAAAATAGGGTTACTCTTGAAATGCTGCAAAAATAGTTCAGGTGTGCAAAGAGGAGTTCAGTTCAAAGGAGTGGTCTATGCGACCCTTTTACTTACAAAGTACCTGGATTCTGTAGCAAAACAACCAAAATGTCGCAAAGGAGCTGTAGCGATGATTTTCCTTACGCGAGGCCAGCGATGCGTTGAATCCTTGCCGCAAGGGAGGATGATGCGTGGATCTACAGATGCGTGCGGGAAAAAGCAACAAAATCTCCACGCTAAGCCGGCGATGCGTTGAAATCCATGCCGCAAGGGAGGATGATGCGCCGAGCCTGTTGTGTGTGCGACCCTTTTGCGATGAGAAGAAATGGCGCTCCGCGAGGGAGCAATGATCCAGGTGCGATGCGGTGAAAATGGCGGGCGCCCAGTGTCCGCGCTGCGATGTCATGAAGCGATGAACTCGATGCGATGATCTTTGTTTAGCGAGCACTTGGAGGCCCGCAAGCGTGCAATGCGATGATCTTCGGGTTAGCGAGCCTTTGGCAGCCCGCAAACGTGCGATGCGATAATCTTTGGGTGTTAGCGGGCGCTTTGTGGCCCGCAAGCGTGCGATGCAATGATCCTTGGTTTGCGAACGCTCGGCGGCAGCAGCGCGATGATTTTTCGTCCGCTCTTCAGCGTGCGGCGGCTCGCAAACGGGTGTTAGCGACGATTTTCAGCACTCTCTTCTCCGTAGTAGAACTAGAGGCCCTGGAATTCACAGGAGCCGCACTTGCAGATAGAAATCTTCGCTGGGAGGAATCAGGAGGCTGGTGGTGGAGTCTGATGTGCCTGAGACTCCAGCAGGAGGCTAGCTCTCTTCTAGCCCTTGGGTGATTGCTTTAGCAAGTTGAAACAAAAGTTCTCTTCAAAGTCCTTTTCCCCTTCTTCCAAGTCCAGTGAAAACTACTGCAGGCCAATCCAAGAAATAGCACACAAGCACAAGGACAGTCACCTCATGCAGATTCCTTCAGTTACACGGACAGAGGTTACCCTTGTTGTCCAGGAGCAATACGAATTGTAGGCGTTTCAGCACAGATATTTATACCCCAAAAGTCTTTGTTCTCAGAAGCTACAAGTCACTGAACCCAGCCAGAACCAGTTCTGCCCAGTCTTGGAGCACTTTGTTTACCAGGCTGCATCCTTCCTTTCAGAAAGAGGGGGTCTGCCATCAGATGCACAGACCTTGCCAGGCACAGCCCTATTCAGGTCAAGGAGCTACCCCTCCCCATACTCCAATGCAGATCTCTCTATTCAACCAAGGTCTGACTCAGCCTGCTCTGTCCCTCCAAAACCAGACAGCCAATAAACATAACAGCAGAGCACACTGGAAGGCTTTGGCAAAAAAATACCTACTTTCTAAAAGTGGTATTTTCAAACACAGAATATAAAAATAAACTTCACTAAAATATGTATTTTAATATTGTGAGCTCAGGCATACTAAATTTGTTTTTCTACCATGTTCTTTGGGTCAGTTAGGACTATAGAATGTAATAGCCAAACCTCCCATTCTGGCCTATGGAGAACAGGTAGCCTTACAGTAGTGAAAAACGAAATTGGGTGTAATTCACTACCAGGACATGCTACACACATCAGGGCATGTTCTACCTTACACATACAATGCAGCCTACCATAGGGGTGACTCACATGACGCCAAGGGAAGGTTCAGGGGCTGGTAAGTGGGTGCACTTCACAGCCAAGATGGCAGTCCTGGACTGCACACAGACTCCGCAGTGGCAGGTCTGAGACACACTTTACAAGCTGCTTCTGTGGGTGGCGCAAACCAGCGTTGCAGGCCCACCAGCAGCATTTGGGTTACCGGCCCTGGGCACACACAGGCCACACTACTAGGGACTAACAGGTAACCCAAATAAGCCAATCATGGAGATACCAATTCACATGTCATATTTACACAGGGAGCATTCGCGCTGTGGCACCGAATGGCAGTGGCACAGCGCCCAGAGCATCTAATACCAGCAAAAACAGAGGAGATAACAGCGAAAAATGGAAAGGAGACCCACGCCAATGGTGCCAGGCCTAACAGCGCCACTAGTGGTTACCTGGTCGTGTGAGACTGGGTGAAAATCACAAGCTCAGACCGACTGTGATGGAGCATGGGCCAGATATAGGGACCCGGTTAGTTCAGATGAAAAGGTTACCTTCTAGCTCCAGCGCAAATACTTTTGTTTGTGGTGGAGGAGGTCAGTAGGATCAGGGAGAGCATCATGGATGGGCGTTGCTGTAGCGTTAAGAGCAGGCCGGGCATCATAGATGGTCGTCACTCTAGTACGAAGATCCTGTCGGGCATGGACGGTCGTTGCTGGAGATTCGCGTTAGCAGTCACTGCCCACTTTCAATGCTATAGCGCGGAGTGCAGATCTCACGTTGCTGGTCTTCGCTGGCAGTGGCTCTATCATGAAGAGTCAGGTTGACGGGAGCTTCACATTGGCAGTCGGCACAGGTTGTAAGATCTTGGCATTAACGTTCTGGGTCGCAGAGAGCCCAAAACGTCTGATTTCTTCTTTTCTTTAAGAATAGGCTCAGCTGAAGCCACACCAAGGGTCCAGGATCTGGGAGGCACCTTTTGGGTACCAGTAACTCACTCAAACAAAGGCCAGAAGGGCTCAGGCAGATCTAGTTGCATGTCCAGGAAAGTTCAGTTGCAGCAGGTCAGCTGGGTAGTTGCAGAAAGGCCTCTGGAGCTGGCTTCAATGACTCCAAACGTCAGCTGACTGAACCCCTGTTCTGACCTACATCTCCAAATCCGGCTCTAAGTGTTTAATGAAGTGCAAATTGGAAATGCTTAAATGTAGTGGTGTAGCTTGTGTGTCAGCAAATTAAAGGAATTTTCACATTGTTATGATAATGCTAGCCCATTCCTTCAGTGCTTAGTTTATAAAACAAATGAAGGGCATGGCCCTAAAGATTTTCTCTGGGGCCCTGTTAGACCTGACAGCCTTAGCGCGGTCTTCCCCAATTGTTTGCCTGCCTGCCTGCCTCCACTTTTTGCTGTATTCTTTTGTTGACCGTAGGACTCTGAGCACTTAACCACTGTTAAGCAGTACTAAAGTGCATATGCTTCTCTCCTAAACATATATTCACTGACTCAGCCCCAAACTGGTATATTTAAATTATTTGTAAGTCCCTAGTAGAGTGCACTACCTTTGCCCAGGGCCTGAAAATTAAATGCTACGAGTGGGCCTGCAGCACTGATTGTACACCCACACATGTAGCCATTTAAATATGTTACAGGCCTGCCACTGCAGAGCCTGTGTGTGTGCAGTTTACACTGCCATGTTGACTTGACATTTTAATCCCTGTGCCAAGCCTGAAAGTCTCCTTGTATTACATATAAGTCACTTCTAGGGTAGGCCCTAGGTAGTCATTAGGAGAGGGTGCTGTGTAAGTAAAAGGTAGGACATGTACTTTTAAGTTTTATATGTCCTGGTAGTGAAAAACAACTTCATTCATTTTCACTACTGTGAGGCCTACCCCTCTCATAGGTTAACCTTGGGAATTCTTTTTTACACTTTTAAATCACAATTTCTGGTGGAGGAGTAGCTCTGTCATGTTTAATATCATTGAAGCAATAATGAAAACTCTTCTTCGCTGGAAAAGTTGGACTTAACTTTTCTATTTTACAAATGCCACTTTTAGAAAGATGGCATTTCTCTGCTCTTAAAACTCCATGTGCCTGCAGCCTGTCTCCAATACACGTCTGGGGTGGGTGACAGCTGGACTTTGTGCATTCTCTCTATACAGCACACACGAAGGAAGGGTATGAGGGACTGAGTGGCCATCTGCATCTTGAAGGGCCATCCTGGTCAGGATGGAAGGGAGGAGATGACACTTAAACCTGAATGGGCAGTGTCCTGTTCCCACACAAAGGATTGCATACCCCTCCTCCTAAAGTGAGTCTGGAGCCAGTGCTGGGAAAGGAGGACCAATATGCACTTCAAAGCCCCTCTTTAAAGTCACTTCCACTTCAAAGACACAATTGGGTGTAAGTACTGGGTCTCTGACCCCTCCAATTCAGACACTATTGGACCAGCAGGAGGAAGGACTGCTATGCTGTGACAAGAACTGCCTATCTGCTGGACTGCTGCTCTGCTGTGCTGCCCTGCTGCTTGCTACACTTTGCCCTGCTGAGGAAGGACTGGACCCATCTCACTTTAACCTAGAATACTCCAATGGTATGTTAGCATGCTCTATGTTCTAAAGTTTCAGGGACATCAAAGACTTTTTCTTTTCACATGCAATAGCACCTGGACTTTGTTTTTGTAATTCTTTCCCTGCCAAGTAGTGTCAACCCAGTCCTGGGCCCTTGGAAATGGGTTTATATTGCTGCAAATGCCAGAATCCAGGCTTCGCCGTCGTTGTGGCGCTCAGAACCGGCGCATCTCCCTCAACGACGATGCATCTTTGCTGCTGCGGGAACCACAGGACATCACTTCGCTGTCAGGGAACACCGCATCAGCTTTTCCGACACATCCTTCACTTTGTGCAACTCGGGACCGATGCATCGCCTTCAGCATGACGATGACGTATCACCCATTTTGTTGCTTGCATCTCGGCTCAGTTGATGACGGTTCAAGGCACTTTTCAGCAGGGTTTGACTGGTCTCTGTATTCGAACCGCACTCAATCGCGTGCAACTTAAATGTTTGGATAGAACCGGTCAAGCGCGACCACATATCCCTGGTTGGAGCTTTAAGCGTTTAAGCACTATATTTTTATTAATTCTTTAAAAATCCATAACTCCGGATAATCTTATTCATTTTTTGTCATTTTGGCTTTGTTTTGTTCATAAAAATATAAGCTACTTTTATCTATGGGTAGGAGGAGCGGGCGGAGTTGCTCCACTTACCCACCCTAGACTGTTCGCTGGAGTCTTTAGCGTGTTATCACAATGCAGCTTTCTTAGCTGGAACGCAGTGTGTGGTTCAAGCTTCATTTTCAGTCTGCAAGAGAAATTGCACATCAACTTCTTGCTCCTTAACACAGACTGAAAACGAGGCTCAGACCATACAATGCATTTCATTTAAGAGACATGTTTTTTTATCTGCCCATGCAGGTGCTAGACGGTAGGGAAGCCACCCTGCGGGCCCCGAGGAGAGCCATCACCTCGCTTGGCCCGGAAAGAGCAGAGAGGAGCCAGACTAGCCGCAGCTGCTGAGACACTGCTTCAGGAGGAGCTCCATTGCATGTTCCAAGGACAGTACTGACTGGCAGGGGGGCACCATGGGGCTGAACAGCTGCTCGGTCAGCTCTGTGGCAGGTCACTCAGGGCATGTAACCTGCCGGGCTCTTCAGACTTTACGGTGTGTGAGTGACCGGGGACCGGTCTGGAGGTGGCCAGGGTGCCCCTGATGGACCTCGCAGGGACGGGCTGCTTTACCTTGGGCCCGAGCTTCACTGGCTGACACGTTGCCCCAGCACATCATGACGCGATGGTTGTGCGCCCACAAAGCTAAGTGTTCTTCAGCCTATTACCTTGTGTCATGATGATTTTGATGATTGTTCCTTTTCTTCCACAATAATGTGTCATTGTGTGGGTCAATTTTCCCCCTTTCCCCTTCAGCCTGATAGTGAGAGGCCAACGAAGGGGTGCTGTAAATATGGCCCCCCCTTAGGCATGCTCTGGAAGTGATTGTGCCAAGCACCCTGCAACCTTGGTGACCTGAGTCACAGTGAGCAGTATGAGTTGGGGGGGTGACCTAGGTAGCTGCCGCCTTCTTCCATTCAGCACTAAATGCCCTGATTATCTGCCTCATCTAGACAAGCCTTTTGATTGACAGGGAAGATGACGTGGCACAATGTGGTTCGGATATTTCTAATGTTGGGCGGTAGCCTAGGACCAAACTCTGCTATGGGTGGAATCTGAGTTTTTTGCTGAACTCTGCGCTCCGAGAGGAGCACGGCATCGTAAAATTCAACAAGCTGTCTGCAGAGCGGATTACCCCACGCACCCCATCTTTTATAAACTGGTGTAGAGCCTTTTTGAGGTATTTTCACTGTGTTACTGTTTGAAATGTTGCACATATACTTTACACATTGCCTCCTAAGTTAAGCCAGCCTGCTCTGTGTCAAGCTAACAGAGGGTGAGCACTGGTTGATTTATGGTGTGTATCTGACTTACCCTGAACAGGATTGAGTTTCCTGCTTGGACAGGGTGCATACCTCTGGCAACCAGAAACCCAATTTCTAACAAGCCCACTGCTGCTACTGGCAAATTTTGGGGTTTCCCAATACCAAGTGTTTAGTCTACTTCATTCCTCTTTCTTCCAATACCTTACGCCTCCTTTCACTCTATCTCATTCTTTTTTCATCCCTGTATCCTCCCTTTGTGTCTATTTTCATATCTTTTTCTTCTTCCTTATTTCCCTCTCTGCCTTTCTCTTTCTTCCTGCAGGTCCAAACTGGGCGAAAGTGAAAAGAGGAACAACATCTTCTGACCCCCAAAAATGAGTTCCAGCACATACACCCTGCAAGCACTGGCACACATTAAGCACTGTGGCCTCCCTTTAAATCACCTGACCCAAATCTGCAGAGATTTGCAAAAGTGCTTTAATCCGTACATTTACCGTCGAGTTTATGTGAACATCCAGTGATGCACTTTCACCAGCATCCATTGTCTCCTAAATCCTTACTTTTGGAAGCAGCTCTGCAGGCCGATGCTTTATAAATCTCACCAATAAAATAAACAATAAAATGAAGCGATATTACAAACGACCTTCACTGCACAGGCCATAAAGGCATTCAATTTCCGGAGTGTATTTACAAAGGAGAAGGCAGCTGCAGTGTTCGAGGTCTGCTTGTCAATGCATCATCCGGACAGATGTGGGATGATGACAGTAATGAGTTTACACCCAGTAAATTTGGATGGCTCCTGCTTCATTGTGCTGAAAGTTTCATAAATTGCACCTGAACTAATTTATTGCCCGAGAAAAGCAATCCAGGGAGATTATACCGCAGCAAAGAGCAGAGCACTCAAATGGCAGGTTTGCCCAAATTTTCTCAGGCGACTACATTTGCATGTCTGTTTGCACTGCACAAAATGTGCTTTTGTGATCATACTAAGGGGCAGATTTACTAAGATTTGATGCCACAAAAGTGACGCAAATCTGTGCAAAACCTTTTTGTCTGATTTTCTTTCCAGTGTTAAACTTGTTTAGCGCTGGAAATAATGTGAAAGTAAAGCTAAACTGCTTAGTTCCGAGAGGGCGAACCATGTGTGTTGCATGGATGTTCCCATGCAACCACCCAAGGTTTCTGACACTAAACTCAATGTACTAAATAATGTAGGCAGGGTTTAGCATCAGAAAAAAGGCCACCCTTCAACCAGGCGCTATGAAGAAGAAATTATTTGCATGTTTGCTTCACTGTACAGCACACATACAGTGGGAAAATGTTAAAGTCAGTCTAAGCATAGTATTTTGTACTGGAAGTGTATCCTTCCAGTACAAAACCTATGCTTGACTCAGGGAGACACTCTTGCACTATAGTGCAAAGGTGTCGCCGAGGTGCACGGCAGCTAATTTCAGAGCCGGCGCTAGGGATGGGGGAGGGGAGTTTCCATATTTCATTAAATGTGGTGCTCTTTTACTCTCTCCGTCTCACGCAGCGCTGCATTGGTAGCTGCTGCAGTGCGCTGCGTGAGACATGGCAAATCTGGTCCCAAAAGTGGCTATGGGTCGTATCATGCCTCTGCTTTCTATGTTGTGTTGGCGCTAACAGCGTGGCTGTGCTTCTTTTTAGCCTCGCGAACACACACATTAACTTGAAATATCCCCAGGTTAGTGCATGTTTTGCTGATAGCCGAGCTCGGAAACACAAAGAGGACGTTACTGCCAGCAAACCATACATGAACCTGTAGATATTTAAGTCCATGTATTCACCGAAGACACCAAAAAGAATCACAAACATCCCTTCCGCACCAGTGCAATGCAGAAAACATGATCATGATGCAGCCCTTGGTGTCTCAGTGAGTTAATCACTTGATGCTCACATTGCTGTGACCTGCTGATGAATCGTCTCGATCCCGTTAAGGAAGACTGAGCGCCTCAGGGTGTGTCCCGGAGCATGCTGCCAAAACTATCAAATGTCCTAAACATCATTTATAAAAATATCCCCCCCTCGGTGGAGATTTTCTACCGTTAGCTCCAGCGTGCCAATATTTTTGTTAACGATATTTATGTCACAATATTTTGGTCGAACGATACTTTGCCTAGGATATATTCTGTTACCATACCGCCCCTTTCATACATTTAAAGTCCATAAAAAATACATGACTCTGGCAGCCTCTTCAATTACAGTGATACAAGAAGAGAGACACAAGGCATTAGACTGCATTGCAGACTTTAGTGCTGGTGACCCTGGCTGCCCTTGGCTTGGCGCTTCTGTAGTGGTACCCAGAAATGAACACATCGCACACCCCATCGCACATTTTGGAGTGTGGATAGTCAAATCATTATTAGGAAGTGTGAATATTCTTCACTTTGGCTAGTGGTGCTATAGCTGAATAATGTTGCTCCTTTATGATTTGCACAGTCAGGCGTTTATTAAGGGGCTCTACACCTAAGATGCAGCCTGCGGCCACTTCTTTGCATCAAAGATCACAAAAAAATCTGAAAAGGGGTTTCTGAAATGAAGCCTGTCCTGGGCATTTTCAAGAGCTCCAGCATGAACCTCTGGTGTTCAATAAAGACGGATAAATCACTCTATACAGGCCCTGCGATGCTATATGAAGTTCTTCAATTATGTACCATACTGTGGCATCCATACGACCTGCTGATCCCCCACCACGAACTGTCTTTCCTGTGTGTCTTTTCAGCTGTACTGTTTTGCTGGTACAAAATCCTAATAAAAACCTCTTTGAAACAAAAAGATTGATAAATCACTATCATATCCCTTAATTTCGTTATGTGTGAGGTCATAAATGATGAAAGGGTGGGAAATATCACTTTTTCCACACCTAAATGTGCATGAAAATGATTCTACTTCCCACTTGATCCTTGAATGGCATATGTCAGTATTAACCAATGTCTGTCGGTGATTTTGATTGCCGATGATTTTTTCCTGCTTCTCGATTTTTGTTGCCCTTCATGAGGTTGGTATGTTTCCCACTTTACCTTCGCATATCACCCAAAAAGGTTTTTCTCTGCTTTGTGAAATATTTTTCACACCATAATTTGGTCATTTTCAGTCTAATCGAACCCACTCACGTTGGGAAACGTATGCAGAATATCTCCCTGTACATTTACCATTCTCAGTGTTTTTCTATTCATTGTGGGTTCTGAAAACAACAATTTCCGTGAAGTACGTCTATGCAGAACAATTTTGTTAGTGTTGAATATGTGCTCTTTTTCCACCACCGGCTCGACTTACAAGTTCGAGTTCGTACCCTTGCAGAAGATAGAGTGTATTTCTTTGTATCAGGCACATGGAGCCACATGTATGTACCTTTTTAAGGTCGCAAATGGGACGATTCACAGAATCGTGCCGTTTGCGACGGGAAAAAAGGCTTTTTCAATGTGCCAAACCCTATTTTGCGATTCAGTGACCTATAACTGAATGCAAAATGGGTTCACAATTCGATATTAGGAAGGGGTGTGCTTAGGGCGGCCCTTCCTAATACCGAACCGCAGCGGTATGTAGGAATGTTTTATGACCAAAATGCGATCGTGAAACATTCACATTTTACCACCTACTTCAAGGTAGCATCACTACATGTTCTTAAAAAATGAAAACTTTTAATTTTTCTTTTTTAAACGCATCCGATTTTCCTTTACAGAAAACGGGTTGCATTTTAAAAAAAATGTTTGATTTATTCTAAAGCAATCATGGACATGGTGGACTGCTGACCCAAGCAGGCCACCATCCCCATGATTTTAGCAATTCATATTAAGTCGCAAATTGTGACCTACCTCATTAATATTCATGATGTAGGTCGATTTGCCACCCGCTAGTAATCGCTATGAGAAACTCATAGTGTTTCACACATTGGGTATAGCGATTACCTAATTGCGATTCAGGGAAAATCACAATTGAGTAATCGCTATTCCCAAATTTGATACACATGGCCCATGGTTTCTGCCTGTGCTCAGGGCTCCCAATGAAGTTGCACTCCAGAGTTGAACAGGACTCTGCACCGATATTCACTTAGGTTACATGTGTTAACTAGTGGAACTATGGAGTACCCATATTAATATTCCTTCCTGTTCACCTTTCATTACATCAGGTCGTCTAAGGGGCTGATGTAATTAACCAGGGCCTTATTGCTTTGTTACATTGCAAGGAAATACAATTGTGCATAAGTGAAAATGGTGTTACCTTGAGGACTTTGTTCATTTTATCCAGCTTGATCATGTAGTCATCAGTGCAGGCAATGTCGGAGGGGGAGTGCCCACCTCCCACCACCTTCACCCGCTTACTCCGCTGCCTTGCCAGGTCTAGAATCTGTAAAGAGAGCAATAACACAATCAGAACCATAAAAGTAGGCACAAGTCAGCTCCCAGGTTTATATGTAATATACCACCATCAGTTTGTTGCCAACTATCTTTGGAATAAAATAAATACTGGTTCCTTTAAACTCTGCCATGAGCGGTCCTAAGCCAAGCGGCGAAAGAGGAAGGGTTATGCACGGACTAGCTACCCACCATATAAGTAATCCTAGCTGCATAAACGTCAACCAAAAGACACCCCAGCATGGCGAAGAGTGGAATCTCCCTCATTGAGAGCTATAACGCCTTGTGGTGATAGGCAGAGATCCCTGAAAGCCACAAAGCTGATTCACCTGCTTTCGACCAAGACCATCGCCATCGGGACATGGAACATGAGGACCATGTACGAGACAGGCAAGACAGCCCATGTGGCAGCAGACATGAAAAAATACAACCTTGCCCTGATTGGCATTAACAAGACCAGATGAACACAGTACGGATAGTAAAGATTAGCTACAGGAGGAATGCTGCTGTATTCTGGACATGAGGAAGAGAATGCCCCACATATTCAAGGAGTAGCACCTTTAAGACCGGCATCTTTCCCGATGACTGGAAATGCGCAGAAGTCAGATCCCTGTTCAAGAAGCCCTCAGCAGATCCCACGGATCTCAGGAACTACTGACCCATCTCCCTCCTCCCCTTCATGGCTAAAGTCACCGAGAAGACCGTCAATGCCCAGCTAACAAAATACTTTGAAGAAAACTCCATCCTCGACCCCTCTCAATCCGGATTCTGCAGCAAACACAGCACCGAGACTGCTCTACTCGCCGCCACAGATGACATCCGCACCCTCCTCGACCAAGGACACACTGCGGCCCTGATCCTACTCGCCCTCTCTGCAGTGTTCGACACTGTCTCCCACCGAACACTCAGCACCAGACTCCACGACGCCGGCATACGGGGAACTGCCCTCGACTGGATTCAATCCTTCCTCACCGGCAGAACCCAAAGAATCACACTGCCACCCTTCCTCTCCGAACACACGGAAATCAACTGCGGAGTACCCCAAGGATCATCGCTCATCCCCAAGCTCTTCAACATCTACATGGCCCCCCTTGCCGCCATCGTCAAACAGCATGGACTAAGCATTGCATCCAAGCTGACGACACCCAGCTCATCCTCTCCCTCACTAAGTACCCCATCACCACCAGGCTCAACTTCCAGGAAGGAATGAAGGACGTAGCATCCTGTATGAGCAGCAGCTGCCTAAAGCTCAACTCGGAGAAGACAGAGGTCCTCATGCTCGGACCGCCCCCCCTCTGCATGGGACAACATCTGGTGGCCCATGCTCTCTGCAGCCGTCCCAACCCCACGGACCACACCAGAAACCTCGGCATCGTACTCAACTCCTCCCTCACCATGACCCGGCAGGTCAACGCCGTCGCCTCCAGCTGTTTCAACACCCTACGCATCCTCCGAAAGACCTTCAAATGGATCCTCCCCGAACCAAGGAAGACTGTCACCCACACAGTCATATCCAGCAGACTGGACTACGGAAATGCCCTCTATGCTGGGACCAACAAGTCTCTGCTCCGCAAACTCCAAACCATACAGAAAACCGCAGCCAGACTTATCCTCGGCATCCCTCGACACAAACTCATTACCCAACATCTGCGGAACCTCCACTGGCTCCCCGTTAAGAAGAGAGTTAGTTTCAAGATACTCACCCACGCTTACAAATGCCTCCGCAACACCGGACCCCAATATCTCAACAAGAGAATCTCCTTCCACGCACCCAAGAGAAACCTCCGATCTGCAGAGCTCGCCCTTGCCGAAACCCTGCGCATCCGCAGAGCCAGAAAAGGTGGAAGAGCCTTCTCCTACATTGCAGCCAAGACCTGGAACGAGCTCCTGGTCAACTTCAGACGTGCCCCCACCTGGACATCATCAGGAAGAGACTCAAGACCTGACTCTTCGACTGAAAGGAGCTGCTCAACCACCTCCCCCCCACCAGCGCCATGAGACCCTCACGGGTGAGTAGCGCGCTTACAATTCTTCTGATTGATTGATTGACTTGGCCAAAAGAATAGCCAATGCATACAGAGACAGCTTTCCCCCACTATTAACAGGTATTAAAGTAGAACTTCAGTGCTGGCACAATTATTCATCTCTTGGCTTGTCCAGATTACAACAATACAAATGACTATATTCCCTGGACCTTGCCCCAAACCATTCCCTCCCAATTCTAGGCCCCAGCTCCAGCAGACTTGCACTTTACATATAGGTGGCGAGGAAGCCAACACAATTAGCTATAGTTCAGCCAGTCAGGGGGCGTCCAAGTGCTACATCCTTTTTACCTCCTTGAATTGCCCAAAGCAGAAACTGCAAAGCATTGATGTTTCCTTGATGATACAGTAGCAGAAAATAACTCTGGGAAATAGCATGGATAAATACTAAAAATAGAACAACTAATGTGTCTCTTTCCTCATACACAAAAGTGACTTTGAGAGTCTGAGAGCAGGTATTTGGAAAAATGGCCCTCACCTCCCTACCAGATCTATTTCCCCTGAGGCTAGGAAACCCAGCATTTTCAAGGGCTCAACAGTGAATCTATCAGTGCTTGGCAAAGAGCGTGCTGTGGTAAATTGGGCCACCTATTTGTCAAGGGTAAGATCAAAATGTTTGAAGAGATTCAGGTGCATTTTGGCTCAGATAAATAGAATGCTATAGATATATGCAGATACTCCATTCTTATGTTAAGAAAGCAGCCACATGATCGTTGACCCTTTTTAACAAATTATGCAAAAAAACTACAGATTAAAAGTGTTAGACCTGCCAGTCGTAGGGTCCGCCAAACGTTTTGCCTTCCTCTTCCATTTTTTGCTGATCCCGCTTTGGCTGGCCTTAGGAGTCTGTGCACTTTACCACTTCTAACCATTGCTAAAGTGTGTCTGCTCACTTCTTAAAAGCGGGTAACATTGGCTGATCCCCAATCGGTATATTTAATTTACTTATAAGTAAGCCTGAGCAGATCCCTCGGAGTATTGCCCACCCACCCTTAGAAAGGTTCAGTGTACACAGTGAACACTTCTTTGTCTTTTGGGGTATTCACTATGACTTTGATGGTGGGGGAGCTTGGGCTGGGCTCTGGACTGCCTTCGGTCTCGGACATGGCGTCGGCACCGGGGCAAAGGAAGCGCCAGAGGTTGTTCGTGTGGAGAAAATGAATAGGACAGGTTCAGACCCTAGAATGCATGAAATTCGGGGGGGCGTGGCTTGGACGCCGAGCAAGATGGCCGCCTGAGCTCGGAGCTCACCTGCACCGCGGCAGACTTTTCCTCTCCTCGCCGTTAACTGCGACCGTTTCGTCTGACCACTTGCGGCCCCTTCGAGCGGATGTCATCGAGCTAAGGATGTGACCACCAGACTTCTTCTTCAAGCAGTTTCTGCCCCGCTCTCGCTCCTGCATGTAAGTGCCTCAGCGCGACCGCCATTTTGCGATCGGCACGACGCGCGCGCGAGGCTGAGATGGACGCAGGCATGTTTCTTCTGTTATTTCCTCAGAGCCTGGACTTGGATGTTACTATTAAATGGCTTCTTCCTTCTGCCTATAATGCTTCTACCTCACCAATCCTTCAGCCTCTTTCCATTTTTTCAACCAACACGCCTCTGTTTTTGAGATATGCTTGGAAAGAACACATGCCTCATGCTGAACTCACGAGTGGAACGCTTCCTTTTTTCTCAGCAATACTGCCTCACGGAAGACCCCTGCCTTTATATTCTCCTCACAAATTGTTGCGTCTGATGTGCTCTATTTGACGAATTACCTCAGTTTTTGCTTCTCTTTTCACCTTTGAGGATTCCCGATTTAGAGTGAAGTTTCCCCACATCCATACTGCGCCTAAGTGCTGGGTTTTCGCTGCAATTATTTCACTAAGTCTCTGCGCATAAGGCATCCGCCCTGGCTGGTGATTTCCCCGTTACTATTGGAAGTAGACTTTCATGACTTGTTGGAACTAACTCTGAATTTTGGGTTTTTTCATGGTTTTTGCTGTTGTCCCTTACTGCTCCTGCTGACCTCTGTGTTTTCCAACTAAGCCTATTGAAATTTTTGCTTTTTACGCACGAGGCACTGTGCTGGATTGCTTATTATTCATCTTGTCATTGGCACGTTCAAGCTTCTATGGGCAAACTACGTAACCCAAAGTTTGTCTTTGTGCCTTCGAAGAGCTCTCCTTCAGCCGCCTCTTCTTCAACGGCAGGTCACTCTTCTCCCACAGATCAAATGGCGACAGCGTCTTCCAGTCGTTCCTCTCCATCACAGCCTGCCTTAAACAAGTCTTCTCCTTCTACTTCCTTGCCTAAGCGCTTGAAACAAGACTCTCCTCTTCCTCCACCTGAGACGCCTCCATCCCCTATATCGATGGAAATGCTACTAGAGGAGATTCGCGCTTTGCGTCCGTTTGTGGAGGAGACCAATACGAAGATGCAGCTTTTTGAGGCTAAATGGTCAAATATGGAAACTCGTGTGTCCTCCGTAGAACAGCAGGTTACAGAGATTCAGACTAACTCTCAGCGTATTTCCTCTCTGGAGAAGTCTCTTCTCACCCTCCAACAGCACACTGAGGATTTGGAAAATAGAAATGGGAGGAACAACCTGCGCATTTATGGCCTGCCGGAGTCCTTGGAAGGAGATGATCCTGTTGCATTCTTTTCCTCTTTTCTTCTGAAACTTCTGGACATTCCTGCTACTACTTCTCTAAGCATCCAAAGAGCCCATAGGCTTGGCCCTCGTTCCTCCTCCTCAACTAAACCACGAGGGGTCATCATCCTCTTCCTAAAATTTACTGATCTTCTTCTGGTCCTCTCTGCAGCTCGAACAAAGCGTCAAGTATCCTGGATGGGTCAGAGAGTTTTTCTCTCTCAAGATGTCTCTAATGCCACTGCTGCCAGAAGGAAGGAGTTCCTGTCTCTTCGAGCTCCTCTACGCTCTCTTGGGGCTAGATATGGTCTATTTCACCCCTGTACCTTCAAAGTGACTCACCAAAACAATACCTGGACTTTTCAAGATCCAGCTGAACTCAAGAATTTTATTCATATTCAGACTAGTGCTGGCATGGATACATCCAACCCTGCTAATGGTTGATTATTTAACTTTCCCGTTTTTCTTCTTGCTGGTTTTGCTGATATATTCTTATCTTGGCATGCTTTTTTTCTTTCTTTGATGTGGTTCCTCAATGGTTGTCGGATTGGATTCCCTGTTTTCATATGTGGTCTGCCTTTGTGTTGTTTTGCTTAACATAATTTTTGTGTCACCTGTTTCTCTTTTCCTCACCTAGATTGCCCGATGTGTTCCTCTTCATTCCATACGGTTCGTCTTACTCATCTACCGTCCTGGTGCAGTATGTTGCTCTCCTGGCTTAGGAGGTCACTCTTGTCGAATCCTCCCATACCCCATTGTCATCTCTTTTTCCCCCCTCAGGTATGTTTTCTTCAGTCATCCTATTTGGATTTGTACTGTCTCTTCTTGTACTTCCTCTTTCTTGCCTTTTCCCCTCTCTCCCTTCTCTTTTTCTTATTGTATCTCTCGAATTTCTTTTTGTCTCGCTCTTTTTTTTCATATATCGGTTGGCACTTTTTATGACTTTTTTGTATTTATGGCTTTTCTTTGTTCCTTACAATTTAACTGTTTTTAATTCAAAGTTATTTCATGGAATGTGAAAGGTTTTGTTAACCCTATTAAACGACAGAGAATACTTTCCCATCTAGCTTCTTATAATCCTGATTTAGTCCTTTTACAAGAAACTCATCTCTCTGAAGCTGAGTCTCTTAAGCTGAAGAGAGGCTGGGTGGGAACGGTCTTATTCTCTCCTACATCTAATAAAAAGAATGGTGTGGCTATTTTGTGCCACAAGAAGCTCAAATGTAAAGTTCTTTCTCAAGAGAATGATGCTGAAGGCCGATGGGTTTTAGTTAAGTTGTTAATCAATTCTGTATCTTTGACTGTATTTAATGTTTATGGTCCTACCCCCCCGATTGCAATTTTTGGCCTTTAATCACTTCGAAATGTTTTCAATACAATGATTCCATGTTTATCTTGGGGGGGGGATTGTAATCAAATTGTTGATCCGTTTCTTGATCGCAAATCCTCTGCCCGCTTTACACCTCACAAATCACATCCGCAATTTCTAGACACTATCTCTAAATCACACCTCATTGACTCATGGAGACTTTCCCATCCTGACACTCTAGACTACTCCTTTTTTTCACCTCCCCATGCCTCTTTTTCTCGGATTGACTACATCTTCCTCTCTCAATCTCTTTCTCAAAATCTTCTATCCTCGTCTATAGAACCAATAGTTATCTCGGACCATGCTCCCATTGTCACAGTTCTTGATCTTCTCCCTCCACATCCCAAATCTTCTCGTTGGCGTTTCAATAATTCTCTTCTTATGGATCCTCTTTTTTCCTCTTCCTTTCTCTCCTTTGCTACAGAATTCTTTTTGCTCAACTCCGATCCCTCTTTAGCCCCTTATGTTATCTGGGATTCTTTTAAGGCAACCGCTTGTGGTTTTGTAATAGACTTTGTTTCGAAGAAAAAGAAACGCTTCCTTAATAAACAGAAAGATTTGCTGGCTCATATTAAATCCCTAGAGCACAAATTCTATACTTCCTCTAATAAAACTGTTTTACCAGATCTTATACGTGCCAAACTCGATTTCAACAAAACTACTACCGATAATGCCTCTTCAATCTTACTACGGAGCAGTGCGCGTTACTACGGAGGTCGTAACAAATCGGGTAAACTTTTAGCTAACTAGCTTAAGTCCCGTAGGGAGCGTAATTCTATAGATTCGATTTATTCTACCGATAATCTTCTCTTACACAAGGAACAGGATATACTTGCCCAATTCAAACTTTTCTACCAGTCACTTTATACTCCTGAATCGCCTCCCTCTGCTTCTCTTATTCAGTCCTATTTCGATAGCATCCCTGCCCCCTCCACTTCTCATCTCAACCTTCCTGGTCTTGAGCATGATCTCTCTATTACCGAACTTGATAGCGCCTTAAAGACTCTAACTAAAGGTAAATCCCCGGGTCCTGATGGCTTCTCTGTGGAATTCTATCTGCATTTTTCAGACCTTCTGCTCCCGAAACTTCTCTCACTTTTCCAGTCCTTCTTTATCTCTGGCACAGCTGCTGGTACTTTCCACGAGGCTACGATCTGCCTTATACCCAAGGATGGTCGTGACCCCCAATTCTGTAAAAACTACCGACCAATATCCTTAGTTAATGTAGACTACAAATTATTTGCTAAACTTCCCGCCTTACGCTTGGATCCTCTTCTCCCCCATCTCATTGGCAAGGAACAGTGTGGTTTTGTTAAGGGCAGACTTACCTCGGATAATTCCCGCCTTTTCCTCAATGTCCTAAATAAAGTACCTTCTCTCACCATCCCTTTAGCCGCCATCTCGGTCGATGCTGAGAAAGCGTTGGATAGAGTGGATTGGTCCTTTCTGTTTGCCGCCTTGCGATGGCACGGTTTTGGCCCTAATTTTATTTCTCTTATTTCTTTACTTTATTCTGCCCCTAAGGCGTCTGTTTTAGTCAATGGTCATCTATCCCCTTCTTTTCCCCTCCAACGTGGAGTCCGTCAAGGTTGTCCTTTGTCCCCACTACTTTTTGTTCTGGCCCTAGAGCCATTTCTTACGTCTATTAGGAATAACATATCTATTTCTGGTTTCCCTTATGACAAGACTCATTTGAAACTCTCTGCATATGCAGATGACATTCTCTTATTTATTTCTGATCCTGAAAAATCCATTCCTGCCCTATTGTCCGAGTTTAATTCCTTTTCCCAAGTTTCTGGTTACAAGATCAACTCAGATAAAACTGAGATACTCCCTCTCACCAAATTTTGTCTCCCCCATCAGTTCTCTGCCACTGGCTTTGCATGGAATTCTTCTAAAATCAAATACCTCGGAGTATGGTTTTCTAACTCCATCTCTTCATCCATTCGGTTGAACATGTCTATTGTACTATCCCGTATTGATAAATTGTTATCCTCTTGGAATCCTCTCTTTCTCTCATGGTGGGGTCGGCTGGACTTGATTAAAATGATGATATCCCTCATTCTTATATACATTCTCTCCATGCTCCCCATACATATTCCTGATATTTATTTCAAACGCATCGACTCCTGTCTCTCTAAGTTTCTATGGAACCATAAAAAATCCAGGGTTGCTCTAGTTGCCCTTCGTAAACCAAAATCGAATGGCGGAGTCAATTTTCCGGACTTTCGTCTCTATCATAAGTCATTTTCTCTCCGTCAGGCTTCTAACTGGCTTGCTCTAACACCTTCCCCTCTTGCTCCTCTTTGGCTTTCTATTGAACGTTCATTGCTCTCTCCGTTCTCTTTATCTGAGGTTGTGCATTTTTCTGCTAAGAACTTAACCACTCCTCTCCCCTTGTTCAAGCACACTTCCTCTCTTCTATACTCTTTGGTCCGTCCTGATTCTATTACTCGTGAATCCTTTTTAGCTTCCCCCATCTGGTATAACTCGCTTATTCTCCTAAACAATCGCCCTATTTGCTGGAATGCGTGGAGATCAAAGGGTCTGGTGTGGGTTAACCAACTCTTTGATGGTTTTCTTCCATGCTCTTTTCCTCGATTCCGACTTTTGTTTCACTGCCCGCAATCCTTTTTCCGCAGATTCACTGTCCTCATGGCCCTTATACTTGATGTTTATTATTCCCTTCCTTCGTCGTCGTCTCCCATATCTCACTCCCCCCTTCTTCAGATTTTGTCTACTCTTCCCAAAGCCTCTCTTATTTATAAATTCTTTTCCTTCCCCCAATCCGACCCGTCCGAAATCTAAATTGGAATGTGCTTGGGAGTCGGATCTGGGCTGTGAATGGCCTATAGCTCTTTGGGATAAAGTTTGGTCAAGGTCCTTAAAAATCTCTCGTTCTGCCTCACTGAGCCAATCTATGTTTTTTCTATACCACAGATTGTATCTTTCTCCAGTTTCTATTTCTCGCTTTTCTCTTGATAAAGATTCTAACTGTTGGACCTGTGCCTCCCCTAATGCTGATCTTTTTCATCTACTCTTTCTTTGCCCTTCTGTTCTCATACTCTGGGGTCAGGTGTGGTCTTATGTCTCTCGCCTATTTTCGATCTCTACTCCATACTCTATCCCTCTTCTCTTTTTAGGTAGTCTTTCTGACACTTTAGATATTCCTCCACACTCCTCTGGTCTATTAGATCTTATGCTTGCTCTGGCTTTTCAACACATATCTTTTAACTGGAAGGATCTTACTAAACTCTCTATACAATGTTGGTGGAACTCTCTCTGTCATTACCATAGGCTTGATGTGCGCTTTGCTGCTGCTTCCACCCCTACCCTTAATAGAGATTTATTTTGGTTGCCTCTCACAACATATCTTGACCGCATGGCTCTGAAACGTACCTCTCCCTTATCCTCTGAGAATTTTAAACCTCCATGAACGGCTCTTTCTCTGTCCTTCTTCTTCTATCTTTCTTATATTTTTCCATTTACATCTACGTTTCCTGCCCTTAACTATTCCCTATCCTAGGCTTTTTTGCTTTTTCTACCTTACCTATTCTTATGCCTGATTTTCTTTCTATTCTCTTTATAAGGCCTTTTTACCTATTCTTTTTCCTTTCCCTCCTTTCCTCTCTCCTCCTCTTCTTTCTTTCCCCCCCTTTTCTTTCTTGTCTATAACATTTTTTTACAAAATGCTTTTTATGTTTCTGATGTTTCTTTTGTTAGCAAATATTGATCTACTGTTTTCTTTTTTAATTCAACATGGACAATGTTATCTGAATGATCTGTATCTCGTTGTTCTCTCTAATTTTCTCTAATTAAGCATTTTCAAACTAAAAAAAAAGAATGCATGAAATTCAGTGGGCAGTCGGAGTTGCTTCTCACAGATTGTGATTTATGCTCGACTATGTATGTTCTTCCAGTGGTCCTTTGTTAGGTCTCCTTGAAAGTGTGTTTAGATTACAAATATCACACCTTGGGCTGTCATGGTCTGAAAGCCCAGGCACGATATTTGGCGGCAGCAAATGAAAGGCAGACTGGGCCGGCAGGGTGCCGAGGCTCTGCATTTTCAAACTCTGGTTGAGGCGGGATGTAGGATGAAAGCAAAAGGATACCCAGAGCCCTTCCTCCTTGATCGCTTGTCTGTCTCTACTCTCTCTTTCCTCTCTCTCTCTCCAGTCTCCTGAAGACCCCTCTCCGCTGTATGTATGAAGCTGGTGGAAGTGACCAGCAGTGGCCTCCCAGCCTCACAAAGGGTCCCCAAAGGCTCCCGCTCAGTGAGGAAAAGCCCAGTGGCAAAGACGGACATTCCGGGCCTGATTCTCACAAAATACCCCAAGGTAGCAGCCAAACAGAATGATGGCTGCAATGCCAACCACAACAGAGGAATGCCATCCACATTTGCTGCAAGTATCCTGTGCATGACAGGACAGTGGTTCCATCAACATCTGTAACAACAATAGCCTCCTTACCATGAGTAGCCCACCGGCAGCCACACGCCCGTCGGCCAAGCGGCGAGTTTCCCTCAGACTGGAGTCGCTGAGGCATGTCCAAAGTTCAACTGGCTGCAGGATCAGAAGTCTGCCAGCTTCCCCAGCCCCTCTTGCCTGCCTTTGCCATTGCCTAATATTTTAAGTTAGTACCGGATGAGAGCTGCCCACACACCCCTGGTGTTGTCCAATCGGAGCAGATGGTAAGCGGCAAGAACGATTGGACTATTTGGCAAAATAACTCTCCCGCTGTCAACTGATAAAACCACCTCTACAGTCCCACAGCTTCACCGAGTGGCGCAGACACAGTAATGTGCTCATAGCCTCAGACACAAATGCACTCCTCCTTGTCAATCATGTGCTGGAACTTGAATTACTAAAATAACAGAGGCCCGCTTCACGCCTGTGTAATTAATGACACGGTATATGTTATATATATGTCAGGTTATGGTATCCTTTGTGTTGTTTCATTATGGTTGTTTTGCTATGTTATGTCATGATATGCCGTGTTGTGTTTTCTTTGTAATCGGCACGCAGGCGTGCTTTGTGTTACCTGTCTGTCAGAGAGCAAGGGAGGCCTTTAAAGCGGATAGAAACGCCGACAGCTTTAACAAGCGCTAATGGAACACACTCCTGCGTCCTGCGCAAAGAGCGCTTCTTATTTAGACAGAAATGTAACCTCATGCTTGTAAACTGCAGAATAAAAGCGGAAGCAAAAGGCACAATGACAGATATCGAAACAACGGAAAACATAAAACCCTAAATCGAAATTCGATCAAGCATAAGAACTCCCAAATTATTGCAAAATCCATATTCAAATTGCCGAAAAGATTAGGAAGGGCTTGTAGAAGCGATTCATTTTCACAAATGAATGTATTTGTTAGCTCTCAGCGTGCTCGTTCCTATATTTAAAACAAAAGACTCACAAGTAGTGGACTACTGATTTATTGAGGCCACTGTTTGAAATGAGATTACTGGATTACTGACTATTTTGGGGGGGGGGGGGGGGGAGGGGGTGGAGTTAAACGTTCTTGGGTCAATACCGGCCCAATGAATCTTTGCACGCACATTGTGGCGCTTGAAGAAGAGATGCCATGTGGCTCGTTGTTTAATGGTCACACAATCTGAATGGGAGATGAGCATTGGCTTTATAATGCAGTCAGGTGAGATGGAGATGAGTGTGTGGCTGGGGCTTCATAACTGCAAATAAACTTTTGCAAGTGTCGCTATCGAGAGGCATGTGCAGGTGTCAGAATCCCTAGCGACTCCGGCAGTGCTGAAATTCATGTTCACCACAATAATTAGATTTGAACTTTAAGGAACACAAATTGCTACAAAAATGCATGTTGATGCATGCATCCGTTCTACATACATAGGCAAATTCTGCCATACAAGCGTTCTCTGGCCGCCCTGCTCCACGATGACTGACCCGTGCCTTGACTCAAACAAGTCACTGGAGCGGCCAAAGGCAGCTATTCGCAAATGTGGAGAGTGGAGTCTGGCCTGCAACTGATTGGCCTTGGCCTATAAGTAATCATTGGCAAAGAGGTATAGGCGCCCATACTCACGGTGCGTAGGAACAGTATCTCGCCCTCGCCTCCTTCGACCATGGCTTCTGAGGAGTCAGCTGTGCAGTTTGCTGCACTGCCCTCGTCCGCTGGCAGCCCCAAGCCCCAAGCTCTGCACTGCATTCCGTGCAATATATATTATTGTTAGCAAGCACGAAGCAAATCCATTCCATGGGCTCCAGCCATATGGGCATTTTTTTGCCACATCTATACGTTGAGTGGCACAATCTCTGATTGGCTGACAGCCTGCTGCCTCTCATTGGTTAGAACGTTTTCACTTTATATTGTCTGCCGTAGGGAAGGAGCTGCCTGCATAAGTGGCTCACGGAGCTGTAAATAACTAGTGCTTAAGTGATTATTCTGCCGCTTGAGGCAGAATTTATTAGTAATTCTGTGTTACGGGGTCACGCGAGCGCGCGAATCAAGGTGGCCGCCACAAAGTGAGATTTGTGATTATTTTCCTTCAAATAATGATACCTGGAGTCTTCTAACACCGTCAGTATCCGTTGGAGATTTTTAGGTCTCGCCTGGTGTAGGCTGCGCACATGCGCAGTCTCGCTGGCAAGATTTAATGATTTGGGGTATTTTGTGTAAAGGGCATTAAGCTCTGCCCCTCTTTTCCATTGGCTGGCATCACCGTTTATGCTAAATGGTGGCCAGCCATTGGAAAAGAGTTGGTAGTGACGTTTTCGTTGGGCTTTTTGAGCCGTCCCATTTGGACGGGCTCGTCTGCCTTCCTTGTGTCGTAAAAGCTTTCTTATCTTTATAGGGCCATGTGTTTCAAACACATGGTCCCATAAAGACAAGAAAGCTTTGTGGCTTATCGATAAAGGACTTTGTTGAATTTATACCTATCCACTGTGCCAGCGCCAGGGTGTAATGGAGGCCTGACCCTGGCGACCAATGCGAACAGCCTGGTGCCGGTAAGTAAAATTCTTCCCACCTCTATCCCAAAACGCTGCTTTAGTGTCTGAACGACTCCATTTCTGAAGCATCTCAGTTGGTGCCGTTCACCGCCTTGAACCACCCAGCTTGGCTTGCACCCTGTGACGTGTACACGCGGTTTCTTTTTCTTCCACGCCTACATCAGTTTTCCCTGCGAGTCCCGCCGCCGCGGCCCAGCTTAGGTCTCCCTTTCATCCTGAATCGCTACAGTGAGTGGCACTTGTGTATTTTGTGCTCTGGAAAGCACGCACGGGTTTGCGGTGCTGTCGGGAGCGGTACTCGCATAGTAGAGGGTGACAAATTGCCTTTTTGCTGGCATGTTTGCGGGGACGGAGCAAAGTCATTACACTGTTTAACGGGTTGAAACAAGCATTAAAAATGCAATAGGTCTCACCTTTTATTAAGTTAAACCCATTTGCTTTGCTGCATAATACCATTAGCAAAGCAAATGGCTTTAACGTAATCAAAGGCGAGACCTATTGCATTTTCAATGCTTGATTTACTTATTTTAAGTTTGCTTTGAAGAGCAGTGTCTCTGAAGTGGGCACCGCGCTCCAAATCAAAGTTAAAATAAGTAAGTAAACGTAGCACGGTGCCCGCTTCAGGGACACCGCTCTCCGAAGCGTACGTGCCCCCGTGGCCCTGCCCCATCCATTATGGCGGCGCTCGTTCGCATGAAGTAGGAGAAGCAGTAAAGGAGCAGCTTCAAGGTCCAGGTAAGGCTTTGGAGAGACTGTGACAGGTGGCTGCACTGCCAGACGCAAAGCTCACTAGCCTCTTATGGGATAGGAGGGTGCTTGGGCTGAGAGCAGCAACTATGACCCTGTCCCTGGCAAAGAGGTGACGAGGCGGGGGGCAACAGGTGCTGGCCACCTCTGGCAGCACTCGCACAGGGGCAGCAGTCACCCCACCCAAAAGCATAACTGACCTCCTGATTCAGGGCAAGGGCAGCGACTCCGGGAGTGCTCCTGCTGTGTGACCTGCAGCTGTCGATGGCATGGGCCAATTACAGTTGCGCAGAGGTCACACTTTTTATGGAGCACTACTTCTTTATTTAAGATTCTGCATTTGCAAGCCCTGTTCTCTACTGTATCTAAAGCATGTACGTTTGTGCTGCCCCTGTTCTGTGTTTACTACGTGCGCTGTCCAGTCTCTGTAATTGAGCTAAGTGGTGCACTGCTTGTGCTGTCTCTGTGCTATGTCTACTACTTTGCTGCTCTGTATTATATTCTGTGCTTGCGCGACCTAGGCGTATGTACTGTCTACTGTTTGTGATGCCATGTCTCTGTAATTGAGCTGAAGGATATACTGCTTGTGCTGTCTTATATTGTGTCCACTGCTTTGCTGCTCTGTGCTTGTTGTGCAACTTGCCTCTGTACTGTCCTTTGCTTATCGTGCTACTGTATAGTGTCCCCTGTTGTTGTGCTGCTCTGTTAGTGGGTACAGCTCCTGTACTATGTCTACCGTTTGTGGTGCACTACATTGTGCCCTAAGCATATAAAGCTTGGCCTCTGTATTGTGCCTATTGCTTGTGCAGCCTTGTCTCTGTAAGTACTGCTTGTACTGTCTCTGTACTGTGCCTACTACTTGTGCTGCGTTGTATGTATTGTGTCCTTCCTGGCCTATTCACTGTCTAATGCATTTGCTGCCACTGTATTTTGTCCTCTGCTTGTGCAGCCCTGTCTCTGTATTGGATCTAAAGCGTGTCTTGCGGATACTAGTTTTGCTCCCTTTGTATTGTCATGTGCTTTTGCACAGGGCCTGCCTTTAGCACGGACGAGCTGGGCGCCCGTAGCGGTGCAAGGAGCTGTCTGCGTGCTGATCATACAGCAGTAACCATCTGAAATGGCTCCTGCAATTCAAGCCACGCTGTTTAATCATGCTTTTTTCTTGTACAGGCTTCAGACACCTCATTGAAATCCTCTCGCATCCAATCTCCTTAACAGTTACACCCTCTACCTCTCCTCGTCTACAGTTTAGCACTGGCAGGAAGAAGCTTAGTTGAGCGTGATTCACGTGAAAACTAGGGAGGAGTAGCGAAGTTTGTGTCATCAGCCAAGGCCTGCCTTGAATAAAATAGCCCCAAGCTCCCCTCCATGACAAAGTTTACTTAATAAAAGCAGCAAGGAAGAAAATGTTGGACGAGACCGCAGACAGCTGAGGCAGAAGAGACAGGACAGCAGACAGCCGGGCAGGAGTGTCTGTTGGAGCTGCTGAACTAAATTCTAATCATTTTCTAAACGTGAAACATCTTACACATTTCAGGTCTTTTTGCAAATACGAAAAATACTGTGTTGATCGATTACCGGTATTTTATTAAGTGAGTGGATATGGCGTTATGCTATCGGACCTGGGAAACCAGGTTCGAGTCCCAGCATCAGGTTAACTTTTCGGGATTCTGGGCAAATCACCCATGCTTAAACAGTGGCGGTGAGTCCATTGGGGCGCAGGGGCGGAGCCTCACTTAACGAACGCACGCGACGCGGTGTGCTTGCAGCAAATCCAGCAATTAAGCTCAGCTCTTCCTCTTACTGTGTAGCGGCCAGGAGTCGGGACATCAAGGGGGTGGGGCCGGGGGGCGAGCACTGACACTGACTGACAGCGGCTCGCAATGTATTTGCTCATGCTCGAGTTTGTCTCACGACAAGCATGAGCATGTGCATTCGCCGCACTGTCTGCCATGTACTATGTACTGAGAGGAGGAGGCCGAGAGGCCGAGGGTTGCCTCATGCAGCAGCCCCTTCTCTCGGTATCCGGGCGAGCCCTATCCGTGCTCTTTAGCCAATCCAGGGCAGGCGCTGCTAATGCAGCATCGCTGGATTGGCTGAGAGCCTGAGACAGTCTCAGACCCCGCGTGGCAGCCTAGGACGAAACTGCATTGGGTGCCGCGCAACTATGGCCAATCACTGTGGCTTATGTCTGAACACTGTGACAGTGATTGGCCATGAGGTGCGCAGCGCACTCTCTGCAGTCCGTCGCGCCATCACGCATGCGGTGCCACACTGTCTGCATACACACCTCGTGGCGGCGGTGTACAGTGTGTGTCAGCTCTCCCGGACCAGTCGTGACTCGTGTGACTCATGTGACGGTCGTCGAGGACTCGTGACTGACGTGACTGCCAGTGCCATCGTGACCGTGGTGTTTGTCGAGAAAGGTAAATTAGATTCTGTTCTCTGTTGAGATTCTTGGTGGTGCGGACATGCATCCACATTGCTGCTAAAAGCGGGAGAATGGGGCCTTGAATCGGGTTACGTTATGTGTGGGCTTTGGAAGTGCATGCTGCTGCAGGATCGGACATTTGAAACGCAAATGCACGTTTTCGTACATGCCAACATTTCAGAAGAGCAAAGTGGGAGATGTAAAAAAAAAAAAATCGGGAGAATGGGGCCTTGAATGGGGTTACTGTCATGTGTCACACATGACAGTAACCCGATTCAAGACCCCATTCTCCCGATTTTTTTTTTTTTACATCTGCCACTTTGCTTTTCTGAAATGTTGGCATGTACGAAAACGTGCATGCATTTGCATTTCAAATGTCCGATCCTGTAGCAGCACACTTACAAAGCCCACACATGATGTGTGGGCTTTGTAAGTGTGCTGCTGCTGGATCGGACATTTGAAATGCAAATGCACGTTTTCGTTACTACACCATCAAGTGCACCAGGCTCACAAATAAGCTCTTTGACGGGTTGCAAAGTCCTCTCCGCTGAGCTGAGCTGTCAGACTGTGCCCGCACCTAAAGGTGCATGAGCACAAACGCCAGCTTGAAAAACACTACATTGGTTCTCAGTGGACATAAGCTCCATCAACAAGTCCTATTCAGGTAGATGGTTAAGATACACATGCCTTCAAAGTCTAATACCATACAGAATCCTGCTTTCTGCATCAGCACACTTTGTTACCCAATGAGCGTTCAATCGGATTAAACATGGAGACCTGGGCTCTAGATTGTGGAATGCATTGAACCCACACTTAAGGGGAGAGCCCGAAAACATGATTTTTAGAAGTGCTCCATCTTGGCTTCAATTAAACTATTTGCAGCTGGTGATAGCATTGAAGAATATCGAGCTGCACCCACTGTCATTGATTCTTCTTTAAATTTCCCACTGAATACCAGCATAAACACCGTGGAACATCTAAAGTGCCTCGAAGTGTGTTCTCTGCTCCTCACATCCTCTTTATAAATGGCCACATAAGAAATTAGTGGTAAGACACACTGCAGCTTACCTTACCTTTGCTTTACCTCACTCAGAACGTTAGTATTGAATTTGCACCGCCATCTCCTAATGACATAGTCCATCATGACCACTTAAGTTCACATGGCCACTATGCATGCAGGTGATGACTGTGCTGCATTGCCTTGTGGCTAGATGAACCACGAGGCATAACACGAGCTACGTACATCTTTGAAAATTAGATTTTTTGTAATAAGAGTTTGAAGTTATATGATAAATTACGGGACAAACATGCTGTTGCAGAGGGATGTTTAGATGGTGGAAAATGAAAAGGGTATGTAGTCAGGAAGCAGAGGACTTCAGGTTGGAAAAATTCAAAGCAGCACACTGCTTTGCCATGCAGGACTCAGCAGCATAAAGACAAGACGTCATGCAGACATGGGGAGAATGTGAAAAGGCAATAAACTAAAAACAGAAGAGGCCATTATTGTTGAAATGGGACTGACCATTATTTGAAGTTAACTAAAAGTGTGAATATAAAACTGAAATTAGCCAAATTTCAGATTTTAGGATTGTTATGTTTTATGCTAAGTAACGTTGTACTGTACTACAGTCCTTTATAGGTATTTATTTATTGTTATATGACATTTCTTTATAAATGTTATAACTGCACTTTCACAATTGCTTTATTAACCTTCCTGCTTTCTCAAATTTGCTTGAAAATGCACCATTTCTCTTCTCTTTTTTCAAAATTTTCTCGGGGGGAGAACCCCCCCGAACCCTCCTTATAGGGGTTCGAGCTCGCTCGCTACGCTCGCTCGCAATGGTGAAGTATACCGATCATTTTACGCCTCACCACTTTCAAATGTCACCAGCCGCCCCTGTGCTTAAATGAATCTGTCCTTGTGTGATGTAATTGGTGCTCATGTAAAGCGTCGAAGTATGCGCTGTATAAATATTTTGGGGAATCAATTCTACTGTTTCTCTATGCTTTCTAGGACTTGCAGTTTTGTTTCTGCTCACCATAAATATAGGACTACATGTACCATGATAGAAAGAAAAAGCATGTTTGCCAAGTTAATGGAGATAATGGTTTGCTCTTTGTATATTTTAAGTTACAGGCTTCAACTAGGATAAAAAGCAGAGGATTAAGGGGCGCCAAATTCGGTTCTGCCCAGGGCGCTATCTGCGCAAAGACCGACCCTGCTTGTGCAGCACCCCCCGTACATGTGTGCAGCCCCCTCCCTCAGCACGGTCTTATTGCATGTGCAAGTCTGATTCGGTAATGAGTGCAACGCATGTGCCACCTTTGTGCTGTCTCCACTGCTTATCCCTTCCTGTCCGAGTTCTCATCTACTGCACGTGCATCCCTCGCTCTGCCCCTGCACTGAACACATTGCACGTGCAGCCGTTGCTCGCTCTGCCTCTGTACTGAGCACATTGTACGTGCTGCCCTTGCTCTGCAGCTGTACTGAGTACTGCACTACACCTCTCGCTCTGACCCTGTACTGAGCACATTGCATGTGCATCCCTCCCTCTGCCTCTTTGAGTATTGCACGTGCAGCCCTAGCCTGAGTTTACTAGAAGCGCAGCGGCGCCTCTCCAGTGAGTATGTTTTGTGAATGGGGCACACGTCCATTTGAGTTTGATTATGGGTTGTCACCAACGCTGGGATTGACGTTCATGTAATAGATTACAAAAAAGAACAATATTTGGATTGAACTGTGTGAAAGCGGGGAACATCCCCGAGATGTACATATGTTTCATACTTTACTGTTCAGACAATGTATCCACCTACGAGCACTGCACCGAACGCATTTTTTTGGGAAAGCGCAAAAACTTTCAGAACTAATAAGAATATAATATTTTGCGTAAGAAAGGTACGTGTTACTTTTGATTTACAACATTAAATAAGATGCCGGTCATAGGTGCAAACACATGGAATACCCGTATGCTTAGACAAGACCCACAGAACTTCTGTTCTAATTTACATGCCATGCCTTCCAGATCGGGCAAAAGGGTTTTTCCGCATGTACTTTACGAAACCTACAGCAGGAGACATTGGTGCACGTGCACGTCTGACATCCAGTACTGTGAAGTGGACACAACGTGACATGTATTTGTTTTTACAACTTCTGTGTGCCGTATAGGAGTCGGAAGTGGTCCCAGAGTGAGGCTGCGGCCTATGCCGGCCCCTAGTTTCAGTTGTCCGGACAGAGGAGCCAGCACCCTGCGTAGTGGCAGGCTTGGGCATTCCTACTTTAATCTTAACGTCTTCCTGCAGCAGTTTGAGCACGGTACGCTGGCCAGCCTGCACCTCCCCACTCCTATTTTATAATGGTAACAGCAGGGAGTAATTAATGCTTAATTAGCACCTACAGTGGAATGCACTGACCCCCGCAGCCCAATGGGTTTGGAGAATGTGCATTTTAACTTCGAGTGGAGGTCGGAACTGCAAGTTCCGCAAGACAGCAGGGATCTGACGCATCCATGGCTGGCTGTTTGTGCGCCAAACGCAGTCATATAAAGCAGGACTCCTGGGTATGCAATAGGTCTCGCCTTTAATTGAGTCAAAGCCATTTTTTTGCTGTACAATACCATTAGCAAATCAAATGGCTTTAACTTAATCAAAGGCGAGACCTATTGCATTTTCAATGCTTGTTCTATCCAGTTTTTGGTGAGGTTGAAGGTGATGTGTGGAGAAGCTCCTTTCAGCAGTGCTTCCTCTCAGATATTGCTGATTTTCTCTGTCAGGAGGGCGGAACCACAGGCAGGAAAGGGCGCGGCTGTGGTCTGGATACTCCAACAGCTGGTTTTAGGTGCTGCACAGAGCTTTAATATACTGCATTATTTCTAAGGGCTTGAAAATTATAATTTGAACAGATTACTGCCTTAATAATAATTTAGTTGCTACTGTGGAGGGTATGGTTATTAACAAAGTTAAAAAAATACTACTTCACCTCCACCAGTCAAGTCTAAATTTGTAGGCTATTGTGAACCTTCCTTAACTGATTTGTTTGATGAAATGCAGGCTATTCATACTAACACAGACACTATTGCATCAGAAATGAAGAATTTGCGCAAAGATATGGCAAGTATTTCAATTAAAGTTTCTGACAATACAATAAATATTCAAGACAACAAAACCAAATTAGATGCTCTTATACCTGTTGCAGCGAAAATAGAACCAATGAATAAATTATTGCTTGATTTGGAAAATCGGAACCGTCAGTACAAATTAAGAATTTTCAATTTGCCAGAGGACGTGGAAGGTAATAACTGCAGAATGTATTTAGAAAACCTTTTGCCTGGCCTTTTACGGCTAAAATTTATGGAGAAATTTGAGATCGACAAAGCTCATAGAATTCCTTCACATTGAAGACCAAATCAAACTAAACCTCATCAAATGATATTCAAGGTGTTGCGTCATCACCATCTTGTACTAATACAGAAAGCGTCAAGAGAAATTCCATCTTTAATGGTCAACAGTAATAAAAAAAATTATTTATCAAGACTTTGCTAAGGAAACTGTAAAAATCCGTAAAGAATTTACTGAAGCTCAACCAAGATTGAGAAGATGTGGATTCAAATATGGACTTTTCGATCCGTCCACCATGCAAATATGGAAAGGTGGCTTCTCAAAGTCCTTTCAACGTCCGGATGACCTTTGTCTATACTTAGACCTACACTCACTGCTCTCCATGGAAACTAAGGAAAATTTTACTTCAGATACTAGATTATTACGCACTTATAGTTACCCTAAATTGATGTAATTCTTTACGGGCACGTTTCAAGTGGTTAATCTTGTTATGCGTGTGTGTGATTCAATAATTCTATTTATGTATATATGTTGTCTTTGTTATATGTTGGTCCATTTTTTTCCATTCTTTTTCTTACTTTTTCTACTGAACTACGTAAAGTTTGTCATTTCTTTTAATTCTTTATTTTATTCTCTACTTATTTTCTTTCAATGATGTCTAACATTCATGGTATTAAACTTGTGTCTTTTAATGTTAAAGGTTTACAGCATCCTGTTAAGCGTACTAAAGCTTTGGATTGCCTTGTTAGATATAAGGCTGATATTTGTTTCTACAGGAAACTCATGTTGATTATACTATTCTAGCGTACATGAACAAAAAATGGGTGGGTATTATTGTTTCTGCACCTGCTCTCAATAAGGAAAATTGAGTTGCTACCTTATTTGCAAAAAAATTAAATCTTTAAATATTACAAATAACTCCAATTCTAATGGTCGTTTTATCATAATTAAAATTAAAATTAATGAAACGGTCCTACACTTGATTAATATATATGGTCCCACGATGGATGATCCTGAGTTTTGGTCTCTTTTCTGTTTATACCAGCCAACAGACAAACAATTCACTTTTATTTCCAATTCACATAATTCATATTCTAGACTAAAAATTGTATTATTGTCTCGCCATCTAGTTGAACCCACTATCCAAAATATTGATATTTCAAATCATGCGCTTGTCTCATGCATTTTACATCCTACAGTATCTCAACTGTCTCGAGGAAGATGGCGCATGAATACAAATAATGTTCTTAATAATGACAACAAAACCACATTTTTTGCATCAACTCATGAATATTTTAGGTTTAATCCCGAAGGTTCTGCATCAGTTGTAAACAGATGGGATGCCTTTAAGGAGTGCATTAGGGGGTTACAATTTCCATTATGGTGCCTACAAATAAGTCATTTAATTCACATATTAACAAATTAGACAAACAAATTGCTAAATATGAATGTATTTTTATTACATCCACTGACATTAAATACAAAATACCCTTGCAAAAGCTTTGCTATGAACTGAACTCTATATTAAGCACTGGAGCAGGTATACAAACTTCTAATTCAAAAGCTAAATTCTGTTTAAATGCCAATAGATCTGGAAGATTTTTAGCAAACTATTTGCGTATTAAGAAAGATAAAACTCAAATTAGTGCTATCCATAAATCAGATGGACAAACAGCCATATCTCATACAGCAATAGTGAATGAATTTATGAAGTGTGGTTTACCTCAAATTTCCCAATTAGCCAGAGTTAAATTAGATATGCCAATTTCTATTGGTGAAGTAGTCTCAGCTATTAAATCACTTAAGTTGCGTAAATCTCCAGACCCGGATGGTATTCCTGCAGAGTTTTATAAAGAACTTGCTACTCTCCTATCACCACATTTATTCAAATTATTTACCCATTTTAGTCTTACAGAAACAACATCAGGGTCTTTTACAGAAGCTTTGATTATAGTCCTTCCAAAACCAGATAAAGACCCCTCTATGGTTTCAAACTACCGTCCTATTTCCTTGATTAATCAGGATTGTAAACTTTATGCAAAGATCCTGGCAACAAGATTAGCTTCAGTTTTGCATTCCATTGTGCATATTGGTCAATCAGGTTTCATGAAAAACAGACAGTCAGTAAACAATGTAAGAATATTACTCCACGCAATTGAAAGTGGTTCGTCATTAACTCAACCTGCTGGCCTTCCGGCTTTAGATGAAGAAAAGGCTATTGATAAAGTACATTAGCAATATATTTCATACATTGGCTGCATTTAATATGGGTTCCTCATTTATTCCTATGATTTCAGCTTTATATTCGGGTCCGTCTGCTGAACTTTTTATTAATGGTCAGAGGTCCAATACATTTTTAATTTACAGAGGTACTAGGCAAGGATGCCCGTTATCACCTTTACTTTTCTTACTTGAAATAGAACCTTTGTTACCTGGGACCAGAAATTCTAATTCTAAGGAAATTGAAGGTCTTACTATTAATAACGTTCTCATTAAAACCTCTGCATACGCTGATGACGTGCTTCTCTATATTGCTAATGCGGCTTCGTCAATTCTCTCATTATTAAATTTAATTATTGCTTATTCTGAATTTTCAGGATACTCATTAAATACTGAAAAAAACTGAATTGTTTCCTTAAATGTTCATTATTTACCAGTTATGGTTCCCAACAAACATATAATTTGGGTTGCTGATAAAATCAAATACCCGGGTATATTATGTTCACATAGTATAAAGCAATCGATTTCATTAAACTGTGAATGTATTTTAGACTATTTCGGGAAAAAAAATAAAAAATGGTCTTCACTTCATTTAACCTGGTGGGGGAAGATAGATTCCATTAAAATGGTTATTGCTCTGAAAATCTTTAACTTTCTATCCATGATGCCTACACAGCTTCCTCTTAAATTCTATAAACAAACTAGATAGTATCATAACCAGATTTATTTTGAATAACAAACCTCCCCGTATAAGCTATAAAAAATTGAAGGTAGTCAAGAACCATGCTGGTTTAGGTTTACCTGATTTTGTAAAGTATCATAAAGCATTCATTTTAAAGCATAGTGCATTATGGTTTCAAACTCTGACACCTAACAATACTCCTACTTGGCTTAGTATTGAACAAAGCTTGGTTGCCCCGTTTCCGTTGCCGGCATCAGTCACCATGTCTAATTCAACGAATTTGCTACGGAAGTCAACAATTGTGAAATCTACAAATTAATATAAATGATTTTGATTCAATTTTTCAATACCCGACGGCATTTACATTACACTCATCATTATGGTATAATCCTAGACTTAAGTTAAATAGATCCACAACATTTTTGAATTACTGGATTAAAGCTGGTAATTTTTTACTTGAAAAATATATAGCGTGACAATACTTTTTAGTCTTTTAAGGAACTACAACAATTGTTCAAGCTAAAATCTGCAGATAGTTATAAATATGAACTATTGTGTAATTCAATACTAGACTCTTTCCCTAATAATTTTCCCCAGAATACGACCTCTGATTTGGCTGTATACATACAAATCCTTGGCCTCCTCATCCCATGCTGTATCTCTCTTTTATAAAAATTGAATGGAAGTATAAGTGATAATATTAATTTCCTAACTTCTTTTTGGAATAAAGAATTAGATATTGCATAATCCTTAGATATTTGGCGGAAAATCTGGCTGAATAATGTCTCAGGATGGGTGGCCGTTTCAATATATCAAAAAAATAAATTTATTTTTTATCAATTGCTTATGGAGTCCTTTCAGGTTATATAAAGCAACATTGTTGATTTCATGTGTATGTTGGAATTGCTCTCAATACGTTTTAGAGTCATGTTTGGAATATATTAACAAAAATATTAAATATTGTCTTATACTGTAATAATTTGTAAATCAGTCGTTATTACAACAAAATTGACAGATCTTGAGGGCAAGCTTTTAGATTTTTTTAATTTCAGCTGCATTGAAATCCATTACTGCTAATTGGAAAAATGCTTCATTACTGTCAGTACATACATGGTGGATATGGCAAATTTTTTCCAGAAGAAGAGCCAATTTATCTCTTACAGGTGTTATCCATAGCACTTCTAATTATCATTTATTTTGGAAACCAACTGATAATTATATAGCTCTACAGTCATGACTATGTTTAATCTGTTGCTTAAATTAATAATTGTATAACTCTTTTTAGTATAACTACGTAGTTCTACTCAAGTTTTACTATTGTCATAATTCGTAATATTTTTTAGATTAAAGGAATTATCTACTTTCTATGTTCTATCTTTTCTTTTTCTTTTTTCCTTTCTTTTCTTTATTATTCTTTTCTTCCTTTTCCTTCCTTTTCTTTTACTATATTCTGTAATTATATTCATGGGTACTTAAGATGGTTTAGCAGATATTACAATTTTAAATAAATATTTCACCAGTTAGCAAACTATAACATATGCATACCTTTTCCTGATGCTCTTTTTTGTATGATCTTTTTTATTTATGATCAAAATCAATAAAATATTTGAACTAGTAATTCCGCGTTACAAGCGTAACACAAAATTACTAAGTTCTGAAAGCAAAATTAAAAATTCCACCAACACCTACTTATAAGTCCATAATAAAGTGGTACTACCTGAACCCAGGGCCTGTACATTAAATGCTACTAGTGGGCCTGCAGCACTTATCCTGCCACCCACTTGAGTAACCCTTTAAACATATTTCAACCTGCCATTGCAGCCTGTGTGTGCAGTATTTAATTGCAATGTCAACCTGTAGCAAGGTTAAGTCCTTCCTCTTTAATACATATCAGTCAATCTTTGGGAAGGCTCCAAACAGCCCACAGGGCAGGGTGCAGTGTTTTTAAAAAGTATGACATTTCCTTTAAGTTTTACATGGTCTGATAGAGAAAACTCTTAAATTTGTTATTCACTATTGTATGGCCTACCTCTCATAGGATAACATTAGAGTTACCTCATTATATTTAATAAGCTGTAACCTCCAAACAGGTAATCATTTCATATTTGGTGTTGTTAGAATTCTAACGGAAAATCCTTGTTGATGATGAAGTCAGATTTGTCATTACAATTTTGAAACGGCCACTTTTAGAAAGTTGGCATTTGCCTGCCTTGGCCATTAAACACCTGCAGCCTGTCCTTGGGTCAGTTACACTTTGTGAATTCCTCCTAGACAGTCACACACAATAGAGAGCTGAAGTGTGCCTGGATGGGCTATCACTGGCAGGATGGGAGGGCGGAGTTAGGCACATCTCCACTTACACCTGCATGGGCGGTGCCCTGCCTTCACACAAAGGATTGCATATTCCTTGTAGTTAGTCTGGAGCCAGGACAGGGAGGAAAGAGACCTGTGCACTTCAAAGGGAAACCTCTAGAAGCTTTTCCCAGTTTAAACGAGGCACCAAGCACAAATATTGAACCTCAGACACAAACTCAGTCTTGAGTACACTTCTGGACCTGTAGAAGACTCTGCCAGGAAAAAGGACTGCTGTGCTCAGAAAGGACTGATACTCTACTGCACTGCTGCACTGAAGGACTGCTGCCTCCTGTACTGACCTACTGCTTGAAAATTGATACTTGTATAGCGCACTACTCACCCGCAAGGGTCTCAAGGCGCTTGTACGAATACCGCTGTGGAACCCATCCTGGCTTTCCCTGTGAGGCGTCCACTCCTGGGCACCCCCAAGGTGGAGGCCAAGCATCCTTAGCGTTGTGGGGGCCGTTGTGGAGATTAAGCAAGCTATTGCCCAGAGTTGCAGAGTGGGACTCCATGATTGGAATGGCACCGAGGCGAGAATTATCAGGTCCGTGGAATTTTTGAGCCCAAGACCCGCCGAGGCGGGGAATTGAACCCTGGTCCCGGGCTAGACCTCTGCATCAGGGTCTGCCGCTCTAATCATTGAGCCACACTTCTTGCTGCCCTCTTGTCTGGGTGAGAATGACTGGACCTGTAACCTGTATCAAAGACCACCAGAGTGTCTTCAAGGGCTGGTCTCTTTTAATCAGCACCTCAACTCTGGAACTCTGAGTTCTTCCCTGCCAAGTGGTGCCAGAAGGTGCTCTACCAGCCCTTTTGTGGAATCATTAGAACCAATGCATCTTCTCTGCTGCGCAGCGCAACCTCGAACAGAACCAGTGCTGCTTCGAGAACTCTCCCAGCGCAAGGACGTCGCATTGATCTTGCAGCCTGCATCATAACCGCCAATGCACAAATCATGACTGAAGCAGGCCCTCGCACCGCAAATCTCTAATCAATGGCAGCCTCGACAACTAAGCCGGTTCTCGCGTTGCAGCCTTGCAGCTCCTTGGAACCGATGCATTGCCTCAGCTGCGCTATATATCCTTGATGCCAGACATTGCATTGCAAGCCCTCGTAGATGGGATCCTTGTCGATGAAGAAGGACCTTGCATCGCAGCTTCACAGCTCCTTGGAACCACCACATCACCTCAGCAGAGGGACACTTCCTCGACACGGTGCCTCATAATGCTCTGCAAACAGGATTTAAGGTACTCTTGTTCAGAAGACTTGAATGGGTCCCTCTAGCAAGCCCACCCTTCATCGCACCAAATCTGAACTTATGACTTTGTCCCTGGTCCACCGGGACAAGGTTTCGCAGTTATCACTTTGTGTTATTTTCATTTAAATCTTCAAAATTACATACCTCCTGTTCTACTGATGGCATTTTTGTCATTTTAGTCTTGAATTATTTATCAAAATTTATCTATTTTTCTAATCTGGTGTGGGATCTTTTTTGTGGTGTGTTCTTACTTTGTTACTGTTTGAAATTTTGCACAAATACTTTACACATTGCCTCTGATTTAAGCCTGACTGCTCTATTCCAAGCTACCCGAGAGATAAGAACAGGTCAATTTAGGGTATGATTTCTGTTTTCACCCTGACAAAATTTTGGTTCCTGCTTGAGAAGGGTTTCACCCCTAAAGCAGTAACCAAATTCTTACAAAAAACACCTGATGTCCCAGATTCACTAGTGGGAGAAAAGCCCAGATTCCAGACTAAATGGGAAGAAGAGCTGAGGAAAAGCTTCACTGAAGAACAATAGAATATAAGGATGAGAAACAATAGAAAAACGATTACCCCAGCTCAAGGTAGAGAAGCCAACAAAACGTTATTGTTGTTTATGTAGCACCTCACACCCTCTAAGATATGCGTAATATATTTAGTCAATCTTGGAGAGGTTATGGTACTAGGGGTACATTTACATTCGTGTGGTTGCATTGTGAGAAAATCAAGCATTTCTTGGAGGAAGTCATGAAAGCACTTAGAGAGGAGCTAGGGCTGCAAATTCCAGAGGACTTCTAGGTAGTTTCCAAATGCTTAATAGATCTCACCTTATTAATGTGGAATGTCACTTTCAGCTAAGCAAAAAATCCTGGCAAAATGGTGAACCAAGCATACTTCACACCTGCAACTGTGGTACCATCGATTGTGGTAACTCTTGGTCATGGAGAAGATCACATATACAATGAAGATAAATCCTTCACGAAAGACTGGGCTCTAATATGCACTTATGTTGGAAGGGACCGTGAAGATCTATAATGTCCAGGACATTAAGGCTTGGCAAATACTCTCCAAGGACTAAAAAGATACTAGAACTTAGATGGAAGGGATGATTGTAAATACAAGATGTACTTGCTCAATGAACCATTCTCTACTAGCTCTAACTGGTCTATGGGGTGGGTTTAGAGTTTAGTTTGTTTTTGTATACAGGTACCCCAACAAGACTGTATGCTTTAAAAAAAATATTCTGATAATGTACTATAAAAATGTTTGGAATCCTAACATAGGTGGATGAACGATTCGATACATAGATGGCTTGATTGATAGATCAATACAGGGTTCTCCAAAGTCGGTCCTGGAGGGCTGGATCCATGCCAGATTTTTAAGATAACTACATTTATCTAAATTTGGATATGGTAAAAATCTGGCATGGATCCGGCCCTTCAGGACTGACTTTGGAAAACCCCAGATTAATGGATTGAAGGACGACAGAAGAAGCAATTATCTTATTTGTGACTTACAATAAACACATGAGGGATGAATGCATATATGGGACATTATGTTACCAAAGACAAAAGCAATACCAGGTCTTGGTCATGTGTACTAGAGGCACAGATCAAAGCTTTACATAAGCATCCCCAAAAAGGTCTGCACATTCGATAAATGGGTAGTAGATTTCAGGGCATGTTCCAGGTGACAGGTCAATTTAATTCAGTACATTTGAATGTAGCACGTTAAAACGCGTGCTTTTACCACACGGTAGGTAAAAACGCGGTTGTTACAACAACCGCGTTGTTACCACGCGTGGCTATACATCGTAAGTCCTTTCAATGACTTGCGCTAGGTGGCGCGCTGGATTTAGGAATAGTATAAATTACTATTCCTACTCCAGTTAGCGCAACAGCAGGGAAGGTGTTGGATTTAAAATCCAACACATTCCCTGGTGTTGCACGCCACCTAGTGCAAGTCGTTGAAACGTCTTGCGATGTAATGCCATGCGTGGTAACAATGCGGTCGTTGTAACAACCGCGTTGTTACCTACCTGCGTGGTATTGACAGCGTTGTAAACGCTGTTTCCCTTAGATTTCCATACCTTTTTCGCCTAACGTTCCTGCCATTTGAAGTAAACTTGCTCTCACCTCTTTGACCTCCTCTGCTGTTGATGGCTGGAAGAATAGTTCTGGATTTGAGCCATATGTTTGAGCCCAGTTTTGGAACTTGAAACCACAGCGACCCAGAACCTACGAATAATAGAACACAAAGGACATCAGCAAAGCCAAAGCAACCTATTTTATTTAATCTCCAAGCTAAAGCTGTCCATTTTCTAGAAAAATAACATTGTATTTGAGTTATAAATTGTAGTCCATAAAAATAACATGCATGAAAATCTTTTTAATAGTAAAGTATTACATACAGAAAAATGGTAACTACGTGTTTCTAAGATGAACAGCAAGTGTGCGCCCTAACGTTTCAACAAACATAATGGCATAAAGTACGAACGGATGCTAAGAAGAGTCAACCAAAGAAAGTAAAGTACCACATATGGCAAGGGTTTTGCTGCTACAACTACTAGTAATTGGCTGCTCGCAACCTCTCCGCTTCTGCCACTCACCACCTCACAATCATGCAGCCTCTTCCCTTCTTGCACAGTGTCGTAAAGAGGCAGCGTATATCAAGTTAAGTATGTCTTGATACAAACAGGGTTTGGCGCTGGTGGCAGCCAGTGCCACAATTATTTTGACACACCCTTACCCTTCCCCCCCATTTGACCTCATTCTCAGATTCCCTCACTATCATCTGGCAAAAATGCCCATCATCTCTCCATAGCCCCTCTCTCAAATACATTTCATTTGTTTTAAAGTGCTAGTAAATGCTGGCTTTACTATATCACTAAGCTAGCCCCATAAAATACTGATCTGTTGTTTGCAGCAGGCATATTAACCCTCGGCGCTACTTTATGGTGAGTCAAAACTGCCTCAAGACAAAACACCGATCTCTCTCTAGCAGGAACATTTATTCGCAAGAGTTATCATGGAATTGCAGCAGGTGCTTTTTAATAATATGATATTGCTCAACACAGTGCCCCCCCCTGCCCTTCCAGGTCAGCGCCCAGTGCAGACGCACGGTTCACACTGCCTTAAGCCGGCCCTGCTTCGGGTGTACAGCTTGCTTGTGTGTCTGCACTGCTATCCCGTTATATGCAGTATTTGCCTGCTTTACTCTGCTGTGGCTTGTCTCCGTTTAGACGGGTGCTCTCTGTGTACAGACGGCCCCTAATCAGCTTTCCACTTTTGCCCTGGTTTGCAGTCTGTTCTGGCGTTTTTTACACCGCTGTCCACGTGTTTACAGTCTGCCGTCCGATGAATTTAAGTTGCCTGGACACGAGAGGTGGCCTAATGCTTAGAGCTGCTGATTTTGGAACTGGGAAACCAAGTACAAGTCCCGGCGCTGGCCCAATATCCAATGATTATGGGCAAATCACGTAATCTCCACGTCACTGGAAAAAACACATCACTCTGGTGCTCACATGAAGCACCACGATCCCTTTGGGCCAAGTTTGTGCAAAACTCAAAACCAAAACAAAGTAAAATGGTGGGTGGGACCCCTGCGACATGCCGGACTGCCCAGATTTCCTCTCGTCAGCCAGGAGCTCTGACCTCCAATCCAAGCTTTTTAGCACCCAGTACTAGTCCCACCATACAAACCTAGCTTCATCTAACCCCGGCAGACTGCTTCCAACCAATTAGGCAAAATTCTACTGCTAAGTTATCATAGAAACCACATGCCCTACCACACAAGCAGGCGCGCTCCATTCATATCACTTTCGAGCATCTGTGCTTCTTTTCTACATGAAGGTCTGATACAAAAGAGTCTAAGCTTCAAATATTTTGTCTTTGGACCTTTTTAAGCATTACATGTCAATGTTTTGCATTTCCTACATTGGTTCAAGCACCGTGCACTGTCTGTGCTTCACATAACCATGCAGCAGAGTGCACCTATTGCCACCCTGCCCTATGTGTGCCTCTTTCTACTCGTTTACTCTGTGTGCCTCAAGTACAAATGCTTTTCTTGTTTCAAGGAATGCAGTAAATACTACATTTTACATCCTATGTGCACCAAGCACCATAGATCTGAGTCCAAAATAAGCATTACATTAGCAGTGTCTTCCTACATAAACTCAACATAAAAAGGTTGTTGGGTGGTCGCCAACAAAGATTGTGCCCTGGGCGCCACCAATGTTAAAGCCTGCCTTGGGTCTTGGTGCCGTACTCATGCAATGCCCGAACAATGGTTGTGAAGAGATCATAGCATTTGCTTCAAGGGCTTTGAGGGGTGCAGAGACCACTTATTCTACCGTAGAGAAAGAGGCTCTTGGATTCTGGTGGGGTGTGCAACAATTCAAGAATGTCGTCTGGGGAAAGGAGTTCATTTTGAGGATGGACCATAAACCATTAGTGGACGAATTCACTACAAATGGTGGTACAAGGGCTACACCTCGTATTGCTAAATGGCAGTACAGACTACAAAAGTTTAATTACAGGTTTGAGTATGTGGTTGGTGTGAAAATTTGGGTTACACAGTGTTTGTCAAGGCTGCCATTGAGTGAGGTAGAAATGGAGGGGGAGGAGAATGAGAATTGGAAATTGTGTGTTCTGTTGAGGTTGCTAGGAATTGGCCACCCTCTGAAGACAAGTGAGTGGAAGTGTTGGAGAGTGACAAAGAGTGAAGAAGAGTTACAGGGGTTATGAAATTTGTCACTGACCAGTGGCCCGCTACCTAAGAAATTGATGGAAATTGTATTCCTTATTAATGAGTTTCAGAAGAATTATCAGTTGTGGGTGGTGGTTTGCACAGGTGGGGTTTATAGGTTGGTCCTTCAAATCTTTGTGGCAAAGTTTTAAACCTTGTACATGAAGGGAACACTGGGATTCATTTATTTATTTTAGACATTTGTAAAGCGCGGCTGTCACCATTGCAGGCATCCTGGCGCTGAAAGAAAAGAGACTGTAGTGAAAGCGGGCTAGCAAGGGAAAAGCCAGGTTTTAATCTTCCTTCTGAACGGGAGGAGTTCGCTGGTGTGTCTAATCTCGATAGGGAGAGTATTCCACAGTCTGGCGGCAGTCACTTCGAAGGATCTGCCCCCGGCTCTGACCTTCCTGAATCTAGGAACAACTACCAGTTTAGCGACAGAAGATCGAAGCTGTCTAGATGGGGTATACCAGGCAAATTTAGATTGCAGGGGAGCTGGACCAGCTCCATGGAGAGCCCTAAAAACTATACAGAGGGACTTAAAATGAATTCTCTGCCTTATAGGAAGCCAATGCAGTTTTGCCAATGCGGACGCTCCATGAGAACTTCGCGGCCACCCCAAAGCCAGTTTAGCAGCAGCTGATTGGACCCTCTGGAGCCTGTCCAGCAAGAACTCAGGGGACCCGAGCAGGAGGGCATTACAGTAATCCAACCTGCTGAGAATGGTACATCTAACCACTTGGGCATGGGCAAAGGTAGGTAAGAGGGGTAAGACCTTCCTTAGGGAGCGAAGGATGGCAAAACAGCAGGCAGACGTTTTTTGAACATGCGTCTCCATGCTGAGCCTCTGATCCAACATGACCCCAAGGTTGCGCACAGATTCCACCGGCCGTACGTTGGACCTTGTTTCCGGAGGCCAAAAATTAGTTGGAAAAGGTTGGGGAATCCTAGTACCTGCACTGAAAAGCACCTCTGTCTTTCCTGCGTTAAACTGAAGGGAGTTATCCTTCAGCCAACTAGACGTTTCACGCAGACAATTATGTAAAGCCTCCACGGAGGTTGAGTCCTCGCCTTCCAGGGAGAAAATCATCTGCGTGTCATCAGCATAGTTCACAATCTTGATGCCGAAGCTTTTGATGAGAGAGATCAACGGTCTAAAGTATATATTAAAGAGAATTGGGCTGATTGCCGAGCCCTGAGGGACTCCATGTAATACCGGGGAAAAAGCTGACTGGAAAGGTGGCATGGATACTGCCTGCTGCCTCTCCTGCAAAAAAGAATGGAGCCAATGCAGTGCGGAATCTCTCACTCCCGCCTCCCACAGCCGCCGCATTAGGATCCTATGGTTCACCGTGTCAAAGGCGGCAGACATGTCGAGCAGGATCAGGAACGCTGCCTGTCTTCTGTCTGCACGCCTTTGAAGCTCGTCCATAGCGGTGATAAGGGCTGTTTCGGTCCCATGAGCAGGCCGAAAACCGAATTGGTCCCCATCTAATAATAGATGGCGTTCGAGATAGTTGGAGAGAGTGTTACTAACCAAACGCTCAACTATCTTGGCGGGGAAAGGCAGCAGGGAGATGGGTCGATAGTTCTTAGAACAGTCAGGGTCTAAGGAGGGCTTCTTTAACAGAGGAGAGACTAACGCCCTTTTCCACAGAACTGGAACAGTACCAGTCACCAGAGATTGGTTACAGACTTGGTGAAGAGGGGGGAATAGTTCATCCTCAAATTCCTTCCAAATTTTGGGAGGCACCGGATCCAAAGAAGAGCCAGGGACGATCCCTCTGGCTAATTTAGTGAAGGCCTCATAAAAAAGTAGAGGGAACTCGAGTAGCGGTTCACTCGTAGCCAGGGCAGGGCTAGTTGATCGTTCTACTGGCAAAACAGGGCTCAGGCCAGTTGGGGGGCCAAGCTCGGGAGGCATGTCCAGATCTTTAAGGATGAGTTAGATTTTTTCCTTAAAAAATGGGGCAAGGTTGTCGCAGAGATCTTGGGACGGGACAATCGCATTCTTGGAGCACTCCGGGTTAGTGACGCTGTTTCATATGTTAAAAATACTCCTGGAGTTGTTGATGGTGTTGTAAATCAGCGAGGAATAGTATTCAGTTTTAGATTTTTTAATCCGATTCTTATAGGTAGAGACCTTGGTTTTCCAGAGCTCTTTCGAGGTGTTATTATAATCGCGTCTCCACCCTCTCTCCGCTTGTTTACAGCCTTGCTTTAAATTTTTTAGTTCATCATTGAACCAGGGGTCAGTGTCTTTGCCCTTGCAGCTACGTGTTTTTAACGGGGCAAGGGCATCGAGGACCGTAGTAATTCTGGTGCAGAGAGAGGTGTAGTTTTCATCTATATTCAACTTCTCATCGAAGGGTTGTTCCAAATGGAACACCTCACCGATAAGGTGCCGCCGAATGAGGGCCCTCCAGTCTCTATACTTAATATCCGTAGACGACATGGGGGCTTTATGAGGACCGCTGCTCGTATGAATAAAGAATTTAATGAGTGAGTGGTCAGTCCAATCCATAGGTAAGGTTTCCCCCATCGCCACCAGGTCGGGGGCCGCGAAGACCAGATCTAAGAGATGACCAGCTGTATGGGTGGCTTTAGTGACAAGTTGAGAAAGACCAAAACTATCACAGGCTTGGGCTAGATTCCCGAGACCCGAATCAAGGGTCCCGTTGTACCAGAGATTAAAATCACCAAGGATGAAGCTTATGATGGGAGAGGGCGATATTAGTTAGGGTAGTTAGTAATGCTTGTTGCTGCTGAAGGCTAAATAAACCTGGCGGGCGATAGCATACTATCGCGGTGATATTAGTCCCGGAGTGGGTCTGTATTGATAGTCCTAACAGCTCAGTGCCCAGAGTAAGGTCTAAAGTAAGGGCCTTGATGCAACAAGAAGCTCTAAAATAACTCCCACTCCCCCGCCTCTACCAGAAGGCCTAGGGGTGTGAAGGAATTTAAACCCAGGAGGACACGCAAATCCAGAGTCAACCAAACAGTCAGGACGGGTCGAAGTTTCCGTCATAAAAAGAATGTCCAATTCGTGAGTCTCAATCAAGAGTTGGATCTCCATACTATGTTTGGGCAAGGACCTAACATTAAGAAGCCCACACTTTAAAAGATCGTCACGCAGGAGGTCGGCTCGAGGGTGCGATGTGAGTGACAGGGAGAGAGTTCCTTTATCCGCATGGAGCTCGCCTATTCAGATGAGTGCCTCCTTGGAGTAGGAGCCCTCCATGGAAAGCCGATCAGGATAGGGGCCAGGGCAGGCAGCGTGACTGGCCCATGGTGCTACCTTGGCGCGGACGGGCGCAGACGGGCTTATCTTTGGGGCACCTTCGGCGCGCTGACGGCGCGCCCGCTGCGCTCGTCCGCTGCGCGTTCTACCAATGCACATCTTTGTAGTGGGGAGGAGGGCGTGGCCTCCTGGCAGTGGGCGTGGCCTAGTTAGCGAGGCTGATGGCGGCTGTATCTTATTCCCACCCGCGGCAGCGTGATCAGGAGCTGCCCGAGGAAGTATCAGCAGGTATGCGGGGGGGAAGTGCCCAGGGAGCAACGTGACACAGATGAAAACAGTGGTGACAATTTCAATATTATTAAAAAAAACTCGGCTAAAATCTCCCGGCTTCCGCCTCAGGAGTCTCTTCTCTAAAGCGCGCTTGTCAATCAGTACGCCTTTATAGAGAAAGGGGGCGTGGCCTCCCGGCAGTGGGCGTGGCCTAGTTAGCGAGGCTAATGGCGGCTGTATCTTTTTCCCACCCGCGGCAGCGTGATCAGGACCTGCGCGAGGAAGTATCAGCAGGTATGCAGGGGGGGGGGAGTGCCCAGGGAGCAACGTGACACAGATGAAAACAGTGGTGACAATTTCAATATTATTAAAAAAAACTCGGCTAAAATCTCCCGGCTTCTGCCTCAGGAGTCTCATCATGCTATGAAGTGAGGAGTCAAGGAAGGTTTTTGATGGGCTGGAGTTGCCACGGCTGTTGAACGTTTTGTCTGGAATTGTGCACGCGTTATTAGTGACAAGGTGCAAGTACTACTCCTGTCAGTCCCATTGTCACACCTAACTCGACATGGTGTAAGTTGGCTTTCGATGTATCGTGGTTATATGGAGGGTTGGACACGGTGCTGAAGTATGCCTTTGTTTTAATTGATTATTTTACCAAATGGCCTGAAATTAAATTTGCTGAGAGTGTGAATTCTCATGCAGTCATAAACATGTTAAAGGAGATGTTTCTGAGGGAAGGATATCCTGAAGAAATTGTGACTGACAACGGTGCTCATTGGTATCTAAGGAAGAGGGAGATTTTCAAGAATCCATTGGCATTAAGCACATAAGGACAGCCTTGTAAAATCCCCGCAGTCATGGATTGGTTTGAAAGAAAGAATCGCATCAACAGGGATCAAGTGCGATTAGCTTTAGTGAATGGATTGGCTTGGAAGGCTGTGATTAGGGACATGGTGTGGGCTGTGAGGACTACACCCCACGTCAGAACAGGAGCGTCACCTTTTACGTTGTTAAGAGGTAGGGTGGCTGGTTCTAAGCTCAATAAAGAATGGATGGACAAGAAAGGGGCTGATGCTGTGAAAATGGGTGCGTGGTGGATGTAGGATGTTAAGTGCAAAAAAAATATGCTGCTGTTGGTGAGAATTATAACAAATTGCCGGTGAAAGTAGGTAATTGGGTGAGAATAAAAAAAACAGGTCACATTCAGAAAGGATTCCCATGGTATTCGAAGCCAGTTCAGGTGGGAGAGGTGCAGGATCAAGTTGTTGTGCCGGAGAATGGAAAAGTGTGGATTAAAAGCATGGTGACAATTGTTCTGGACTCCATGTCCTCGTATGTGTGTGAGAAGTTGGAGGTTAACACAAGAGGGTTGGGAGTAAAAGCAAAAGGAGATTATCATAGAGTGAGAACTTGTCCTGTAAAATCTAAGGATTATATTATGTGATCACCGTATATTTCACACAATCTGTTTGTTAATTTGTTCTTTTAGTAATGTTACGTGATTACAGATTTTGGTTTAATTGAGTAGATAATGAATATACTTTTATGTGATCATCTTAAAAATCATAAAGGGTGGAACGAACCACCATGATACATACAATGCCAAACAATTAATCTAGATTGAAATTACAATAAAATCATTTGTGTAAATGGTGAACCGTAAATGATTCAATTAATTATGAGGACCAACATTTTTTAGTGATAAAACAAACTGCAGCGAGAGTTCTTTAAAATTGTTCGTAAGTATGTTTGTTCCTCCAGCTTGGAATAAAGTGATGTGCTAATAAGATAAAAAGTGCTGGGTTTGATAAGATGAACTCCATGGGTCTGCATAGTAAGGTACAGTTCATCTGTCATTCTTTTCCAATTCTTCTGCCGCTATGTTCAGAAATTTTATTGTCTTGCAGGATAGTTGTGCAGAGGAACCACCAAGACATTTTATAAAGGCTGCTCTGCAAGTCCTTATTTGCTCTTTTCTCATGGTTGGCCGTAAGAGGATCTTCTGCGTGTTTAGTAGCGCCGGACAGATTCATAATAGACGCAATAGTGACCCTTCTCTATTGCCACAAAGCCGGCAAACGTGGTTGACCAGGTCCGTTGCCATTTTCAGACAAGATCTTTCATCGGGAAGGAACCTAGTCTCAATAGGGTCAGATTCTGCTTATGATAGTCGGTGAAGTGGTCTTGCAGTTACAAGTATGATTGAGGTTTCAGCAGTTTGTAAGATGGCATCACCATCCACGCATGTGTTTTATGGGCCAAGGAGGCGTTGTCACCTTGCAGCGATTGTTGTTTAATTGCTTTGTTGGTGATTTGCAGAATATGCCGATGATAATTGAGTATTTTATATGCATGTTCATGTTTAGGTCATATGTTTGTATAGTTTATTTGAATCTTATATTTTGTTTCTTTTCTCTTTATAACTTGCATCATATAACATTTTTAATTTCACTTTCAAACATACTACACGGAAATCATGCTGCAGTACAACATGGCTAAAAAGATATTGAAAAAAACAAATAGTTCTCACGCACACAAAAGTTATTTGCCTTTGTCAATGTATATTTTTAGGTCTCGCCTAGGCAGCGCATGCGCTGTCTCGTTGAGACATGCAGTATATGCTTTACTAGGTGAGTCCCCGCCTCCTTTTTTCTATTTGTTATTGAGTGTGTCTTTCAAAAATGTACTACTTGCTATTGGCTAATAGCGATCCAAGTCCCTCCTTTTTTCCTGTTGTGCACGCCTATGGCTATTGGCCCCTTTACTTGTATTAGTCCACTTTTTTTTTGGTCTGTTGTTTTGGGGAGATCTCTTTTTTTAATGTGCCTTGCTTTTTGACAGAGGTAAAATGTTTCAGCTCGTGCCCAGTGTGTTTCCCGGCATGTATATATTTTTTTTACTTCGAGGCCAAGCGCGTGATATTGACAGACTTTGAACGTTTGATCTCGTGCCGAGTTTTTTTCCCAGCACGTATAATTTTTGTTTACTTCGAGGCAGACTTTGAACGTATAATCTCTTGCAGAGTGCATTTCCAGACACGGATAAAACATTTTTTACTTCGAGGCAAGCGCGTCATATTCCCAAGCTTCAAACATTTAATTTCGTGCCCACATTGCTGTCTACGGCATTGCGAACACTTTACAGTGCCCCTGGGGCACAAGCAGGGACCTACTAGAGTGCTTCTCTATCAGAACGCACTCTGCGGTCCCACCGGGGCACAAGCAGGCATCCACTTTGGTGTGCTTTTCTTGCTTGGAAACCCGTGTGCCGAGGGGTTTCCCAGAGACCGGAGTGTTTCCCAACTTAGGACTTGCACTGCACGGATGGTGCACGCTGAGTCCTCGAGGCCACCTGCTGACATCACTGGTGCATTGGGGTAAAGGTATTTTATGTTTCATTTTATGTGCTTTCAGATTGTGCTGATCATTTACAACTGACAGTGACCCGGGCCACTTAAAGCCCTGGTAACTTCCTTTGTTGTGCAAGGCATTTACACTGTAAGTATTCCATAAACCCTAATGATCTGGCAAGGAGAAAAAAAGAAAATTGAAAATAAAATCCTGTTCTAGAACATGATGTTTGGAGTATCGATGACTGTAAATGATCGCCAGTGTTCGTTTTTGTGGAATCACTGAGGCTTGATGAACACTAAGTGAATCTGATGCATAAACGCAGCTTCTACCTCAATTCTGGAGTCAGTGTCACGGATAAGTGTCCTATGTGGAGCACATGTGATGTGTGGTGTCTTTGTGATCAGGCTGAATGCATTGCTGCTTTTAACTTACTGTAGCGCTGGCATGTTCATTGCCCCCACTCAAGAGGTGCTGCTACGGGGTTTCAGCTAACCCTTGACTGCAATCAAAGGTGGGATACTGTGGTGGTGGTGCTGGAGACAGTAATGGGGTGAGAGAAAGGCGGGGGTCGGGCTCATTAAAAGCTGCATCTCAGAATATACACTCAGAAAGAAAAACTACAAAGCGCACACTGCAAAAATAAAAATCGTGCAGAGCACCAAGTGCTTGTTCTCACACTGGATTAAAAGCAGTGATTTAATTCACTTTTAGGATAGGAAGTCGAGTGGACTAGATTTCTTTTTTTTAACTGGATGCGTATTTCTTTAGTGGGTGATGTCTTTGTACGGACTTTGCCTTGCATTCTTAACAAAGTTGGGCAAAATTGAACATTTGCAAGGCTGGTGAATTAACATTATTACTTGTCTGTGGATTCGATCTTGAACGTAGAGCAACATTTATTTGAAAATGTTACTTTAAGAAAAGGTAAAGGTAACTAGGCAGATATCTGTAGGCAGTAGTGCTTCATTTAAATATGCGCACACACTACTATCGAAGTAACAGATTTTGAATGCACATGTCCTCCATTTGCTCTCACGATTACAAAAAGTTACTTTCAATGAATTGATTTGAATAAGTCAGAAGCGGCCCATGGACTTGCGGTGAGGTCGTCAGAAACCCCAAACTGAGCAGGTATCAAAGGCATTCTCTTTTCGATTTGCCATGTGAAGCACAGTATGCTTATTTTTGCAATAAATGCTCTTTCAGACTCATCAAAAAGATAAACAATCTACATACCAATGAATACAGAATAGATATACAAAAGGCAAAAAATGTAAACACTAAACATATCACATCTTCCCTTTGGGGGGTGGGGTGTGAGTGAGGGGGAGATAAGCTCCACACAGCTCCTTCTGGGGCATGGCCTCGTGGAGTATTTCTGGGGAGTACCCACAAGCACAGAGAAGGAGGGTAAACAACGCTCACTCAGCCCTTGTGGGCGTCAGGCCACAGATTGCTCCCCACAGACACACTCTGAGGGTAGCTCTCTCCATAAGAGAGGCAAGCAAGAGCAACACTCGCTCAGCCCCTCTGGGAAGATGTTGAGATTCAGCTTCAGCCTATGTGGGAATACACACTGGGATAAAAGGCTAAAACAAGCTGCGCCCACACAAACCCTCCAGGGAGTCGGGCTCCAGATTACTCCCCTATAAAATGTATTTGCTGGTACACACCAGGAGAACGGGCAAGGGGGATGGGTGCACATGAACTCCTTACCAGGACTGGTCGGATCCCAGGTTACTCTTATGTAAACACCTGCAAGAGAGAGGACGAGGGTGGGCCAGAGGAATGCTGGAGGAGAGAGGAGAAGCTGCGATTGCCTTGACTCTGAACAGATGTGACCTCTTTTCTAGTAAATAAAATATGAGCACTAATATTATTAATTGTCATTTTTGAAACCATGCCTGTTTCAATGTGAAGGAAAAAACCGTGGACCAGATAGAAGCTACAACCATGTCAGGTGGACAGGCCCACCTTAAATTCCGTGACTCCGTCTGCAGCAAAGTGCTGCTGCCCTTAAAGACTTGCGCCTGCTCATGTTCTCGAAGTCTTCACTCAAGTGTACTTTGGAAGTGCCTGGTCAACCTGAGCAGATGTGTTAGCCAATAGCTCTGGCTAAACACTTCTAAGGTCCCAAAGGCGAGACCGATTGGCATTGCCAATGCTTGTTTGTAGTGGAACCAGAGTACATGCAACGCAGAATGGGAAGAGAGGAGGGTGAGAGAAGTTAAGCAACGAGGTGGCAGGGGCCACAGTTTAATTAAAATAAATAAAATAATAAAGTTCTAAAAAAAGTGCTTTGACTCGGCCTGGTAAGACTATTATCCCGGGTGGGAATAGGTCACCACAGACAGCTGAGGGAAGGAGGGAGGGTGCAAGCAACAGTACTTGGATCAAGCTACAGGAGAAGGACAAACACACAAAGCGGAAATGAAGCCAACACCCATTTACCAAAGAGAACAAAGGAAACAAGAGTGAAAAAGAAGCCAACCAATGACAAGCAATGGGAGCCTCGTACATTCGCCACAGTTTGAGCTTGAGAGCTCGGGTGGGACTAGGTCCACTAGCTTGTCTTTCCCAGTCATTGGTCTTCCGGGTGCAGGAGTGCTACAAAAGCAACGGAGGCGTCCCGCAACACATGAGCCTGTACCTTTGCCACAGTTTGAATTTGAGAGCTGGGGTGAGGACTACGTCCTCAAGCCTGCCTTTCTTGGCCCCTGGACTTCCGGGTGCAGAAGCAGGAGTGTTACAAAGGCAGCGTAGGTGTCCTGCAACGCAGGAGCCTCGTACCTTCACCACATTTTGAGAGCTGGGGTGGGACTATGTCCCCCAGCCTACCTTTCCCGGTGCAGGAGCAGGAGCGCTACAAAAGCAAAGAAGTCGGCCACAGCACGGGTGAAGACCGGACCAAGACGCACCCGTCTTAGCCCGTCACAGCTTGTCAGAGACTGGACTGGAACCAATCTCTTGGCCCTCATTTTTGCAATATACGTTGAATGGAAAGGTACAGTGAGCTTGTTTGTTTTAAATTCTTTACGTGGTTTGAATTTCCTCTGTGGCAAATATGGGCAAGAGGTAGGTTGCAACTGGGAGCGCCATTGCTCCACAACACCCTCTGTCACACCCGCATACTGCAATGGATAACTTTTTGATGAGTGCGGTGGACTTGGTAACTAATGAAATTAAACTGGCTGAACGCAGGCTTTTGCTAACAACTAATGAACTGGATCTGCATCCATTGCCGATAGCGGGTATCCCCTCTGCACAAAATGATGTTCCGTCTACCCTTTTGGTACAATCAGTTAGGCAACCAAGTGTACCTACTTGGGGCACGATTGGGACCTGCGCTAATGAAGAGAAGGCTGCTTGTGAAGGATTGATGGATAAAGATTTGTGAACACTTCCAGATTTAACAAAGTTATATGGGGGTACAGCTTTCTCCATATGTTCAGGTAAATGGTGGAACCTACTCTCTCTCTCGCTGCGAGGTCAAGCCTCCCCGATTCAATTTAGGAAGCAGTTGAAAACATGGCTGTTCACGAAAGTAGCAGAATAGTTTGCCTTAGGTACCAGGTTTGATCCTACTGACTCTACTGTGTTCTATTTTACGCCCTCTCTTTCTTTCATTTCTTTCTCTCTTTTCCTAAGCGCTACAACACCCTTGGGTATGTGTGTGCTTTATAAAATTATTTTCATTCATTCAAAGACGAAGGGACCGCTGGGGGAGGGGGATTTCATTTAATTTGCCTAATTTTCCTAACTGTAGTTCTGCATACAAGGTCTTGCCCTAGATTCAGACACAGACCCTGCTCCAGTGGTGAAACGTAAGAAAAAAACTGTAAAACCTAAGACTTGGGGGCGCATTGAAAAATCATCTGTATGTGGGTCTCGTGATCAAAGGAATGCGCCCGCTCCACCAGTTGAGTCCTGGGATAGCATGAGTGCACATCTAGGCGATCTAATGGATTTCAACCTTCACCCGCATTATGACCGATTGAATACACAAGTCGAAAACAGGAAATATATGTGAGGGGCTTTCTCAGAAGGCGCAACAAACACTGCCTATAGAAACTAATCCTTTGCAAGAATCAGCAAATACGTCTGAGCAACAGTCAGTTCGTATGAGTGGGGGATTTGGTGCAGTCGTCAACGCTGAAACTTGGGTCAAAGACACCAGAGCTGCCCTGCCTTTGTTACAGCAGAGACCAGTGGATGATACTTTGACAGTACCTCTAGATAATCCAGTGGACAATGGCAGTCGAAGGTCAGGATGTCTTCAGTGATAGATTTACCACCCGCCTCATGTTCATATATTATAGCACTGGCAAATGTACAAAGATTGCCCCCTGATCACTCAGAATCTACTAGGGCACTTATGAATAAACAGGGATGTGGAATTCCTATAGCCCGAAGCCCAGGACATATTGTTTGGGATCAAGGGCAACAAGTTTTAATGTGTATTTTGTCCTCGGGAAAAGCAGGTCCAAACTCCTACAGCACAAACCCTCTGGCTGCCAATTTACAGTAACACATTATGGCTAAGGGAAGGGCATTGTCTGCCGTTAAGGTAATATTTGAGTCCATGTGATAATGCTGTTCAAACTTGTATTCATGATTCATTAATGCAAAGCCTTTAATATTTGGGTGAGTACTCTAAGGAAATGTTCTAAGCTCGGACTGTACTACTGACAGTGATTCCAGTATAAAAAGGTGAACACAGGTTTTTAAAGTTTAGCAATATGAGGCTATGTATAATGCTTCCAGAATGCTTTCTGATTAGATGCAAATATTTCCAGAAGCTCGACAGCAAGATTGATGAGTCGTCGCTTTCAAAATAAAATGTTTACAAAAAAATGCAATTAGGAAAAAAACATTTAGCTAAATTACTGTAAAATATTAGGTACCATTTCAGTGCAGCATCATCTGGTAAAATGTGTTGGTGTATGCTAGTATTTCCCAAATATATTTATAATGGAAAATCAGTGTAACTAGTTCCAAAAAGATTATGAGAAACATAAAAATAAACAAGCATTTGCAAAGCCAGCATGTCTGAAATTGGTGGGCAGCCTTTTGGTTTTGTCAATGTACGACTTGTTTTGGCATAGTTTTTATAAAACCTTATTCATGTGGGACCTGCCGGGCCCTCAAAATTATAACAAATGTTGGCAAAAGCAAAAATAGTTTTTCGTTTCAAAAAGCACATATTGCCAAAGTAGTTCCTGGCACTGAACAAAACTACTCTGTGTGCAGATATGCTGCTTGTGATAGAGCAGAATGCTGTCACTCACAGTGAAACCAGCCGATAGACTGAGAGAGACAACATTTTGGTAAATACAAATGGTCATGGTTAATACCAGACCTAATTAGGGGTCCAATTAATAAAGAAAGTCTCAAAACTGCACCCACGGTATATGTCCTTGCATTAAGTGCACATATACAACTTTTGTGAATTCACAAGAATTTACAGAAGTAGACCAATAAATAGTACTGCTAGAAAATATTTGTGAACTGCATTTTAGCATGAGCAAATATGAATGTTTGCAAGTTCACTTTTCCTTCAATCACTTTTTGCTCAACCCTGGAAGAAGTTTTACATCTGGCATTGTCAGGAGTATAGTTCCAACCTTTCTCGGTATGGGATAAGATTAGAGAAGAGTTGGTGATAACCCTTAAATCATGCAAGTTTGCACAGACTGAAAATGGAATTCCAACACTGGAACTATTGCTTACCACTACCTTTATCGCTGGTATGTAGATCTACGGAAACGTGGCAACATAAGGGAATGGCTAGATTGAAACCCTACTATGGTATGAGTCTCGGCATAATAAGAGAAGCTATATCAGAGCTCTTATATAACAAGATTGCAGTCATAATCTGTCATCGCATTGCATGGCTCAAAAGGGACAAGTGGATTTTGTTACAGGACAAGTAGAATTAGGAAGCAACTTGCCCCATGGACAAGTAGATATTTTATTTTATTAAATTCCACACTCCTGATAAAGAAAGGAATTGGTTGTATTCTAATGTGTGTGGTCAGTGGGATTTCTGAAATTAGATCCTATTGGTATGCCAAGTGGGGGGATTGAGAGTATTTGAAGCCCAGCCGCGGTCGGTAGTAGGAGTACCTGCAGGGCGGTGACGTGGGGAGAGGGAGGGGCAGGGTGGGGGGTAGTAAACTATGGATTACGGAGGTTTACAAGTAAGTTAACATATAAATTAATAAAACGAATTTCGTTGCGTGCACTACATCCTCAAATGCGATGCAGTGCATGCAACGAAATTCGTTTTATTAATGTATATGTTAATTTACCTGTAAACCTCCGTAATCCATAGTTTACTACCCCCCACCCTGCCCCTCCCCCTCCCCACGTCACTGACCTGCAGGTACTCCTACTACCGACCGCGGCTGGTGAAGCCATTTTTAGGGGATATAATAGTTGTAGATGTACGAAACCCCTTGGTGTCAGGCGAGAGCCTGATTGGTCAAACATAGTCCAATAAGGATTTTGGCACTGTGCTTTTTCTATAGACATTTTATTTGGCCCCAGCTGCCCTGAGACAGCAAGGGCCCCAAGTCCCATCTCGCCCTGACAACAGTCTAAATCAGTTGAGGCCATTGCTACTTTAGAATAGATATGTGGGGAGATCCACACCGAATAACGAAATTATCCTAGTGAATAGGTTTGCCCTTTAGACCAATTTAGAAGTCAATGATTGACTGAGCAATTTGCAAGAGGGAGTTAACTCTATGAGATGCGCCCCTGTGAGCAGATGTTAAATGAACGGTCCCCAAAGGCCTGATACCCAGTCGCTGAATAGGAATAAACTGAATATCCTAAGCTGCAACATACCTGGGCTAATGGCGAAAAGGGAAGACTCTAGATGACGGAATATTTGTGAGTAACTGTATAGTCAATTTGCATAGAACTTGGGACTTACGCAATAGATTCTATTTGGAGGACTTCTCGTCCTTTTTGAAGACTGCATTCCCATCCCTAGCTGGAAGGGCGAGGGGTGGCTTACTGACTCTTGTAGCGATTAAATTACTGTAATGATGAAGGATGCCTCGTAGACAGGTTACGTAGAACAGATTGTAAGTTTATTGGTTAGTTACAAAGTCCAAGTAAAACTCCTGTAAGGCCTCTGCTAAGTCCCTATATGAGCCCCACCAGGAGCAGCCTCCCCTGCTGCTCAGCCCATCTCTACCAACTGCCAACTCCTCCAGTCCCACAACTGCCAACTCCTCCAGTCCCACACACTCAACATTCCAAATGACATCACTCATGGCTGAGCAGCAAGGGACAGGACAGTAATGAGGAAGATGCACCAACAACAACAATAGGTTACAGCAATTACCTTGCATTGCCACCCTACTAGATACAGAGTCTTGTAATTTACTGGTAGTGAAACTGGTGTGGAGAGGTGTGGTGCAGCGGCCAGGGCAGCTGGCTTCAGAGCACAGGGCTCACGGTTCGATCCCCGCTCTGGTGGCAGATCAGCTCAGCACCATGTGACTCTGGGCAATAGCTCACTTAATTTCCACGACGGCCCCCAGCACCTTGAGACCCATAAGGGTGAGTAGTTTGCGCTTTACAAATACCATTACGAAGAATGTAGCACCGTTGAACAAGTTACTTACCTTCGGTAACGATATATCTGTAAGAAACATTAGTAGTGATAGATTCCTTATCTTAGAATTACCCCCAGGCGTCAGACTGGATCTGGAAAGTTTTCGTCAGCAGTACCTCTGCACGTCGGAAGGTGGCGTCGTGCGGCTCCGCGTCAGTCGTTGGTGTCGTGGTCACCGAGATGACGTCGCGGCAGCTACTTAGATGCCGCCATCGCGTGCTGACGTCAACCTGAAAGGGATGACCTTAACCCTAGAAATCAGTTCGCAGAACGGGGAGAATGGGTGGGGCGGTAAGGAATCTATCACTACTAATGTTTCTTACAGATATATTATTACCGAAGGTAAGTAACTTGTTCTTCTAAAAGAAACACATAGTGATAGATTCCTTACCTTGGAATAGATACCCCAGCAATACCAACCCCAGTGGTGGGTCTGCGAACCAAGATCACATCAGGAAGTCCCGGAGAACAGAATGGCCAAAGAAGCTGTCTCTCCGAACTTGGCTGTCAAGGCAGTAGTGCTTAGTAAAAGTGTGCAGCGAGGCCCACGCAGCTGCCTGACAGATGTCTTGCAGGGGGACAAATGCAAAGACAACAGTTGATGGACAGACTGCACAACAATGTCATATATTCACCCCAGTACAGAGATCTGGGCCTAAATCCATCGTTTTTTTGCTCACCATGCCATTCCAGTTTGAACCCAGCCATATGCAAATCAGTCTTGACCCTGTGCCTCATGGGAACAGTCCAGCCCGAACTGCCAAGCCAGATCCTCCCTGGACTGGAACCAAGCATCCTAGGACCGGTATTGGGGTTTCACCCCTCTTCAGCCAGGATAGCTTGATTCCAGTGGCATGGAGAGCACGGGACTCACGTCTGAGCATACCCGTCCCATTCGGGGTGAAAAATGCAAAAACAACAGTTGATGGACAGAATTCCGAACAATGTCATACATTCACCCCAGTACAGAGATCTGGGCCTAAATCCATCGTTTTTTTGCTCACCATGCCATTCCAGTTTGAACCCAGCCATATGCAAATCAGTCTTGACCCTGTGCCTCATGGGAACAGTCCAGCCCGAACTGCCACCACGTCCCAATGCCTTAGTGGCTGCCGTTACCCTGGTGGAATGGGCGCGTAGCCCCACCGGAGGCTCCTTCTTAGCCAGAGAATAACAGGCTTTAATACATAAGTGGACCCATCGGGAGATAGTCTGCCTGTGTACAGCCCGACCTTTCTTGGCGCCAACGTAGCCAACAAAGAGCTGGTCATCCAGCCAGAACTGTTGTGTGCGGTCCAAGTAAAACATGAAAACACGTTTTGGGTCCAGACGGTGGAGCCTCTCTTCCTCTCTGGAAGAATGCGGAGGTGGAAAGAAGGTGGGCAAAGTGATGGTCTGCCCGATGTGAAAGGCAGTGACAACCTTTGGCAGAAAGGATGGACGTGCCTGAGCACAAACTTGTCCAGATGGACAGATAGAAAAGGAGGTTTGCAAGAAAAAGCCGGGAGCTCACTCACTCTCCTGGCAGAGGTGATGACAACCAGGAAAGCAGTCTTCAAAGTCAGGAGACGAACCGGACAGTTGTGAAGAGGCTCAAAGGGAGCGCACATTAAATATGTAAGAACCAGGTTCAAGTGCCACTATGGCATTATGAAAGGAGTAGGAGGGAAAAGATGAGTAACGCCTTTGAGGAATCTAGTTACAACTGGGGACTTGAAAAGAGAGGGCTGATCAGGGAGACTGAGAAAGGTGGAAATAGCAGAAAGGTAGCCCTTGATAGTGCCCAGAGCAGAGCCCTGCTGGGCCAATGAAAGAAGGAACGGGAGGACTTCTGAAAGAGGGGCAGAAAGGGGATCCACAGCCTTTGCTGTGCACCATGCCACAAATTTGTTCCACCTGCAGGCATATACCAACTTAGTGGAGGGCTGCCCGGCTGCCAGAATGACATTACAAACTTCAGGAGGCAAGTCAAAAGGAATCATTTGCCGCCGCTCAATCTCCACACAAGAAGGTGGAGACTGGACAGGTTCGGGTGGAGGACCGTGCATTGCTGCTGCGACAGAAGATCCTCCCGAAGAGGCAGTCGGATCGGGGGATCGATGGTCATACAGAGTAGCTCGTTATACCATACTCTTCAAGCCCAGTCCGGAGCCACAAGATGTTCCAGCCATGTCTAGAGGCGCAGGGTCTCCTGACATAGGGTGCATGACCCCACCCCGCCCTGTTTGTTGCAGTACCACATGGCGGTGGTGTTGTCTGTGAACACCTGCACCACCCTCCCCTAGACAGAGGGAAGGAATGCCTTCAGTGCAAGTCAGATCGCCCGAAGCTCCAGAAGGTTGATATGGAGCCTGGACTCCACCGGAGACCAGAGGCCTCTGATCTCCGCCTCTCCCATGTGACCGCCCCAACTCAGGAGGGACGCATCCGTCACCACTGTGTGCTCCGGTTGGGGAAGGGAGAGGGATCTGGCATTGACCCAATGCCAGTATGTGAGCCACCACTGCAACTGTCTCACAGTGCCCTCCGAGATCTGGACGAACTCGGACAGGTTCCCCTGATGCTGCACCCACTGGAACTTCAGGTCCCACTGCAGAGCCCGCATATGCCATCTGGCATGATTGACCAGCAGGATGCAGGAGGCCATGAGTCCCAGCAGCCTCAGGGTCAACCTGACCGAAACCCAAGATAGAGGCCGAAAGATCGGAATCAGGGCCTGAATATCCTGGTCTCGCCGTTCGGGAGGATAGACCCGAAAGTGAGTTGTATCCAGAACCGCTCCGATGAAGAGGAGCTTCTGAGAGGGAATCAGGTGCAACTTTGGCACATTGATGGAGAACCCCAGCAAGTGCAGGAGTTCGGCCGAAGTCTGGAAATGTCAGTTGTCGAGATAGGGGAAGACTGGAACCCCTGATCTGCGCAGATGAGCAGCGACCACCGCCATCACTTTCGTGAACACCCGTGGGGTGCTGGTAAGGCCAAAGGGGAGCATGGTAAACTGAAAGTGCTCGTGGACGCGTAAACCGCAGGTAACGCCGGTGGGTCGGCAGGACGGGAATATGGAAATATGCTTCCTGCAGATCCAACGCTACCATCCAGTCTCCAGGGTCGAGGGCAGACAAGACCTTAGCCAGAGTTAGCATCTTGAGGAAGCGATTTACGTTCCGGAGGTCTAAGATAGGACGCAGGACCTTGTCCATCTTGGGCACCAGAAATTAGTGGGAATAACCACCATGACCTACTTCTGGTGCAGGAACGCACTCGATGGCCCCCTTTGCCAAGAGGGCCAAGTAATCCCCCGACATGCAGTGGTACTGGTGTGGCATGGCTGGAAGGGTAGTCTCGAAGGGAAGGGAGTAGCCCCTTTGGACTATCTGTAAAACCCACCTGTCCGTAGTGATGGTGCGCCAGTGGGGGAGGTGATGGCGAATCCTGACGCCCACTGGCATTTGATGGGCCTAAGAAACCAGACTAGGAAGGTTTGGAGGCAGTGGTGGAGGTGGACTGACCCACCCGCTGGCCCCCTGACCCGCCACTGCGGGTCCCATGTCCGCGGCGGCACTGAGACCGTTGCTGCTGCGGCTTGTGGCTCTGCAGCAAACGTGTTGGGGTCCCCCTTCCATGGCCACGAAAGGAGCGAAAAGCAGAAGGTGGAGGAGGGCGAGTGGCCGAAAGGCCCAAGGACTTGGCCGTAGCCCGCAAGTCCTTAAAATGCTCCAACGCACTGTCTGCCTTGTTGCCAAAAATGCGAATGCCATCAAAGGGCATGCCCATCAGGGTATTTTGGACATCCCCGAGAAGCCAGTAGTCCTCAGCCAGGCGTGGTGGCGGAGTGCCAATGTCGTGGAAATCACCCTGCCCAGCGAGTCGGCAGTGTCAATGCCACATCATATTGTGAACATTGCCGCATCTCTCCCTTCAGCAATAGCTTTTGAGAGGACTGTGGGAGTGGGAATAATGGCCTAGGAGGCATGCAGTGTTCATGGACCGCAACCCTGAACTGGCGGAAGAAAAAATCTTCTTCCTAAACTGTTCCAGTCTCTTGGATTCCCTATCCGGAGGTGCGCTAGGGAAGGCGCTTTGGGACGTAGAGGCTTGGACAACCAAGCTCTCAGGGGTGGGGTGTTGGGAGAGAAAGAGGGGGTCGCCCGGGGCCAGGCGATGGCATCAGGCCACATTCCTATCCACAGGAGTCCCTGTGTTGGGCCTGGACCAGGTGCCCAAAAAAACATCCGAAAGTGCATCATTAAAGGGCAGCAGTGGCTCCGCAGAGGTAGCCGCCAGCTGAAGCACTTCTGTCAGGAGGTTAGTCCTGACGGTGACTGTAGGGAGTTTGAGGTGGAGAGCCTCAGCCACCCTACGCAGCACCACTTCATAACAAGCAACCTCCTCCGTAGCCACGGTAGAAGTTAGCATGCGAAAGTCAGGAGAGGTGTCAAGACCACTGGCATCCCCCAAATCCTCAACCCTGTCCGGGTCATACTCACACTGCGCTGTGAGAGGGTCCTCAGACCCCTCCCAGTCCTCCCCTTCCTCCCAAGGCTGTAGAACAGGCCGAAAATATGGAGGCTGGACATAGGGGTAGAAAGGCCCCATTGACGTCGGAATCTGCGTCGAGCAACGCCATTCCCGCGCTGTGTCCACGTCAGGGCTAAAACTGGGGACAGCATCGTCCGGTGGCACGGGCGACATTGGGAGTGGTGCCGGTGGGGTCGACATTGGTGGAGGTGTCACGAGGTCAACCGGCGTCGACCAGGATCCAGGCCTTGATCTTTGAGGGCCCTGCGGTGCTGGGGCCGGATCCGACAGCGATTCCGGAACCGAAGCCGACAACAGTGAAGTGTGAGGGCCCCCAGTTGGACCCATGGGGTCCGAAGGCACGCCGGCGGGGCCCAACGGCCCAAAGAGGCGGGCCATGGCTGACAGAAATTCCTGCAGCTAGGCCGGAGTCGCCGACGAACCCGGGATGGGCGGGTCGGCTGACGGTGACACCGTAAGCTCCGCCGGAGCCGCAGGGGAGGCACTACCCGCACCCTCAGCCACGTCGCGCAACGGGCGAGGGGAAGCCGGTGAGCGATGACGCTTCTTCAACTTCTTGTGATGCTTTGCCTTACCTGACCCCGAGTGCAAAGACGTCGATCCCGAGAACAATGGTGATTGATCCGCAACCGGTCCCTCGACCTCCCACGGGACTGGGACCTTGAGCGGCGTAGAGGCGACTGCCGGACTTCAAGCAACTTTCAGGGCCACTCTATCAAAGTCTTCGGTGCCATGGCCCGGAAGTCAGGGCATGACTTGGGGTCGTGGTCGTGCCCCAGGCAGTAGTGTGTTCGAATCCCTCCTGAGGCGGAAGCCGGGAGGTTGCTGTGCTATTTTGTATAATTCTACGCTCCCTGTTTTTAATATTGCTGTGTGTAATGATTGGCTTGATTTACAAAGCCTTTTTATTTTGCACCTTATATTTGGTTATCCCCCATCCTGCTTGGACCTCTTAGCGCGGTCTCAGCACCTCCTCACCCTCACATTTGCACGCTTACCGGGTCCGTCCCAGCCGACTTAGGCACTGAGGACACTCTCCATCCCCGGGCGTGATCTAAACCGCGGCGGCCATTTTAGGTTGGGGAAAGCGTCAGACGCTCCCCAGTGGACAGTATAAAAGAGGCACCCGAGTTAGGCCTTTTCCACTGTGTGTTCGAATCCCTCCTGAGGCGGAAGCCGGGAGGTTGCTGTGCTATTTTGTATAATTCTACGCTCCCTGTTTTTAATTTTGCTGTGTGTAACGATTGGCTTGATTTACAAAGCCTTTTTATTTTGCACCTTATATTTGGTTATCCCCCATCCTGCTTGGACCTCTTAGCGCGGTCTCAGCACCTCCTCACCCTCACATTTGCACACTTACCGGGTCCGTCCCAGCCGACTTAGGCGCTGAGGACACTCTCCATCCCCGGGCGTGATCTAAACCATGGCGGCCATTTTAGGTTGGGGAAAGCGTCAGACGCTCCCCAGTGGACAGTATAAAAGAGGAAGGACATGCCTCCGCGCAGCGGACGTGAGCAGCGGTCGCGCCGGGTCCGCGCCGGAGTCGTGCCAGAGTCCTGCCCATCTGCGCCCGTCAGCGCCAGGAAGGCACCAGGGCCCAGGTATACCACTCGCCAACAAATATACCCAGGTATTTCAAGGGAACTCGTACTGTCTCTTAATAATCACTCTATACACTGCAACAACGCTCTGAACCCTGATACATGGGTAGGCCCAGTCGGCTGTCAGTACTGTAAAGCTATATTTGCCTCGGAACCAGTACCTAATGTTAAATCACGGCCTTTTGTTCTGCAAGGGGGGCTCATTAACGTTAGGTCACTGTGTAAGAATACCCTACACATTCATGACTTGATCATAGAGGGGGACTTAGATTGGCTCCTTATCACAGAAACCTGGCTAAAGGCATGGTGTAATTCTGATATAGCATTGGCCATCCCGCAAGGTTTCCTAATTCAACATCTGGATAGACAGAATAAACGGGGAGGAGGCCTGGCCATCATCCATCGTGATACCATGAAATGTACTACGTTTGAGTTACCAGATATTAAGGGTGCAGAGGCCATGGCTTTCTGTTTAAATATCCATGATTCTTTTACATTCTCTGGTGCCCTGGTGTATCGTCCTCCGGGCCAACCCAATGATTTCCTGGATAGCATTGGTGATGTTCTGAGCGAGCTTACGCTCAGATTCGCTCACTTTACGCTGCTTGGAGATCTCAATCTCCACCTGGACTCCCCGGAAGGACCATGGGTAGCCTGTTTCATGGACATAATCAACATCCTTGGCCTGAAACTGTTGACACAGGAACCTACTCATACTGCAGGACATATATTGGACTGTATCTGTTCTAACTCTGATGCTATGATGATTAAACCCCCTAGCATTCAAACCTGGTCAGACCATAAATTTGTCCCATTTGATTTGTCACTGGGAAACAATGCTCCAAGGATAATCGCTAGCAAAATTACTAGGAGCTCCAAACCTGACTGGAAAAAAATAATAATAATAATAATACGGAAGCTTATAAAGCGCGACAGCTACCCCAAACAGGGGTGTCCCGGCGCTGAACACATCAGACAGAAATAAGGCCAAAGAAGACAGTAGACATGATTTCACCATATCAAACTGACGTGAAAAGCCATGTTTTTAAGGCTTTTCTAAAACCAGCCTCCGTATTGATCTGTCGTAAGAAGCCTGGAAGGGCATTCCACATTGAGGCCGCACCAACCGAGAAGGCTCTGCCGCCCAACCGAGCCTTTACAAAGCGGGGGGTGCATAGCAAGTTTTGTGAATTTGACCGCAGTGCCCGGTTTTGCCTGTATGGACAGAATCTTTCTTTCAAATAACCAGGGCATTTTCCATTAATGGCCCGGAATGCCAGTGTCAGAGTCTTAAATTTAATTCTTTTCTCCACGGGGAGCCAGTGAAGCTTCTGTAGATGCGGAGAGACATGGTGGCGGAAAGGGATTCGCCGAACCAATCTCGCAGCCGCATTCTGTACCATCTGAAGGCGACCAATGGCATATTTGGGCAGGCCAAGATAAAGGCTATTTGCATAGTCAAGCCTAGATGTGACTATGGCATGTACTATGGTTTTGCGGCATTCCTCCGGTACAAAATGTAAAACTTTCCGAAGGTTTTTTAATTTACTAAAACAGATGGACGACACCTGCTGTATCTGGGCTGAAAAGGAAAGGTCCGCCTCCCATCTCACTCCCAAATTACGGACGTGACAGGAAGGAGTGGGTGGTGTGCCCAATTCAGGCGGCCACCACAACTCTGAGTCTGGTATGTGGCCCTTGCCAAAAAACAGCACTTCAGTTTTCCCAGCATTAAGTTTTAATTTATTTGTATTCATCCACAGCGCTATGTCGCGCAGACAGCCCTTAAAGTTCTTAAAAGCATCCACTGAACGTTCCTTAAATGGAAAAAAACACTTACACAGCCTGATCTCCTAGAGAAAGTAACAAATAGCAATCCCACACTAACTGGCCACACCTCAACAGACAATCAGCTGTTCTGTGAATGGATTATATAACCCTCTGGTCCAATAAGCTCAAATAACAATCTTCGAGGTATGAAAAACAAAAAGAGTGCCCCATGGTTCTCACATGCGTTAAAATTGGAACTAGGCGAAGTTAGATCGCTGGAACGAAGGTGGCGCAGAAATTATGAGGTTAACGATTGTTACACCTATAAAACAGCACGGAGGCAGTACCATACTTCAATTAAGCGGGCAAAAAACGCCTACTACCTAGAGGCAATCTCCTCTTCAGACAATGGGCAGAAAGCAATCTTTAAGATCGTTAACTCTATTGCCAACTATTTTGAAAAGAAAATCCAAGACCTTGTCAAGGACTTTCCAAAACCTATACTGACCGCCTCAGAAACTGAAAGGAGAGAGCCAATCCAGGAAAATATCAATATGCCCTGCCTTAACGTATTTGACCCCATCTCCTTAGAAGAGTCTCATCAGGCAATTCTTCTGAGTAAATCCGGATCTCCTTTTGATCCCTGCCCCCGCTCGTTCCTACAAGTCTTGGTTAACGAGGTGAACGCTATCATTAACAGTATTATTAATTCCTCACTTTCCTCGGCTGAAATCCCTAGCAAATGGAAGTTAGCAGCTGTCAAGCCCCTCCAAAAGAAACCCCTGTCTGATCCAACTATCCTCTCTAACCTCCGTCCCATCTCGCTGCTCCCTCTGTTGTTTAAATTGAGTGAAGCATTTGTCAATAAACAACTTACAGAATTTCTGGAAAAAAATAACATCTTGCATGCCAACCGATCTGGCTTTAGGGCTAAACATTCAACTTTATCTGCCCTTCTATTCACGGCAGAGACCCTGCGAACGGCTCTGGACCAAGGGAAGGAGGCTGTCCTGATCTTGCTTGATCTGTCGGCAGCCTTCGACACGGTCTCGCACTCTATCCTGAGTGATCGTCTTTTTAACTCAGGAATAAGAGAGGTAGCGCTGACATGGTTCAAAAACTTTCTTGGCCATAGACGTCAAGTCACAGTGCTAGGGGAATTCAGCTGTGAGGAAAAACATATCAGTGCAGGGGTCCCTCAGGGCTCTAGTATGAGCCCTGTACTCTTCAATCTATATATGGTTCCCCTGATTGAGCTCATTTCCTCCTATCAGATCAGCACAATATCATACGCCGATGATACTCAGCTCATCCTGGTGCCGGACAGAGAGCTGCCTGGAGCTGAAGAGAACCTCAAAAACTGCCTCACTGCCACTTTCGAGTGGATTAAGTGCAACCATCTCAAATGCAATTCGGGGAAAACCGAAATCAGTTCACAAAATTTGTTTTCGCCCAAACAATGGTGGCCTGAAGATGCCGAAGCCCCCCCAAATACCATCTCCTCTGCCCGTAACCCAGGCATCAAGTTCGATGATGCTTTATCATTTAAGCAACAAGCAGTGGCCGTGGCAGGCACTTGTTTTCACATCATCAGAACCCTCAGAAAGTTTTTTGACCTCCTTCCCCTTCCAGCAAGGAAAACGGTAGCGGTTGCACTTATAACATCTAGACTGGACTACTGTAACAGCCTGTATGCAGGAGCTAATAAATCTGTGCTCCACAGACTGCAGATGGTCCAGCATGCAACCGCGCGTTTTGGTCCTTGGCTGGCCTAGGTAGTCATCGGCCTCGGCAGCCCTCACTTTCCTTCACTGGTTACCAATACATAAGCGTATCCTATTCAAAATCCTGGTTATCACTTTTAGAGCCTTTCACTTACAGGGACCCAGGTATTTGTCGAATGGCTTTAGGCGCTATCGTCCTGCACGCAGCCTAAGGTCCTCTAATCAAAACCTACTAGTGACCCCTAAATTTAGGCTCTCCAGTAAGGGTGGGAAATCCCTAGCTGTAATCGGCTCCAGGGCGTGGAACAAACTGCCACCTCAGCTTCGGCAAATTTCAACAGAAAAACTCTTCAGGAAAGTCCTGAAGACTTGGGTTTTCTCCCTTACAGACACTGCATACAAAGCCCTAGTATAATATGCACAGGACCCCTCGAACAACATCAGTTAGCCAACATGTTCCATCTATGTTGACACCTAGCGCCAAGATGCTCCTTGGAGTGATAGCTGCGCTATACAAATGTACTTTCCATTCCATTCCAGAGACATACGCGGTGCAGGTCCGTCACCGACATCATTCGATGACAGTCCCCGCAGGACTTGAAACTGGGCATCCCTACGGCACCAGAAGTTGATCGACTCGAAAAGAAGAGACAAAAAGGCCTAGAAAAACTCAGTCAAAAAGTGACTGGGGGTACCGCTCTCTCCGGATCTGAGCTTGCTGGCACGGAAAAAGAAAGAACTGACGTCAGCGCGCGAGGGCGGTGTCTAAGTAGCTGCCGCGACGTCATCTTGGTGACCACGACGCCAACGACGGATGCGGAGCCGCACGATGCCACCTTCCGATGCGCAGGGGTACTGCTGACGAAAACTTTCCGGATCCAGTCTGACACCTGGGGGTAATTCTAAGGTAAGGAATCTATCACTATGTGTTTCTTTCAGATGGTGGTGATACATTTCTACAATTCCTTTGTCCGAGATGAGCAAATAAAACATCTAATTAGTGTACAGTCCTTCCTGGAAGATTCTGGGGAAAAACAGGTTACTCCATTTTAGTTTCTCCTTGCAGGAGATTTTTATATTTTTATATTTATTGCTGTGAGATTGCCGCCAGATCAACTCTGTCTCGTCCTCCTGCTTCCACACCCTCCGCCTCCTACGTAAGACCTTCAAATTGATCCCCCTCAAACACAGAAAGACCATCACTCACGCCCTGGTCACCAGCAGGCTCGACTACGGCAACTGACTCTATGCCGGAATAAACTAAAACCTCACCCGCAAGCTACAGAACATCCTAAACGCCACCACAAGACTGGTCCTCAACCTGCCAAGACACTGCCACATCTTCCAGCACCTGCGCACACTCCACTGGCTCCCTATCGAAGCTAGAGTCACCTTCAAGATGCTAACCCATGCTCACAAGGCCCTCCACGGCACCGGACCAGCATACCTGACAGCCGACTCAAATTCCACACACCCCAAAGGACCCTATGATCAGCCCAGTTCTCCTACGCCGTGGTCCCTCCACCTCAGACAGACAACATCGCTCCCCATCTTCGCAGGAAACCTCAAAACCTGACTCTTCAACAGACCCCCTCCTTGATGGACTGGAGACAGACCCCCTCCTTGATGGACTGGAACCTGCAACCCCCCACCTCCCAGCGCCTTGAGACCCTTACGGGTGAGTAGTCGCGCTTAACAAACACCTGATAGACTGAGAATGGATGTGTAAAAGAAGAGAGCTTGGATGGGAATAGCCCAAATAATATGCATTTTGAACATTGTGCACAAGGGGTGCTCCTGGAAGAACTCAAGGCTATTAATAATTTGTTTTGCATTGACCGGAATGGGGAAGGAGATTAAGTACTGCCATCTTTTGGCCACGGTTTTTATTCCACAATAGAATTTATAATGGTATCAGCCCGTCTATTACCCTGAAACCAGGTTTTATCGGTGCAATGGAGTAATTTTAGTGATCAATCCTTTTAGTATTAATGTGGGACTTGGAAACATAGAACACAGGAAGTAGGCCCCTCAAACCTCAAAACCCTTCTGACGGAACAAGAAAGAAGATTAAAATGAGATAGTATAATTCCAGAAACACTGTAAACACTGTAAATGCGTCTGACATCGCTATCTGTCTAGATAGTAACTCACAGAAGGGAGAGATGCTGCTGGCCTTTGTTAGGCTATGTAGGCAGATTTAATCATACCTGTCCAAAGAAAAGGAATGGCTAAGAGAGAAGGGGAGAAGTGGTTTGAATCAAACTGCTCGAAAAAGCATGGTAACCTGCTTTCTGCCCTAAAAAGAACCCCACATGATTGGGAAGAAATAAGGGCCAGTAGGAAATTGTACAAACTAGCAACAATGAGATGGAATATGGAAATTAGAGACCAAGCCTGGGAGGATCTTTTACAACCAAGGGCATTACATGATAGTGGTACATTTTGGGAGGTAGTAAATAGAGCCTTCTTCTCAGGTTGTCAAAACACAAATATGGAATGTCTAATCTTTCCTGAGAAATGGGTCGGGCACTCCCAAGAGATGTTTGGGAAGGTGAGAGTTGAGGACGAACAGCTGGAGTGGAAACTATATGGAAATGTCAGGCTGCTAACCTTTAATGAAGAGGAGGTCAATGAAGGCATTATGGACTCAGTTGGGGGTAAAGCTCCTAGAGTAGATAATGTCCCAGCAGATTTGTATAAGGCTGACCCGTCAAAATGGGCTAAAATATTAACTCAGGTTTTTAATGCAGCATGTAGAAGATTTTTTCACGAGGCCTGGTCAAAATCGGTCATTGTCCCAATATTTAACAAGCATTGGCATAGCCAATAGGTCTCGCCTTTGGGACCTTATAAGTGTTTAGCCATGCAACAGTTGCATAACTAAATACTTATAAGGTCCCAAAAGCGAGACCTATTGGCTATGCAAAGCGGCAGTGCGGCCGCGAAAGTGAAAGTGATCGCGTTCGTGATCACGATCAAACATCAAAGCGGCCGTGGGACTCTAAAGTGAATGTAATCGGGGTAAAGCTCGGCGCGCGCGCCCGCGCACATGCACTGTGGCTCTAGGCTGGCCTGGTAGCACTTTTTGGAGCCCTCTCAATAAGTCTCGCCAGACCAGCGCATGCGCTGGGTCAGGCGAGACCTAAAAAGGGGGCAAGGGACAATCCCCCAATGTTACCTGCCCACCTCCCTGCTAACTTCTGCAGTTAAAATCATGGGGTGAGGAGGGCTGTACTGGTTAAGTTGACTGATTAGTTAGACGAGCACAAGATAATCTCGGATCTCCAGTACAGCTTTAGGAAGGAGCTAGGGACACTGGACCAGTGTATGAATTTATAACGTATTATTGGCAAGGATACTATTGCCAAACAGGGGAATCTCTGCATGGTTTCATGGATCTTACTGTAGCTTTCGACTGAGTAAATAGAGCATGCTCATTAAATTACATGTAAATTATGATTTAGTAGCATTCCTACAAACCCTTCATACAAATCTCACGACCTATATTAGGTATGGTGAGGGCAGTAGTTTGTCGCCAGTTGTGGAGATTAAGAGGGGAGTCAGGCAGGGGAGAATTCTGGCCCCCCTTCTTTACACCCTTTACATTAATCAATTAGAGTCCACACATAGTGCTACCTACAGTGATGTACCCAGTGCTGGTAAAAAAGGATAAGTTAATGATAGGCAGTGAGGTATATCCTGCGCAAACATATAGTGATTAAAACAGTAAAAAAGAGGGCAGAGATATCACAGAGTTTGCATCCAAGGGAACAAAACAGCCACCACCCAACGCTGTTAACTACAATTGGTAACAATTGTAAACGTACAAAAAAGGATTATAGTTCCCTGAGCAAACTGAATGTATATGAAACTTCAATTATAGTTCATAGAAGTTATTTCTGAATCACAAGTTAGTGTGTTTATAGATGAAAGCCATATCCGATCTTCATCTTCCTTTGTAGTCTCTGATCACAGCTTTGACATTGTCCTTAGGAGACTTGTTTAAACAGAAGGCGCCTTAATATCCGGACGAAAAGTAATCCAAGTCCATTTATGACTTTTTTAGAACAAAAGGTTTATTTCATTAGGTCATAGAAAGAACAGCCAACACGTGTTTCGTCTATGGTTGATATTCCAAAAGACTTCCTCAGGGCTGTAATAAACAGATATACAGCACAATTACTAATTATATCCCTCTCAAGATAAACAAGTTATAGGTCTCCACCTAGCAGAGAAATACCCGTGTTCGTGAAAGCATCAGGAAGACCAAAGAAATAAGGGCCAAAGTGTGGCAAGAAATGTGATCAGGTCACCCAAGCCACCACAGTAACACTCAATTAACCGAAAAGAAGAAGACGAAAGAGAAAAAGCACCAAGTTTGATGTCAGTGATATATAAAAGCAATCATCCAAAATTACAAAACCGCCAAGCAACTAACCTAGAAATTTCACCGTGTGTCAAAAAGAACCGAACAATAATATCTAGTTCATGATACCATAGAGCACTCACCCTAGTTCCAAATTGCGATTAGCTTTAACTGGAAATAATGAATCGGGTGGCCACAGTTATACCTGCCAGCCCAACAAGATAGTTCTTTAACAAAGTCTTCCGTTGCCTAAGACAAAAAGAGAAGCATATGTGTGTGCTTAAAAATATTTTTATGAGAACCAATAAATTCCTAATCGTCCAACTTGCAACAACAACAGCATTAGTCAGAAAGGTACAATGTCGACAATATTCGTAAATCATCTTAGTCACATTTAATTAAAAAGCCATTGGACACCTCGACAGTACCGTATCCAACCTTATCATACAATTAAAACCGAAAGGCATATACCGATACCTAATATCTAAAATGCATATCTTACCTCCAAATGCGAGGCACAGAGTAAGGACGTATCTTGCCATACTCAATTGGCGTCTTGCAAGCACGCCATGTTTTTTTCATGTATTTATAAAAAGCGAGTGCTCTCCAAAGTAAAAGAGGGACTAACAGGAATATTAGTCTCTCCAATGATAACCTAAGCCAGCGCCATCTTGGAATGGGTTACGGGAACAGCATCAGTAATAAACTGATCTCTAACACCATCGTATTACAACTCTATATTTAACAAAGGAACAACATTAAGTCCAAAATGAGCCAACCCGCTAGTTAACGGGATAAAGTCACGCGTCTCAAAGTTATCAATAGCAACCTATGCAATCTATTTCATTTATTTAAAATAGTCTATCCCATAACGGCTCACCATTAGCCCGTTTAGATTCCCGAATTTTGTACTAAGCAAGAAGAAACATGAAGTTCGATTCTAATGCTATGTGCAAATCTAAACATACCGGTTTACCGGCAAAAGGATATAGAGATATCCTTTTGCTTACCTCTCCTCTCGTCTTCCTCCTCATTACCCTCGTAATTTTAATTTACTCTTTACTATATATCTTACTATGCTTACGCTCATCATTGAACCGGTATGTTTAGATTTGCACATAGCATTAGAATGGGTTGTTATTTGTTCTGTTAATGGCGGTAGAATAAAGTTGAAATCCATGGAGATTGTCTCGAAGTGAGCCGTTATGGGATAGACTATTTTAAATAAATGAAATAGATTGCATAGGTTGCTATTGATAACTTTGAGACGCGTGACTTTATCCCGTTAACTAGCGGGTTGGCTCATTTTGGACTTAATATTGTTCCTTTGTTAAATATAGAGTTGTAATACGATGGTGTTAGAGATCAGTTTATTACTGATGCTGTTCCCGTAACCCATTCCAAGATGGCGCTGGCTTAGGTTATCATTGGAGAGACTAATATTCCTGTTAGTCCCTCTTTTACTTTGAAGAGCACTCGCTTTTTATAAATACATGAAAAAAACATGGCGTGCTTGCAAGACGCCAATTGAGTATGGCAAGATACGTCCTTACTCTGTGCCTCGCATTTGGAGGTAAGATATGCATTTTAGATATTAGGTATCGGTATATGCCTTTCGGTTTTAATTGTATGATAAGGTTGGATACGGTACTGTCGAGGTGTCCAATGGCTTTTTAATTAAATGTGACTAAGATGATTTACGAATATTGTCGACATTGTACCTTTCTGACTAATGCTGTTGTTGTTGCAAGTTGGACGATTAGGAATTTATTGGTTCTCATAAAAATATTTTTAAGCACACACATATGCTTCTCTTTTTGTCTTAGGCAACGGAAGACTTTGTTAAAGAACTATCTTGTTGGGCTGGCAGGTATAACTGTGGCCACCCGATTCATTATTTCCAGTTAAAGCTAATCGCAATTTGGAACTAGGGTGAGTGCTCTATGGTATCATGAACTAGATATTATTGTTCGGTTCTTTTTGACACACGGTGAAATTTCTAGGTTAGTTGCTTGGCGGTTTTGTAATTTTGGATGATTGCTTTTATATATCACTGACATCAAACTTGGTGCTTTTTCTCTTTCGTCTTCTTCTTTTCGGTTAATTGAGTGTTACTGTGGTGGCTTGGGTGACCTGATCACATTTCTTGCCACACTTTGGCCCTTATTTCTTTGGTCTTCCTGATGCTTTCACGAACACGGGTTTTTCTCTGCTAGGTGGAGACCTATAACTTGTTTATCTTGAGAGGGATATAATTAGTAATTGTGCTGTATATCTGTTTATTACAGCCCTGAGGAAGTCTTTTGGAATATCAACCATAGACGAAACACGTGTTGGCTGTTCTTTCTATGACCTAATGAAATAAACCTTTTGTTCTAAAAAAGTCATAAATGGACTTGGATTACTTTTCGTCCGGATATTAAGGTGCCTTCTGTTTAAACAAGTCTCCTAAGGACAATGTCAAAGCTGTGATCAAAGACTACAAAGGAAGATGAAGATCGGATATGGCTTTCATCTATAAACACACTAACTTGTGATTCAGAAATAACTTCTATGAACTATAATTGAAGTTTCATATACATTCAGTTTGCTCAGGGAACTATAATCCTTTTCTGGTAAAAAAGGATCCCTGCATTAATGTATGCTGATGATGCAGGCCTGATAGCAAGGACCGCGGTAGGTAGCCTTCTTGTCCTTTATGGATACCTTGGATCTAGCGACCAATTTCACAAAATCCCACACAATGGTAGTAGGTCACCGAAAAAAAGTTAAGACAATCTTTATAAGTAAGGGAACTGAACTCACGAAGGTAGCCACTTTTCCTTACTTGGTTGTTGTATTTGATGAGTGGGGGCCATGGAGACCTCATCAAAATATGAAAAAGCATACTTTGTTAAGAGTCGCTGCAGCAACGACAGACTTTGCTAGAAGACAAGGGGCGAAACCACTACAGGCATTAATAAAGGTCTAATCTGAAAAATGACTTCCTATGCCATGTTATGGGTCTGATTTATGGGGCTCCAGGGCCTGTAGGAAGCTGCAACGGGCGGAAGATACATTCTTTAGGAAAATTATGACAGTTCCTGCAATTTCCCGGGCCCATGTAGTCCATGAAGAGCTGGGCATTAGGTATGTCTGTGACATCATTGCTGTGGCTTTAGTTTTGAGGTGGTTAAGAATTTGGACAACCCAGTTGCTTAGTGACTGTTTATCACTAGTTAAGGTCTCCAAATATCTTGGATTTGGTATGTATTTGGGGGAGAATAGGGATTTGATGGAGATTAAACATTTACTTCTCTCATTAATGGTCGCAGAAAGGGTAGAGAGGGAACTCACCAAACCCTCGGTGAAGGCACACACCATGTTACTGACGAGCCCAGCAATGGAGCCATATGTACCGATGGTTGCTAATCTCCATCATAGATATTTACTAATGAGATTTAGGTTAAATTTGATTCACTGGGTCCTCGCAGTCCATAAAGGATATATTAACGTAGAGGACTTGGCCTTGTGTACATGTTATAATTTTTCATCCCAAGATATCACGAACTCTATTCTTTTTGTGAGTTTTACCATGCACTCCAAAGGCGTTTTATCCTCCCATTGTTAAAAGAAATGGACTTTCACAAAGTGAAGCCTGCAATGTTGTATTTGCAAATGCTTTAATCTCCCCTGGTCATTGTTGTTGTTGTTGCAAGTTTTCTGGCAGGTGCCTTAAGGCTTAAGAATAAGACACTTTTTTTACTTAATTAAATATTTTAGGCGATTAACTAAATTTAAGGTACTATATTTTAATACTATGTTTCTTTTAAATATTTTAGACACTGGTCGTAGTATGGGAACTGTTTTTAAAATAAATGAATTGATTGCATATGGATTGTTGATTATAAATGTCTTTGCTGCTAAAATGGATGTTTTTAACTTGCTGTGTTTTATGTATTCTATACTTTTATGTTTTTTGTTTTTTTTAATATTTCTTATTGTCAAAAAGAAATACAAGCAGAAAAAAATCAAATCCACAAAATACAATATAAAGAGAAGGTAGAGATTATGCAGAGGTAATAGCAAAGAAATATGATATCGGTAGAATATAAATATACATTAAAAAATATGGTTATACAAAAACAATTATCTAAAAATCAAGAGATACTGAAACAACAGAAGTAAGTAACACATGCTAATCCCATCAGAAGATTGGCCTATGAGTCATCTAAGCAGCCCCATATAGACCCGAATTTTTGCAAAACATGGATACCCCTTGCTTTAGCTAAAGCCCTCTCTCTTTCCTCAGTTTCCTTAACAATTAACCACCACTCCGTCACAGTGGGAGGTTTGGGAAAGATCCAGGCTCTAGCGATCGCCAGCCGGGCAGCAACTAACATAATTGCAGTTATAGATCTATGCCGGCCACTACCCTCCTTATAACCAAGCATCTTTTCAGTTATCGTAAATGTATATCCAACCCCAAGTCGGAGTTTAATAACAAATAATATCTTAAAGACTTAAAGCTGGGCACGTAACAAACATACGAGTCATATCAGCTGCATATAGCCCAAACCTGGGGCAATTACAACGCGCCCCTCCGTAAACCCCTTCCTGTCTAACCCCACCTTGAGACCATCTAGCGATCCTCTCCAGGGTATGATAAAGTGCACAGATTGTCCGAAATTGTTGCAGTCGTAAATTAACCGAATATACAGAGCGTGCGATAGTATCAATAGCGATCTTCACCTCTCCTATAGTAATATTTGTCCATCTTGCCGCTAATTTTTCTGACCCATCTAATCTAAACTGACGGAGAGATCGATACATCCTACTGATAGCGGCCTGCCGGTTCTGAGCACACAAGCACTCCCACACCTCTGAGCCTGAAACACTCCGGATAGCTAAGTGTCTAACAAAATAATCTCTAACCTGAATATATTTAAAAAACATCCGTTGAGGAATATCAAACGTTAGCTGTAGGTTCTCACATGATTTGAAACCATTACAATCATACAATTTCCCAAGATGGTACACACCATACTTTGTCCATTGCAGGCCCGTAGGATCATGAAATATCCCAGGCAGCATTGGGTTACCCCATAGAGGAAGCTTATCAGGTATAAGAGAGAGAGAAGATCTAGCTTTGATGCCCGCCATACATAAATGCAGTCTCTAATAGTCTTGAACTGCACACGGTTAAAATAGTTAGGGTCATTGATTTGGTATTTAAACATCTGGCTCCCTGGGCCAAGTACAAACCAATGCCAAAAATCCCTTTATCTGGATTCAAGAGACTGTGCAGGCAGCCAACAAATACAGCTCAAAAATACAATTTAAAATCAGGGAGTTCTAAACCTCTCTGGTTGTAGGGAAGCTTCATTAGACCAATAGCACGTCTTGATTTTTTTAAACCCCAAATAAAACTACACAAAACCCCATCCAATTTACTAAAAAACAAATTAGGAATATGCAACAGGATCGACCTGAATAGGTACAAAAATGTAGGTAGTATCTTCATCATAATAATGTTACATCTACCCAAAATACTGATTGGAAGCTTGGGCCACAATTTCAATTGCTTTGTAATAACAACTAAGAGAGAATCATAGTTTAATGATTGAATAAGTTCAACTGCAGGTGAAATACAAATCCCTAAAGACATAGCAGTCGGGCATACCCCTTCCACCGGGAGTTCCGGCTGAAAGTTAAGAAGAACTTGCGTTTTGTTGCTGTTTAATTTGTAGCCTGAAAAAAGGCCAAACTTCTTAGCTTTCATGTTAATACTCTCTAGTGCCAATTTTGGCTCAGCTGAAAAGATATCAATTTCATCTGCGTACTTTTATGTTTTTTAACTACAGAATAAAGTATTTCCGACTGACTGACCGACAAGCAATGGGTGGAGTTAAAGCCCCCTGTAAACTAACGCATGTCTTGCACGCAACCCCCCAGGCGCTGTCTCAGGCAAGACCTAAAAACAAGTAAAAGCATCTTCAGAAATATCTCGTCCTGCTTGAGCATTCCAAGAGCCTGCGAGGGTCCAACTGCACCAGTTGGTGGGTTCCAGTCGCACTCCTGGGAAATGTTTGTGAATTCTATTTTTATAATTGGTGCTGCTATTTTAGCCATGTGTAAACGTATGCTGGGTACAATTGTGCCTTGTCAAATTGCAGTGTCTGTCTAAGGTAGCAATATTTTTATCTTTAGCCAAAGAGGAAAAATCTTTTCTCAGAGGCAAAACCGCCATCCAAAGTTTGGAGGTCCTACCCTGAAAAGAGAATTGCTCTGTCCATGTCAACAGCAATTTAAAGGTGCAAAAGGGATCGGAGGAAAGTTTGTGAATGGCCACAAACTAAAATGTTTGTGGGTGTTAACAGACGTTAAAGGTGTACCACGCTTGAACTGCATACTCCTTTCCGTTGCACAGGATTTACATCCTCATGATTGTACACTGTCTCCTATTACACATGGGTCCAAGAGTTATGAGTTTATGGTATCATTTTGTGATTAACTAGTTCTCATAAATATAGCCATGTGCGCTCATAACATAGATAATCAAACACAAAAGGGGTTGTGAATCAGCCCCACACAGTCCTGTGCACATGCGTACTAGCACCATTAGCATTGGTGCTTATGCATGCAGCGTGCACAGCGTGAAGTTTCACCTTCTGCTCTGTGTCCCTCTCAGCACACAAGAGCCCTGGCATCAGGTGTCACTGCACGGATACTGACAGAGTGGTCCTTGTCACACTTTCACTCTCAGTGCAAAGCTATGCCAGATCTGTATTTGGAAGAGGACCACAGACAGCCATACAGGGGACACAGGGGGGTGTTTTCTAGGATTACATTCCCTGCCTCATTGGGGGGAGCATAGCACGTCTCCAGTATAGGTAGTGGTGTGTTAATAATGCGTCAACACTTTTGCGACGCACACCCAGCACATCCATGAAGACTTCTTGTGTGTGTGTAATGTAGAACGCCCAGAAGCCATAGCTCAGTGGCATGGTCTCACAGGCACCTGCAGTACAGGGGTTGCACAGAGCGCAAGGGAGCCCCCCGTTTGCATGAAGCATGCCAGTGGTGAGAGCCATCTGCCATTTAGCCAGTTGCGGCCGCCTTACTCGTACACCAGAAGGAGTTAGTTGTATTGACGTGCGCCATCTTGGTGCTGATGGAGGTGTCAATGCCTTGTGTTGGTCCAGGAACACTTTGGTGAGATGCTTAAGCTCTTTCTAATTGACCAAATGTCTCCTTTACGTTCTCAATGGCAAATCTAGAGCTTCTTTTCTGTGAGTGTGGAGTTGTCGTTCAGTGACTCTTTTATTTAGATGAACAGTGGAAGTTTCATCAACTAACTTGTGAAACTGAGTAGATTGTTGCTGCCTAGAAGACATTTGGAGTCCCCACATTCAGACATGATTGAGGGTTTCTGGGGATTAGACGTTTCATGAGTCTGCTTAATGCGGCCATTTAACAAAGGGATTCCCGACATTTATTTCGCTTTTGTGCCATAAAATGTCAATCCAGGTGGCATTAAAGATTGCGCGCTTCGCAGCACTGTGGGCGTCTGATGCTCATAAAGGGACTCTGGCGCGCGGGCTAGCGTTTATGAAGGCGCTGCTTGCTATGCAGGGGTGAGCTGCTAGCGGGGAGGGGGGGGGAGTGGGGGGCTTGTCGCATACTTCGAGACAATCTCCATGGATTTCAACTTTATTCTACCGCCATCAACAGAACAAATAACAACCCAGCCGTAAAGAGCGAAACGACGCGAGATTCTTTTTAATCCACCTGGTAATTTAAAAAGCCATTTTGTCCTAGATGTATCAAAAGGATGGGCACACAAAAGTGAACCTACGTTTTACGACCAGCCTTTGCTTTTGTGATGCGACCTATGCAGTTGGCCCCTGGACAAGTGCCTTAACCCCACCTACCCAAATCTCTCCCAGGCTGTGGACACAGTTCGCAAATGAGCCCTATTCTTTGTGAATCAGTTAACTCCTCCTTTGTGGTATTGGTAACTGGTCAGTGGTTTACGACCGCAATTATGGTCGCAAATTATTAATGCCTTTGCTATTTGTAATTAGGCAGGGTTTCCCCTTTACGACCCCTCCTAATTACGATTCGGAATGGATCACAAAACCCAAATGGGTTTAGTACATATAAAAAGCCCTTCTATGGATGTAACCCTGCAAGGGCTTTGTACATCAGGCCTAGCATCTCTTGGAAATAGAACACAACTAAGGGTAGGCATGGAAATGTTTGAAAGGAGGGCAGAACATAGAGAACCAAGTTGCAGGAAAAAACTTGAAAATTAAATAAAACCACCCAAATCAGATCAGGGATTTTAAAATATAAAACGTTTATTTACATTATGCTCGCTGGACTGACTGATCTAATTTGTTGTGAGGACCACGGGTCTCTCATAGTAGTCACTCTGTATCTTGACATCACCATCTCATCTTCAGCTGCAGGACAGGATCTCTGTGCCTTGTCATCCCCAGCCCAGAAGGGAGGACAGGCTCCATCTTAAAAAAATATCCCCGTGCTCCATGCAACCAGTACTGTGTTTCTTCATTCTCATTAAAGGAAACAGTCCTGGAACTGGTACATCACTACTGCTTCTGATAGTGCAAAATTCGTATGCTGGGCCAGATATTTAGTCATTCATTCAGAGGACTCTTTGCTGGGGCTGCCAATTGTGATGTTTCTGTTGTGTGTAGTGAAATCTAGGCTGACACAGCAGCGTGATTTCAAAGGAATCAACAAAAAAGTTAATAGATATCAAAGCCAGTTGATCAAAACAACTCGTTAGAAGAAGAATGTATACTTTAAAGGTTTTCTAATTGTATCATACTGACGAAGCTACCTACCCTGTGCTTCTGTAAACACCCAAGCACTAGACAAATTCAACCATCTTCATTCTAGCAGTGACTTTGCAAAGCCGGCAGTGCTATAAAACTCTAATGTGACCAGACTTTCCACTGGTCAGAAGGGCTCCTTTCACATTTTAAGGAGTGTAACATTCAGATTACCAAAGCTAAGGTTTAAGAATCGTCAAGCCAGTGTTACCATAAGAATGACAGAAGAAGCGAAAGTGCTTGCACTTCCACTGTGAGGCGTTGGAGGCTAAAAGAGTGGAAATTCAGCTCATGCAAGAGATCACAGAGAAAGAACATTTCATGAATCACGCTGTTTGTGCATCATGCATTGTTTGAGGAAGGTACAAAACCAAAGTCTTTAAATTACAGAAAAATTTTAATTCTACCCACAGGGAAGGTCGAAGTTCCCTAATTGAGATCATGTCAATGAACAATTGGTATGAGGAAAATTATTGATTAATCTATGCCCTAATTAAAATTCAAAACGATAGTGGAGTGCACTCCAATCCAAAAGTGTTGGCCCCACTCCAATCCAAAACAATCTACCTACTCCAATCCCTCCGCTCCCATCTGCCCCACTCCAATCCAAAACAATATACCTCACTCCAATCCATCCCACTCCAATCTGCCCCACTCCAATCCAAAACAATCTGCCCACTCCAATTTGCCCAACTCCAATCTGCACCACTCCAATCCAAAACAGTCCAAAAAATCTGCCCCACTCCTATCCATCCCACTACAATCTGCCCCACTCCAATGTAAAACCACCTTCCCACTCCAATCCGCCCCCTCAATCTGCCCCACTCCAATTTGCCCTATCCAATTCAATCAACCTCACCCCAATTCACCCACTCCATCCAAATTCACCTCACTTCAATCCACCACAATCCATCCCACCCCACTCAATTCCAATCCACCCCACACCAATCCAATCCAACCTAATCCAGCCCAATACAATCTACCCCACTCCATTCCTAGGCACCTCACACAAATCCAATCCACCCTAAACCCTCCCCAATCCACCCCACTCCAATCCAATTGACCACAATCCACCCAACTCCGAACCAAAACAATCTTCCCCACTCCAATCAAAAACAACCAGCCCCACTCCAATCCAAATCAATCTGCCCCACTCCAGTCCAAAACAATGTGCCCCACTCCAGTACAAAACAATCTGCCCCACACCAATCCAAAACAATCCACCCCACTCCAATCCAATCTACCTCACACCAATCCAATCCACCCTAATTCAGCCACATCCAATCAACCCCACTCCAGTCCACCCAACTTCAATCCAATCCACCTCAGTCCAATTCACCCCACCCCAATCCAGCTCACCCTAGCCCAATCTAAACTACCTCATTCCAATGCAATCCACCACACTGCAATCCAATCTACATCACTCCAATCCACCCCACTTCAATTCACCCCACTCCAGTCCAACCCACTCCGTTCCACCCACTCCATCCCACCTCACTCCATTCTACCCCACTACAGTACACACCACCACAGCCCACCCCACTCCAATACACTCCACTCCACCCCACCCCATTTAATTCTACCCCACTCCAATCTAATCCACCACATCCAGTTCACCCACCCCATTCCAATCCACCACACTCCACTGCAGTGCAATCCACACCCTCTACTCCAATATACTCGACTCCACCCCAATCCAATCCACTCCGCCCCAGGTCAGTCCACCTCACTCAATCCAATCCATCCAGTCCACCACACTCCAATTCAACCCACCCCACCCTCACTTCAGTCTAATTCATTTTACTCCAATCCACCATACTCCAAGCCAATCCACCCCTTTCCACTCCACTCTGCTGCACCCTACTCCAAACCACCCTATTCTAATCCAGTCCACCCCAAATCACCCCAATCCACCCCACCCCAAACCAAACTAATCAACCCCTCTCCAATCCAATCCATCTCACCCCACTCCAATCCAATCCACCCCATCCAGTCCAACCACTCCAATCCACCCCACTCAATCCAGCCTACTCTACCCCAAACCTATCCACTCCAAACCACTCCAGACCAATCTACACCACTACCTCAATCCATTCCAACCCACTCATCCCTATTCCACCCCATTCCACTCTAAGCCACTCCACTCTAATGCACTGCACTCTATGGCACTGCACTCTACGGCACTCTCTGCCACTGAAACACTATACTCTACTGCCCTCTACTGAACAGTACGACACTGTTCTCCCCCTCCTCTACTCTACGACACTCTACTCCAACAAATCCAGTCTACACCACTCTACTCTCTCCACACCACTCTAGGCCAATCCACGCCACTAACTTTTAGCCATGCTGAACAGCAGCCACACTGGTGTACAACACAGCAAAACCACATTGCCCAAGCCAATTCCTCTTGTATAGGGGAGACACATATTGGCTACATTTTTTTGATCCCAAATGGCTCTTTGTGCCTCTCCGCCGGGTGAAGAAGTGCAGGACGGGATCAACAAATCAAGTTGGGAAGGATGGATAGAAAGAAGGGACGACGCTAGGGTGGAAGGAATGTAGATAAAGTCCAATTGGATCAAGCGTGTCCTACTAAAGTTAGCATTTTTCTTGACAAAGGCCCTGCTTCTTTCACGTGCAGGTAAACCGGGCGTGTACTATGTCACTATCGTGTGATATGTGCGCTTAGTATGTTAAATTACTTGCCATTTAAAAAAAAAATCACGTTCAGGACAATTATGGCCTATAGGATGATCCTTTGACATGGTTCCCCAAGATGATTGTAGATTATTCACAATCCAATCACAAATGGACAAATATTTTTCTAAACCCAAATAGTACTAGGAGGCGCTGCTACCTTGGCCTTAAAAAGTTGACAGAGGGCATGTGAACTGCTTAAAAATAAGTTAACAGCTTGTAGCCGTTGAAGCTATATACAAATATACTCCATGGAATTAACCTTTATTCTAAAGTTAGATCTTCTTATAAGTATAGAATTATTGTCGCCTGTAACTGTAAAATTATGAAGAGTGGGCTTTTTATCGGTGTTGTAGTCTGGCCATTTGATGACATATTTTGCCATCTCTTTTCTCCTGCTGCTCCAGGTAAGGGTCTAATTTTATCCACAAAGTTTATGTGAAATGTAAATGCTATATCAGTCCGTAAAGTTTACTCCTAACCCCAACAGTTCAGCTTCACCAAAGAAGTGTGAGGTTTAACCTTTATTAACATGCATTGTCGAAGCCAGAGTTCATCGTATGCACAATGAAAATATTTTACCAAGTTTCATAAACACATTTAGGTGAATCATGGGAATCAGCTGTGTAAATGTCCTTCCTTACACAAACAAAATAGGTACAGCAAGAACAGCAGTAGCACAAACTTCACTCACACACAAAAAGCATATATAACACAGTACTACAAGGGGGTTTGGGGGGGCAGCCGAGCACGGCGAGGTCTGCCCCCCGGGCAGTTTGGGAGGGGGAGGGGCTGGCCGGCGAGCGGCCATTTTGAAGTTTTTGGGCTACATTGGGACTAGCCCAATTGTAGCCCAAATTTTGGCAGTTTAGGCCAATGGGCTATTTATGGGGTTTTCGCGCTTTCCCAGTCACCATTTTAGGTTTGGTGACCTGGTGGCTGGGAGCGCTGTATTTTGAGGATTTTTGTCAGGCCTAGTGTTGTTAGGTTTTGATATTGGTTGTGGTGTGCTTAGAAGACAATAAGATGGCGACTGGTGATTATCGCGTCCTTAAAGCTATGAGGCTTCTTAGCAAAGCGGGACGGATGGATCTGCTGATCCCGGCAGCTTTGACGACCTCGCGCCCGGTGAGGCGTGCGTCGGCCGGGGTGGTGGCCGCCATCGCGGCTTGTTCGCCCTCCGGAAAACCGGCAAGGTGAAGGTGAGTGTAGAGGGCCATGCAGATGTCAGGAGCGCGGCCCCAGAGATGGCGGCGGTGTCTGGTGGGAGGCGCGGGGGAGAGGCGCGAGGCAGCAGTGTAGCCCGGAGGGGGAGCGCTTCTCCCCGCCAGGGTTGTATTCCGTTGGGGGCCGCTCAAATGCCAGAGGAGCGGCCCCGTGTGGTGTGCAGGCAGAGGATCAACGGGGCAGCATGCCGATAAAGCGCACTGCCCAGGGGGATGTGGAGAGGCAGGGGAAAGGGAAAATGTGCGGTTAACGTAGCGAGGGAAGCGTTAGAGCGCGGCGGGGAAGCGCGTCGTGTGGCTCCCCCAGGCGCTCTCAAGCTGAAAGGGGCCGCTCATATGTGAGGAGAGCGGCCCCGATTTAGCAGCAGAGCACTTTCCCAGCGCGGAGGCAGTGGGGGGGGGCTGTAATCCATGTTGTTGAGGAGAGCCAGTTCTCCTCAGGGGTTGTGGGCAGTCAGGCCTTTTTGAATGAGGGGAGAGGGCGTAGGAGGTATAGTCTGGGGGCGGAGGCCCATTTCGGCAGAGGGGTGAGGTCAGGAGGGCAGGTAGGCGCGGACGGGGGCCTGGAAGTTACTGGTGGGGTAGGGCAAGAGGGGGGTGGGGAGGACAGGGGAGTTTCTCCTCTTTTAATAGACTCGGAGGGAAGCAAGCGTGATTGGGCTGGGCTGGACATTTTTTCGTCTTGGGCTGAGGGAGTGTCAGGGGCACAGGGGGATGTGGGTCCGGATGGGGTCTGGTTGGGTGTGGGGCCTGAGGTTTTGGGGATGGTGGTGAGGGAGTTTTGGCACAGTTGGCTAATGGGAGGGAGAGGAGGGGGTCGGGTTCCGATCTGGGGTATGAGGAGGCTGGGCCGAGTTTTCGGGGGGGGGCCTGGGGCCAGGGGTTTGGAATGGAGCGACGGAGAGAGGGATGGGGGGAGCCTGAGGACGTGGTGGACCTGGGTGCAGTAGGGCGGGCGTGGGTAGCTAGCACGTTAGGAGCCGCAAGTAAGAGGGTTTGGGATGGGAGAGAGAAGAGAGGTAGGCCCAGCACACCAGACCATACTTTTTTGTTTCAGGCGGTGGAGCAACGCACAGAGTATCGCGAGGTGCCAGACTTGGTAGGGCTGGGAGCGGCCCATTGGTGCCAAGGAGAAGGGAGGGTGGAGCCTCGGGCGGCGTACCCAGTACCGTCCGGGGATCCCGGCACGGCTGGCAGAAGTAGGCCTGGGACGGGCTCGTCGGCCCTAACACCCACGGGATCACATCGCCCCGGGGGACAACGCAGAAGACGGAGCGCCGAGGAGGAGGAATTTTGTTTTTCACGACAGGTGCATTCTGTGCCACCAGTGGGGAGCGCTGGGGGTGCTAGGCCGGAGGAGTTGGATTATGAAGAGGATAGTATGGAGGAAGGACAAGTGTGGGATGTTGAAGATGGGGGAGAGGGGGGGCCGAGTAATGTTGTGCCTAGTATTTTACAGGTGTCACAATGCCAGGCGCAGCCCACGGGTCGGACATCGCACTGGGAGGAGCAGTTGGCCCCTTAGCCAGGACGCAGGGTGGAACGGCGGATGGAGTCCTTGGCGCCAGGTAAACGGTCATCGCGTTTGCATCCTGTGATGGTGTCAGTGGGCGTGGGTGGCCCTGACAGGGAGGAGGGGGCAGGAGGTCGGTTGAACAAGGGCGCTTATGTGGTGGATGTTGGTGTAGGAACGGAGGAATCAGGTAAGGGATCGGTGGAGGTAACAGGTAAGACGTCCATAGACATTGGTGGCATGACGGACAAGAAGGCGACGGTTGAGATTCAGACGTGGGAGGTGGAGACCAAATTGGAGAGCAAAGAGGTGAAGATTAAACGGTTGCCATACATGGGTGTTACTAAGCCCTTGGGCGCTCATCTGATGTTGTCCACCAAGGAACGGATATGGAAAGGTGAATATGTCAAAATGCTTAAACTCCTCCACAGGGAAGTGAGGGCAAAAGAGGGCTCTAAAGAGGAGGAATTTGAGTTGGTAAAACGGCAGAAGGTGCCGTTGATGATTAAGAATTGGACGGCTGCATTTCTCATTCATGCCAGCTTGTATTGTGAAAAATATCCTGAAAGGTCTGTGGCCATGTTCAAATAAATGGATGTGATCAGGAATTTTTCCCCCCTACCCGCCCTCCTCCCGCCTCCCAGCTGTCCCCGCCTCCCCGGCTACCCCTTATATGGCGGCCGCACGCAGCGGGCGCGCCGCTGGCGCGCCAAAGGCGCGCCTAAGGCAAGCCCGTCTGCACCCGTCCGCGCCTGGACCGCGCCCAGCACCCGAACCTCTGGCCCCCGCGCCCCCCGCCTGACCTACGACTCCGCCTTCCTCGCCAACCTCAACCCCGGCACGCCGGGCTGCTACTGCGCCACCCCGAAACGTACCCACGGACCCTTCACCTGCAGCAACTGCCGCTTCACCTGCCTCCGAACCCACTCCGCTCCCGCCAAGAACTACTCCCCCGGAAACAACCTCCACTGCATCCTGGTCAACACCCGATCCATCCACAGGCACGCCATCGAACTGTGGAACCTCATCAACTCTACGAACCCGGACATCGCCTTCCTCACCGAGACCTGGATGAACCCCTCCTCGGCACCCGACATCGCCATAGCCATCCCCGACGGCTACAAAATCATCCGGAAAGACCGCACCAACCGCATCGGAGGAGGCATCGCCATCGCACACAAAAACTCCATCCGCATCTCGACCGACACCGACAACTCACTCCCCGACGCCGAACACCTCCACTTCATGATCCACAGCGACCCCAAAACCACCCTCAGAGGCACCCTCATGTACAGACCACCAGGACCTCGCACCAAGTTCAGCGAAGACATCGCAGACTTCGTCAACCCTCACGCACTCTCATCCACCGACTACATCCTCCTAGGAGACCTCAACTTTCACCTGGAGAACCTCACCGACAACAACACCACCGCCTTACTGGACAACCTCGCCAACCTGGGACTGCATCAGCTAGTGAACACCCCCACCCACGACGCCGGACACACGCTCGACCCCATCTTCTCCTCCAGCAAACACATCACCTTCAGCCACACCACCGAACTCACCTGGTCGGACCACAGCTGCGTCCATTTCATCTTCAAGAAGACCACCGTGCCCCACCACACCCAGCAACCACCAAGAAGACACTGGAATCGTATCACCACGGAACAGCTCGCATCAACCCTCTCCCAGAACCAACCCACCAGCACCACCGACCCCAACGTAGCCGCCAACAACCTCACAAACTGGATCTCCGACTGCGCCAACCTCCTGGCCCCCCTGAAGACTCAAGCCAGCACCAACAACCACAAGAAAAACTCCTGGTTCACCCCCGACCTCAAGAACTCCAAGAAAGAATGCCGCGCCCGCGAGAAGACGTGGCGCCTTAACCAGACCGAAGAGAACATGTCAGCTCTCAAGGACGCCACCCGCCAACACCACCAACACCTCCGCGCCGCACGAAAAACAGCCTACCGGAACAGACTTGACAACAACGCCCACAACAGCAAGGAACTATTTGGCATCGTCAAAGAGCTCTCCAACCCGGAAGCAGAAAACAACTCCATCCCTCCCTCACAGGACCTCTGCGACTCCCTCGCAACCTTCTTCCACCACAAGATCACCGACATATACAACAGCTTCCCGACCGCCGACACGAGCCCCCCTCCGGAACCCGCCACCGACACCACCACCATCCTCACCTGGAACCCTACCACCACCGAGGAGACCACCCGCATAATGAACTCGATCCACTCCGGATCCCCATCAGACCCCTGCCTGCACCACATCTACAACAAGGCCGACGACATCATCGCACCGCACCTCCGAGACGTCATCAATGCCTCCCTCACCGCCGCCACCTTCCCGGAGAGCTGGAAACACGCAGAGCTCAACGCCCTCTTAAAGAAACCTACAGCAGACCCCACCGAACTCAAAAACGTCCGGCCCATCTCTCTCCTGCCGTTCCCCGCCAAAGTGATTGAGAAAATCGTCAACGCTCAACTCACCAACGCCCTGGAAACCAACGACTCCCTCGACCCCACACAGTTCGGTTTCAGGGCCAACCACAGCACCGAAACCGCCCTGATCGCAGCAACGGACGACATCAGAGCCCTGACCGACAAGGGGGAGACCGTGGCCCTCATACTCCTGGACCTCTCTGCAGCCTTCGACACGGTCTGCCACCGCACCCTGATACGCCGCCTCAGCAACGCCGGCATCAGAAGCAAGGCCCTGGAATGGATCGTCTCCTTCCTCTCCGGAAGGACTCAGAGAGTCCGCCTTCCCCCTTTCAGATCCACAGCCACGGAGATCATCTGCGGCGTACCTCAAGGATCCTCCCTCAGCCCCACTCTCTTCAACGTCTACATGACCCGCCTGGCGAACATCGCACGCAAACACGGACTCGACCTTATATCATACGCCGACGACACCCAGCTCATCTTATCCCTCACTAACAACCCCACATCAGCTAGGACCAGACTACATGAAGGAATGAAGGAAGTGGCGAACTGGATGACAGACAGCCGTCTGAAACTGAACACAGACAAAACGGAGGTCCTCATCCTCGGCCCCACTCCCACCGCATGGGATGACTCCTGGTGGCCCCCCGCCCTAGGCAGCACTCCCCAACCCACCGACCACGCGCGCAACCTCAGCTTCATCCTGGACTCCTCCCTCACCATGACCAGACAGGTGAACTCGGTGACCTCGGCATGTTTCAACACCCTCCGCATGCTCCGCAAGATCTTCCGCTGGATCCCCACCGACACCAGGAAGACCGTCACCCACGCCCTCGTCACCAGGCGCTTGGACTACGGGAACACCCTGTATGCCGGCATCACCACCAAGCTGCAGAGGAAACTCCAACGGATCCAGAACGCTGCCGCAAGACTCATCCTGGACATCCCTCGCCACCACCACATCTCCGGACACCTGAAAAAACTCCATTGGCTACCCGTCAACAAGCGGATCACCTTCCGACTACTCACCCACGCACACAAAGCCCTTCACAACCTCGGACCCAAACTCATCAACAACCGCGTCTCCTTCTACACTCCCCCGCGCACTCTGCGCTCCACCGGACAGGCCCTGGCAGCCGTACCCCACATCCGCAAAGCCACCGCCGGAGGAAGATCCTTCTCTTTTCTAGCAGCGAAGACCTGGAACTCTCTGCCCAGCCACCTTCACGCCATACCTGACCACCTCTCCTTCAGAAGGCAGCTCAAGACCTGGCTCTTCGAGCACTGACCCCCCCCCCCCCCTCCCAGCGCCTTGAGACCCTTGATGGGTGAGTAGCGCGCTTTATAAATGCGATTGATTGATTGATTGATTGAAGGCTCAGATTACGGGGGGCGGGTATGCTTGGGCGCAATATGATGAGGAATTCTGGGTACGCATGGCATGGGACCGGAGGCTAAATGGGGAGAGCTCGATACGGATTTGTGGCAACACACGATGGGTTTAGCTGGGTCTGGGAAAAACATTTTTACGGCCAGCGGGCTCCCGCTCATTTATCGTACCTTTCGAGGAGGCGCCACCCTGGGGGGGGGGGGGTAGCAGGCAGGGGACAGCTGGGGGCGAAAGGGGTTTGCTGGGATTATAATAAAGGGTTGTGCACCCGGGAGTACTGCCGTTTCCGGCACGATTGCTCAGGATGCGGAGGACGCCACGCGCAGGTCAATTGTTGGGGCGGCCAGGGTCAGCAGCAGGGGTCACAGCAGTGGCAGGCAGGAGGGTTTAAGGCGGGGGGTCAGCAACAGCAGCAGCAGTTGGGAGGGGGCCGGGGAGCTAAGGGCCCTGGGCCCAAGGGCTCGTACTCCGGTTAACGCGGACAATTTGTTGGCAGCCTTGCAGGAGTATCTGGATGTGGAGGCTGCCGAGCGGTGGCGATTGGGCTTTCTGGAGGGTGTCAGACTGGGGTACGATGGACCGAGGGCGAGAAGGTGGGCGGACAATTTGAAATCGGCGAAAGAGCACTCTCAGTTAGTGCAAGACAAGCTCGATAAGGAAGTGCGTGAGGGCCGCATGGCGGGTCCCTTTCAGGAGTGGCCTTTACCAAATCTGATTGTGTCACCCATTGGAGTGGTGCCTAAAAAAGAGCAGGGTCAGTTTCGTCTCATTCAACATTTGTCGTGGCCTCAAGGAGGTACGGTGAATGATTTCATCGGCGAGCGGGAGGCCACGGTGTCTTATTCATCAGTTGACGTAGCCATGTCACTGGTAGTGACCGCGGGCGCAACAGCAATGATGGCAAAGTGCTACATAAAGTCGTCTTTCCGGCTGCTTCCAGTTCACCCAGATGACTGGGATCTTTTGGGCATCCAGTTCGGCGGTCACTTGTACGTGGACAAAGCGTTGCCGATGGGCTGTTCTATGTCATGCGCACTTTTTGAGTGTTTTAGCACGTTCCTGCAATGGTTGTTTACGGAACGGACGGGTCACCAAGGAGTACGCACTACCTGGATGACTTCTTTTTTGTTGGCACCTCAGGCTCCGTGGACTGCCAGAGGGCTCTGGACAGTTTCAATGAGATAATGAGGGAACTGGGCGTGCCGTTGGCACCGGAGAAGACTATAGGACCCAGCACAGCCCTGTCCTTCTTAGGGATTGAATTGGACTCACAGATGATGGAGGCACGCCTTCTGGTAGACAAAAAGCAGCAAATGTTGGGGCTGCTGGCAACAATGTTGGCAAAACATAAGGTCACGGTGAAAGACATTCAAGTACTGCTGGGTCACCTCAATTTCGCCTGTCGGGTGGTCAGAATAGGGAGGACTTTTTGTAGGCAACTGTGCAGGGCAATGGCAGGGCAAAGAGCTCATGTACGTTTGTCAGTAGGGGTGTGGGAGGACTTGAGGATGTGGCACTTTTTCCTGCAATATTTCAATGGCATACCCTTGATGAGGGAGGCAGACATGTTGTGGGATGTACAGATTTTTTCGGACGCAGCAGGGAGTACGGGTTTTGGTTTGTACTGGCAAGGGAGGTGGTGTGCCGAGCACTGGCCCCAGGAGTGGTTGGAGGGGGGCAGGAGCATAGCCTTCTTGGAGTTTTTCCCTCTGGTGGTGGCAATCACATTATGGGGTGAACTTTTGGCGCACAAGAAAATAACCTTCAGAATTGACAATATGGCGGTGGTGCACATTGTGAATCGCCAGTCTGCCCATGATGAACAGGTCCTGAAATTGTTGAGGGTTTTTGTGTTGGGATGTTTGAAGCATGACATTGCTTTTCGCGCAGTGCATGTGCCAGGTGTGGACAATGACATTGCAGATGTTTTGTCTCGTTTGCAGTGGGGGGGGTTCCATGGGCACGCCAAGGACGCAGACAGGACCCAGAACAGAATGCTGCAGCATTTGTGGTACGTATGCAACACAGGATGTTGCAACTGGTTTTAGGTTCCCTGGCTCGTTCCACGAAAGCAGAGTATCGGACGGCATGGGAGGAATTTTTGCGCTCCGGCACCCGGCGGTGGGAGTCTTTGGTGGCTAGACAAGAAGATGTGATTCAGTTTATCTTGGATTTGGTTGAGAAGGGTCTTACGAGGGTCACAATAGCGGGTAAGCTGGCGGGGATTGCTTTTATTGGGAAATTATTGTGGGGCTACGCCCCTTCCGCGGGGGAACTTGGGACACGCATTTTGGGGGGTTGGGCGCGTGAATGCGGCTGCGCAACCCGGGTGCGGAATCCTTTGTCGTGGGAACTTTTGGAGAGGGTGATTGGGTTGTTGCCTGGGACTTGTTTTGACGAAGTGGAAGTTGTACTTTTTTCCACACTGATATCCTGGATGTTTTTCGGGGCCTCTCGGGTCTCTGAGTTGTTGGGAACCAAAGTTGATCAGGGGCTGTCTTGGAGGGAGATGTCTTTTAGTTCAGATAGGGTCAACATATGGCTGAGAAAATCAAAGACGGATCAGAAGGGAAGGGGAAAATGGGTTTCGTTGCAAAAGGGGGTTGCTTCGCAGGTTTGCCCTTATCAGTGGGGTTTGAGGTGGAAGTCTTTCGCAGGGGATTTGGGGGGTTTAGTCTTCGGGCATGGGGACGGACGAGGTGTTAAAGCTTCACAGCTTTTAGCTGTACTGCGAAAAGCGCTGGGTAGGCTGGGGATTGAAGGGAAAGAATTTGGGACGCATTCGTTTCGGATTGGAGCGACATCAGAAGCCAACAATAGAGTCTGGGGGCGAGGGGACATTATGAAGTGGGGTAGGTGGTCTTCGGACTGCTATCAGCGTTATGTGCGCAGCGTACCTGGGGGGTTATAGCACGGTTGTTCCTGTTTTCTTGTTGTTCATTTATGTTTTTCGTTTCAGGTTCGGTGATGGGTCCCCTCCCCAGGGAGATGTCCATTTGGATTGTTGGCCATTCCTTTGTGAAGCGGGCGCAATTCCAGGCCCGCTCCAGCTATTTTGGGGAAAGTTTGGGGATTAATAAAGATCTGTTTTTGGTGTGCTGGCGAGGCAGGGGTGGTATGCGTTGGAAGGAATTGCTGCAGGTTCTCAACGGGATTTTGGTGGCTGGTAGGTGCCCTGATGTTTTGGTACTTCATTTAGGGGAGAACGACATGGTAAAGGAAATGGGCCTGGCACTTCTGAGATGTATGAAGCGGGACTTGGCTTTGATTAAGGCTCAGTGGGCTGGTTGTACAATTGTCTGGACAGAATTTGTTCCTCGCAGGGTTTGGAGAGGGGCGGTTATCCCGGGTGCAGTGGACAAAGCCCAGCATAAGCTGAATACGGAAATGGTGAGATTTTGTCAGAATTCAGGAATTTGTAGGATCGCGCATAAGGATATTAGGTATGACACGCCAGATTTTTTCAGAAATGTCGGGGTTCATTTATCCCAGCTGGGTATGGACTTGTACTTATTGGAATTGAGGGAAGTGTTGGCCAGATTGCTTGGCGTTCATAGGCATTAAAAAGGGGGTGGGGGTTTGTTGGGGGGGCAGAAAAAGGGGGAGGCGGGGCCTCCGCCTACACTCCCGCCTTTTTCTGGGTGGCGGGTTGGTTGACAGTTGGCCGGGATTGGCTGTAGTTTTTTGTTATATGTTGGTAGTTTGTGAGCAGGAGCAGGGAAAGGGTAACCAGGTAGGATACGTTTAGATTAGAGGTTGGTTAGTTACAGTAGCACAAAGGCAGGTAGGGATTAGGGTCAGGGGAGTTTAGGATTTGTAAATGCTAGATTGTGTAGGATTGTGTAATATTATTGTTATGGAATGTTATGTTGTATTTTGTGTGGTGGGGGATCTGATGTGGCGATCGTAGGGGTGGGGGGGGGGGCAAGGGGTCAGGAAATTCATGTATAGTGAGGTTTTAGTTTTGGAAGGCAGTTGCCAAGGGGAGGAAATTGTGATATGCACCTGTTTCAATAAAGCAACCATTTACACACACAGAAAGTTGGTCTTGTGTTGGCTTGCCCCCCTCCCTCCCAAACTTCATTTAAAGACAGAAAAACGGTTATAGCTACTTTCAGTCTACATATTAAATGACTTCAAAGTGAGTAAACAGTCTGCTAAAACCACATGGGAGGGCAAAGAGAATATTGGGAGACAGAGGAGGAAGACACTATAAAATCAAGAGAAAGGTGAGCTTACCTTATTGCTGTACAGATGTCTATTCAAGTAATGTCCTCTATTTTTACCTGTCTACGTGCCTAATATTAGGCAGTGTCTATTCAGCACAATATGCAGAATAAACACACAAAATCATGAATGATAGGTTGCGGGGCACAGGTGACTGGCTGCAGTGATTACCTTGCCTTTCTTTGCTTACGGGTCTCTGCTCTAATACGAAAAAGTGACTTGAATTTTCCAATACTGCTCCTGACAAATTCCTTTGGTGGTTTTCTACCATTTTGTGTGCCCCAAGGAAGACCTCCACCAATTTTGCATAGGGGGTGCCGTGCATCAGTGTCGCCAAAGCAGGGCTGACACTGATGTGCAGATAGTGAAAAGAGAGATGGGGCATACTGTACACAGCAGCCAGGGGCACCGTGCCCAGAGGCCTGAATGGTCCATTTTCTTCCTTGCACGAGGGCCCAGAACACACTGGTTAGGCCACTGACAGAATGAAAGTAGTGTAAAGAGACAGGGACAGCCGGTGTAAAGTAAGACAGTATGGATCAGGGCAGCTGTCTAACGCGGGAAAGGAGTACAGTGAAAACAGATATTAGCATACTGTTCCCAATAAAGATACAGGCATTAAAAACTGTTCATAAGCGGAAGCTGTCACAGTGAGACACAGATAGCTTGTACATAGTATGAGACAGGAACTCTCTTTTCAGTCACAGTGCCGTGCCTCCGTTATCATTGACGGACACTCGGTGCAGGGTGGTTTTTGGAGGGTGCGACTAGTGCAACTGCACCTTGCGCCAAGCTCATGGGGTGCCATTAGTGCTTTTATCAAAATGCGCGCCATTGTCCGTCTTTCAATTCCACAACATCGTGAAAACAAAAGACGGACACAGGCGCACATGTGGTCGCGGATGGATGGCATGGACATTAAATCGAGAACTAGGCCCGCTGGCAAGCACCCTCGGCCCTCTGACATCAAGCAGCTGGGTATCCCCTAACTCTTCCAGGTGTTCTTTCACGTCAGGCGTCCTCGTAGCGGCTGCCCAGAGGGGGCACAAGAGGCGGCAAGCCACTAAGCCATAACGCCTCAGCCTGTGCTTGAAATGGAAAAATAGCAGGTGCAGAGTACCTGCTTGTTTCTGAGAAGTGCCGGTACTCTCCAATTAAAAGTATTGCATTTCTCTTGAAGTGCCGGTACTCTCCCTCTCAAAATAAAAAAGTGCTGGTATCATACCGGACAGTACCGGCCCATTTTAAGCACTGCGCCTCACTCTGCATCTCATTGCTTTAATATTACAGCTTTTACATGAAAACAAGCTATCGATCTCACTGATCGCTTGTTTGTATGTAAAAGTTATATCACCTTGCCAGCAGAAGAGAGCTCCACCAGCTGTACTGCGCATGTATCAAGCTTTAGCTTGGATGAAAGCACTAGGGGGTGTCAAATGGGATTTGATTAAGGGCGTGGCTTAAAAACAAGTAAGTTAAAAATCTGCATAGCATAGTGCGCCACCCGACTTGTATTTTCCTGCTTCTGTCATTACATCCAGATATATGATACAACAAGTAACATCATACCTCCAACAAGTCAGGACTATTGGCTTTGTCAATGGTTGTTAATTGCATAAGATAAATAAGCAGCAACTATGGCTTGTATATCATTTTGAAAAAGCTTCCACTTAAAGCCCTGGTGACACCCCGACAATGTTGCTGCTCTTGAGTTTCAAAAAGAGAAGGGAAATCCAGAGAGAAAATGACTCTCTTTAAAGGGTTTCCCTTCCCCTACAACGCTCACCTGGCATGACGTCATGCCGTAAGTTCTCCACTCGTGAGAAGTGAGCAGTGTGAGCATGCGCACATCCATGTGCCTGCTGTCACTACAGTCCGGAAAAATACGGATCGCCTGTGCAAGGGCAAAAACCGAGCCGGAAAGAAACCCGTTTCGAGGTGCCCTTTAAACAAGCATTTGCAATGCAATCGGTCTCGGATTTGGGACCATATATGTATTTAGCTATGCAGCACATTAGCCTGGATGCTGAAACATCTACTGTTCTTTAACATGGAGGAAAAGTAAGCACCAAACTGCATAACACGCCAGGTACGGGAACACATGGAGAGAAATGTTGCCTTTCAGCGGGGAATGGTATAGTCCAAAGCTCTGTTTTTGATATAAAATCAGGGCCTTCGGTTGTCATTTCACTGAAAATAAAAGATTTGAAAATAATATTATTGTCTAAGGGTGCTTGTGCAAGACAATTTCTATGAACAGGAATCTAGAGACTGCTAAAGTGATTCTGGTATTTTACTGACCTCTGCTGGTCGTTTTCTATCAAGAAAGTCAAATTGATGCAGTTGCCAGAAAATGTTTAAAAAGAAAGTCCCTCTGCAGAAAGCAATTCTGGTAATTTACTGACCTCTACTGGCCTTTTTCTATCAAGATGGTTAAATAGAGGCAGTTGAACAGAAAAAAAAGTCCCTCAGCAGAAGCAGACAAGTCCTAGGGCTGATCTCCAGAGCCCACAAAGTACATACACATATAAGTATATACAAGAGGTCTCGAATGCGTGACCTAAAAACTGCCGGTGCTCAGGACCGATGAGACTTGGCTGACTTAAAGCCCTGGCGGGGACTGTAGAAGCAGGTCCTCAAACAGACGCAATACATATCTGACAGGCTGCACTAGCATCAGGAAGTGCAGCATGTCAGATAATGGTGATTTAGGGCCTGTCCCTCATGCTCCCTTATGCCGCATCAGAAGCCATGATATAGGAAAAAGAACAGCCTACCGTCCTGTCTGCGCTTCTGATTGGGCTGAAGCCTTGCTGTGCCGCTGTTTGTTGGATCTCAAAGTTTCGGTGGGAATCATTGTAGGTGTTTGAAGTATAGTGCAGTGTCTGTGTGTGTCAGGTAAGTTTCCGCCTCGGGTGTGATAGAGCGCCACGTTATTCAGAAAATTGTAGGGGTGCATCATATTCACCGTTAGTCCGCACCCACATAATAATCGAAATTGTATTAAGGTGTGACTTAGAAATGTATTACTCCAATCTGCTTATAATAGTATGATCAGACATGTAACCATACTTTTCATGAAGAGCAATGTCATAATTTACGCAAATTTATTTTAGTTAACGCATAATGATTGGTTTCCATGTAATGCAGTGCATTAGGTTTAAACGTGCACCAATTTAAAGTCTGCACATGTAGTTTGCTTTTTCATATATAAAGTGTAACGAAGTTAACGCTTATAATGTGATTTTAGAAGAGTAGGTTTAGAAATGTAGAGGTCTGATCGTATATACGTTTAAAGAGAAAGGCCTGTTCATTTCTTATGTTAGTTAAATGCTGTAGGCCGAAAATGATTTCCCTTGGTAAAGGCTTTGGGTTTCAGGATGTTAGAAAATCCTAGAGAGGTGGAAAGTTTCTCGTTCTCATGTTTCTGTTGCAGGTGCAAGGACACTTAGCTCGTTAGAGAAACTAGGCCTTTGTTTTAGGAGTTAGGATGGTACGAGAAGCCAATATGGGAGTACACCGGAATTTAAGGATGATACATTCGGCAGAACAGGTGCCTGGGACCCAAGGTCAAGATAACCGTCGCTGGATGGGATACAAGTTTCACTGGAAAAGTACTGGAAGAAGACCTGGGTGGAGAGGTGTGCTGGAGGGCGTGTACTGTGTTTTGGGGATTTTGTATTAGGGACAGTGTCCCGTGGGTTGATGATTTGAGGCTTAGGTGGGAAGCTAGAAGGAGCATCTTAGAGCGAGCTCTGACTAAGTGAGTGTACTTCTAAGGAAGTCCTCACTGCTGACACCTTTTTACTCTCTTGCCTGGAAGGGAAAATGCTAAGTAGGGATGTCACCTTAGAGATAGAGTAGGGATAGACTAATGGATTTTCTTTTAGGCTAATGACTTCAAATATAGAGACTGGAGTAATTATCGCATTTCTAATGCTACTGGAATTGATTCTTATTCTTAGTCGGATGAGACTTCTGCGTAGGATTTCTCTTGTATTAGTGCCCATTTATTTGCTTCACCTTGTACTGAGGTGTTTGTATGTCCAATTATTCTTGGTTGTAATAAATTCCTAAAATTTGAAGATTCAGAGTCAGTAGACCTTTAGAGATTAACCTTAACTAATTGATTATGTGTTAAAAGTTGATTTTCTTCCCTCTACGCTATTCAGCAGATAAAAAGATCCTGGCGACCTGAGAGGATTCTTGGTGATGGTAAGGTAGATAAGAATCCGGCGGCATCAGGTGTATGAGTTCCTATGTGTCTCTTTGCAAGCGTGCCCCAGTGTGTGGGCTTCTGTGTGAGTGTTTTTGTATGCGAGGTTGTTTGACATTTCTCAGTGGGAAAGAGTGGTGGACAGTGGAGGTGGGTGACTTACGGGCAAACAAATAGAGCCGTTACGGGCCATTGAAATGTTTTGCATGCAGTGAAAAAATGACCCCGTAGTCTCAGGAGTGGTGCACTTGCCGGCGTAGGAGTTGTGGACTGAGACCATTAATCTGCACACTAGCCATGAGGTGAGGAAGAAGACAGTTGGCCGGAACCTCTGGACAGATAAGACCAGCTCAGAGGCCAGTTCGTTACCATGTTTGGGATCTGACATGCTGCTTTCCCAGTGCAGCATTCTCGCCAGCAGAGGCTAAACTAGGGTCTCTGTTATCGTCTCATGGGCCTCGGGTGTAGAAGGCAATACAACCACGGTTATGTGCTTCTCGCTCTGGAGCACTACAGTGCCTTATCATGGGTATTGGGCGCTATATGGATCCAAATGCACTTGCAGTTACAATGAAGAGTCTTAGGGGAAAACATTTGGGTGAACTTCTTTGGCAAGCAGACACATTCCTCTTTGGCATAACAGATTATGTCACATTTTTGAAGGGTATTTATTAGGATTGAGAGTTTTTAAACATGAGCTTCTTCCTTTCATCTCTGTTGCTTTTTACTTCGGGCTCTTGGCTTTTACATTCATCAGTGCTGTCTTGTACTTCGCGCTGCTGGCTTTTCTCCTGCATCGCTCTACCCTACATGTGGCCTGGTGTTTATTGTGCATGGAGAAAGTTTGTGATCTGGTGCAACAAACGGAGAATAGTTTTTTTCTGCAGCACATGCCCTGAGGTCCTTTGTTTGAAGGTGTTCTGCTGTATGATGGTGAATCATACATCAGGCCTAGGCTCAGTGGAATGGAGTGTTTGCCTCGCATCACACGGTTTAGTGGCGCAGAAAAGCCAAGATTTTCCCAGATGTTCCAGTTTCACACTGTGCAGGTTTGTGGTTAAATACATGTCTTTTTTCAGAATCAAGGTTTGGTTCTTTGCCCTTGATTCTTGGAGGATGTGATCAGAGCATGGGACAGGAGACACAGAGTTGTGTTTTTGGCACAGGCAGATTAGCTCCCATTCAGGGCTGCTTCCCCATGCTGCACGGGCGACAGCGGTGCCCACTGGGCCACATTGCCTCTTCTGGTTTTTGGAAATGAACTAGAGACATGTCCCCTCCCTAAACCCCCCACCCATATGGAGATGCCATTGGTGAGCTAATGGGAGGTGACATCTGTTGTGGTACGCGCCCTGTGCCGCCTAGATTCTTGTACATGAAACATTATAGTCTATTGGATCAAACACAGGAGAGTTTTTTGTTTGGTGCTTATCTTGGGCTCGAGTCAGTGTCTGCTGAGGGAAGAGGGGGGGGGGCTCACTGAGGTAGACTGCTTTCTTAGGATCACACGGTTTGGTTGCAAGGGTGGAGGCTGGGATTGGTCCCAGGTTTTCTGCTTCCACATTTTATGGTTCAGCCTTTGGATGGGTGTCTCTTGCACTTGTTTTGCATCACAGGGTTATGCTTTGTGTTTCATTCTTGGGGTTGGAGTGTGGCTGGTAGGCAAGGGCCACAAGGGGGCTCAGTTTATTTGGGCTCAAGAGTCAAGGAGGATCTCTGGCTAAAACAAGTATCTAGCTCAGGCCTGCAATGGCTCACGCACTAGCTGGATTTTTAGGTCAATGTGTGAGAATATTCTTTTTTCTTATGTTTTTTTGTGAGCTTTTTTCGATGAAGAGCTGAGTCAAAGTCATGGACTTTGTATTTATTTATTTATTTATGGGTTTTTATAGCGCTGGAATCGACTCCAACTGGAGTATCTCTGCGCTTTTGGGCCGGATTGTCCATCATTCATTGCAGAAAGAGAGAGGGCTGAACTAGATCTCATTTTTAAACAGCAGGGTTTTAAGTTGTTTTCTGAATTTCAGGTGTTCAGAACATAATCGAAGAATTAGAGGGAGACTATTCCACAATGTGGGTCCCACCACTGATAGAGCTTTGCCTCCGTGTCTAGCCTTTTTGGCGCGTGGCACTACCAGCAGATGTCCATTACTGGATCTGAGCAACCTGGAAGGAATATAAGGGATGAATTTCTTTTCCAGGTAGGAGGGACCTTGTCCATTTATGCTCTTGTGGATCAGACAGCATATTTTAAATGTTGTCCTTTGACGGATTGAGAGCCAGTGTAGTTTTTCTAAGAGTGGCTTTGATGCTGTTCTTGGAGGGGCATTAAGGACCAGGCGAGCCGCCGTATTTTGTATTACCTGGAGTCTGGCCAACACTCCCTCATTGGCAGAGAGAAGCAGGCCATTGCAATAGTCGATCCGACTCAAGACAAGGGCCTGCACTAAGGTTTTTCTGAAAGAGTCCGGCAGCAAGGGAAGACCTTGCGTAGCAGGCTGATGGTATGGAAACATACGCCTGCAACGTAGTTTGTATGTTGTTTTAGCAACAGATCCTGGTCAAGGCGGATCCCCAGGTTTTTAATGACCTGTTTGGGCTCTGGGACTGTGCCAAGATCAGGTGGCCATCAATCAGGTGTCCACAATATTTTAGCTTCTCCGAACAGCATAATCTCAGTTTTGCTGACGTTGCACTGTAAGTAGTTGGTGGACATCCATTGTCCTACAGCCTTCATGCCTGCAGAGAAGGAACTCCTTCATTCCGTGGTGAGGGTTTTAAAGGGGAAGAGGAGCTGCGTGTCATCGGCATAAGACACGGGGATAAAACCAAATTTGCGCATCACTCTTGCCAGGGGTGCCACATAGATGTTAAAGAGTGTTGGGCTCAAGCAGGAGCCCTGTGGCACCCCTTTCGTAATTTCTACCTCCGCCGAACGGTATGTGCCCATGGTGACGGTCTGGGTACGATCAGAAAGGAAGCTCCTCAGCCAGGCAAGGGTTTTGATCTTAATTCCTACGTTCGACAACCGGTTAATAAGGATGTTGTGTGACACGGTGTCGAACGCTGCCGACAGATCTAGTAACACTAAGATCACAGAGTGGCCTTTGTCTTGGAACATATGCAAGTCGTCCGTAACAGACAAAAGGGTGGACTCAGTGCTGTGTTTCGGCCTAAACCCAGATTGGGAGTAGTCTAGGCCACCAGCAGTTTCGATATAGCTGGATAGGAGTCTGTTGACATATTTTTCCATCAATTTTCCCAGAAAAGGTAGCAGTGAGATGAGCCTAAGGTTGGCTAGTTCAGTCCATGGAGTAGCAGTGTTTTTCCTAATAGGCCTTACTAACGCACGCTTCCATTCTCTGGGGACGGAGCCCGTACTAAGAGACAGATTGACAAGTTTTCCAATCATAGGACATAGTAATTCAAGTAAAGTGGGCATTAGTCTGGCTGGGATAGTATCGTCCGGGCTACCACTTTTGATCTGCGTGGTTAGTGCTAGTAGGTCCTTGGGAGAGATAGGGGGAAAAATGTCTAGAGTATGTGCGTTTTGATTATGTTCTGTGTCGTAAAAAACAAGAGCTGTGTCAGTGCTCATAGCATTATTCGAATCAACTACTTTCTCGTAAATAGTATCTATTTTGTTAGAAAAAAATAATGATATTTTATCGCAGAGCTGTTGAGACGCCATGTATGCACCTCACTTCTTTCCACTGTATCCTCCGATCTGCACAAGGACTCCACAGGGATAGGACTGGCCCTCCTGTCTTCATAAAAACACCTGGAAGAGTAATAGGATGCCCAGCTGCTTGATGTCAGAGGTCCGAGGTTGCTTGACTGCTGGGACTAGCTGTTGTTGCAAGGCACACGCCCTGGTACATTGTGAACTCTGGGCCCAGCAGCACCGCTGGCTGCGTGTGATGCAACAGAAGGCGTCTTCGGATGGGTCACACCTCTCGGTCTAGTCCATGCCATCCATCCGCAACCGCATGGGCGTCTTTGTCCATCTTTTATTTTCACGATGTTGTGGAAATGAAAGTTGGACAATGGTGCTCATTTTTGGTCAGAATGCAAATGGCGCCCCCCGAGCTTGTCACCAGGTGCAGTTGCACCAGTCGCACCCTCCTAAAGCAGCTCCTGTGGGCAGCTGTGAATTTGAGGCAGAGCTTTCTGGGATTAGAAAATAGCTCTTTAAACTAGCATCCCTGAATGCTGACGTGTGTGGCTTTTTCTGGGGCTAGTGAAAGGGGACATCTGATCTCTGTGGGCTGTGGGCCACCACGGTAGCTGCCAGCAGAGTGTGGGCACATGCTAGCAGTTCTCCAGCTTTGTACAGCCAGGTGTTCAGTGAAACCAATAAATATGGAAAACACCCCTCACCAAGCTTCATAGTATGCAAATGTATCCCATGATTATTAACTGTGGTAATCCTGAGAGCCCAAGTGTGTTCGGACGTTGCTTATTGTCAGTGAACATTCACATGCCTGACTCATACTAGAAGCAGCATGACTCACCGCAAGGCCAGCCATATACGTATAAACACAGATCATCCGTGCGCGGAAAAACACTTAAAAAAAGGAAACAATTGAGATTTCTATGAATTTATTACAGCAAAAACAGCTTGACACACTTCAGTGCCATTGCTGCAGGTGATCAAAATCAGCGGCCAAAGTTGCCAGGCACATGCAAGCCGGATATGAAACGCAAACACCACTTGACTAAACTGATAGTTTATTATCTTCCCAAATATACCTAAGAAGTTTTTAAAAGCACTAGCAAAGCTTATGGGCTACCCCTCGGAAAAAAATAACGTTTTTAATATCAGTTATAGAAATCCTTGGTTGATCTTTTCCATTCAAATATTAACTTGCTTGGGTTTTCGATGGCACAATATTCAAAGACGCTTCTTCCTTACTTGGAGCCAATAGTTCTCCATAAAAACACAATTTAGGCAGTTTTCCCCCTGATCAACAAGATTTCCCATACCTAGCTGGCAATATTTGCCCTACAGTGCCCTTTCATGACCTCTGCACAGCTAAAGAGATGAGCAATGTGCCTCTTATAATTCAGTATTAGGAATAATGTGATCTACACACTGTAGTGTTGCGATGTCTCAGTCAGCACCATGTGGGACGTCCACGGGAGGGGGACCCAAGATACTCACCCGAGGGTGTGAAAGTATTTGTTTAGTCTGACGCTTGCACCTGGCCGCAAACAAATAGCCTGGGAGAAAAGGGCGTGGTTAGTTGTAAGACCACCAAAGTACATGCACAGTGGTGTCTCCATTTATTAGCTGCGGTTCTGTGACACTAAACTGGTGATGTGGGGACTGCATCTTGTAGTAAATTACTTCTCTACTGTTCTCCACTGAATAGCTCTGTAGAATATACCATGACATCATGGAATGCCTGGGTGTCTCTCTGTGCTTCAAGTGTCAGTTGGTCAACTCAGGCTGAGCTGCTAGGAGCCTACTCCTGGTGGGGCTACATATGTACTTCCTATCTTCGAGCCATTCAGTGGAGAACAGTAGAGAAGTAATTTACTACACATCTCTCATGCAATTGTCGTGTGCAAAGGCCTGTGTCACCTGAGTGCAGATCAGCCCTCCTGCCCGCTTGCGGCTACACTTGCGAGACAGCACCTGGAACGGCTGCTTCGCCTTGCGTGCCTATCCTGCCCTGGGAGGAAGCGCGCTGTAACGCCAGCTACACCCTTCAGTCCCAGCTAGCTGGCTTTTCTTCAAGGTGCGTGACTGCAAAGCTCAATGCCTGGGCCACATCGCCGGCCGTCCATCCGTTACGGGTAACACTCCCTAAAGGGCCACACCCATCCGTGCAGTTGCCTGCCCGCTGCCCATCCTGCCCTGCTTCCCTCCTGTGTGCACCGCTATTGTGGGCCCAGAGATTGCCTGTGATCTCTCGGCCCCCTGACACCTACACGATAGGCAGGCCTGCGCCCATGCTGGACCCATGCATCAGTCTCCGCACACACCACCTGGATCTAGCTAATCCAATCTAAGAGACTTTAGCAATGCTAGCTCCAAGTCTGTTCTCCAACCATTATTGGGCACCGCACAACGTCCGTTTAGCTTCTATGTGCTCTCTCCCCATTTACGCCATCCCTGACCTGCAGCAGCATGCCCTCTATCCCGGCGGCCCTGAAATTATTCACCAACACAGGGCCCCCGCCATCACAAGCTGCCTGCTAGAAGGCGTGGGCGGAGCACTTCGAGAACTACTTTGAGGTCATAGAGATGGCTGCTGAGAGAAAGCATGCCATTGCTCCTCCACCAGGGTGGTGCAGAAATCCAAAGAATCTTAAAGACGGTTGTTGAAGCTGGGCCCTCACGCAACTACACAACCTTGAAAAACAGTATCACCGCTCACTTTGACCCTTATGCAAACCCTGACTGTGAACGATTTCTGTTTCGCCAAGCACAGCAGAAGCCAGAAGAGTCTGTTGATGAGTTCTTAAACTGCCTCAAAGAACTGGCAAGCAGGTGCACACTCCCAGATGAGGCTGACGAACTGAGAGCACCGTTTATTCAAGGGTGCAAATCCTCTAAGCTCAGTGAAGGAGTCCTGCAGGAACCCAGAATGTCAATGCGAGACATTGTGTCTCTAGTAGGCCCCGAAGAGCTGTGTAAAGCCCACGCAGCCCATACGGACCTGAGTCATTCTCTGCTCGTAAAGGAAGAACCAGTCACGTCATTCGAAAGGACACAGGCACCCTAAGCCAGAATCCACCAAACAGAAAATACATAGTCGCACCTGCAGGGGAATTCCCGCCAAAGGGAAGTCCTTCAGTGCCTGCAGGAAGCTCAACTACTTCTCTAAGGTGTGCCACTTTTCCCCCTCCAAGCGGCGTCCATACACCTAGAAGAAAGCTATCAGTGCAATGGAATCTCACCCGGCAGGGCCAGCAAAACAGCGACCTGGACGACGACGAAGACACGAAGGTCGTCCAGGTGGTCAGTGCCATCAACCGGCTCCACAGAGCATACCAGTTGACTCCCATGTGCGAGGTATCCATTTAGGGTCATTAATTCTTGGCCCTCATCAACACAGTGGCCTCAATATACCTGAAGGCAGTAGACATCTATTGCAATCTGTCAAAACCTCAGTCCCTATGCCACACCAGAGTTCAGGACTACACCTTCGGCAACTGCTCACCTCTACAGCTAGAAGGCGTCTTCCAACCGGAACTCACCCACGACTCCACACACCGGACTGCCAATGTTTATGTGTCCCTGGAAGGCACAAGGTTCGTCCTAAACTGTCACACCGCTCAGGAACTTAACATGGTCAAATTTGCCTTCCGCATCCATGCCAACAACCTAGACAAGCTTGTGCAGGACTTCTCTCCTATTTTCAACGGCTTAGGCTGCCTGGTGGGCCTGGCTGTCCGCCTTCACATAGATGACACAATAGCCCCAGTGGCACTTCAACTTCACAGGATTGCTTTCCATCTCAGCCCCAGGTGGAAAAAGAATCGCAACTCCTAGAGAAATCTGGCATCCTCAAATCCTCAAAAGGGTATGATGCCCGACTCCATGGATCCCCCCATCGTAGAGGTGAAAAAGCCCAAACAGCTGGATGCCATACGCATATGCGTGGACATGAGGTTACCAAATTTAGCCTTCAAACGAGAGCGCCACCTCACGCCCACCATAGATATTATTATTGATGAACTGTCAGGATCAATGTGGTTCTTCAAGATGAACCTCTGATCTGGTTATCATCAAATACATCTACGTCCAGATTCACATTCGATTACCACATTATCCAGGGATGCTGGCTTCTGGAGATATACTCGCTTGAACTTTGGCATCTCCAGCACATCTGAAGTGTTTCAACACATTGTCAAAGAAGTTCTACATGACCTCCCGGCGTGCTGAACGTGAGCGACAATATCTTTGAACATGCCCCAACCCTTGAAGAGCACTTCACTCGAATCAGAGCAGTTTTTACCAGACTCAAAGAATGCAGCCAATCCCTCTACAGAGAAAAATGTAACTTCCCAAGGAATGACATCAGTTTCTCTGACTGGGGAATTGGCCCCGATCCTGACAAAGTGAGTGACATTCAAAGTGCATCAGCCCCCTTACAGTGTTAGGCATCTGCAGCTTCCTGGGTATGGTCACATACTGTGGGTGTTTCATAAAGAACCTCACAGATCTCACCAAACCCTACATTAACTCACTAAGTCAACTAGCCCCTGGGCCTGGGGAGAAGAACAAGAAGAAGCATTCAAGAGTACCAAAGCAGCCCTGTCCTTCAACATCAACGTGGTATATTTTGATCCCCAAAAAGACTTGCAACTTGTCATGGACACCAGCCCCACAGGGTTAGGCGACATTCTCGTCCAGTGTCAGGAATGTGGGGAGTGGGCACCCATTGCCTATGCCAGCCAGACACTACCAAGCAACGTTACTTCCAGATTGAAGATGAAGCCATTGCCATTCTGTAGGAATGCAGGCACTTTCATATCTACTTGTATGGTCATCCATTCACAGTGGTCATCTATCACAAACCTTTGGTACCGCTATTCCGAGGTCAACGTCCAAGCCACCCCAAGACTTAATCCTGTAACTGCATGAGTTTCATTTTACAGTGTAGTACCAGCCAGGCACTCGTAATACCTCTGTCTGTCTGCCTGTCATGCCATGCCCATCCCGCCACAGCCTCGGAAGTCAGCGAAAACCCATGAAACAGAGGAGTGCGTTCATCTAGAATTGGAGAGGTCCAGACCAATCCTCATCTCCCTGGCTGATGTAGTAGAAGCCGCCAAGCATGATGAATGTCTGCAAATTGCCATTCAAGCAATGCTATCTGGAGACTGGTAACCCCTTCCCTGCCAAGCATTATAAGGCACTGCTGAAGCAAGATCAGCACTCCAGTCACTCCACAATGTCCACCAGGAGTTGTCCATAACCGACAGAGGCTGCTTAATGAGAGGTCGCTGGCTAGTGCGCCCTGACAGTCGGTGACACAAAGCCGTTTGCTTAGCTCATGGGGCGCACCAGGGAGTCATCAAGTCAAAAAAATAGAGGCACCAGGGAGTCATCAAGTCGAAAAACAGACAACAAAGCAAGGTCTGGTGTCCTGGCCTAGACCAGAAGGTGGAAGAGGTTGTGCGTGCCTGCCCTGCCAGCCAAGCCACTGGCCAACCCGATCCCTCCACACCCATCATCATAGAAGTGGGCCCCACTACACCAAGCAGAGAGTCGGTGCCATCTTCTGGAGCCTTCCTGACAGCTCCCACATGCTCCTGGTTGTGGATGACTACTCCCGCTACCCCAAAGTAGAAATCGTCTCCACCACAGTCACATCAGAAGTCATCGCAAAGATTGAGAATTTGATGGACTATTCAGAGAAATCTGCACTCACAATGGCCCTCTCTTCAGTGGCAAAGAATGGGCATAGTACCTCCTCTGCAGGGCCACCAAGCACTTCTGCATCATGCCACTGGCCCAAGCCAGGAGGGAAGTGGAGCACCTGGTCAGGACTCTAATCAAAGTGATCCGCATCGCAGTGGCAAAGAACTGCAATGTTGAACATGCCATTTACAAATTTTTGGGATAGTGCAGACTCACCCCTCATTCTACAACTGGCATCGATCCAAGCAGATTGTGTTTCAGACGAACTATGCCTGACACCATTCCTCATCACCCCACGTGGTAAGACCAACCAAATCCCCTGAATCGCTCTGAGCACCAGCACAAACGTATCAACAGTCACTCCTAGAAGAGACGGCATGCCAAGTGTTTCACCCTCACTCTCTAAAACCAATGCTGCTCTTGCTCTGCCTCCAGCAAGTGAGAGTATTTTTAGTGGTCCACCCCACATTCAATTTAAGAAAAGCCCCGGGGAGGTGGCGGTCCCCAGGGCCGGCAGAGGTGCAAGCGGCTCCTCCACATTCATTCAGATTAAAGCCCCAGAGAGGTGGTGGCCCCCGTGGCAGGGGGGGTCCACACAGCCCCCATTCAATAAAATTAATCACCCGGGAAGGTGGCTTCCCCCCGGGCTACGGGGGGGGGCCCGAGAGGCTAGAGGTCCCCCCATTTTTCAGTAAACAAGCCCCTCCTTTATTATCAAAATGCCCCCAGACCTGGCTTACTCAGGGGCTCATTACTAACGAAGCGCAGGAGTCCACGCTTCATTTAAAAAAATTTTGCCAATGTGGTGTCCCTGTGGGACCCCCACAAGAGGCCCTCAAGTATTTCAACCCTGCCCCTTTTTCTTTTTTCTTAGCATTTTTTCTGTGACCCGGCTCAAGCTGAGTCACAAGATGGCTGCAACACTTCCTGGTTTACAGTGTTGGGAGCCATTCACATCTCAGCACAAAATCGGATTGGGGTTGCACAGCCTGCACATCCCTATATATATAAATTTGGATTTCGGTTAATATGTCTAAAACTACTGGACGAATTTACTCCAGATCCCAAAAAGGCACTTCCCCGAATCAACATCTACCGTCTTGCCAAATTTAGTGCAATTCCGTTCAGCAGTACACGCTGCGCCATGTTTCAACTTCCTATGGAAATTACCATGGGTAAAACGTGTTTTGGGACCTCCTCTTTTTCTCTCCACCCACTTGACTGAAAACCCCGAAAGTTTTAAGACAGCAGCTAAAGTGAGAGGCAAACTAGTTTTGAATATTGTGCTTGGATTCATCAAACAAAGCCAAAGTTATTGACAAATGAAAAAACGCTTTCCCTATGGAAACTAGGTTCTACCTACTGTCAACTGATATTAGGTAATGTGTGTGTATATATCAGTATATTGTCTGATTTTGTTCTACAGGAATATGCAGCATTCACAAAAGAAAAGAAAATATTTTAAAATGGAAAATTGATAAATATTACTTGGAGGCTGACTATCTGCGCTGTGCCACTGCTGTGGTGGTCCAGGAAAGAGAACCTCTTGGAAAGATATATATATATATATGACCAATTCTTTAGTTAAAAGCAGTCCTGAAGTGAGAACCAATACATCATGGCTAAATACCAGTAACGGTTTCATTAAATGTGCCACGTGTAAAGCTTGTAAATACAGAGTCAGTAAAACGGAATATGTTACACCCTTTAAGAACAAACCGACTCGCATTGACAAAAAACTGACCTGCAAAACCGAATATGCGGTTTATGTGCTGGAGTGTCCCTGTGGCCTGCGATATGTGGGCAGTACTAAGCTGCAGGTCCACAAGAGGATACTTCAGTACATAAGGGCAATTAATAATGGTGATGTGTCTTTTCCCAGAACAGAGTGCACATGAGACGATATACAGTTATATTTTACCGAGTCGGCTTCTTCGGTACCAGTGTAACCCCTCCTTCAGTCCAAGGGCCGTGCGGCAGGAAGCAGCTATTCCGAAAGTTATCGGAGTATCCAGTTTCTCCTGCAAGGAGCAGCCGTGGTAGCCCCCGGACGGCAGAACAGCCCCAACGGTGAATTTCAAGGCAGAGCCGGTGTCGGAAGACCCGATCAACGTCTGACGTCTTACAGAGGTAGGAACTCGCTAATTGTCCGGTGAAGGAGTGTGCTTGAACGAGACGCCGGCACTTAACCCGGCGCCTGTGGTCAGTATTTCCATTAGCCCTGAATACTCAGCACCATGTCCGCAGATACGTTAAGGAGCCGCAAGGCTGCTGCAAGCGGTATGTTTGATAATTCCGCAAGTGGGGATAGTGCAACCAGCATATCAACCAGCAGCCCATCCAATCAAAATTCTAACACCAGAGAACTATTTAAAAACTTGGAGAAGCTTATGAAAGCAGAGCAATCCAAATGGTGGGAGCACCGGTCCCTCACAAGATATCTGGAAGTGGGGAGGATACCAAGGGGACTACGAATTATGCTTGCCCCGAGCTCTGAGAACCCTGACCCTCAGATGATAGCAGAATGGCCAGATTGCAATCTTGAGTCCTCGCGTAGATTTGTGGAAATTCTCATGAAATACGCCGAGAGTGATCGCAAAGCACTGCAACTCAAAATCGATGCTTTGAATGCTGACATTGAGAAACTAGAAGTCACGGCTGTGACTACAAAATATCGAGAGGACATGATGGCACGTTTGCATCGTGAGGAGGAGGTTATAAAACAAAGAAAGGCATTCAAGTTCCAACGCGATAAGTTGGACTATGAACACGGCCAAGTCTTCACCTTTTCTAAAAGATACGATAATGTCAAAGCATCGTGAAAAGTGAATCCTCTTCTTCCAGTATCACATGATGCAAGTAATAATACACCAGCAGCCACGTCAGCCTCAGACCTTAGTTCGGCAATTGACAGCGAATCCGACAACAAGCAAATGGGGGTCAGCGCTTGGGGTTTCAAAAATTCTCCCTGGCCCAGGAAGTCGATTGCCTGCGCCAGGACAGAAGACAGACACTTCGTCCCCGTGCTCCCGGTGTAAACACCAGCAACAACACAACAAGAAATGATGGGAGATATGATAATGCGGCAACAAACGCAGAGCAAACCAACAGAAAACCAAGGAAAAATGGAAGCGCAAATAGGATTGTCAGGTTACCACAGTGACTCACAAACTGTCATCAATTTGACAAATGTGCCCCTAACTGAAAGTGAACTACACATATTGGGCCCGATTCACAGAACTAACTTCGGACAAAATCCTAAACTTACTACCATTTTGATATTCACAGAAGGCACTTACTCATTTTGGTATTCACAGAAGGCACTTACTCATTTTGGTATTCACAGAAGTTAGGACTCCTAAGTTTAAGACTGCTAAATGCCTTCTGTGAATACCGAAAGTCTTAAAATTAGGATTTTTCTCAGTTTAGGAGTCGTAAAGTTAGGACTCCTAACTTTAAGACTGCTAAATGCCTTCTGTGAATACCGAAAGTCTTAAAATTAGGATTTTTCTCAGTTTAGGAGTCGTAAAGTTAGGACTCCTAACTTTAGGACTCCTAAATGCCTTCTGTGAATACCGAAAGTCTTAAAGTTAGGATTTTTCTCAGTTTAGGAGTACTGCTCCTAATCCGCAGCATTTCCCCATAGGGGATGCTGCAGATCAAATGCGCAGGATGGTGACTGGCAGTGTGTAGAAAAGTATTCCCAGCCGTAGGTTTTCTATACAACCTCGTATGCAACTGGTTGTTTTTGGCTGTGACTTCAACATCAAGAAAGCAAATTGAATCATTGCTGACCTGGCTTGTAAAGTTCAAGTTTAAGTTATTTTCATTGATTTGCTGAATAAAATGTAGAGCACCTTCCTCAGTGTCTTTGCAAATTATCAGCAAGTCATCAATGTACCTGTACCACCTTATTACATGGGAAGACATTCTTTCGCCATAGGTGGGCATGAGGACTTGTTCCTCCCACAGTCCCATGTGCAGACAGGCATAGCTGGGGGAGAAACAAGCCCCCATTGCCACACCCCTTATATTCAAGGCACATTGTAATCATAGCCAGTAACATTTTGTTATGCTGGAAAAAACAAATCGGTCTTGTATTTACAAAATGCTCTATTGCTCTATTGCTCTATTGCTTTCAAACCGTCCCTGTGATAAATACTCTTATATAGGGACGAGACATCCAGTGAGATGAGCAAATAATCTGGATTCCAATCAATGTCAGCTAGTTTTCTCAATAGGTCACCCATGTCCTGAATGAAGGAAGGAAGTCCCTTCACGTGTTCCTGTAGGTAGAAGTCCACATATTTACTTGCATTCTCCATTAGGCTATTACAGGCTGATATTATTGGCCTTCCCGGTGGTTTGACCATGTCTTTATGTATCTTTGGGATAAAATACACCACTGGCATGACAGCGTGATCATTTTTGAGAATCTTGACTTCTTCAGCTGTGAACAACCCTGCACTTTTCCATGCCAGCAGACTAGTATAGAAGGTATTCCACGATGCCTTAACAGCTAACATTGTGCTGCGCCTGTAACAATCCCTGTCGTTGAGTTGTTTCATAGCCTCGTCCATGTACAAGTCTCGAGGCCACAACACCACCTTGCCGCCTTTATCCGATTGGCGGATAATTATATTATCATTCGCTTGCAACTTCTTCATCATGCCAGTGGTGTATTTCATACCAGATTGATTCTCACTTACAGCAATCAACACAAAACAATACGCAGGATTGTCAATAAGAATTGGGCGTTGGTTAAAAATGATCCAGTCTTGGGTGCCAATCTGACTAGATCGCCAAACATTACGTTCAGAAAAGCCTGCTCCATCAGCAATTCTTTAGTTAAAAGCAGTCCTGAAGTGAGAACCAATACATCATGGCTAAATACCAGAAAATGATTCATTAAATGTGCCACGTGTAAAGCTTGTAAACACGGAGTCAATAAAACGGAATATAAGAACAAAGAACAAACCGACTCGCATTGACAAAAAAACTGACCTGTAAAACCGAATATGCGAAAGGGCAGTACAAAGTTGCAGGTCCAGAAGAGGATACTCCAGCACATAAGGGGAATTAATAATGGTGATGTGTCGTACCCTGTTGCAAGACATTTTGAGGAGCTTCACGCAAAGAAATCACAAGAGCTCAAGTATTTAGTTGTCGATTCGGTACCCCCTGTGAGAAGAGGGGGTGACCGTGAAGCACTTCTTAGGAGGCTTGAGACCAGATACATATTAAAAATGGATTGCAAAACACCTCAGGGTCTGAATTCCAGTGAGGATTTTTATACGTGTCTTTAACACTCTGGTTTTAAGCACTTATGAAATTATGTAAACCTGCCGCTGCCTCAATTTAGTTTTTAAAATATTCAATTTTATGTACCATTCATGCACATTTGCACATCAGAACCTCTTTTCTTTGGTTCTTTAGGTGACACTTTAAATTTGCACTGATACTTTATTATTAGGCATGGAGTATCAGTTCAAGCTCACTTGGGCTTAATTACTCTAGGCTCCTATAGGAGACATCATTGGTAATGAGATATGTTTGATAAAACCTATTAATGATTGGATCATTCTGGTTTACACATGAAAATTGTACATTTGTTTTACTATTTAAACTTGCATTTTATCGAATTTAATAGGTTTTAATACTCTTTCATTCTGGCAATTTTTAACAAGTGTTATATGTATTTATTTAAATATTTATTTATTTAACTACATATTTATTGATATCTATGTTTAGCACTGTTCGAATTGCACTTTACCAAGTCTTAATCTGTTTGTTTCCCAATGTTGAAGCAAAATTGTGAACGTTGACAATGATTTCAACTTTTCCATGTCTATGAATATTATTAGTCACGTTAATCAGGACTGTCACTTTAAAAGGTTATAATCGCTCCTCTTACATGTCATGTGATCAAGGCCCCATGAGGGCTGAAACGCGTTATGGCGGTGGTGCAGGGCACTAAATAAAAAGAATTGCACCAAATCCTGGGTTCCTTCAGGGAAGCCTTTCTCAATGTATATAGATATATTTTTTCTCAGCCCCCGCTTGACGAATCACCCCGAGACTTTCAGGGTAGGAGCTGAGCGGAGCGCCCCATTAGTTTTGAAAATTTCACGAAGATAAGTCAACCGGCGCCAAAGTTATTCAAATAGAATTTTCAGATTTCCTATGGGAACTCGGTCCTAACTATAACTATCTACTGGCGACCGCCAGTAGATAATATATAGTATATAGGTACTTATAGTTAGGCCGTACTCACCATAGGAAAAGTGTTTTTTGTTTTCCTAATAACTTTGGCGTGGTTTGCCGAATCTTCACGAAATTTTCAAAACTAGTTTCAGGTTGATTCATTAAGCAGTGGCCGAGAACAAGGGGTGTCCCAAAACGCTTTTTCTCCATGGAATTTCAAATAGGGATTTCGAACACGACTGCAGAGCGAACCGCTGAACTGACCCCTAACCCTCCTGCTAGGTCGCTCTCCCTCCGCACAGCTCTGCCTGTGTGCCCCTACCCCAGCTGCCGCTGCTAATGACTTGCTCGCAAGTGTGCTCATCCACCGTTTTTTTGCTTCTGTGCCACTGTTTCCCCCTCTTTTGTGCCCCGTTTTTTGCCTCTGTGCCACTGTTTTCCCCCTCTTTTGTGCCCCGTTTTTTGCCTTCTGTGCCACTGCTTCCCCCTCTTTTATGCCCCGTTTTTTGCCTCTGTGCCACTGTTTACCCCCTCTTTTGTGCCCCGTTTTTTGCCTTCTGTGCCACTGTTTTCCCCCTCTTTTGTGCCCCGTTGTTTGCCTTCTGTGACAGTTTCCCCCCTCTTTTGTGCCCCGTTTTTTGCCTTGTGTGCCACTGTTTTCCCCCTCTTTTGTGCCCCGTTGTTTGCCTTCTGTGACAGTTTCCCCCCTCTTTTGTGCCCCGTTTTTGCCTTCTGTGCCACTGTTTTCCCCCTCTTTTAGTGCCCCATTTTGCTTTCTGTGCCACTCATTTCCCCTGCTGCTGTGCCCCCTGCGGCCCCGCCCCCCTGTCTGCCCACTGCCCATTCGCTGCTCCCGCCTCCCACCTCTCAGCTGCTCCTCCCTCCCACCTCCCCATATATGCCGGATGCTGCGCGGCCGCTCCGCTGGTGCGCCTGGCGCACCTAAGGCAAGCCTGTCTGCGCCCGTCTGTGCCTGGACCGTGCCCAATGCCAGGAACCCTGGCCCCCGCACACATCACGATGCCCGCCTCCGCTACGACCCCAGCACTCTCCACGCACTCAACGCCGGATGATCTCGCACCTTCTGCCAGGCCACCCCGAAACGCACCCAAGGACCCTTCTCCTGCCAGAACTGCAGCTTCACCAGCATCCGGCCCGCCAACCCGTCCAACATAGAAACCAACTTCCTCAGATGTATCCTGCTCAACACCCGCTCCGCCCGCAAACACGCCATCGAACTCTGGGACCTACTCGACACCAACGCCCCAGACGTCGCCTTCCTGATGGAGACCTGGCTGACCCCCTCCTCTGCACCTGATATCTCCATAGCCATCCCGGAAGGCTACAAGATAACCCGCAAGGACCGCACCAACGGAATAGGAGGAGGAATTGCCATCGTCCACAGAATCAAAATCTCGACACACACCGACGACACCCTCAGCACCGCCAAACACCTGCACTTCCAGATCCACACCAACCCCAACACCACCCTCAGAGGCACCCTCATCTACAGACCCCCCAAACCCCGACTGCAGTTCAGCGACTCCATCACCGACCTCGTCAGCACACACGGCCTCGCCTCCACGGACTACAACCTCCTTGGGGAACTGAACTTCCACCTCGAGAACAACAACAACGCCAACTCCTCCACCCTGATCGGTAACCTCGAACTCAGACAACTCGTCACAGCACCCACACACTCCGCCGGCCACGCGCTTGACCCCATCTTCTCAGCGACCGACCCCCGCTGCATCCACTTCACCTTCCGGAAACCCACCACACACCACCGCACCCAGCAGATGCCTCGCCGCAGCTGGGGCAAGATCACTGAGGACCAGCTAACCGCCGCCCTCACACAGAGCCCACCCGCAGACCCAACCGACCTCGATGCCGCAGCCCGCAACCTCAAACAATGGATCAACAACTGCGCCAACACCCTTGCCCCGCTCAAGAGTCCCCCCAACACCCACACCAGCAAGAGAGCCAGCTGGTTCACCGAAGACCTCCAGGCCTCCAAGCGAACCTGCCGAAAACTAGAAAAAAACTGGACCAGCGAAAGAACACCGGAAAGCTACACAGCCCAAAGGAGCTCCACCTGCCGACACCACCAACTCATCAGATCCGCCAAAAGGACCACATTCAGAGACCGCCTAGACAACAACGCACACAACAGCAAAGAGCTCTACAGCATCGTGAAGGAACTCTTCAACCCCAGCTCCAACACCAATGACATCCCACCGTCACAAGACCTGTGCGACTCGCTGGCCACCTTCTTCCATCGCAAGATCGCAGACATCCATGACAGCTTCGATGCCGTCACCACCCCGGCAACAGCCGACACCCCCGCTCCCATGACCACCACCCGCACCAACCGCCTGCTCGCCTGGACCAACACCAACAACGACGACACCATCAAGATCATGAACACCGTCCACTCTGGATCCCCGGAAGACCCCTGCCCACACAACAAAGCCAGCAGCACCATCGCACCCCACCTCTGGAAAACCATCAACATCTCCTTCAAGACAGCGACCTTCCCGGAGCGCTGGAAGCACACAGAGATCAACACCTTACTAAAGAAACCCAAGGCGGACCCCAAGGACCTCAAGAACTTCCAACCCATCTTCCTGCTCCCATTCCCGGTGAAGGTCATCGAAAAGGCTGTCAACAAACAACTGACCAGCTTCCTCAAAGAGAACAACATCCTGGACCCATCCCAGTCAGGGTTCTGCAGCAACCACAGCACCGAAACTGCCCTCATCGCTGCCACCAACGACATCAGGATCATGCTCGACAATGGAGAAACTGCGGCCCTGATCCTCCTGGACCTGTCACCACTTTCGACACAGTCTGCCACCACACACTAAGAGCTAGCCTCCACAACGCCGGAATCCAAGAGAAGGCTCCGGACTGGACCACCTCCTTCCTCTCCGCAAGAACCCAGAGCGTCCGCCTCCCCCCTTCCGCTCCGAAGCCACCGAGATCATCTGCGGCATACCCCAAGGCTCATCTCTCAGCCCAAAGTTGTTCAACATCTACATGGTACCACTCACCCACGTCGCCTGACAGCATGACCTAAACATCATCTCCTACGCCAACGACACCCAGCTGATCCTCTCGCTCATCAAGTACCCCACACTGCCAAAACCAACCTCCATGAAGGAATGAAGGCCGTCACCGACTGGATGAGGAACAGCCGACTGAAGCTGAACTCGGACAAGACGGAGGTCCTCATCCTCGGCTCCACCCCCTTGGCCTGGGACGACTCCTGGTGGCCGATAGCACTAGGAGCACCCCCTATACCCACCAACCACGCACGAAACATAGGGGTCATCCTCGACTCCACACTCTCCATGACAAAGCAGGTCAACACCGTCTCCTCCTCCTGCTTCAACACCCTCCGCATGCTTCACAGGATCTTCAAGTGGATCCCCACCGAAACTAGAAGAACGGTCACCCAGCCCCTCGTCAGCAGCAGACTGGACTACGGCAACGCATTCTACTCAGGAGCCCCGGCCATACTCCTGAAACGACTCTAACGCATCCAGAACGCCTCCGCTCGCCTGATCCTGGACATCCCCACCACAGCCACATCACACCCCACCTGAAAGACCTGCACTGGCTCCCCATCAACAAGAGGATAACCTTCAAGCTCCTCACCCACACACACAAGGCACTCCACGACACCGGACCAGCGTACCTCAACAGACGACTCAGCCTCTACACCCACGCCTGCCAGCTCCGCTCCACAGACCATGTCCTCGCCACCATCCCCCGCATCCGCCGGCAGATGGCAGATCATTCTCCCACCTCGCCGCCGAGACGTGGAACACCCTCCTCATCCGCCTACGGCAGATCGAAGACCTTCTAACCTTCAGGAGACTCCTCAAGACCTGGCTCTTCTAACAGTAGCAGCATCCCCCCTCTAACGCCTTGAGACCCTCACGGGTATGTAGTGCGCTTTACAAATGCTATGATTGATTGATTGATTGAAATACATGACATTTGCCAGAAACCTTTTTTTTTTGTAAAAGTGTCACAAATTTGCAGCGGATCCATAAATCCATGGCAAAAATTAAAAAAAACAAGTGCAGTCTCCCGCGCTTGTTTTTTCTAATGCCCCCTGGGTGGGCTAGTTCTTGAGCGGGGATACATCATTAGATATTGGGGAAGGGGCGCATGTGGCCCCCCCCCCTCCCTGGACTACTTTCAGCCCAAGGGATCGCCACCTTAGTGGTCAAGGTCATATTCCAGGTGCTATCAGAGGTACTGATACTTTAAACCAAAATTACTCTGCCCCTGCCCCGGTTCTGCTCTCATTCACTCATCTTAAAGTAGAACAAACGGTTTCTTTTCAAAAATACAATTAAGTCAGGATCCCCAACTGATCCCTGTCCCCCGGAGGTACTCTATCCTCAATCAGATACAGTCCCTGCGCACCTCACTAGTATCATAAATAATATATTTGATTCAGGCTAATTTCCGACAACATGGAAGAAAGCATCTGTCTTACCCTTGATTAAAAAAGCATCTCTGGACAACTCTAATGTGAAAAATTAAAGGCCTATTTCTCCATTGCCATTACCAACAAAAATATTGGAGAAAGCAATTAATAAAAAGGTTATCTCCTTTACAGATTCCAAGAATCTTTTTGATTCCACATAACACAGTTTTCGGCCTGGACACAGCACAGAGTCACCTCTCCTGGCAGCTTCGGAAAAGATCATATCTATTGTTGATGTGGAAGAGAATGTGGCTTTGATTTTATTAGATATATCGGCTGCTTTCGACACAGTGGATCGCCTCGCATTAATCAATCGTTTTGAGAAAAATAGTCATAAAAGGAGAGACTCTGAAATTGATGTCATCCTTTCTTACTAATAGAGAGCAAGTATTGATGCTCAAAAGATACACCTCTACTCCTTTTAAACTTCTCTGTGGGGTCTCGCAAGGGTCCTCCTTAAGTTCAACTCTTTTTAATGCGTTCATCACCCAACTTATTCAGCTAACTGGAGCACATGGTTTCTCGGTCTGTTCTTATGCTGACGACACGCATTTAGTGGTAGCAATTTTCATCTAATCCAGAAAAGTAGCCTTGCAGTTCAGCACATGCATGAATATTATTGTGCAGTGGATGCAACTGAACTCTTTTAAGCTTAACTCAGATAAAACAGAGGTGTTAACTTTTGCCAATAACAGAGCTTTTTGGAATTCCACCTGATGGCCATCTAATTTGGGATCGCTGCCAACTGCTGCCCAGAAGGTGAAAAATATGGGTGTCATTTTTGACAACAGACTAACATTCATAGAACATTCAAACCAGGTGAACTCCTCCCGCTTTTTCACCTTAATTTTTTATTAAAAAAGATCTTACCATTCTTACCATTAGAATATAGGAAAACAGTAATCATTGCCTTGGTATTATCAAGGATTGATTAGTGTAATGCACTTGTCACATGGCCCATGGGGACATTGTCGTCTTCTCTAAGTTAGCATGAGCACGCTGCACACTGCAGCTTGCCCGCTGCTTTGTGCACGTTACTACACAACTTTATTTTTGCAATAATTTCTAGGGCTGTTTTCACATGAGAACTCATCGCTGTGTTCACACTCTGCAGGTTCCTGAGATTTTGGCTAAACATTGTGTGCAAGATCGAACAACAATGCCCCAGTTTATTTTGTTCTGGTCAGTCCTTATCCCTTAAACAAAACATACTGATGCAGCTGTTGTTTGGGCAACGTACTTTGGTTTTATAGGAATGCACAAATAGGTAGCAGGCACTTGGAGAGGGACTTTTCCAGAGAGAAGAGTGAGAAAGCACCTATGCTACAGATCTACCATCTACAGGCTGAGGTATGGGGTCTGCTGACAAAGCCTATAGATCTTCTAATGTATAATAATACTATTTCCATGCAAGGGGAGGGATATTAGGCTATACTGTCTTTTCACAATGACATCTCCCTTCATGATTTATGGACCAAGTGCTATGCTGACCGTAATTGTATTATGCATTTTTCTGCTTGTTCTGTCCCCCTCATGAGCTGATTTCAGCCCCAAAGACCACCATCAGCACCAGGGGCCTGGCCGTATCAATTAAAGGGGGGGCCGCAGCTCTCCTCCCCGGGCTGTGTTCGGCCCAGGGACCTCAACTTCCGAGGCCTGGCTGTGTGAAAAAATAGGAGGGGACCAGGTCTCCTGGGCCCTGCCTATATCAATTAAGGAGGATGGGGCCACGGCCCCCTTTCTGGGCCTTTTTTGGCCCCAGGGACCCCATTCCCTGGGGCTCAGCTTAAAAAAATACTGGGGGGGGGCATGTGGCCCCCCCTTACTGAGCCAGTTTCGGACCCGGGGACTGCCACCCTCTGGGCCTGGCCGTATTAATTAAGGGGAGGGTGGCTGCTTGGCCCCCCCTGCCCAGGCCATTTTCAGGCCAGATAACCCAACAGCCAGGGCCCGGACATGGAAAAAAATGAGAGGTGAGCTATGCAGCCACCGTCCTTGAGTCACAAACGGCCCTGGGGATACCCATACACCGGGACATAGTGGTTCCCCCGCCCGCGCTGGTGTGGGCAGGGAAACCTGTGTTTGCTCTCATATGGCGGGAGCAATTTTTAAGCTCCTGCCACATGAGAGCAAACACTAAGTCCACTCCCACTGGGTGAGCATGGAAACAGATGAAAATATTGCTCCAGCTCACAGAGAGCAGCATTTTTAGCTACTCCCTGTGGGCGAAAGCAATGGCAGGAAGCTGGCTGGGGCTGCGTGGGCATTGGGGCCCCGTGGCCCTCAACAAAGATACAGTGGATGCCCTGGGTGGGCTCCAGCGTTACAACAAACAAATGATGGACGGAATGCTGACAATGCAGACATTCTCCCCCAGTCAAGAGATCTGGGTTAAATCCATCGTTCTTTTGCCCACTATGCCACCCCAGTTTAGACATGGCCATATGCAAATCAGTCTTGACCCTGTGCCTCATGGGAACAGTCCAGCCCGAACTGCCAAGCCATGTCTTCCCTGGACCGGAATCAAGCATCCTAGGACCGGTTTCTGGCTATCAGCCGTCATCAGCCAGGATAGCTTGACTCCAGTGGCGTGGTGAGCATGGGTCCCACGTCTGGGAATACCCATCCCACTTAGGGCGAAAAGCGTTACAACAAACAAATGATGGACGGAATGCTGACAATGCAGACATTCTCCCCCAGTCAAGAGATCTGGGTTAAATCCATCGTTCTTTTGCCCACTACGCCACCCCAGTTTAGACATGGCCATATGCAAATCAGTCTTGACCCTGTGCCTCATGGGAACAGTCCAGCCCGAACTGCCAAGCCATGTCTTCCCTGGACCGGAATCAAGCATCCTAGGACCGGTTTCTGGCTATCAGCCGTCATCAGCCAGGATAGCTTGACTCCAGTGGCGTAGTGAGCACGGGTCCCACGTCTGGGAATACCCATCCCACTTAGGGCGAAAAGCGTTACAACAAACAAATGATGGACGGAATGCTGACAATGCAGACATTCTCCCCCAGTCAAGAGATCTGGGTTAAATCCATCGTTCTTTTGCCCACTACGCCACCCCAGTTTAGACATGGCCATATGCAAATCAGTCTTGACCCTGTGCCTCATGGGAACAGTCCAGCCCGAACTGCCAAGCCATGTCTTCCCTGGACCGGAATCAAGCATCCTAGGACCGGTTTCTGGCTATCAGCCGTCATCAGCCAGGATGGCTTGACTCCAGTGGCGTAGTGAGCACGGGTCCCACGTCTGGGAATACCCATCCCACTTAGGGCGAAAAGCGTTACAACAAACAAATGATGGACGGAATGCTGACAATGCAGACATTCTCCCCCAGTCAAGAGATCTGGGTTAAATCCATCGTTCTTTTGCCCACTACGCCACCCCAGTTTAGACATGGCCATATGCAAATCAGTCTTGACCCTGTGCCTCATGGGAACAGTCCAGCCCGAACTGCCAAGCCATGTCTTCCCTGGACCGGAATCAAGCATCCTAGGACCGGTTTCTGGCTATCAGCCGTCATCAGCCAGGATAGCTTGACTCCAGTGGCGTAGTGAGCACGGGTCCCACGTCTGGGAATACCCATCCCACTTAGGGCGAAAAGCGTTACAACAAACAAATGATGGACGGAATGCTGACAATGCAGACATTCTCCCCCAGTCAAGAGATCTGGGTTAAATCCATCGTTCTTTTGCCCACTACGCCACCCCAGTTTAGACATGGCCATATGCAAATCAGTCTTGACCCTGTGCCTCATGGGAACAGTCCAGCCCGAACTGCCAAGCCATGTCTTCCCTGGACCGGAATCAAGCATCCTAGGACCGGTTTCTGGCTATCAGCCGTCATCAGCCAGGATAGCTTGACTCCAGTGGCGTAGTGAGCACGGGTCCCACGTCTGGGAATACCCATCCCACTTAGGGCGAAAAGCGTTACAACAAACAAATGATGGACGGAATGCTGACAATGCAGACATTCTCCCCCAGTCAAGAGATCTGGGTTAAATCCATCGTTCTTTTGCCCACTACGCCACCCCAGTTTAGACATGGCCATATGCAAATCAGTCTTGACCCTGTGCCTCATGGGAACAGTCCAGCCCGAACTGCCAAGCCATGTCTTCCCTGGACCGGAATCAAGCATCCTAGGACCGGTTTCTGGCTATCAGCCGTCATCAGCCAGGATAGCTTGACTCCAGTGGCGTAGTGCGCACGGGTCCCATGTCTGGGAATACCCATCCCACTTAGGGCGAAAAGCGTTACAACAAACAAATGATGGACGGAATGCTGACAATGCAGACATTCTCCCCCAGTCAAGAGATCTGGGTTAAATCCATCGTTCTTTTGCCCACTACGCCACCCCAGTTTAGACATGGCCATATGCAAATCAGTCTTGACCCTGTGCCTCATGGGAACAGTCCAGCCCGAACTGCCAAGCCATGTCTTCCCTGGACCGGAATCAAGCATCCTAGGACCGGTTTCTGGCTATCAGCCGTCATCAGCCAGGATAGCTTGACTCCAGTGGCGTAGTGAGCACGGGTCCCACATCTGGGAATACCCATCCCACTTAGGGCGAAAAGCGTTACAACAAACAAATGATGGACGGAATGCTGACAATGCAGACATTCTCCCCCAGTCAAGAGATCTGGGTTAAATCCATCGTTCTTTTGCCCACTACGCCACCCCAGTTTAGACATGGCCATATGCAAATCAGTCTTGACCCTGTGCCTCATGGGAACAGTCCAGCCCGAACTGCCAAGCCATGTCTTCCCTGGACCGGAATCAAGCATCCTAGGACCGGTTTCTGGCTATCAGCCGTCATCAGCCAGGATGGCTTGACTCCAGTGGCGTAGTGAGCACGGGTCCCACGTCTGGGAATACCCATCCCACTTAGGGCGAAAAGCGTTACAACAAACAAATGATGGACGGAATGCTGACAATGCAGACATTCTCCCCCAGACAAGAGATCTGGGTTAAATCCATCGTTCTTTTGCCCACTACGCCACCCCAGTTTAGACATGGCCATATGCAAATCAGTCTTGACCCTGTGCCTCATGGGAACAGTCCAGCCCGAACTGCCAAGCCATGTCTTCCCTGGACCGGAATCAAGCATCCTAGGACCGGTTTCTGGCTATCAGCCGTCATCAGCCAGGATAGCTTGACCCCAGTTTAGACATGGCCATATGCAAATCAGTCTTGACCCTGTGCACCCACCATTTGATGGCCGGGCCAAAGGGTATCTGGGTCCGAGGGCCAATATTGGCTCGAGGAGGAGGGCTGGGTGCCGCCTCCCCCTTAAGAGAATGGCCAGGCCCCGGGTGATGGGGTCCCCAGGGCCAGAATTGGCGCTGGAACAGGGGCCCTCACCATGCACTGCTAATTACCCCACATATTACATCACTCATGGCATCTTCTATGACATCATTTATGATATCAGTGCAACATTTGTTGTAAAATTATTGATGAGGAAACTGTGCAGGGTGGGTGCACGAGTTATAGTCATCTAAATGTAACAGCTGAATTTCCATAGTTTTGAGTGTGTAAATTCTGAATCTAACTATAAAGTCCCTGTAACCTTTGTTTTTTTTGTGAATATATACATAAACAGATACAGTGAAGAAGGTGATATAATGCACCTCCAACAGATTAGAAAGTCACACAAAATGAGTGTTATTTATCAACAGCCTGAGTTCCCAAGGCATGTCATATCATTCAGATTTTCAGAGCACACTATCACCCCGGAGGGCATCCTGGCACTGAGCAGGTGTGAGTCTAGCCAAACCTAGGCCCTAGGAGGGTTACTTGAAAAGCCAAGTCTTCAGTTTCTTGTGAATTGAAGAAGTTAGGAGGAGGCTCTTATGTGTAGCGGGAGGTCATTCCACGCTTTAGGAGCGATTTAGAAGCCTTGACCCCCAGATCTGGATGTCTTTATGCCTGGGATGTGTGCAAGTAGAAGTCTAGACTTGAGTAGGTGTCTGAAAGATGCAACTGCGATTGTTGATTTATCCTGGGCAATGTATGTAGTGCCTTGAAAGTGTGGGTGTAGTTTCATATGTGTTCATTTGTGTATGGAAAGCCAGGTCTTTAGGAGTGGTGTGATATGAATGTGGTGTGGGAGGTTAAGAGTTATTCTGGCCAACTGAGTTCCAAATGGTCTGCAGTCTTCTGGGGAGTTTTTTGTTGGTCTCGGCATAGAGGGTGTTCCAGTAGTCCAGCTCACTTGTGATGAGGGTGAGTGCGACGGTTTCTTGGTGATGATTGAGAGCCATATGAAAAGTTTCCTCTGCATCTTCAGGACATGAAAGCATAAGGTGGTGACAGCATTGACTTGGGTGGTCATGTTAAGTTTGCTTTTGATGACCATTCCAAGGTTCTTGGCAAGGGTGGTGGGGGTATGTGTCAGTCCGAGCTCTATTGGTCATCAGGTGGAGTCCCACGGTGAAGTGCTCTTCCCAAAGATCACGATTTCAGTCTTGTTGGTGTTCAGGTTAAGACAGTTTGTCTTCATCCAATGGGTGATTTCAGTTATTCAGGCACTGAACTTTATCTGGGTACTGGGCATCTTGTCCATGAGGGAAAGAATGAGTTACATGTTGTTGGCGTAGAAGACAATATTGGTGTTTTGAGAGGCAATTATGCAGGCTAAAGAGATCATGAATGCGTTGAAGAAGATCGTGCTCATTTTGGTTCCTTGCGGAACTCCACAGATGAGGTCGCAGGCATCAGTGGTGTACAGTGCTAGGTTGACTGTCTGGGTCCTTCCACTCCGGAAGGAGCAGATCCATCTGAATGTGTGTTCTCGGATTCTGATGTCATTTAGGTGCTGGACAAGGATAGGGTGGGAGACCATGTCAAATGCGGCAGAGAGGTCCAGGAAGATCAGGGCCGCCATGTCTTCTCTGTCCTGAGTAATGCGGATGTCATCCATGGCAGGGATTAGGGCAGTTTCCATATTGAGTTTGGGTCTTAAACCAGACTGAGTGATGTCAAGGGATTCATGGTCATTGAGGTATTTGGTGAGGCATTTATTGATGATTTACTCTAAAACCCTGGTTCGGATTTGTAGCAGGAAGATTGGTCTGTAGTTGGCAAGATTTCAAGGGTCAGCTGAGGGTTTCTTCTGTAATGGTAGGACAGTTGCGTATTCCCAAGCATCTGGGAAGGTTGCAGAGGAGGTGGAGGCATTCCAAATAGGTGCTAACATAGTGCTGATGTGTTGCAGTACTCTGGAGTAGGCGTGGTTGGAGCAGAAGCCCGATGAGGTCCGTGAGTGGATGGACTTCATGGTGGCAGCGTTTGCTTCTGGTGTGATGAGGGGCAATGTGGTTAGCACTGGTTCTTTGAATAAGATAGGGAGACATTTGGAGAGGTCTGTCGGGTCTGGTTGCAGGTTGAAGTTGCAGTTGCAGTGATTTTATTGCTGAAGAATTGAGAGAGAAGGCTGCAGATGTCCTGCAAGGGTGGATTGAGTTGAAGGTTGCTGCTGGGGAGATGAAATCCTTCACAATGGTCAAGATTTCTTAGTTTCTGTTGGTCCTTGAATTGATGCAGTCCGCCAGACCGAGTGTTTCATGGTCTGGATAATTTTGTGGTAGAGTCTCAGTGTGGATTTGAATGTGCTCCAGTTTGCATTGTCCCGGCTCATTCTCTACCTGTGCTCCATTTGTTTGCAGTGATATGTTATCAGTCTGCATTCCTCCATGTACCATGTGGCCTTGGCTCTTGATCTTGTTGTACTGCTGTGTTTGTGTGAGCTCGGAAGTTGGTGTAGGAGGTGATCCAATTGTTGAAATACTTATTGTTTTGGGGTAGATTGTTGCTGTGTTTGGGTTGGTAGGTTTTGAGAGCAGAGTTTCAGTACTTGTCAGTGATGCTGTTCTAGTTTTGGCAGGCTGGATTAGCGGTGGTGCGTGTGCATTGGACCAAGATGGGAGTGCTAAACGTTTATGAGGGTGTGGTTTGTCGATAAGACTGGTGAGGGCTCATCGAGTCAGATGTTAAAGAAGGTGGTGAATTAAGGTCCAGAAGGGGTCTGTCGATATGGGTTGGTTCTTTTACTCATTGGGGAGGCCCAGGCATCGAATGTCTTTGATGAGTGCTTTTAAGTTAGGGTTGGCCTGGTTTTTTAGGTAGAGTTCAGGTCTCTGAGTAGGATCTAATTGCTAGCCTCAAGTGAAAGTTGTGCGACAATGTCTGTGATGGAGTCTGTGTAATTTGTGCCCAGTCCCCAGTAGATGAGAGTGCGCTTAGGGTGAAGTGTATGTAGTAAAATTTGATCTACAAGTTTTCCATGATGGAAGATGAAGTGTCTGTGGACGTGGTGCAGCTGTTGGCATACTTGAGGATGATTGTGATTCCGCCCCTGGCTTGTGAAATCTGTCTTTCCTGAGGACCTCATAACCAGTAAGGTGATGACAGGAGCTGATGCCAGGTTCAGCTAGTTTTCCATGAGGAAAAGTATGTCTGGGACGTTATAATGAGAGAGGTGCCAGGTCTCTGTGGCATGTTTAGTGCAAGGATGCAAGGGTGTTTTGCTGTGTGGGTAGTTGCAGGGCAGCATGACTGTGAGAGAGTGGGGTGTTTGGTGCTGTCGATGCAGATGTGGTGAGTGTTGGGTGCGGGTAAGTGAATGTAAACATGAAGGAAACGCAGGAGAATTCTCCCTCAGTGTCTTGTGGTGTGGCAAGGCAGCAGCCTGTGGATCGGAGGCCGGGGTTGAGAGCGTAGAGGGCCACTGTGGGGTGGAGGTGGGAGAAGGGAGAAGGGAGGACCAGGGTTTCTTGTGCGGTCCAGGCGCGGACAGGCACAGACGTGCATGTCTTTGGCACGACTACAGCACACCCACTGCATCAGTCTGCTGCATGTCTACGATGAAGCAGCCATTAAGTATGCCCTGGTGGGGGGAGGAGTGTGTTCACATACTGAAAAACAAATTCAGGGCCATATTTATGAGGCCAGTTTCATTGCACTTGTACTATGCAACATGGTGCATGCACAAAGCAACTGAAAAATAGATTTATGAAGCCACCCAAGGCTATTTTGCATGTCAGTGAGTGGTGTCATAAGTCTGGAGTGAGGCAATGCAGTAAAAATCGATGCGTTGCATTACTCTGCCCTGGGAAGGCATTCAATGGGCGTTGCATGGGTGTTCCCATGCGAATCACATTAATTTTGACGCATTCCCAGATTTACCTAGCAATGCACCAAAATGTTATGTAACGAGGAGAAATATCTTTATTTCTCATTGTTAGTTCATCTTTCTAGGTGCGCTGCATTCTCACACATAGAAAGATGAAGTATGCGTCAGGGGACTGTGTTTTGTGCAAGAAGATGACCCTTCCAGCAAAAAAACAAGCCTGTATGCAACTGAGGCACCCATGCATCAATGTTCAAGGGTGCCAGCGCAGGGGAAGGGACATGAATGCACCATATTGGGATAAATAAGGCTCATTCCCGCCCTTTCCCTGTGTTGCAATGCAGCAAGGTGACTTGCGGAGCTGCGTTACTTTGCCAAAAATATGGCCCCAATATTTATGGTATTGACCAAGAGGCAAATAGTTCAAACTGTGAAGCAGAGAGGAAGTAAAAGGTATACTTACAAAAAGTTTTGCACAATTAATTACATAGCCCAAAGCAGCGCAAATTGTAGCTGCGATTTACCAAACTACCTGTGAGCACAGGGCAACATTGTATGAGAAACATTATGAAAGATACCCCTAGGTTGTGAGTCGATGAAGAGAAACCTGTGATACATATGTATCAAGAGAAACCTGTGATAAGTATTAATATTCAGACTCCTTCCCCTGGATTATAACATTTACGACTCCTGTCTCACAGTCCCCAATTTTGAACCTCCTTGCGAAAAAGAGAGCCCTAGTTGTGAGAAACACTACAAATTACAGTGTCAACTTATATTTCACAGTGTGAAGAGGTTCTATATATCTACATAGTTTATTTGTATTAATTGAGGTTGCCTGGAAGATATCAGTTCAAATAATGGATGGACTCAGAAAGCTATGTGGTATCTTTCACTGATGATTGACTTATCAGTTTCAGAGCCACGTTTAAAAGAGCACCTTTATGTACTTGATGTATTTGATGTTCAAGTGTCCGTAGGAACTGGTGTATTTTTGGCCCCCAACTTCAGTGTTTGAACTGTCTGGAAATGCAGTTTTAGCATTTCCTCTTTTGGAAGTTTCCAGTCTAAGGGCCTGAGTTAGAGGACGATGACAGAGTTTCTGTTGACAAAACGAACCATGACTCAGGAGGTGGAAACGCCCTTTCGTGAGTTGCCTCCTCAGTGGCATCTGCCAATAGAGATACCTCTTTCTCTATTATCAGGACTGCTTTAAAAACCCAGCCGGAGCCTGGGGCAGCCTTTCTCTATACTATCTTGGGGATGAACAAAAGATTTCCTAAACAAAGGAACAGTAGTCCAATGGTTTCAAAGGAGTCTTCATTAGGGGTGAGAGTAACTGCAGTAATTCTCTGTAGCATAATTACTCGTAATTATTACATTTCTCGTAATTATGTGAGCGCATAATGCATCATTTAGCACTATCTTCTTTGATCAAAATGCACCCTTGTGCCCAAAATGGGCTGGAGGATGCATTTTGCTCTAGGAAAATAGCCGTAAATGCTACAGGGCATGAACAGCAATAGCCAGAAACCGCTCGTTGGCCCTATGCTCGTGTGGAAGGACTTTTGCCTCAAATTATTCTTAACCACCCAAGCTGGCGTAATTTAGGTAATTTCGCATCACAAGACTAATGCGTCATTACTGAAATTACTCCGATTACTCTGCAGTAATTAACATTTCTCCCAGGACTAATCTTCAGTCAATATTAGAATTAACCTGAAACCAAGAATTAGCCTCTGGAATTATAAAATGCAGCAAATTGCAAGAAAGTCCCATGAAAGATCCCATTGTCAAATGTCATAAGAAACGTTATACTAATAGAAAAAGTTCATCAGTAATACCTTTGGCTTGACTGAATTTAGCTCTGAAAATCTGGAATATAAATGTTGGTCCTAGAGTGATGTTGACAATGACACCTAGAGGATTAAATGTGGGGCAAGGTGGAAATGTTACAAGACAGTTGTCTCCATTGACGTGGAGTGGATGTAGGTGCACCAACCGGTTCACCCGCAGGTAACATTACAACTCATTCAGGACTCAAAAGCTTTTAGTACTCCAACTCCGCATGGCCCACCAACGGATGTATTTAGGCTTAACCAGCAAGGTTGGTTTGCAGCTCTGATCCACCTCTATGAGAGCGTACTTTGGAGTGCAATATTCACCTGCTGTATAAGGCAAGTCTAATTCAAACTATGCTATAGAATGGATGTTACACAGGCCCAACCAGCTCTTATCTTATATACCTACCAGATGAAGAAGCAAGACGATTCACCGAGAACTTAAAAAAAAATACTTATGGGCTTAGCAAAAGGAAAAACAACTAAACGTTTTTGCATTTCAGGAAACACGTCTCTATTCTCGATAACATGATACCTGTGTGCTTATCAGCTTCTAAAGATTTGTAGATTAAATGGCTCCGATTTAAGCGTCTGCCTCGGGGAACATTCTGTGATATTCCACAGCATAATGTGGTTTGTATTATTATGGATTTTTAGGGGCTCAATGCATCATCTTGGTGATGCTCATCTTAGACTTATCTGGCCATTATCCTCCAGAATCAACACACAGGGTAGGTGGGATCTTCGCACTTTCTGTGGAGCCGCTGCTGTGGGCGCTCCACTGAGGGCTCTGAGTTGTGATGAGTGGGACCACAAGACAAGCTATTGAAAAACAGCCAAACAAAACAAAACAAATCAATGGCCTGAATAGGAAATAAGAACAGCAGAATAACTGGCTTCAGTGAGGCGCATGTTCTGATGTATATTGACCGACTGCCCTTTGGTAGAGGGTTCATTGGTCGAAGGTTCCTGCAGAGCCAGCCGAGGCATCGTCAACAGAAACCTGCTGCTTCAGCCGCCTGTAAATAGGGTGGACCGGCTCCTGGTTTGGTAGATCGGGCATCCAACCCCTTTACATGACCTCCTAAGACTAGATATGTATGGGCAAAGAGTGCTGTCAATCAATGTGTCACATCAAGCATAGATTGTGCCTGTGGAAAATCCCCAGAGGAAGAGTTTGTTGGAATCATTTCCTTTCTTTCGGACTTGACTCTGTTCTCATTTTATGTGGAGCATGATGGCACATTTTTCACAATATATCATTGATGTAGGCCCTACAATGAGAACGCTGAACTAGCACGCCCCACAATGTATTTATTTATTTAAGGTTTTATAGAGCGCGAACGTGACCCGTTAGGGTATTAGAGGGCTTTGCAGGGATAACACGTTGTGTGCAGGTTTGACACGGGCAAAAAACACGGATAGAGACCGAGGGAAGTGACTTCATGCGAACATAACCAGGGTATATACAATAATCAGAGGGGCGACACAATGCAGTGAAAACCTCGCTTTGCCACCTGAACTATTAAAGACTAGAAAATTATTTTCCATAAAATATCATCTGCAATTGAGTGGAACAGTTGTTCGATCTTAAAATTAAGGCCATTTCGCCTGTGTTCAAACAGGTGGGTAGATTGTTGGAAGAGGCCTCACACACATACAATTACTAGTTGAAATAATGCAGGGTCTGCACTGGCGGCCATGACCAACTTCATTTGCAACTTTTGTACTGGAGCTCCGAGCCCGGGCTCTGGTGGTGCCACAGCGGGTCATTGTACTATTTTAATTGCTTAGAAGTAAATGATTTATGGTAGAACAGGCAGCTCTTTTTGTGATTATTAACTTACATAGTCTAAGTGGATTTTCTTCTTCCTGGCAAGCTCAGCTAAACAGTCGTAATGTTGTTACATTTGTGCCTCTAACTGCTGCCTACATAATATATACGTTCTTTAGCACTCTACACGATTCGCGATACGGGCGATGAGAGCTTTTTAATCCTCTAAGTTCCTCCGCCTGCCATGCCTCGCATGATCTTGCTTTAAAATGTATGCCCAGAAAACCAAAGCATCTGGGAGCGGTGAGAGCATCATGAATTAGTTTATTAACCTTTTCTATTATTTTCATATGTATTATATGATTATCCGTGCACTTTCTGATACTGTAAATGGTTTTATTTCACTGACACAACAATATACTATGGCATGTAGTGTAATTGGTTTCTCGTCTAATGGAGAAGTAAGGTGTGATTAAGTTCTTAGAATTAAACTCAGTGGCTTCATGTGGTGGTTTGGTGTTCGTAGAATGCAGTGAAGGGATGAGGGTTAGGATCCTTAGAATACTGTGGAGTGTGATAGATGATTGGGTATTACATGCAATGCAGTGTGTAGGGTTAGTGCCCCAAGTTAGTATTCAATGCAGGCACTTCATATCCCTAGTATAAAGTGCACTGTAGTGGATTGGATGTCTTAAGATGCAGTTTAGGGTTGAGTGTAAGAATCTTTGGGATATATTGTGGCGTGTGATAGATGATTGGGTATTACATGCAATGCAGTGTGTAGGGTTAGTGCCCCAAGTTAGTATTCAATGCAGGCACTTCATATCCCTAGTATAAAGTGCACTGTAGTGGATTGGATGTCTTAAGATGCAGTTTAGGGTTGAGTCTTAGAATGTTTGGGATGTATTGTGGCGTGTGGTAGATGAATGTGTATTGTGTGCACGGCAGTGTGGTAAGTTAGTGTCCTAAGTTAGTATTTAATGCAGGCACCGCATATCTCTAGTATAAAGTGCACTGTGGTGAAATGGAGATCTTAAGATGCAGTTTAGGTTGAGTGTTAGAATCTATCGGATATATTGTGGAGTGTGATAGATGATTGTGTATTACATGCAATGACGTGTGCAGGGTTAGTGCCCCAAGTCAGTATTCAATGCAGCCACTTCATATCCCTAGTATAAAGTGCACTGTAGTGGATTGGACGTCTTAAGATCCAGTTTAGGGTTGAGTCTTAGAATCTTTGGGATGTATTGTGGCGTGTGGTAGATGAATGTGTATTGTGTGCAGGGCAGTGTGGTAAGTTAGTGTCCTAAGTTAGTATTTAATGCAGGCACTTCATATCCCTAGTATAACGTGCACTGTGGTGAAATGGAGATCTTAAGATGCAGTTTAGGCTGAGTGTTAGAATCTATAGGATATATTGTGGCGTGTGATAGATGATTGTGTATAACATGCAATGCAGTGTGCAGAGTTAGTGCCCCAAGTTAGTATTCAATGCAGACTCATATCCCTAGTATAAAGTGCACTGTAGTGGATTGGACGTCTTAAGATGCAGTTTAGGGTTGAGTGTTAGAATCTTTGGGATATATTGTGGCGTGTGATAGATGAATGTGCATTGTGTGCAGGGTAGTGTGGAGGGTTAGTGCCTCAAGTTAGTATTTAATGCAGGCACTTCATTTCTCTAGTACAAAGTGCATTGTAGTGGATTGGATGTCTTAAGATGCAGTTTAGGGTTGAGTGTTAGAATCTTTGGGATATAGTGTGGCGTGTGATAGATGAATGTGCATTGTGTGCAGGGTAGTGTGGAGGGTTAGTGCCTCAAGTTAGTATTTAATGCAGGCACTTCATATCCCTAGTATAACGTGCACTGTGGTGAAATGGAGATCTTAAGATGCAGTTTAGGCTGAGTGTTAGAATCTATAGGATATATTGTGGCGTGTGATAGATGATTGTGTATAACATGCAATGCAGTGTGCAGAGTTAGTGCCCCAAGTTAGTATTCAATGCAGACTCATATCCCTAGTATAAAGTGCACTGTAGTGGATTGGACGTCTTAAGATGCAGTTTAGGGTTGAGTGTTAGAATCTTTGGGATATATTGTGGCGTGTGATAGATGAATGTGCATTGTGTGCAGGGTAGTGTGGAGGGTTAGTGCCTCAAGTTAGTATTTAATGCAGGCACTTCATTTCTCTAGTACAAAGTGCATTGTAGTGGATTGGATGTCTTAAGATGCAGTTTAGGGTTGAGTGTTAGAATCTTTGGGATATATTGTGGCGTGTGATAGATGAATGTGCATTGTGTGCAGGGTAGTGTGGAGGGTTAGTGCCTCAAGTTAGTATTTAATGCAGGCACTTCATATCCCTAGTATAAAGTGCATTGTAGTGGATTGAAAGTCTTAAGATGCAGTTTAGGTTTGAGTGTTAGAATCTTTGGGATGTATTGTGGTGTGTGGTAGATGAATGTGTATTGTGTGCAGGGCAGTGTGGAGAGTTAGTGCTCCAAATTAGTATTCAATGCAGACACTTCATATCCCTAGTATAAAGTGCACTGCCGTGGAATGGTTTTCGTAGAATGCGGTGAACGGTTGAGGATTAGTCAGAGGTGCTTTAAGGCATGGGCAAAGTGGGCAGTTGCCCAGGACCCTCACCTTTCAGGGGCCCCTGGGTAAGTGAATTATCTCTCTAGTTCACTTACGTGTATTTCTGTATGTCAACTGTAATGTATAGTTAAAATTTGTTCGGTAACACAAGGCTTGAATTCGCAGAAAATAGGTAATAAAATTCAAAGATTTTCCAAACCGGGGAACCCACAATATATCTTGCCCAGGGCCCCCATAAGCCTATATGATGATACGGGGATTCGTATCTCAAAATGCTGTAGAGAGTGATAGTTGAATGCCCTTTGGTTATACTGAAGTGCGGTGAGTTAGTGCCCCAGGGAGACATGTAGCATGGTGAGCTGCCCATGTGATGCAATGCAGAGTTTTATGTTAAAGCATTAAAGTTTCTTGATTTCTTTACAATATGTCAATGGCTTCATGAATCCAAGAACAACAGCATTGTGATGGAATGACGTCCCTAGCAAGAGCACAGAATGGGGGGTTGGTGTCATTAGAATGTTGTGCATTATTTCAGATGTCCTTGGATGCAGTGCAGTCTGGTGGGTGGGAAGTGCAGCTGTTTGAAGAACATCAGAGGCAAGCCATCATGATGTGTTACTAACTCAAGTCTGAAGAGCAGCATGTTGACTTTGTGTTTATAGAATCCTGATGGATGTGGTGGAATACTCCATCCAGGGACCTGTCAATTGTGGTGGGACAGAGCTACCAAACTGCATGGTTGCCTGGCGAGCTCTCTGTCCAAAGGATAAGTGCAGCATAGTGGGTAACTTTCATTTAAAGGCAATGCAATGAAGTTGGCTACTATCATTAAGAAACAATGCAATGCAGTGTGGCAGCCTAGTGTTCCTAAAACACTGTGCACTATGATTGCTACTTGACCTTAAACACAATGCAGTCTGCTGGTTTAATGTCCCTATCTTCCAGTGCAGTATGACAGGTTAGTGTCTCTCAAATGAGGTGCATTGTGGTGGGTGGTTGTTTCTATTGCTACTACAATGTGATAGGTTAGTGTGGAGTGCAATTAGGGCATTTAGAGTCCATGGGATGAGTATAGCTTAATGTATTTGTGTCCCAGGATGCAGTGACGTACAGCTGGCCTATTTTCCTAGAATACAGTGTAGTGTGATGAGCTGGTAACCTTAGGGCATTTCACAATGTGGTAGATAATTGTCCTTAGTATACAGCGACTGTTATTGATTAGTGCTTGTAAGGAGCTGTGTGAAGACAGAGGGTACCTAAATTGCTGAGTGGGGTATTCATTCCTTTAACTTGTTCTGTGGTTGGTTAGGTTTCCTAAGGTCCAAAATGTGGTGGGTTAACAGCTCAAGAATGCCATGTGATGAGTTGGGTCCATAGTCTGCAGTGCAGAATGAGTGGCCCAAGGGTGCAGTTTCCTAATTTATAGTCCCTCGAACACAGTGCAGTGTGGTTGATTTATAACCACATGATGTTGTCAGCCTAGTTAGTAAGTGCTCCAAAGATGCATGCAGTATGATGTGTGTTAGACCTCTCAGCCTTAGGCTGCGCTCACCCTTAACCCTTTGCCTCCACCACCCCCTATGTTTGCTGAATTCGTTTTTGTTGGCCTTAGGACTCTGTGCACTTTACTATTGCTGATCAATGCTAAAGAGCTTGTGCTCCTTCCCTTAAACATGGTAGAAAGGTCTTACACTCACTTTAATCCCAACACTCTTGGCAGAAATGGTTAAGTTTCCACTGCACAGATCTATTATACAACTCAGTGAAATTGGTGCCTCCACCCTGAAGTTGAACTGCCCAAAAAAAACCTTACTTAACCTAAACACAATACCACAAGAGGGAAGCAGTCAAGGCTAGTCAAATCAATTAATGAAGATAATTATGCATGAAATCCCAAAACGGTTATCTTCCAAATAATGTTCGTATTTAAGTGCCATCCCCAAAAAGGAGACTCAGATGTTGTTGGTTGCAGAGAATGATTAAACGTTATCCTTCATTTAATCTTCATTAAAAATAAACAGCAATAGCCCAGCCAAAGTGTTTCGTCACCATACGGGACTTCATCAAGGCTAACATTCTCTGTGTGTTTGTGCCAGCGAAAACAGTTGAACCTGGATACTTTAAGTCTTGCAACAATCTGTGGGTGCACGTGGGATCCCAACACAGCTAATGATTGTCCATCTGCCGTACCTCTTCTCCAAGTGCAGGGGGTGGCGGCCAACAGACGAACGCCATCATGCCACGCTGCTGCACCTAAGTTAGCCTAAGAGCAGCAGCTCGACACCAGCTGCAGCCTCTTCCAGGTCCGCTCTAATGAATGCTGCATGATCGCGTTCATCTGTCAGCCGCTACCCCCTGCACTTCGAGAAGAGGCACGACAGACGGACAGCCTGGATGCTGACACCACCCAGTATCATTAGCAGGGTTGGAACCTCACGTGCACCCACAGATTGTTGCAAGATTTAAAGTGTCCAGGCTCAACTGTTTTCCCTGGCAATGAGCGCGCTCCTTTACTGACTCGTATAAAGGAATGGGGAACTTCACCAAAGTACTGATTATATCAGCTAAGATAGCCCATAAGATTATTGGAAGCAAGATTTTCTGCATACTCGGAAGTCTATGGATTGGGAGAAAATTGAAAAAAATCATATGGTGCACAAACACATAGAGAATATTATCCCTTATGAAGTCCCTTATGGGGACAAAACTCCTTGGCTAGGCTGTTGCTGTCTGTTTTTAATGAAGATGAAATGAAGAATAAAGATTGAATCCTTCTTTTTAACCAACTGCATCTGAGTCACCTTTTTGTGAAAGTCACTTGAATACGGACATTACTTGGTATATAATAATTTTGGGGCTTGCTTTTTTGAATAATTGTCTTTATGAATTGTTTTGAATAGCTTTGAGTTCTCCCCTCTTGTGGTATTGTGTTTTGGCTTATAGTGAATTGGCACATTTAATTTACTTGTAAGCTATTAGTAAATCGGTACTACATGTAGCCAGGGCTTGTAAATTAAATGCTACTAATGGGCTTGCAACACTGCTTGTGCCACCCACTTAAGTAGCCACTTTAAACATGTCTCAGGCCTGCCACTGCAGCCTCTGTGTGCAGATTTGATCTGCAATATTGACCTGCCAAAAAAACAACCTTTGCCAGGCCTAAAGCTTCTTTTTTTAAACTAATAAGTCACCCCTGGGGGAGGCCCCACATAGCCCAGATAGCAGGGTTCACTGTATTTAAAAACATGGACATGTACTTTTAAGTTGACATATCCTAGTAGTGAAACACTCTTAAATTTGTTTTCACAACTGCTAGGCCTACCATTCCCATAGGATAACTTTGGGTTACAATATTACAATGAATAGGTGATGGTTTTCAATTGGGAGCAAGTTGGAATGTTGAGTTTGGGGTCTAAAGAATTTCAATTTAAAACCCTCTTCAATGATTAAGTCATATTTTAAGTCAATTCTAAAAATGCCACTTTTAGAAAGTAGGCATCATCTTGTCCCAACCGCTTGGTGCTTGCAGGCTGTATCCTGGGACACATGACCAGCTGTAGCTGGCAGTTGGTCTGTGTGTACTGCTCCCAGACAGTGAGACAAAGGGGGGAATAGTTGTTGGAAGGATGGTCCATCTCTGTCAGGATGAGGAGGAGGAGCTGTCACCTACCGCAATTCACACCACAAGGACTCTGCCTGAGACCACTCACAAAGGGATTCACACTAGTCTTTTGTGCCCCCAGAAAGGATGGGTCCAGGGTAGGGAGGCAGGAAATCATGACACCTCTGTAGGGGGAAACTCCAGAAGCTTCTCCCAATTTAAAGCTCACACCAAGTATAAATATTGGACACTCAGGCCCAAGTTTTTGTACACATCTGGAACTGTGGAAGACTCAGAAGAAGTGCTTTGCTGCTTTGCTGCAGGAAGGGCTGCTACTCTGCTGCCCTGCTGCCTGAATGAGCAGCACTGGACCTGCACATTGAACCCAGGACTACAGAGTGACTCAAAGGGCTAGTTGGCTGGCTACCTGATCAGAACCTCAGGGACAGAAAAGGTTCCAGCCACCTTAAAAACTGCACCTGGACTCTGCCTGCTGTGAGTCCTGATCCCCAAGTGGTTCCACCCCAGTCCTGAACCCTTGGAAGTGTGCCTTAAGGTGCTATGCCTGCCCAGCTTTGGTCCCCATCAGAACCAGCGCAAAGCAAATGCAAAGCCTCGCAGCACAGCTGCCAGCCTCATTGGAATCTACGCAGAGCATTGCAGAGCCTCGCAAAGCTTCACCACACAGCTTCCAGCTTCATCAGAACCAACACAAAGCCTCGCCAAGCTTCACTACACAGCTCACTGGAACCAATGCAGAGTGACGCAATGTGCCCAAAAGCCACACTGCAGAGCTACATCAGAACAGATGGCAGACGACGTGAAGCCTCGCAAAGCAATGCTGCACAGACCGCACTCCAAGGACATAAGGTACTTTGGTCAGTGGGCCTAGCCTGGTCCCTATATCTGGCTTGCGCTCCTTTGTCCCAGTCCAGTGCGACCAGATAACCACAGTTGGTGCTTTGTGCTTTTAAGCACTAATTCTACCTACATTTTTAAAAGTTCAAATCTCAGGTTCTACTAGTTTTATTTTTGTCTTTTTGGTTTCAAAAAAATTATTACATTTTAACCTATTTTGTTAAATTGGAGTGGGATCTTTCTTGTGTTGTGTTTTCATGTTATTACTGTTTGAAGTGCTGTATAAATACATTACACATTGCCTCTAAGATAAGCCTGACTGCCAAGCTACCTGAGGGTTAAGCACAGGTTAACTTGGGGTTTTCTTGTTTTTCACCCTGACAAAGATTGTGGTTGCTGCTTAAGTGGGGTTTTACCACGTCAAACACGAACCCAATTTGATATTCTGTAGTGAGATTCAGTGCTTGTGTATGTGCAGTGCCAGACAATGATTTTGTGTAACACTAACATCCTAGATAAATAATTTGATACCTATTTGAGTTTCTTTTAAATTCTCATTGATTGGTTATTTTGCTTCTTCCAAATTCATCCTCATTCTACCTGACTTTCTGTGTCTGTAGCTTCACCTGCAAGGTTGAGGTTTGTGCTTGCCAACCTGGATAATTATACTGTGGTTGAGCTCAGAGAGTTCTGTAATGAGAGGAGACTTCCAGTAAAGAGTAAAACCCACTAAGCTGGAGTTCCAGAAGTCTTTGAGGCCTTGGGCAGGTGTTCATCAATCATTGGCAGCAGCAGCGGACCAGGATGGAAGGATGATGTGGAGGAGCAAGAGGAGGACCTGCATACATGCCAGGGTGATAACTTGTCTCTTGAATTGAAACTCCCTCCCAGAACAGAAAGCACTGTGTCCTCCGAGTAGCTGGCGAACAGGGAGGCTGAAAGGGAGTTTAGACTGTAGATGGCCAAACCTAGAATGGAGGACATGAAACTGGCCACAGAGGGTGAAAGAGCCTTAAGGAAAAGAGACTAGCCATGGAGAAGAGGAGAATGGCCCATGAGCTAAGTCTCAGAGAGCTGGACATCAGAGCAAAGCAAGCAGAGCCCAGCAGCAATACCGCAGCGTCCAATGGAGATAAAAAGGTCAACACATACAGACCTGATGTCTAGCTACTGGTGGGGGATGATATCGACAAGTGGTCCTCAGCCTATGAGGTAGCCCTAAGGATGCACAGGGTTTTAGAGGAGATTTGGGGGTCAATTCTCTGAAAGCATATACCTACAATTGGGAGGGACACCCTGCTCACACTATAGATAGGAGATAGATGAAGTATGCACCCATGAAAGCCATCCTTATCGTCAAGTTTGGACTCACCCCAGAGAAATACCACATGAGGTTTAGGGTCAGTCAGAAACTACCAAACTATTCTTGGATGGATTACTTTGATTATTCCAGTAAGGCACTGAGTAGTTCGGTGCGGGCAGCAAAGTTAATGAATTTAATGGGCTGTACAGTCTTGTTTTGAGAGATCACATGCTCAGTACATGTTTTCTGGAGCTGTGCTAGCACTTGGTTGACAGCATACTCACTGACCCCAGAAAGGTTGCAAAGGAAGTGGACTTCTGGTGTACAAGAAACTATCTAGGGGGGGACCAAAAGGGTGGACAGGGTTACCACCAGAACAGAGAGGGGAGAGATAAAAATACAAATGTGGAAGGTCCCCAACACAGTTCCACGTAGCAGGATTCCAAATCTCCACCTGAGCAGAAGAAGACTAGGGATACTGATCATAAGTCCCTAGGGAAGCTCACCCTGTGACATCAGGTTTGGCACTTTAAGGGTGATGTCAAGTGCCCCAAGAGAGCACAGCCCCCACTGGCTGACAGCCACTGGGGCTGACTAACGTAGCACTTGGAGAGGTGACCCCAGTCAGTATGGGGGGAGGTGCAGAGGTTACCCTAGTGTCCCTGTGTTATGGAGAGATGAGGCCAGTGGACCACATGCCTACTAACACTAAAAAGTACAGTCAGTGGGTTACCATCAATGGGCAGCTGGTGGAGGCTCTCAGAGAAACAGGAGCCAGTATGACTTCTGTCAGGTGTCATGTGGAGGCATCTCCCGCATACACAGCCTTCATGCACAGCCTCAACTTATCAGTCATACATGCACAATCTCCTATCTTATCCTCCTGGAAATACTTCTGCCTTGATATCACAAGCAACAACAAACCTTTGCAAGTTTCACATAATATACCACCCTCTAGGCGACAACATAGATTTCATTGAACAAATCATGGAAACCGTTGGAATAAACACTGATCAACATTACCCTCAAATTTTCCTCGGTGACTTCAATCTACATTGGAATGAACTGAATAATCCAATAATGAACAGTTTCAAAACCTTCCGTGCAGACCTGCAACTGACCTGATTCTGCGACAAACCCACTCACAACAAAGGACCTACATTAGATCTCATCATAGCAAAGCCCAAAACAGTTCAGATGGAATCTTTCCTACCTTCTGATTTGACTGACTTCCATTGCATCACCTTCCTCATTTCGAATGTCTTAAAAAACAACGCAGCACAACGGTCCAGGTCAAAATCCTGGAAAAGGAACATACACAACATTGATGAGAATGCGCTGCCTTCTCTCTGCCAGAACATCTTGACTCCCCATGAAGAGCTCTCAGATGTCCTCGAACTTATGAATCACTACACGGACTCCATGGAATATGTTATTGACTCAGTCGCTCCACTACAACTAAAAAGAATACCCACCAAAATTTCAAAACCATGGTACAATGGTAGTCTCAACACAGAAAGACGTAACCTAAAACTAGCCGAAAGACAATAGAGATCTAACCCGTCCTTTGAACACCTCAAGCACTTGAGATCTTTAGGTAACAGCTACTATGAAAACATCAGAACTTCTAAAGCAAATGTCTTCAGGAACAAACTTGATCAAGCCAGTAACTGATCTAAAAAACTATTCAAACTCATAAAAGCACGATCGAACTGCGCACCCACCCACCCACCCACTCTGATGGGAACCAATTAGCTGCCAAACGGTGAGGAATTCGCATCCTTCTTTCAACAGAAGGCAGAAACCAGGAAAAAGTATCTTCAGTTGGCTATGGAACAACCTCCTATCATACCTCTAGCCTACACATCCCCTCCCAGCTCTTGCATCACAGTGTGCTCAGCCTTCCCCCAAAAACAACGCTTCATGGAACTCTTTTAAAAATTTTAAGGAAGATACCATTTATAAAATCTTAACACCACATTAATAAATACTCAAGAGTGGCTAAGAACTAATCACCTCAAACTAAATACTAAAAAAACTGAACTCCTTCTAATCGCCCCACCCAACCATGCCCCGGTCATCGAAGAATGGCTGAAACAGCTAACAGCTCTTAACTGCACCCCACAAATCATAGACTGCTAAGTTACTGGGAGTGACTCTTGACAAGAATCTCAACATGCAGGAGCACATCAGTGCCTCCACAAAGGCAGCAAACCACCAAATGAGTATTCCAAGGAAACTAAAACCTTTCTTTCCCTCAACGATTTCAAACATGCTGTACAAGCTTTAGTCATCCCCAGATTGGATTATTACTGTTTGAAGTGCTGTATAAATACATTACACATTGCCTCTAAGATAAGCCTGACTGCCAAGCTACCTGAGGGTTAAGCACAGGTTAACTTGGGGTTTTCTTGTTTTTCACCCTGACAAAGATTGTGGTTGCTGCTTAAGTGGGGTTTTACCACGTCAAACACGAACCCAATTTGATATTCTGTAGTGAGATTCAGTGCTTGTGTATGTGCAGTGCCAGACAATGATTTTGTGTAACACTAACATCCTAGATAAATAATTTGATACCTATTTGAGTTTCTTTTAAATTCTCATTGATTGGTTATTTTGCTTCTTCCAAATTCATCCTCATTCTACCTGACTTTCTGTGTCTGTAGCTTCACCTGCAAGGTTGAGGTTTGTGCTTGCCAACCTGGATAATTATACTGTGGTTGAGCTCAGAGAGTTCTGTAATGAGAGGAGACTTCCAGTAAAGAGTAAAACCCACTAAGCTGGAGTTCCAGACGTCTTTGAGGCCTTGGGCAGGTGTTCATCAATCATTGGCAGCAGCAGCGGACCAGGATGGAAGGATGATGTGGAGGAGCAAGAGGAGGACCTGCATACATGCCAGGGTGATAACTTGTCTCTTGAATTGAAACTCCCTCCCAGAACAGAAAGCACTGTGTCCTCCGAGTAGCTGGCGAACAGGGAGGCTGAAAGGGAGTTTAGACTGTAGATGGCCAAACCTAGAATGGAGGACATGAAACTGGCCACAGAGGGTGAAAGAGCCTTAAGGAAAAGAGACTAGCCATGGAGAAGAGGAGAATGGCCCATGAGCTAAGTCTCAGAGAGCTGGACATCAGAGCAAAGCAAGCAGAGCCCAGCAGCAATACCGCAGCGTCCAATGGAGATAAAAAGGTCAACACATACAGACCTGATGTCTAGCTACTGGTGGGGGATGATATCGACAAGTGGTCCTCAGCCTATGAGGTAGCCCTAAGGATGCACAGGGTTTTAGAGGAGATTTGGGGGTCAATTCTCTGAAAGCATATACCTACAATTGGGAGGGACACCCTGCTCACACTATAGATAGGAGATAGATGAAGTATGCACCCATGAAAGCCATCCTTATCGTCGAGTTTGGACTCACCCCAGAGAAATACCACATGAGGTTTAGGGTCAGTCAGAAACTACCAAACTATTCTTGGATGGATTACTTTGATTATTCCAGTAAGGCACTGAGTAGTTCGGTGCGGGCAGCAAAGTTAATGAATTTAATGGGCTGTACAGTCTTGTTTTGAGAGATCACATGCTCAGTACATGTTTTCTGGAGCTGTGCTAGCACTTGGTTGACAGCATACTCACTGACCCCAGAAAGGTTGCAAAGGAAGTGGACTTCTGGTGTACAAGAAACTATCTAGGGGGGGACCAAAAGGGTGGACAGGGTTACCACCAGAACAGAGAGGGGAGAGATAAAAATACAAATGTGGAAGGTCCCCAACACAGTTCCACGTAGCAGGATTCCAAATCTCCACCTGAGCAGAAGAAGACTAGGGATACTGATCATAAGTCCCTAGGGAAGCTCACCCTGTGACATCAGGTTTGGCACTTTAAGGGTGATGTCAAGTGCCCCAAGAGAGCACAGCCCCCACTGGCTGACAGCCACTGGGGCTGACTAACGTAGCACTTGGAGAGGTGACCCCAGTCAGTATGGGGGGAGGTGCAGAGGTTACCCTAGTGTCCCTGTGTTATGGAGAGATGAGGCCAGTGGACCACATGCCTACTAACACTAAAAAGTACAGTCAGTGGGTTACCATCAATGGGCAGCTGGTGGAGGCTCTCAGAGAAACAGGAGCCAGTATGACTTCTGTCAGGTGTCATGTGGAGGCATCTCCCGCATACACAGCCTTCATGCACAGCCTCAACTTATCAGTCATACATGCACAATCTCCTATCTTATCCTCCTGGAAATACTTCTGCCTTGATATCACAAGCAACAACAAACCTTTGCAAGTTTCACATAATATACCACCCTCTAGGCGACAACATAGATTTCATTGAACAAATCATGGAAACCGTTGGAATAAACACTGATCAACATTACCCTCAAATTTTCCTCGGTGACTTCAATCTACATTGGAATGAACTGAATAATCCAATAATGAACAGTTTCAAAACCTTCCTTGCAGACCTGCAACTGACCTGATTCTGCGACAAACCCACTCACAACAAAGGACCTACATTAGATCTCATCATTGCAAAGCCCAAATCAATTCAGATGGAATCTTTCCTACCTTCTGATTTGACTGACTTCCATTGCATCACCTTCCTCATTTCGAATGTCTTAAAAAACAACGCAGCACAACGGTCCAGGTCAAAATCCTGGAAAAGGAACATACACAACATTGATGAGAATGCGCTGCCTTCTCTCTGCCAGAACATCTTGACTCCCCATGAAGAGCTCTCAGATGTCCTCGAACTTATGAATCACTACACGGACTCCATGGAATATGTTATTGACTCAGTCGCTCCACTACAACTAAAAAGAATACCCACCAAAATTTCAAAACCATGGTACAATGGTAGTCTCAACACAGAAAGACGTAACCTAAAACTAGCCGAAAGACAATAGAGATCTAACCCGTCCTTTGAACACCTCAAGCACTTGAGATCTTTAGGTAACAGCTACTATGAAAACATCAGAACTTCTAAAGCAAATGTCTTCAGGAACAAACTTGATCAAGCCAGTAACTGATCTAAAAAACTATTCAAACTCATAAAAGCACGATCGAACTGCGCACCCACCCACCCACCCACTCTGATGGGAACCAATTAGCTGCCAAACGGTGAGGAATTCGCATCCTTCTTTCAACAGAAGGCAGAAACCAGGAAAAAGTATCTTCAGTTGGCTATGGAACAACCTCCTATCATACCTCTAGCCTACACATCCCCTCCCAGCTCTTGCATCACAGTGTGCTCAGCCTTCCCCCAAAAACAACGCTTCATGGAACTCTTTTAAAAATTTTAAGGAAGATACCATTTATAAAATCTTAACACCACATTAATAAATACTCAAGAGTGGCTAAGAACTAATCACCTCAAACTAAATACTAAAAAAACTGAACTCCTTCTAATCGCCCCACCCAACCATGCCCCGGTCATCGAAGAATGGCTGAAACAGCTAACAGCTCTTAACTGCACCCCACAAATCATAGACTGCTAAGTTACTGGGAGTGACTCTTGACAAGAATCTCAACATGCAGGAGCACATCAGTGCCTCCACAAAGGCAGCAAACCACCAAATGAGTATTCCAAGGAAACTAAAACCTTTCTTTCCCTCAACGATTTCAAACATGCTGTACAAGCTTTAGTCATCCCCAGATTGGATTATGGTAGCACAACACTATCTGGATTGCCTAGATACAAACTTGCTCCTCTAAAGGTCTTGCTCAACTCTGCCGCTAGATTCATCACTGGCTCAAAAAGATACTGCCACGTCACCCCGGATCTCAAATCCCTCAACTGGCTACATTACGAAGCAAGAATACAACTAAAACTTGCCTGCTTGAAACATAAAACCCTCCACTCCAATACCCCTAACTATCTCGCCCAGAAATTCAAACTCTCAAGTGACTCTAGAGCATCCAGAACTCCACCATCTTTCGTTAGAAACCTCAGGGATTCTACAAAAAGGAAACTTACAACCGAACCTTCTCCGGTATTTCCCCAAAAATCTGGAACTCGAATCCCTCGGTCATCTCATTCAAGAATGAAGTCAAAGGATTCCTAATGAGCAAGTTTCTTCCCTAGATCACATGTCTCCTATCTCTCCAGTCACCGGCACAATCGACTATTCTAGCTACCTAATGCTTTCCTTGGCGTAATACAGACCACCACCCGGCTGTTCATCTCTGTCTGGTACATTCACTGGCATGAACCATGACAATATGCTGTTCTTAACAAAGACTCGATTTTCTTTTTTGTTTTTGTTTTGAGTGAATTTTCATTGAATATATTACTACTGTTTTTCCACTGATCCTCATGCTGTAACTTGGTAAAGTGCTCGGATACCCGCAAAGGTTATGTTCGCGCTATAAAAAACATTTAAAATAAAGTTTGGTGTCCTTGGAGCAGGTAATACCTAATGCATTCCACCAGGTTATAGTAACTGAAACCATGAGGGTCACAACCCAGATGCTCTGGTTTGCTTTGAATGCAGATGGGGATCTCAGGTTCCCTGAGGATAAGTAAAAGTCCATCCCTGCTTGTGGATTGTCTGCTCGTAATGACATGGAGAACACCAGATGGAAAGAGGTGGAGCTCCAGTCCCACCTGAAGATGTTGGTGTTGCCTGGGTGGGTGGGTGCGTCTGACTACACGGTCCATGGCCTCCCTAAAGGGGAATCAGGAGGACCTGGAGACTGGAAAAATGGGCCAGTTATCTGCCAAAAAACATGGGGGACAAGCAGCGTGGGAAATCCGCTCCTGAAACTCCTATGATCCGGGAGCAGGCTGAGCCTGAAGCATAGCCACGGAATCTACAGTGGAAGGCATTGTCGCCCCGGCAAACCTACCTGAACTGACCAATTGGCAGACGGAAAGAGGACCCACCAGGAGGAGTTCTGCAGAGCGCATAAAGATTCCCTACTCTAGAGGACCTGTGGCAGCAGGCCAAAGCCCAGGCAGCTGGAAACACATCTGGTGATCACCTGAGTAAAGTGGGCCTAAGGTCCCTGACCCTGGTGCTACCCATTTGTTGGTGGTCCCCAGTGCTACAGGACTTTCCTACTGGAGCTGGCTCACGATGTTTCCTTGGCAGGTCATCTTGTACAAGACAAGAGCTTTGGCAGGCCTGTCACCCATTTTTGTTGGCCCCGGATGAAGGTGACCTTAGATACATTTTGTAGCTCATGGCCTAGCTGCCAGGCCAGTGGGAGTTCAGGAGGGAAGCGTAAGGCTCCCCTAGTGGAAGTCAGGAGGGAAGTGTAAGGGGCCCTTAGTTCCCCTTCCAGTCATTGATACCCCCTTTGAGCGTGTGGGCATAAACGTTGTTGGACCTCTAGACCCCAAGATAGCCCTAGGCAACAGGTTCATCCTGGCCTTGGTAGACCTTGCCACCCGGTACCCGGAGGCTATACCTCTGAGGACAGTGACTGTGCCTGCAGTGGCCAGAGCACTGATGAGATGTTTACCCGTGTGGGGTTCCGCAAGAAGGTAATATCTAACGAGATTCCAACTTAATATCCGCTTTACATGAGATCTATGTGGGACGAGTGTGGAGTAACATACACGTTCTCCACACCCTGCCATCCCCAGCACAATGGACATGTGAAAAGATTCAACAAGACCTTGAAAGTCATGATAATGGGCCTGTCAGAGACCTTGAGGCGGAAGTGGGATGTCCTCTTGCCATGCCTAATGTTTGCTTACAGGTTGGTATTGCAGAAGGGGGTTGGGTTCAGCCCCTTTGAACTTCTGTATGGACACCCTGTCAGAGGACCTCTGACTCTGGTAAAGAAGGGATGGGAGCAAGCTCCCAAGAAAGCCCCTCAGGATGGGGTCAGCTATATGCTGGCCTTCTGCACCAAGATTAAACTTCTCCTGGAAGAAGGTCAAAGAAAATCTGGAAGCCAGCCAGGAGTTAATGGAGCTCTGGTATGACTAGAAGGTCTCTCTGGTTGGGTTTCATCTCTGGCCACAGAGTGTGGGTGATAGAGCCTGTGGATCCCAGGGTCCTACAAGACATATGATCTTGGCCCTATGAGGTGAAGGAGAGAAAGGGGAGGTCACCTACGTAGTGGACCTCAAGAACCCCAGCAACCTTTTATGGGTTCTGCATGTTAATCACCTTAAGCCCCACTTTAAGCAGTCCAAAATTACCATGCTCTTGGTGACAGATGATGGAGTGGAGAAGGTGAGTGAACCTCTCCCTGACATCCTTTCTTCCAAGAAGCAGGATAGGTCAGTGTAGTGTCTCAGTCTCTCCCCTACTCTAATGCTAGAACCTCAGAGGGAATGTCACTAGCTATTGTGGGGGCATTTTGCCTCCCTCTTCACCCTACCCAGGGCTCACTACATGGTGTACCCATGATATTGACAATGAGGACAGTATGCCTGTGAAGAATAAGATCTACAGGCTATCTGACAAGGTGAGAGAAAGCATAAAGGAGGGAGCCTCCAAAATGCAGATGTTAGGGATAATTGAGCTCTCAAGCATCCCTTGGTCCAGGCCAGTGGTGCTGGTCACCAAGGCTGCCCCTTCAGGAACCACCCTCGAACCCCCGTTCTGTGTGGATTACCAGGGCTCAATTCAGTTACTAAGACTGACTCCCACCCCATCCCCCAAGCTGATGAGCTCATTGATCAGTTGGGGGCTGCTACATTCCTCAGGACGTTTGATCTGACATCTGGTTACTGGCAAATAGCCTTGAAACTGAGAGGGACAAAGAGAGATCTGCATTCTGTATCCAAGAAGGCAACTTACAGTTTCGGCTGATTACCTTCAGTTTTAGGAACGCCCTGCCACCTTCCAGAAGTTGGTTAATTAGGTCCTGTCTGGATTGGATAACTTCAGTGTTGCCTCCGCCTACCCAGACGACATTACGATCTTCAGTTCAGCTGGGTCTACCACATGTACCAACTCAGAGAAGTGCTTCAGGGTCTGCAGAGAACAGGCCTGACTATCAAGGCCAGTAAAAGCCAGATTGGACAGGGTTCTGTGGTCCACTTGCGTCACTAAGTTAAGTTGGAGGGGGCAGGGTTAAGCTCCTCCAGGTCAAAATTGAAACCATTCTGGCTTGGGTACCCCTCAAGACACAAACAGAGATGAGTGCTTTCCTGGGCCTCACCAGGTACTACCAGAGATTTTTCAAGGGGTATGGTACCATTGTTGCTTCCTTGGCAGAGCTGACTTCTGAGTAGCAGCCCAGACAAGTGATATAGATGGAGGCATGATAAAACACTTTTGACACCCAGAAGAAGGCCATGTGCACAGCACCCATGCTCAAGGTCCCTGACTTCTCCCAAGAGTTCATCGTGCAGACAGATGTCTCAGAGTATGGCGTAGGATCTGTGCTCTCACAGCTAAAGGAAGAGGGACTAGATCAATCAGTAGCTTTCATCAGCAGGAGTTATTTCCCAGGGAACAGAAGGGAAGTGCAATAGAGAGAGAAGCTATCACAGTATTCTGAGCACTGAAGAACTTGAGACCATAACCTGTTTGGGGCTCACTTCTGGGTTCAGACAGACCACAAACCCCTCAGATGGCTAATGCAGATGAGGGGTGATAATCCCAAACTGTTGAGGTTGTCCTTCTCCCAAGAGGGAATAGACTTTACGGTGAAGCATTGCCCCCAAACTGTCCCGGCAATGTTGATAGCTTTCAGCTGAGAGGGACACATGTTGGACCTGACATTATTGTCGTGATTTTCCCCCAACTTTTTGCCTTCAATCAATCGATCAGGGTTGGTAAAGCGCAACTACTCACCCGTGAGGGTCTCAAGGAGCTGGGAGAGAGCGTGGGCGGCTCTGTTGAGTGCTGCTGTTTTTGCTGAGTTCATTTTTGCTAACCTTAGGCCTCTGCATACTTTACCACTGCTAACCAGTGCTATGGTGCTTGTGCTCCATTCGTTAAACATGATAGGACTGGCTTACACCCAACTGACACATTTAATTTACTTGGAAGCCCCTAGGAAAATAGTACTACATTTTTCAGTTCTGGGACACTCTTTCTGAGTAGCTGTGCGCTCTATAAATGCTCTTTCATTCATTCATTCATGCCCAAACCTTCCTTCTTAGTACATATAAATCACCCCTAGGATAGGTCTTACAAAACCCAGATGGCTGAGTGCAGTGTATTTAAAAAGTTGGACTTGAACGTTTACCTTTTACATGTTCTGGTAGTGAAACACTGTTAAATTTGTTTTTCACTTCTGAACGGATTACCTCTTCAATAGAATAACATTTGATTAACTTATTACATTCAATAAGTTACAACTTTCAATTGGGTCAAATAGGAATGGTGAGTTTGGAGTCTAAAAATGTAAAACCCTCTTTAAAGGCAAATGTCATAGTTTTGAAAATGTTACATTTAGAAAGTTGGCTTCTCTTGTCCCACCCGCTTAGGTGCCTGCAGTCTGTATCCTGGATCACATGACTAGGTATAGTTGGCAGCTGGTCTTTGGGTACTGATCTCACACACCACCTGGTGTCATGCTTCATCATCGGCCAGTCCTCGCCCTCCAAAACCTTCGTTTGATGGAGGGCGGGCATACACCTGGAGACAGGGATGCACTTCTAAATTAATGAGGAACCCAGAAAGCCCAAATTCTACACACTCCCGAAGATCCATAAAAACCGAATGCCTCCACCAGGCAGACCAATTGTGTCCGGTATTGGTTCAGCTTTAGAGCCATTGTCACAGTTCTGTGACTGGTTTCTTCGCCCCATTGTTAAAGAATCTTTGTCTTACCTCAGGGACACGAAGGATGTCCTTTGCCTCCTCAGAGACCTCACGGTGGATACAACCAATGATTGGCTAATAACTATGGACATAGAAGCTCTATATACGAGCATACCACAGAGGCGCACCTTGGAAGTTGTGGAAAATATCATCCTCAATAGAGAGTGGGACTTTTTAACCCCACAACATTTCGTGATGGAGTGTGCGGAACTTGCGCTCACCGAGAACTTCTTCGAGTTCGAGAAAGTCATTTATCAGCAGATCACTGGTACTTCAATGGGGAGCACCTTTGCCCCGAGTATGGCCTGCCTGTACGTTCAGCAATTCGAGGACGACTTCATCCACAATCCACACAATCCATTCCTACAACATCTCAGGATTTGGAAACGTTACATAGATGAAGTGCTTATAGTATGGAATGGGACTGAAGAAGAGGCAATAAGATTTGTCCAGTGGGTTAACACCAAAGATGCACACCTCAGATTCACCCACACAATCAATAAAAATCATGCTATCTTCCTTGATCTAGACATCACTATGACTAACGAAGGGATTACCACCAAGGTGCACAACAAGCCCACCGACAAGAACAGCCTTCTATTATATGAGAGCTACCATCCCAAGGCCCTGAGACAAAACCTCCCGGTGGGACAATTTCTTCGGGTAAGGAGGAACTGCTCTGATATCGGTACCTTCGAAGAACAAGCATCCCACCTTGAAACAAAACTTGTTGATCGCCACTACCCTAAAAAAATGGTACGCAAGGCTAAGAAGCGAGCAAGAAATAACCCAAGGGAAGCACTTTTAGAGGATGTGGTGAAAGAGAATACCGAAAGAACAGTATGCGTTACCACATTCACCCCTGTTTCAAACACAGTGCAGAAGATCATTAAGAAAAGATGGAACATTCTGAACAGCGCGGGAAAACAGTGGGATCCCCCACTGTTTGCATTCAAACGCAACAAAAACCTGCGAGACCAACTTGTTCACGCCAGAATGCCAACCTCATATGGCACAGAGCAACAGAGGCTTTGGGACCAACCGCGAGTGATGGGACACTTTACATGTGGGGGATGCACATCCTGTAATCTTACTACCAACACCAAAGAAGTCAACATAGGTACAGGTAAACCATGGCAACTTCGCAAATTCAGCAATTGTAACACCGAGAATGTTGTTTACCTCCTGACATGCCCATGTGGTCTCCAGTATGTTGGCATGACAACCAGAAAAATCAGGATACGCATCAACGAACACTGCAGCACCATAAGATGCAAAAAAACGAATACTAAACTCACACGCCACTTTTTGGAAAAACATCACAAGGACACCGACCTTCGATGGACTATCCTTGAAGTCATGAATAAGAGTAGATTTGACCTTTCAAAAGCCCTTCACGTAAGGGAACAACGTTGGGTCTTCCGTCTGCGCTCCCATGAGAGGGGCCTAAATGACGACATCCCCTGGCTCCAATTGAGCAGATAATTCCTCTCCCTCTGTATTTTCACCTTCATGGCTTGAACCTGGTTAATCATGCCTCCAGTGCCATAAATTACTGTCTCTACACCAATTTTTAACACCTTCGCTGGCCACCTGAACCAGGAAAACCCCTCCTTAACTTGGTAACATTCGTGCCTTTATGGCACTGCAAGACTGTCCCCCTCCCTCATCCTGCACACAATCCGTGAGACAGGACTCTTTCAACATACTAGCGTCACGTGCGCCCCCCCTTTGGTACTCTGTCCTTTCGCTCGCCTTATCATGCCCAGCCTTGATTTAGGCGACTGCTGCTTGGGCAAGCATCTGGCGGATCGCTGCCGTTGCTCCACGCCACCCCCGCATCACCAAGGCAACCCCTGACGCTTTCTCCGTTCATCTTGATCACAAAAGCATGATTGGTTCTGCATGGTTGTCCACGCCCACTACCACACTTCACATTGGTCTACGGAGAATGTATCATAACTCATTCTCACAACGTCACCCCCGCGTTACCTAGGCGACTCCGGACGCGCTTTCACACACGTGACACCAACCACGGGCGGGTCCGTTAACTCGTCCGCCTTATTTGGGCATACGCCGCTGCTGGGGCAATACCATTGGCCTTTCGCTGCAGCCATGACAAAATCAGGCACTGCGCTGCATGCATCATCCTCACGTCCGCTCGGGACACCGGAAACAATACTCCAGGAACCATTTCTCAGCCGTAATTACTCCCCGCTGACTCCAATTAAAGCCTCAAGCACACTACTTAAACACTGACCCCGCAGCCTCATTCCTACATTCGGGAGGACCGGGAGCAACACCGTAGGCTGAACGCGGGACACTTTTCCTGAGACAGTAAGAGTATGAATGCAATTTAAACTGTAACTGGACCCCTCTGGTTCGTTACTGTGTGAATGAGCGTGTACTTTACTCGCATGTGGAATTTCAAGGTTCCTTAAACCGGATGATAATTCTCTGATGAAAACTGTGATTTACCTTCTCTCCCTCCAGAATGAACAGGAGTGTCCCCTCCCCCTCCCCCCATGTGGCAAGTAGTTGTCTCAACTAGGGTAAGACCCACAAGAGCATTTGACTCTCGATTTGTTTGTGTACACACATAGAGTGGCACAAGTCACGTGAATAGTCACTCACATTAAGGAATTTACGCATGCGCTATTTCTTTTTTTTGTTTGTCTTTAATGTTATGTGTTTCTGACCCATTTCTACAGTTATTACACAATTGTTTGTTCACTCCTCCCTATAGGCTTGACGGTTGGAAGCCAAGTAGGAAGCGGAGTGCGGCCCTCGCCACACCCGCGCAGTGGTACTTTCTTGCTACCTGTTGGTAAGAACGGAGCCCCAATTCAAACTTAGGTCCTGATGAATGCCCTGGACCCGCTCGGGCCAACTAGGCAGAAACATGTCGACCTTTCACAAGACGGTTAGGGGACACTAAATACCCCACCCACCGTCCTTTTGTTTTTAGCATCATATAGTTATTGGCCACATTAAAATTCTTTTCTGGTAACTATAATGATTTTTAACTTCACGTTCCACCTCACGGGCCCCCACTCTTTAGTTTAGAAGTGCATCCCTGTCTCCAGGTGTATGCCCGCCCTCCATCAAACGAAGGTTTTGGAGGGCGAGGACTGGCCGATGATGAAGCATGACACCAGGTGGTGTGTGAGATCAGTCCGTCACTTTTTGTGAGATGTCCTAACTCACAATAGGTCTATAACTGTAGTAGGGTCACACTTCACTAGGAGCAGCTTTCTGTGGTAATCATTTAGTAATGGAGGCTGCTAGCTCCTAAAACCCCACGCCTCCCGTTCCCCCCTCCATACACTGTGGAGTTTCCCTTGTGATTGCACTTTGGGTACTGATCCCAGACAGTGATACAAAGGAGGGATAGGTGTTGGCAGGATGGCCCATCTGTCAGGATGAGCCAGAGAAGCAGTCGCCTACTACACTGCACATCACAAAGACTCTGCCTGAGCACACTGATCAAGGGTTTCACACTATTCTTTTGTGCCCCCAGACAAACTGGGGCAGGAAACAAGAAATTCCAGACACCTCTGTGGAGGGTAACTCCAGAAGATTCTCTCGCTTCAAAGCTGGCACTAGGTATAAATAATGGACCCTCAGATCCAACTCTCCAGTACACATCTGAACCTGTGGAAGACTCAGGACTGCTGTGCTGCTCTGTTGCAAGAAGGACAGTTACGCTGCTGCCTGAGTGAGAAGGACTAGATTTTCACCTTGAACCCAGGACCACCAGAGTGACTCCAAGGGCTAGTTGGCCGGCCTTCTGATCAGAGCCTCGGGGTCAGAAAAGGTTCCTAACACCTTGAACCCTGAACCCTGCACCTGATTTCTGCCTGCTGAGTCCTAAATCCCAGTGGGTACAACCCCAGTCCTTGTCCATTGGAAGTGGGCCTGAAGGTGCTCTGCCAGTCCATTGAACCTATGCAAAGTGACACGAAGCCCTGTAAAGCCTTGCCACACAGCTGCCAGCCTCATCGGAATCGACACCGAGTGACACAAAGCCTCGCTAAGCCTTGCCACACGGCTGCCAGCTTCATCGGAACTGATGCAGAGTGACGCAAAGCCCCGCCAAGCTGCGCTGCACAGTTTGCCGGAACTGACGCAGACCAAAGCCCTGCAAACCCTCACCGCACAGCTTCATCGGAACCAAGGATGGATGGCACAAAGCCTCACATAGCAACACTGTGCAGACTATGCACCAAGTGCATAAGGCACTTTGTTCACTGGTTCTTCTAATTTGGTCTCTCGAGCTGGCCCACACTCTACAGCGGTGGGCTTGAATGTGTGACTTTGTCCCCATCTGGCACGACCAGAGAGCCACAGTTGGCGCTTTGTGCTTTTAGGTTCTACTTCTACTTAAATTTAAAATTGCATAGCGCCAGTTCTACTAATTGATATTTTGCTGTTTTGGTTTCAAATAATTTATTAAATTTTACTCTACTTTTCTAAACTGGTGTGGAGTTTTTCTTGTGTTGTGTTTTTACGTTATTACTGTTTGAAAGTTCTGCATAAATACTTCACACATTGCCTTTAAGATAAGCCTGCCTGCTTTTCTGCCAAGCTACCAAAGGGTTAGGCACAGGTCAATTTGGGGTTTGCTTGTGTTTCACCCTGACAAGAATTGTATTGCTGCTTGAGTAGGGTTTTACCCACCTCAAACAGGAACCTCATTTCTTACAGTCTGCTTTCCCTAAAAGTGGCTGCCTAGAGATTGGGGGACAGTAGTGACCCAGGCTGTTCATTTATTTACTTTTGTGAACCCTTGTAGAGGGGCAACTGCCAGGCCAACCTCAAATTGGATTGCTGACCGCCACATCATGTACGTAACCAGCTGTATTCACTGCTGGCACTTCACATAACTGACACCAGTGAAAAGAGTGCAAGGCCCTCGCTATGACTGCCTAATGCTCACTCTAACACTCACCCTCTGCACCAGGACGTTGCCTCTGACCTCCCTTGAAAAGGCCTGGAGCAGATTCTAGCAACTGCTCTCCTGGCTCATGCCAGTCCTAGTGAGCCAATGCCAAAGACACTTCAGCTCTCCTGCGTATGTGTAGACACCATGAGCATGTGCAGCAAAGTGCCCTTCTTGCACAGAGTGCTTGTGTTGTAAAGTGAATTTTATGGGATCAAGCTGGTTTGCCAACAGACAAGCTCACTGTATTGTGCAAGTACTGAACAGTATAAACTTGTGCATGTACCAAGAAACAACATACTTATGCACTAGATAAACCAGCATTTAATAGCACAGAGGCCATCCACTGCTTGCATCAGCCACTGGGTTGGATGTGTCACTGTTCTGGGGGATGCCTGGCAGCTGTCAAAACAATACCTAATGTGATTGCTGTTGTGGAGTGGCAGTGAGCACCCCACAGCATCGGTGCAATACATTGCATTTATTTACTGAAACATGCATCACCACCAGTCCACTCCATAGGCTGTTGCATTGTTACTTTCGGATGCAGTAGCCCCCTTAGGAGTAGGGAATCCACAATGTGCCATGCTGCAGTGAAATGACATAACATACTATTGCTGATTTTTCAGGTTCCCCTGGAACTGCAGCTATTGCATCCCTAGCAGGGGATGCTGAAGGAGAGGGACAGTAATAGGGCTGGTTTCGTCTGGGTCAGGGGGCAATAAGAACAGACTGTCATTGCTGTTAACGTGGGAAAAGATTTGGAGGTTCAAGAGCAATGAGGGGTTACTGAGCCGCAAACGTGACATTTGTAGTCTTTTATCTCAAGGAGAACAGGATCACCTGATTCTTGAACCCAAACTGAGCACCTGCTAATTCCCATTAGCACTTGACTCTCAGGGTAGCCAAGCAGAGGAATCTTACTTAGACAGGTGAGGTGAGGTGGGTTATAAGTTCAGAAGCCTGCATAGCACAAACTAACACTTAATAAGTGAATGTTCAGCCGGTGCTTTTACTTTCAGAAGGCAACAATTACTTTAATCCACATGTAACTAAGTACAAAAATCTAAATTACTATGGTACACATTGAAAAACAGATCTCCCTAGCATTTCCTTAACTGGAGATCTGTGTAAGGTCTCTTATTGTTAGGCAATGGAAAGCTCCTTCCTAAGGTGTTTGTTCACTTTGTGAAACTGCTTCCCATTGTATTTGTCAAACTGTTCAACATCTAAAATCCCTTCCTATCTGTTTGCCAGAAAGTTCACAATGAAAATTCCCTTCCTATTACATCTGTCTGAGAGTATGGAGACTAAAATACTTCCTACTGAATTTGTCACATAGTTAAAACAAGTGAAACCACTTCCTAATTTATTTAGCATGGGTCTGTGTTAACATTGTCTCTTTCATTTACGAGCAAAGGAGCTACTTCATAGGAAGGCTAATACTACTAACCAATCAAATGCCTGCAAAGAAGAAAATCTACAAAGCGATGGAGCCAGCACACTGAGACTACCATATTGTAGGAATGTGCCCCTTTTTGTACGGACACCCCCCACTTTCTGCACCAAATGCTGATGGTTATGACTGTGATCGTGCACTGGAGTCTGCTGCCTAGCCTATGCTCTCTCCCAAAACGGTTATGTCCAACTTGGTAATCCCAAACTGGCAAAGACTTTACCCCCTTAAAAGTCCCTAATATATGGTACCAGGTGTACCCAGGGCTTAGGTGGTGAAGGGGTGCCTAGGGCTGCAGCACGGTTTTGTGCCAACATGAGTGACCAAACCAAACTACTGACAGAAGAACTGCCATTGCAGACTACAGGAGCAGTGCAAACTGCTCAAACTCAACTGTGCCCTCGCCATGTGTGGCACTACCTGTAATATATGTGAGGCACCCTCAAGGTAGTCCCCCTTAGTCCGGGAGGCAGGGTGCAGTATATTAAAGGTGAGGACATATAAGTGCAATCCTATATGTCCCAATAGTGGCATTCCCCACTGGAAACTGCTATGAGTGTTAGCAGTATATGGGATAACATGGGCTGTCGCCCTGGCATTCTTGAGGTTAGCAGCTTCATTATGGAACTACCAAAATATGTCATGTTTGGTATCAAACAATATGCCTTCTCACCCCTGATACAAATCTAGTGCCCTAGGTGACGTGGCATGCATTCAGATAGCAACCTTAGATGCTACCCACTTGGTTGCCCCAGCTTTACTGTGTTCCAACTGACCAGCACATGCTTTCCTGAATCTGCTGCCGCCAAGACAGGATTCTGACTTCTGCTCAACATTGTGATCACTCCCAGGAGTCAGGAACAACCATCTGGGCAGGAAGGAGGTCACACCTGCCTGCTCCCAAGCAGGCTTTTGAAGTGGCACATCAAGATGGCGAGCTTCAAAGGCTGCACCGCCTCTGATATGCATCAGGGCTGACTCCCAGGCTGCATTGCCTCTTATATGCATCAGGGCTGACTCCTAGTGGAGAACTAGTTGCCTATTAGCTACTAGCTCCCACATTCCTAACTTCCTTAGGTCTAGGATTTAAGGAACCCCCTGACACCGAAACCTCAGATCTGAACAACTTTAATCAAAGAAGGACCCAGAGGAGGCCCGTGTCGTCGACAACAGGACTTTGCCCACCGCAACAAAGCAACAGAGGAATACTTTGACCCTTTGGCAACAGACGTGGAACTGAGTGAACGACCCTCACTAAAACTCGAAACTCCCATAGAGAGGGACGGCTGTGGAAGCCAGAAGCACCCTCAGTATCCCCTGGACTAGTAGCACTTGTCCCTGCAAACTGCAGGTGAAAGCATGCACCGGATTCAAAGAAATGCTGGCCATCAGGCCCTCTGGAGGATCGGTCAAATCCAGGAGGAGCAGTGCATTGTGGGAGTTGCAGTCTCTCCTGCTCCGAAGTTTCAGACCGCCACCTCACTCTCACAGACCCTGGGAAGTTCCAATACTTTTTCGCTGTGCTTACCGCTGCCAAGGTTTGTTGGTCACCAATCCGGTAACCTATTGCACAGATGCTGAGGCACATCCCAAATCAGTCCAAATCTGTGAAATAGGCATTGACCATCATAGTAGGAAAGAAGAAGTCCATAAGTCGATCTTTGTTTCCTTCTGTGTATCCTTTATTTCATATCAAAAATTCCATTACATAAGAAACAGGCAGTCAATCCGGTAATTGACCCCCATACTCAATGCTGCATCTACAGGGAACACCAAGCAAGCATTATGCAAAGTCAGCAGCGGTGTATCTGTTGTGTTTTTGCATTCTGTACTTGCAGCACCGTATAAGCGTTAAAATCAGCACCATCGAGGCTCCTGTTCACCACCAAGGACAGCCAGGAAAAATCTGCACCCGGACTCCATGGGCTAGTTAAAATTGATCTGACTGCTCCAGGTGCCCGCATGACCTTAACCCTGTAATGGTTCAATGTAACACGACCTTCAAGTGACAGTTTGCCAGTAGTGGGTTTTCCCATTGACCACAATGTTATCTTTTCATGTACTATTCTACACTGATTTTATTTTGCTTCGAAATTCTGATTATATGTATGCTATTCCATTCATTTTGGTACATTCAGATAAAATACACTCTATTTTTATAAATTGGTGTCTGATTTCTCTTGAGTTGTGCCAATAACTGCTCATCCTTGTAGGTACTCTGGAATGCTTAACACATATTCCTGAAGTAAAGCCTGGCTGCACTTTACCACGCTGCTAGGACTGAGCTAAGTATTTATTAGTGTGAATCGAAGGACCATCATTGGGATATTGTGATAGGGTTACATGGTGAGGTCTAATCCCACACCACATAATACTCTACTTTCCTACACTTCTTTTTTGACCTAAACTGAGCACATAGTGTATTCTTTGACACTTGACCCTCAGGGCTGTGTGGCAGTATATTTGTGTTTTTCTCAGAGGTGATAGAGGGTAGAAGCTCAAAACCCCTAAAAGCATAAGTCAGTGCTTAGTAAATCAATCATCACCTACAGATTTTACTTGAAAAAAGAAAAGTACTATGATTCACTTTCAAGTAAATGCAAAACATAAAACAACAGATATTTGCTGTTCCTCCTGAACAAAAGACTGGTGTAAGAAGGTCTCTCAGGTTTAAACAATGTAATGCCCATTCCTGTGGTGTTTTTCCACAGAGCTGACAATGTAAAACCCATTTGTATGTATTTTACAGAGAATTCATAATGCACAACCCCTTTCTACTATATGTTTCCCAGGGTTACAGCATGCAAAGCGTCTTCCTGCTGTAAGCATCTGCATTTACAGTATTTCTATCAGTTATCTGTGATGGAGCTACATCATAGGCCGGTTAGCACAATCACATGCAGATAAATATCATCAAATAGGTGGAGCAAAGACCCCACACTGTACATTGCTTTTCAATTCCGTTTTGGTGATTAAATGAGCTTTGGACAACAGCTAAATCTGCCCCTAACGAGATCTACAAAAGGGGTAGACTTTGAGTTAGAGTGCATGGGCAAAAGTTTAAAAGTTGAGTGAAAAAGAGAAGAATATTGTTGAGATGTTGCCCTTTTTGCAGGGTTAGTCTGATTTTTTTTTTTTTTTGCTGAACACTATTTTTGCTGGCTAGAGAACAGTGTGCTCTTTACCATGGGAACCAATGGTAAAGTGCTGTGTTCATCATTTCAGCATGGTAAAATTGGTATTCTCCTGACTGCCATATTTAACGTACCTTAACTTACCTAAAACTCCCTAGTATATGGTATCAACATGTCCCTAGGGCCTGTAATTTAAGTGTCACAAGTGGACTGGAGCACCCAGTGTTCAACCCACTACAATGATAATATTAATGCGACTGCTGGCCTGCCACCAGTAGCCTGGCTGTGCAGACTTTAACTGCAAATTCTACCTGAAACAAATAAACCCTTTCAACAAGTTTAAACCTTCCTTTTAGATATTTATGAGCCCACCTATGTCGGCCTGATTGCCCAAAGAAGCAAGGTGCATGGTATTTAAAAGTAGGGCATGCAAAAGAGTAATGCTAAAGGGCTGGCAAGAACATTCCTGTGTTAATAAATTGGTCGTGAATTTTTGTCAGTTTTCTTTGCATGCTGTCGGGTATCGCCTTTTGATCCAAGGTGTTCAAATTAAAAAACAAAGCGCTTTCTGCCAGTGAAAGCGTCCCCTAGTTGCACTGCTTCAATCCCGAAGAGGTTGTACCTGAGTTCATCAAATTCAACAATTTTGTTTTTTCAAAAGCACTTGGTTGATACTTGAATAAAGAATCTTTTTAATTCATTTCCATGACAATGAAATTAAAACATTTCAAATGTATCCATTCACATGCAAATCGATGCACAAAATAAGGTTTAATTCTTGAAATTCAAAAATCCCAATGCATTTCAGGCTGGACGCCATTTATAAAATTCTGTTTTCTTCATTCTTACTTAGACATATTGATAACCAAAATTAACAAATCCCTTCGACGCCAATATTTACAGGAAAACCACCAACCGCAATAACCTGCTACATTTCAACAGCTTATATCAGAATTAACCTAATGTTCATTTACCATATTCTCAAGTATTAGGAGTAAAAAGGATAGTGTCAAGTTTGATAAACTAGAAGAAAGTAATTACTACATGGTGGAGAGGTTCAAAGACAGAGGTTACCTGGACATGATCCTTAACAAAGCCATTGAAAGGCAAAACAACAAAATCTGAGCACAACTTCTAAAACCCAAATACAATCACGATAAAACCAACAGAATGGTATTTGTCTCTAAATTCTCCACAAGAAGCGCTAACCTCAAAAGAAATGTCATGAAACATTAGCCTATGTTGAAAACAGCCTGACTTCAGGGAAATTTTCTCTCAAACCTCCCTTGAACTACTAGGATCTAAAGAAAGTTCTACAGAAGGGTACGATCGTAAAGGAACGATCCACAGTTTAGATTGTTATAACTGCAATAGTATGATTAGAGGGAACTTTATCACCCACCCAGTGAAAGGCACTACAATCAAACTTCACACTACACCTGGTTGCGACTAAAAAAAATTTGCATACCTATTGAAATGCCCCTGTAGTCTTACATATATTAGGAAAACTGGGAGTAAGGTCAAAACATGGGGCAATGAACATAAAAGCAACATCCGCACAAAAAACACCAAATCCACAGTGGGTATGCAATTCATGAAGCACGGCCATAGCATCTGCCATCCGTGGTTCATGGTACTGGAAACGGTACCATTACAAGAGGGAAGAGACAATCTGAAGTATCTCCTCAAAAGAGAAACTTATTGGATAAATAGAATGGAAACTTCGATCATGAATGGTTTGAAGGACGATATTGAATACAGTTGCTTCCTGTGAATCACTTCATAACAACATGGCTCCACACACATTACCCCATTTGTTTGAATAACCACATGACACATAATTGTTCCTCACTATACAATTATGTGGATTCAATCATGGATGAGTAACTAAGATCGACCTCTTACAGACACGCATGAACACACATTAGGCACACATTACCAATTGCACTCAAGGCACATTTCTGTTGCCATCAAGTGCTCTATAACACATGCCAAGGGTTCCGGAGTTGGGTACAGACCCATTCTTATTTTAGCTATAGCTTCTTGAACAGAGTATTTTTTAACACAGGCTACATTCCATTGATTAGAATGAGGAAATGACACTTAAGCATTTTACATTTGGGTTTGGTGGGACAATGAGAAGTTTGCCACATTTATCCACATTCCACACAGCTGTTTCAGTATGTCTCACAAGTTACAGATCCTAGTTTCTGACTTCTTCATGTATATTCGGATGATAATTTGGTGCAATTCGATTCATATCGATAGGGTTTACATCGAACCTACTTGTATCCATATGCAACGCACAAATTTAACTGATTTGTTTGGTTTACAATGTATGTACGGTGTTCTATACCATTTGCGAATGGTGCCAACAGTGCAGTTACCAACAGTCCTTTTTATGTCTGACGTTAGCACGCATAAAGACATTCCCACATCCACCTCCGCACTTCATTGGGAACATGGCGATGGACTGGAACTCATAACAGTGGACTTGCGTCTTGTGCACTGAGTTTCCTATCCATGGTAAGAATTCTGAGTTGGTGTGTACCCTGCACTAATCACCCCAAACATAGTTGTCGACACTGCGCAATTCTTCCAAAGCCAGTCTCATGCCTGTATGACCTGTGTTTAACACCCGCAGGCTAGTAGGCGTGTATTCTCACATACAGCATTAAAGATCAGTTACATTACTGTTTTGTGTCCTGAACTAACCCTACCTATATCTCACTGTGTCATTTAGTCCATAAGAGTACCCCTTGTAAACATTGGAGTCTCTAGCTATCACTCAAGGTTTCATTACAGGCCAACAACAAACCTTGATTTATTAACCAGTATGAAGTACTTCATGTATTTTTGATTCCAGAATCACCCACTGACTCATGGATCGTTGTTCATGCATATTGACACCTCGTTGCTCAAGACCATATGGTCGCTTGGCAGCACACTGTTTTAGAATTCTGTAAACATGGTGAGCACACTCACAATCTAATTTATAAATCATTTTTACGACTACTGGTGTTCCGTCAGACATACCACCTGGTGAGGGGAAAGAAACTTGGAACCCCTTCAGACATTGTTCTCATTTCATCCGCTTTAATTATCCCACAGAGTTTAATATCCCCTGATGAAGGGAGTCAAGCCCGAAATGCATTGTTATTGTTTGAATTTCGAGAATTAAACATTATTTTGTGCATTGATTTGCATGTGAATGGATACATTTTAAATGCTTTAAATGTCTTCATCATGAAAATAAATTAAAAAGAAACTTTATTCAAGCATCAGCCAAGCGCTTTTAAAACAAATGTGTTGAATTTGATGAACTCAGGTACATCCCCGTCGGGATGCAAGCAGTGCAACTAGGGGACACTTTCCCCAGCACGAAGCGCTCTGTTCTTGAAAGTTTAATGTTAAACATGTTCTTACATTAAAAATACACCCAAAGTTAATTTCACTGTAGCAGGTTTGGCTGTTCAATTGGAAAACAATTGGATGCAATATTAAATACTAATCCTGTATCTCAGGAACAGAACTAGCAAAAATGTAATATGCTTAATAGTTGTTAAAAATCCAAATCAATGGAGAATCCAGATGTAAATGTAAATTTTAAAAGTTGCCTTTGCCCTTCTTGATGCCCCCTCAATCTAAATCTACATTTTTGTTCTCCTACTTGGGCCAGCCAAAAATCAGCATTTAAATAGGTATGAATGAGGTGTGAGCTTGCTCCTAGTAGTAAAACTATAAGCCTGCCTGAATGGGCCTAGATGTCCCGCTCTGAATCTTACAGAATATGCAAGGGGGGCTGATAGGATCCTTTTTGACGTTAAAGTCTCATGTCCTGTTTGAATGTCAAATCTTACTTGACAGGTCTGTGGGGGCTTGTCATATGATATTTGAGGAGCACCTCAAAGGAGGAAAACAAAATTCCATAGCAATGAGTGTGTATTCACTTTCTGGTTGCTGAAAGCTCAACTTTGTTTTACCACACTTCTGTATCTGATGTTATTGGGGGACAGGGACTTCATCAAAGTGGACTTTTGGAGCTAGATGTGGTAAAACACAGAGATTACCATTTCAGACCCAACACACATGCCCACACACACACAAAACACACCCAGCCCTCAGTGCTGACAAGCACTTCAGCCATCTTGAAAATTCCAAAACTGGGTAGGGTTAGCTCCAGGATTCTTCATGCCATTGGTTAGAGTATCCCCAGGGGTCATGGCAGGCATAAATATGGCATCTCCACCTACTCACTTCAAATCACTCCTGGATCTATGTAAGATACGAAGAGGAGTGATTCTGCTGTCAGAGACTTCAGGAGAGCCTGGAAGGCTAGACCTGCTCTCCCTCTTGTACCCAGGACAAAGTGGACTGCAACAGTCATAATTCTGTCCTCCTGCTAAAGGTACATGGACACAACTAGCAAGAAGAGACCTTTTCCTGTAAGTGCCCAGCTGACCAGTGGCAACTTGAACAGGACTGGACCCTCCTGTTGATCTCTGCTTGGCACCCTGTGAGTCTCTAAATACCTCCCTGGAGGTCCTAGGGGGGCTTTAGAAGTGTTCTCCTGTGGTGGACTGGGACTTAAAGGACTAAAGTCAGAAAGTAAAATCTTTGAACATAACAAACCTGGTTGGTGTATCTGACCCACGCTCCATCGCATCATGGTCAAGTTGTGCCTCGGTCCTCTTCTCATGTGAGTATTGACAATCATTGTCACTTTTTGCTTCATGACTTTATTTCTTTAGCTTTAAAATTCATATCTTTGGTTCTCCTTATCAGATTTTTGTTATTGTGGTGTAATTTTTCAAATTTCTTCTGGGATTTGTATTGTTTTTCATTATGACTTTATTACAGGTTTAGTGCTGAACAAATACTTAAAACGTTGTCTCTAAGCCAGGTTAAGCCCGTCTGTTGTGTGCCATACCTTACCTACCAGAGGGTTGAGCTCAGTATAATTTAATGATTTTAAGAATTCAACCTGACAAGGATTGTGACTATTACCTGAGGTGGGTGCTTATCCCCTTCAACACATAACCCGATTTACAAATATCTTGCAATATCTTGCAAACTTAAATACATTAAGCCACTGCATATATACAACCACTGGGTCAGTACAATAAAAGAACTTAATATGCCCAACTAATACTAACATCAAAAATACATTTCAAGAAATTTTCAAATCCCTACTGCAGCTGCGTAAGCCCAAATTCATTACAAAAGTAGTATCCTCCCTAGCAAGAAACTCACTGATGCATTATCTTGTCATTTTCATAATAAAGTCAATGACATTAGAAAAAATCATTGCGCTGCTAGTCCAGAGACACTCCACTCCAGCAATGAGTTGGATCCAACCCCAAAAGTAAGGAATCCAAACCACTTTTCCGTTAATACTGGATGAAGACTGCAAACAATAATTTCAACAAGCAAGGCTCTTGTTCCCCTTTGGATAACTGTCCCACAGTCAAATGGAATTCTCTTAGCTCCATCACTTTTCCCTACATCAAACAGATTATTAAGTATTCACTTGCAGGGATAGTCCTCTTAGCATTCAAACTATCTATCACATGTCCCTTTTTGAAAAATCACACTTTAAATCCAGAAGACCCAGCATTTTATGGGACATTCTTATTGTTACCAGTCTTAGTGAAACTACTAGAGAAGCTTGTAACTTCAAAACTACAGTCATTTGCAGAAGAAAATAGTATCCTGGAATATAACTAAGCTTATTAGAGGCTAGAAGAAGGCCCTGAGACAGTAATCACTTCAGTCATTGATGACTTAAGAATGATGGTAGACAGTGGAAAGTCTTGTGTAGTAGATACTCTTTCTTGCCTCCACCACTACTGATCACCATACATGAATTCAACAGTTACAACAGGACCACATAGAAAGCACTGTCCTTAAGTGGTTGCCAATGTTTATCTCTGACAGATGTCAACAAGTCCAACTACACCCTTTCTCATCCACGCCAATAACTCTGCATTGGTATGTCCCCTAAGGATCTGCTATTTCCAACCTCATTTTCAATGTCTACATTCATGCACTGGCCATGCTTTTAAAACAGTTTTATTGTGATAACTTACTTATACACCAGTGACAGCAAGATTTTATTTAACCTAAGATGCAATCCTGATTATTCAATCACTAGATCGACCCCTGCCCTGGAAAAAATGAACCCATGGATGAACAAATGTTTTCTTAGATTAAACCCAGCCAAATCTGAAATTCTTCCCATCAACAGTATAGAATGTCACAAGGCATCTTGGCTTTAGCTCTCATGAATGTGAGTTTGTCTCACTCCGGTCAGTGTAGTAAGGAACCTTAGCCTCTTAATAGTCTCTGAGCTCGATTTGAACAACCAAATCAATCAAGTTATAGAGACATCCCTCAGTCATCTCCATGCTCTGCGCAGAATTTTTCCCTTCCTTACTCTCTTGCATAGAGTGACAGTATCTAAGGCTTTCGTCCATTAGTGACTGGACTATGGCAGCTCAACCTACTTAGATCTGCAGAAAAAGAGCATTCATCATTTACAGAACATCCAAAATATCTTGGTGAGATGCATCTCCAACTTCAAAAAGTTTGACTGTTTCCAACTGCCTGCGCTTACTACATTGCAACCCATCCATAAAAGTATCCTTTTGAAATCAACCTGTATTTCTCATAAGTGCTCCATGAAGCTGGGCCAACTTTTCTTGTGGGAGAATTCAAGAAATATATTTAATTCTAATTTTTCTGAGCCCCAATGTCCAAATTACAACTATCCGCCAATGTTGATGTAGCTGTAAACTCCACCCTATTGTCAATTTTCATATGTGTCCAATAAATTTAACACGAAAATGTAGCCAACACTTGTTTCGTTTATGGTAGGTAGACCACTGACTTCATCAGGGCCAACGTTTCTATTAAAGACAACCTTGAGTACAGCTTCCAATACTAATTGCTGGTGCCTCCTTTTATCCGCATCTTTCTCTGTGGTGCAGCCGCGGCCCATGCAGGTAAGAGCGGTGGGGCCCAGTGGGGGTGGATTTCGACAGACAACGAGGGAAAATAATTATTTATTTAATTTTCCTTCACGGTCAACTTTCTACTACAAGGAGCCCTGCTCTGTACCTCTCCAGCACTGGAACTGCACCTTGAACCCTTTGTGCTCAAATTCCGCTAAGCCCTGAAAACATGTTTTTCTAAATCACAGGAAACCCATAGCTCAATTTCACCTTATTCTATCCTTCCCACAGTGCCTCGATCCTCTCAATTAGAGTAAAAGTTGCGCTACACAAATAGCCTAAAATCAATACAAAAATATGTAATCGTCAGCCTAAAATCAATACAAAAATATGTAATCGTCAAACTGTTTTGAGTGAACATTAGCTGAATGTGTTCACATGCTGCTTGCAATGTTTTGATACTACTCGACTAACATCGATTTAATATGCACCTTCCAAATCACACCTGTAGATTTATTCGCTCCGGAATCGGCCAATAGCCACAGGGGAGGATTTTGAGCTTCCATCAATGCCAATTAGATAGAACGGCTGTTAGCGCACACTGGGTTGGGCAGTGCCCATGTGCGCCATATGCAAAAATACTCTTTACTGCGCCACGGGTGCTTACTGGCAGCAGCCATTTTGTCATTTGTCCAGTCTTTCGCATATTTGAGCCTGAGGAATATCTGTCTCGCATCTGATGCGAACACGGCGCCATTTTAACAGTAGGCGTGAGAAATCCGAGCACACTCCTTCCAAAGCGGCAGAGCGCCGAGGCGGCCACGGATTTGAAGCACATTATATTTTTTTCTTTGTCCTTGAGAGCGCAGCTTTACTGATGGATTACCTATTTGTTGTCAATTGATTTTCTCAGTAAATTATTCGGTTTCTTCCCGTCGAGATTAATATATTACCAGTACGATCTTCGAAGGGCATTTTAGCTGGGGCACATTCCAACAACAGCGATTACTCTGGGTCTAACGTGCAACTGGAATTTAATAACTGCATCATAATTTAAAAACACTTGCATCTCATTGATCCAGATTGCTTACCGCCACATCCAGCTCTCTCTGCTGGATATCAGAAGTCAATATGTATTCTGAATGCTTTGTTCTTATTCATTAAAATATTTCAGAGCCGTTTAAAGCTGCTTATGTATTAATTCAAAATTCTGTAAAATTGACCTGCTTAAAAGTGATAGGAGAGGTGACCTTTTGGCTACTTTATCAAATGTGGATCAAGGTGCTATGACGTTAAATCTCAGCTCCTCCCAAATAGTGCGATCCTGGACAAATCGTATTTTCCTGTGTTCATTGAACTCATGAACCAAAAACGAGGGCACTTAAAAACAGGAAAAAATGTTAATATGTTTTTGTGTTTTGAAATAATTCACGTGGACATTATAGTGCACCTCTGGCTCAATCGGACAGCTCTCCAGCACAGCAGGATTCCCGGGGTATTTGGACGCAGTATTGCGTCTTGATAAAATATGGATGTCTGCACCTCATTGGCACTACGCGTTTTCCTCTGGCCACATTGTGTCCATGTGCGGGTGAGACCAATCTGTAGTAACCATTAGACAATTAATTTACGACTACAAAGGCAGCAACCAACATTCCTCATGATATATGGTACGCTGGACACTTTTAGGACTCACCATGTTTTGTATAACAGACTAACTCATACTGATTGTAAATGGAGCCAGTCCTCAGACCTTGTGCCTGTAACTGTTCTCCCAGCCGTAATGTTTAATTAAACAAACTGTTCCTGTTTTGCAAAATGCCTCTTGTCTTCTGTTTTTAAGGGATTTCTAAGTCAAGAAACATTAGGAAACCGTATCCTTGCCCGTGTCCCTATCGCATGATGTAATATGTTCCTTGTTTAGGATTTCCCACCTGAGGATGTTACATGTTTCTTTTGTTTGGTCTATGCATTCCTGTGCAGCAGCTCCTTTAAGTGTGTGTGCGTGAGCAGGTGTACGTGCATGTGTGCTTGGGTGCACGTGTGTGTCTGGGTGTGCATGAATGTGTGTGTGCATATGTGTGTGTATGCATGTTGTATCTGTGTATGTAACTGCATGTGTGTAGTTTGCATTTATGTGCGTGTGCGTGTACTTTCATTTGTGTGTGGAGTGGGCTGGGGCAGGTATAGGATATTGACCAATTATCTGAGGCCAAGGAATTTCTTTCCCTGCTGTTGTAAATACCTCTTATTCTGAAATATCAACATGGAAAAGAGACCTAACGAGCAGAATTGGCATTTAATACTCCAAATTCTACATTTTTTGCATTTAACCTCATGATATATTTCAGCAGGTTTGACTGGCCAGAATATAAAAATCATCACACAACTCCTAATTCTGATCCCTAAGGAAATTCTTTCTCAGGGATTGGAAGTTAGCCTTGAACTTGTAATGAGGATCTATGCTGTACCACCACAACGGCATACGACAGCACAAATATATTTTTGCTAGAATAAGGGTAGCAAGCTAGGGGGTAGTATCCAGCTAATCTCTCAAGAGCTTAATGGTCCCACGATCAAAATAAGTTGGGCTAGGATTATGCACCCTAATGGCTAGGGTGGTTGCCCTCAAATCTGGGGAACCGGGTTCGACTCTCGGCAACGACGCACAACATCCTGTGATTCTAGGCATATCACTTAATCTCACAGTGCCTAACAAAAAAAATGAATGTCTCCTTGTGTAACGCAACTGGTGCTCATGTAAAGCGCTCTGATACCTGATACCATCAGGTCATGTTTGCGCTATATAAAACTCTGAAAAAAATAATAAGTCATGGCAACCACCATTTGCCAACCAGCGCCTCCCCTCTGGAATGGTCTTCCTAGAGCGATTTGTAATCGCCAGACCCTCCTTGCCTTCCACGAGTCCTGGATATTTTGTATTTTCCTTAAACCTTCTTTGATCTCACTGCTCTCTCTACTTACTACTCTGAATCCTTAGATTTTGTTCCTGCAAGCGTTGATTCAATATGTAATATTCAAACATGTTTTCATTTCCATACACACCCTACGCCACAACCTTAGCATACTGGTTTTGATTCTTCCAATAAAGGTTCCCGACACCTCTAGATATTAGCCTGCCCTAGTGCAAAGAATGACTGAAACTCAGGTAAAATAATATTTTGTCACTTGCAAGTTCCCCATCCTGTAGTACAAGCGCCTTTTGTTACAATAGGGAACCTGATGCGCCACCTAGTGATGAGACAATAAGGCAGATGCTTACAGTCGCCTTAATACAGAACCGGCCGGTTTTCATTAATCAAAGCCTTCTCTGACTTGACCTTTAGGTTTCATGACTTGTGGCTCAGATGCAGAAATGTCTTACAAATCCTGTGTCAGTGTCTTGCACTTCTATGACTGGCCAGGCTCAACTCCTCTCAGCGCCACAGGAAAAGAATCCCGCGCCAACACCAGACTACATGGAACGCTCCCTGCTTCTCAAAGATGCTTCGTTTTCTTACCATGTATCTTTCACTAGACCTTGCCCATTTTCCCTCTCTGCTGATGCTGCAAAGGAAAACGGAAGTCAGATTTTCCAAAGAGTTGGTATGACCCGCCATCTTGCCTTTCTACGTGTCAGCCACTGATTCTTGCCAGCATCGTCCTTACCATGATGTCTGCTTCTTGGAGTATGAACAGGAGCTGCTGCCCTTCTCTGCCTCGAGGCGTCTGGAGACACAATCCGCACCGCTTCCAAGAAGGAGAAAGAGACCAGGGACAGACTGTTCTGATCCTTTAACCACTGCCTGCGGGGATGAGTCAGCGACCCCTGTAACCAGCCAACAATGTGACTTTCATTAAGGTGGGTAATGAGTAACAACGCCCGGACCTCCTCAGGTGCTGCCTGCTGGTCCCTGGGAGCAGGTTCTCAGCTCCTCCTTCTCTGTCAAGTGCTGAATCCAGAATAATATCCATCTCTGTGGATCGTCTCGTTAATATCATATTATTTTAAATACACATTTAAATAAGCAAACACAAAGATTATCATATGAATCAGTGTTATCAGGGGCACCATCACAGAGCCCACTCTTTGCTTCTGCTACACTCTGTCATCCACAATTTTTGTCCAATTGATTCATTTTATGGGCTGCAGGTCTGTAACTCCTAGAATGCACTAGGTTGTTAAATGAGTGCTCAGCAAAAGACCATGGAATTCCACATCATTTAAAATTATCTGGTAACCTTATGTGAAGTCCAGTATCCTCTTTTCTCCACTACACTTGGCTTTTCTCAGATATGCCGTAGATCATCAACACAAAGAAATGTTTTCTTTTATTTCACTTAAAAAACAGAACTATGAAGGAGCATTGTCAGTCAGTGCTGTTTCATAACTGCTCGATGGGGAAGTCACAGACTTTAAACAAGCATTGGCAAGTTTGTGTCTGCACTGGAACCAGCACATTTGTTGTGATTCAATCTGCTTTCGCACATTGGTCCTGATTCCGATCTTGGTCGGAAAGCCTCAGACCTTGGGTCAGAGGCTTTCCAACCGAGATCGTCGGTTTCCCTTCCCACTGCTTAATTAAAATGTGAAACCGGCCAGTCATTACGGCTGGTGTTCGATGGGCTCAAAGAGCCCGTCGATCCGTCAGAACCAGCAAGTAATCCATATGGGAGCTTGGGGGGCAGCCGAGCACAGCGAGGTCTGCCCACCGGGCAGATTGGGAGGGGGGAGGGGGGTGTGGCCGGAACGGCCATTTTGTAAGTTTTGGGCTACATTTGGGGATAGCCCAAATGTAGCCCAATTTCGTAAAAGTAGCCCAAGGGTATATATGCCAGTTACGCGCCTCCCCAGCCACCATTTTTGGTTTGGTGACCTGGTGGCTGGGAGCGCTAGCAGTAGGAAAACATTTTTTATTGGTATTTCTGTTGGCGATCGTGTCATAGGAAGTATCATGGCAGGCGGGGATTATTGAGTGCTGGAGGCGATTCGCCTGTTGAGCGAGGCGGGGAGGATGGATCTCCTCATACCCGAGGCGACGTTAGCGGTGCGCCCAGTGAGGCGCGTGTCCGCGGGGGTGGCGGCCGCCGTCGCGTCATGTTCGCCCCCCGGGAGAGCGTTTGGCGGCACGGTGAGTGGCAGGGGCTTCGCGTATGCGAGGAGCGCAGCCCCGGGGAGTGGGGAGGCAGCGGGTGTCAGCGCGGGTGGGGCTTTGGTGGAGCGGGGGCGGGGACGAGCGCCTCGGCGGGGGAGAGCATCAGGTGCCCCCCCCGTCGCGGGCTAAATCTGTGGAGCGCCGCTCCAAAGCTGTGGGAGCGGCCGTAGGGCGGGTGGCGGGAGGAGCGCGGGGACACTCGTGGCAGGGCCGCTCTTCTGCCAGGGGAGCGGCCCTGGCCGCGCCGCGTAGGTTGGAGCGGTCGGGGAGTGGCGGGGACGATGGGGGCGAGGCGGAACAGGGAAATCCTCCGGTGGGAGTATCACGGGGCAGCGTGGGGCGGAGGAGCGCTGCCCCGCTGTCTGGAAACCAGGGGGAAGGTGCGGAGGGCAGAGTCAAGACGGCACAGGCCCCAGCGGAGGGAACAGCGGGGCACGCTGCAGGGTCCACAGGTGGGGCGTGCTGCAGCCAGGGGCTTCGCGTATGGCAGTGGCATGGGCCACAGGGGGGATTTGAGTCAGCGCGGACAGGAGGATCGCACGGGGGAGGGGGGTGTGGGTGGGGGGTCCTCAGCGCGGTGGGGTTTGAACAGGAGTTTGCGGGCAAGGGGTTATCAGCCCTCGTCGGTGGAGGGGCCGGGGGTCAGGCGGACGGGGGGATGAGGGGAATGCAGCAGGGGGGGACTCCCCGGTGCTGTTTGACTCGGAGGGAAGCGAGCGGGACTGGGACGGCCTGGACATCTTTGAGTCCTAGGCGAAGGGGTTGATGGGGGCGACCGGGGTAGGGGGTGGAGGTGAAGGGCCTGGGGGCGCGGGGACAGGGGAGGGTGCGGGGTGGGGCGGTGTGGGGAGCGGGGTTGCGGCGGAGGGGCGGAGGCCCAGGGGTTGGGCGGTGGAGGATGAGGGGGCGGGGCCGAGCGATGGGGAGGTGGGGGACGGAGAGGAGGGAGAGGTCGTGGATCTGAGCGCGGTGGGGTGGGCGTGGGTAGCGAGTACGTTGGGGGCGGGCAAGCGGGGATGGGATGGGAGTCGGAAAGGAGGTAGGCCCAGCACACCAGACCATTCCTTTTCTTTTCAGGCGGTGGACCGACAGTTTGACCGTCGCGGGGTTCTGGACTTGGTAGGGCTGGGAGCGGCTCGACGGCACCAAGTAGAAGGGAGGGTGGAGCCTCGGGCGGCGTATCCTGTACCGGCGAGGGATCCCGGCACGGCTGGCATAAGTAGGCCCGGTACGGGCTCGCCAGCCCCAACACCCACGGGGTCGCAGCACCCCGGGGGGCAACGGCAATGGAACGACGCAGAGGAGGATGTTTGTTTACCACGCAGGCAGTTGGCGCCACCAGTGGGGGGTGCTGGGGGTGTAGGGCAGGAGGAATTGGATTATGAGGAGGATAGCATGGAAGAAGGGGAGTTGCGTGATGTGGTGGACGACAGGGAGGGGGGCCGAGTAATGTTGTGGCTAGTTTTTTGCAGGTGTCACGACGCCAGGCGAGGCCCACGGGTCGGACATCGAGGTGGGAGACCAGCTCGGCCCCCAGGACAGGACGCCGTGAGGAGCGTCGGACGGAGGCACTGGCGCCAGGTAATAAAAATTTGCTCGGGCGCCCAGTGATGGTATCCAGAGGGGTGGGGGGGTCTGTTGGTGAGGGGGGGTCGGGGGGAGGTTCTGCAATGGAGCGTATGTGGTGGATGTGGCCATGGGCACGGAAAGCACAGGTAAGGGGGGGAAAGCAAGGGCGACGAGAGTTTGACGGACAAGAAAGGGACAGTTGACGCAAAGGCAGGGGACGGGGAGACTAAGTTGGAAAGTAAGGAGCTGAAGATCAAACGGTTACCGTATATAGGGGTAACGAAGCCCTTGGGGGCGCATTTGATGTTGACAACGAGAGAGAGGATCCGGAAAGGGGAATATGTGGAGATGCTCAAGCTCCTGCACAGGGAGGTGAGGGCAAAGGAGGGCTCTAAGGAGGAGGAATTTGAGTTGGCTAAGCGGCCTAACGTGCCGTTAACGATAGAAAATTGGACGGCGGCTTTTCTCATTTATGCTAGTGTGTACTCTGAGAAATTCCCGGAGAGGTCAGTGGCCATGTTTAAATACATGGATGTCATACGAAAGGCGCAACTTACAGGGGGTGGATATGCCTGGGCCCAGTACGACGAGGAGTTCCGGGCGCGCATGGCTTGGGATACGGAGGCGAAGTGGGGAGAGCTGGACACGGATTTGTGGCAGCATACGATGGGTCTCGTGGGGTCGGGAAAGACCATTTTTACGGCCAGCGGGCTACCGCTCGTGTATCAGCCCTTTCGAGGGGGCCCCACCCGAGGGGGGGTGGGGGGAGCAGGCAGGGGTACGGCAGGCGAGAAAGGTGCGTGCTGGGACTATAATAAGGGATCGTGCACGCGGGAGTATTGCCGTTTTCGGCATGAATGCTCCGGTTGCGGGAAGCGCCATGCTTTGGTCAAGTGTTGGGGGGCCAGGGTCAGTCACAAGGAGGTCAGCAGTGGCAGTCAAGAGTCTTTAAGGCAGGGGGACAGCAGCAGTCACAGCAGTCGGGAGGGGGGAGGGGGTCTAAGCGGCCTGGGCCAATGGGCTCATACTCCGATTAAGGTGGAGATTTTGTTGGGGGCTCTGCGGGGGTATCCGGACAGGGAGGCGGCAGAGCGACTACGGTGGGGGTTTCTGGACGGGTTCAGGCTGGGGTATGAGGGTCCACGGGTACGGAGATGGGCAGAAAATTTGAGATCGGCACGGGAGCACCCACAGGTGGTGCAAGCGAAACTGGATAAGGAGGTACAGGAGGGCCGCATGGCAGGACCCTTTCAGGATTGGCCGTTGCCTAATTTGATTGTGTCACCCATTGGAGTGGTGCTTAAAAAAGAGCAGGGACAGTTTCACCTTATACAGCATTTGGCATGGCCGGAAGGTGGGTCGGTCAATGACTTTATTGAAGAAAGTGCGGCCACTGTATCCTACTCCTCTGTTGACGTGGCTATGTCACTGGTGGTGACCGCGGGCGCAACAGCACAGATGGCAAAGTGCGACATAAAGTCTGCTTTCTGGTTGCTGCCAGTTCATCCAGATGACTGGGATCTGTTGGGCATACAATTCGGCGGTCACTGGTACGTGGACAAAGCATTGCCCATGGGCTGCTCCATGTCTTGCGCACTTTTTGAATGTTTCAGCACGTTCCTACAATGGTTGTTTACGGAACGGACGGGTCACCAAGGAGTGACGCACTACTTGGATGACTTCTTTTTTGTTGGCACCTCAGACTCCACGGAATGCCAGAGGGCTCTGGACAGTTTCAATGAGATCATGAGGGAAATGGGCGTGCCACTGGCCCCAGAGAAAACACAAGGGCCAAGTACGGCGCTGGCCTTTTTAGGGGTTGAATTGGATTCAGGTCTGATGGAGGCACGCCTCCCGGCGGATAAAAAGCAAAACATGTTGGAGCTGCTGACAGGTGTGTTGGCACGACAGAAAGTGACGGTCAGGGACATACAAGTGTTGCTGGGACATTTCAATTTTGCCTGTAGGGTGGTCAGAGTAGGGAGGACGTTTTGTAGGTGACTGGGGAGAGCTTTGGAGGGGCAGAGGCCCCCACACCATCATGTTCGGCTGTCAGCCGGGGTGAGGGAAGACTTGAGGATGTGGCAGTTTTTCCTGCGTCAGTTCAACGAGGTGCCTTTGATGAGGGAAGTGGACATGGTGTGGGATGTGCAAATTTTCTCGGATGCAGCGGGGAGCAAGGGGTTTGGGCTGTACTGGCAAGGGAGGTGGTGCGCAGAACCCTGGCCCGCAGAATGGTTGGAGGGGGGCAGGAGTATTGCCTTCTTGGAATTCTTTCCCTTAGTGGTGGCTGTCACGCTGTGGGGGGCTTTGTTAGCCCACAAGAAGGTCACGTTCAGGATTGACAACATGGCAATGGTGCAGGTGGTCAATCGGCAGTCGGCACGGGACGAGCAGGTGCTCAAGTTGTTGAGGGTTTTTGTGCTGGGGTGTCTGAGGCATGATATGGCGTTTTGCGCGGTGCATGTGCCAGGTGTGGAGAATGACATTGCGGATGCCTTGTCTCGTTCACAGTGGGGGAGATTCCGCGGTGTCGCCGAGGATGCGGACGTGAACCCGACCAGAATGCCGAACCAGCTATGGGAAGTAGGCAACACCGGATGCTACAATTGGTTCTAGGCTCCTTAGCACAGTCTATGAGGTTGGCATACCGGGCGGCTTGGGAGGACTTTGTCCGTTCGGGGGCGCGGTGGCGGGTTTCCTGGGTGGCACGTCAGGAGGATGTCGTGCAGTTCATATTGGACCTGGTGGAGAAAGGTCTTACGAAGGTGACGATTGTGGGCAAACTGGCGGGGATTGCTTTCGTCGGGAAATTGTTGTGGGGCTACGCCCCCTCCACGGGGGAACTGGGTGCACGGATTTTGGAAGGTTGGGCGCGGGAATGTGGAAGCATCGCCCGGGTGCGGAAACCACTGTCTTGGGAGCTGTTGGAAGGGGTGATTGGGGTTTTGCCCGGGGTGTGTTTGGATGAAGGAGAGGCCATCCTTTTTTCTACACTCATGACCTGGATGTTTTTCGGGGCCTTTTGGGTGTCAGAATTGTTTGGGTCTAAAGGGGATCGGGGCCTGGCCTGGGGTGAGGTCTCTTTCGGGGCGGAGGTGGTTAGTATTTGGCTCAGGAAGGCAAAAACGGACCAAAAGGGTCGGGGGAAATGGGTTGCTTTGAAGAGGGGGCGCTCGCCGCAGGTCTGTCCTTTTCGGTGGGGGTTGCGTTGGAAATCATGCTCGGGGGGGTTGGGGGACTTGGTCTTTTCACATCGGCAGGGGCGGGGCGTTAAAGCTTCGCAACTGCTGGCAGTGCTGTGTAAAGCGCTGAGGAGACTGGGTATCGAGGAGAGGGGTTTTGGCACGCATTACTTCCGAATTGGGGCGGCGTCAGAGGCACATGCGAGGGGTTGGGAGCACGGGGACATCATGAAGTTGGGTAGGTGGTCATCGAATTGCTATCAGCGGTCTGTGCGCAGCGAGACAGGGGGTGGGGTGCTGTAAAAAAAAAAAAAAAAATGGTTGTAGTTGGTGTTTTCCTGGTCTTCATTCTTGTTTTTCTTTTCAGGTTCGATTATGGGACCCCTCGCCAGGGAGATGTCTATTTGGATTGTGGGGCATTCTTTTGCGAGACGGGCGCAGGTCCAGGCCCAGGAGAGCTACTTTGGGGACAGCTTGGGGTTCAATAAAGATCTATTCTCTGTGGCATGGAGGGGTAAGGGCGGCATGCGCTGGAAGGAATTGGTGCCATTGTTGAACAGGATTTTAAGGGCGGGTAGGTGCCCGGATGCGTTGGTTTTACACTTGGGGGAAAATGACATGGTCAGGGAGACAGGTTTGGCGCTGATGCGGGCTATGAAAAAGGACCTGGTGTTGATCAAGGAGAAATGGGCTGGGTGTTCCATTGTCTGGACAGAATTTGTCCCCTTGAGGAGTTGGAGGGGGGCTGTAAACCCTGGGGCAGTGGATAAAGCGAGGAGGAAGCTAAATACGGAGATGGTGCGGTTTTGTCGTCAGTTGGAGATAGGAAGGGTGGCTCATAGGGACCTCCGTTACGATGCGCAGGAGCTGTTCCGGGATGACGGGGTGCATTTGTCGCGGATGGGGATGGACCTGTATCTTTTGGAGTTGCGGGAGGTCTTAGCACGGTTGCTAGGGGTTTACAGGCGTTAAGTTTCACACGCGGTCCTGCGGGGATTGGGGGGGGGGGGCAGAAGAGAGGGAGGAAGAGGCGTATCCGCCTACACTTCCCCCTTTCTTCTGGGTGACGGGGTGGTTGACAGTTGGCCGGGATTGGCTAGAGTTTGTTGTTATAGGTTTGGTAGTTTGGGTCCAGGAACAGTGAAAGGGTAACCAGGTTGGATAAGTTTAGATTAGAGGTTGGATAGTTACAGTTGCACAGAAGGCAGGTAGGGGTTACAGTCAGGGGAGTTTGGGAGTTGGAAATGCTACATTGTGTAGGATTGGGTTATATGTTGGTTATGGAATGTTATGTTGTATTTTGGGGGATGGGGGAACTGATGTGGGGATCGTAGGGGTGGGGGAAGGAACAAGGGGTTAGGAAATGATTGTATAGCGAGGTGTTAGTTTTGTAAGGCAGTGGCCAAGGAGTTAAAATTGTGATATGCACCTGTTTCAATAAAGCGGCCTTTTTCACACACAGTAAAGTGGTCTGGTGTCGGCTTGCCCCCCCTCCCCCCTTAATCTCCCAATGGATAGCGTTTTACGCTGCTCAGATTACAATGCTCAGTTTCCAGCAGGCTTTCCATGCCAGGCTTTTCGACACGGAAAGCCTGTCGGAAAGCGAGTTTGGGGGCCCCTATCAGGGCCTCCTTCAAGCAGTGGCCTACGGTTATTGGATGAGGGAGCACCATAGAGGGGGGCAACAGTGACCCTTCATCTTGTGGCAGGCATGTTGAGGTGACTATCACGGTGCAGGGATAAACTCAACCTCCCATTTCCCTATCGGGTCTTGTGCTACGGCCGGTTGATGGCCGTAGCACATGCTTCCATAGGGAAATGTGAGTATGCTACTGCACCTGGTGCAGTCGCATTGTAATTAGGCGGTCGGGACCCTTAGTGTCAGGTGAACAGATTAAGTTTGTGTCTCAGGACAGAGTGGCACAGTGCACTATATCCATAATATAGCCCTAGGTTGTCCAGAGATGGAGAGATACGTGACCTGAAAATGAAATGTGTGAAGTGGGAGGGTTGAGGAGACAATGTGCGACAGAAAGACGGAGCTGAGGGCGTGAGAAAACGAATGGTGTGAAGAGTATGCCTCTATCAAATGGAAAAAGGATGAATGCTAAGCAAGAGACCAAAAGAGGAGGTCTGATAAATGGAGAACTGCATGTCAGACAATACCAAACAAACAACTGCCAATACTGATGCTCTTTCATACATCCCAATTATACCAACAACCAAACGACCTCAACATTTTGGTTGGAAAAAAATTGAATTTTATTTTTCTTTCTCGGATATTTTTTACTTTCTTATTTGTTATCTTTGTTTTGAAAAACAATACTTTTTTTGCAAGAATTTTTTGCCAATACACAAATGAAAAACGTTTACGCACATACACTGGACACAACAACATTTAACACAACACATAAATGTAATCCAAATGCATTACAAATCTCATTATAATTTGTCAATAATATATACAGCTCTTGTTCTATACAAGTTCTAATAATCATGGTCGAACTAAACAAAGCCTCAGATACTTTTTGATTATACATTAAACATTTTTGGTATGTAATTCAGAGGCTAAATCCAAAAGGTAGACCAACTTGGCTCACTTAATTTTCTAATCAAGATACACCTAGTCGTTAGTGAGCATTACGTGGTATGCCCATCTGGTAGGCACCTTTTTAGTTAGAAAAAACAAACTGTAGACGCGTTTCCAACCCTTTAGGACATGTATGTCGGGTTCTCCTCAGGACGTGGAACTTCAAGCTCAATTTTTTTCTCTTAAACGGACGTAAATCGCCTTAATCACCAGCCGGTGATCTACGTTTTGTCGAAAGCAACTTGTCAGACTTGGAAAAATTTGCCTTCCTGCATTCAGTTGCATATCTTTTTAGTGCCGTATTCAGGAAGTTTGTTTCTAATCTTCGTATAATCTCCAAGGGACCGAGTGAATCAGCGCCTTCTCCCGTGACTTTACTTCCAGGTTGTTCAACCAAAATACAGCATTAGGTTATTTTTTGGGGAAGGGAACACTAGGTGGATGCTGTTGGACCTGGCTCTCACCTGCTTTATGCCTTACCCATTCCTCTTTTGCTGAATTTGTTTTTGTTGGGTTTATGATTCTGCACACTTTACCATTCCTAACCAATGCTAAAGTACTTGTTCTCTCGCCTTTAAACTTGGTAAAATTAGCTTACACTCAACTGGCACAATTAATTTAATCATAAGTTGCTAGTAAATTGGTACTACAGGTGCCCAGGGCCTGTATATTAAATACTACCAGTGGACCTGCAGCACTTATTGTGTTACCCACTTCAGTTGCCTTTTTAAACATGTTACAGGTATGCCATTGCAGCCTAGGTGTACAGTTTTAAACTGCCATTTCGCCCTGGCAAATTAAACCGTTTGCCAAGCCCAAAAATTCCTTTTTAAAACATTCAAGCCACTCCTATTGTGGGCTCTAACATGCCTATAGGACAGGGTGCACTGTATTTACAAAAGTTGGACATGTTCTTTTAAAGTTTACATGTCTTTTAGTGAAAAACTCAGAAATTCGCTTTTCACTATTGCAAGGCCTTGCTTTCCCATAGGATAACATTGGGCTAACTTATTACCTTTAATAAGTAATACATTTTATTTGAGAGCAAGTAGGAATATCATGTTTAGGGCATGATTACGATGTCGCGCGGACACTACAACGTTGCGGTCTCGGGACTGACCTTCTGTTCTCCGGTCGGCAGTCCCGACACCGCAGTTACAATGTGACTGCACATGGGGGAATATTTACAGGCCCCTATCGCCACAGGAATGACACATTATGTATTTAGCGTGGCTTAATGCTGCCTTGTGAATAAGGCCTCCTTTTACCTGTACTTAGCATGAAAGGGGAGGGCAATGGGTGTTGCGGTGGGCGTTTCACCGCAACACCCATTTATTCTGATGCTACTCACTATTTACAAGGGTGGTGTATATAGGAGGCAGCACCAAAATTAAGATCAGGGAAAACCTGGTCTTAAACAGACGCAACGAGGAGAAAGGTTTCATTTCTCCTCGTTTTTGCTGTTTCTATGTATACTGTGCAGCACACATAAAAACAACAAAAGGCCATTGATTGTTTATGTGCAGGAAAGTGGCCCTTCCTGCACATAACCAATCAATTAAAAAATGCATGTTTTGCAACTCCTAGGTGTGCTGCATTAAGTAGCATACATAGAAGTTTCAAAATGCCATTTCAAATTGTTTCTGTGGAGGAAGGGACATATTCCCACTTCAGTCAGTACAACTGTAGGGAAAGTGTTGGATAGCGGAGGGGTAAAATGTATTATTCCCACCCCAGCCAGTACAAAAGTGGGTAAAGTGTTGTATTGCGGAGGGGTAAAATTTACTATTCCTACTCCAGTCAATACAACAGTAGGGAAAGTGTTGGATAGCGGAGGGGTAAAATGTATTATTCCCACTCCAGCCAGTACAAAAGTGGGTAAAGTGTTGTATTGAGGAGGGGAAAAATTTACTATTCCCACTCCAGTCAATACAACAGTAGGGAAAGTGTTGGATAGTGGAGGGGTAACATTTATTATTCCCACTCCAGCCAGTACCAAAGTAGGGAAAGATATGGATTGCGGACGGGTAACATTTACTATTCGCGCTCCAATAAGTGGAACTGTAGGGAAAATGTTGGATACCAGAAGGGTAACTTTTACTATTTCCACTCCAATAAGTGCAACAGTAGGGAAATTGTTGGGTAGCGGAGGGATAACATTTAGTATTACCACTCCAGTCAGTACAACATAAGGGAAATTGTTGGATAGTGAAGGGTAAAATGTACTATTCCCACACCAATCAGTACAACAGTTGGGAAGGTGATGGATTGTGGAGGAGTATAATTTACTATTCCCACTCCAATTGGGGCAACGGTAAAATGCAAAAAAAATCTTGAACAAAATAAAATTACTTCAAAAACAATTTAAATAAAAAAAATATAAATATGTTGAAACAATCTACAAATAAATGTACTATTAATTAAAAAAAAATTATTACAATTTGTAATACATAACACAAATACCTACAACTATGATAAAATTAATTTTCATACAAATAAACGTTTTCATTTAAAAATTATTTTTTAACAAAAATGTATTACATACATTTAATTTAGTTACTTCCCACCTTATAACCCCACATCAACAAACTAATTTTCATCAATTAAATATTAAATCATTATAATTACTGTACTTCCCACAAAATACCCCTACAAAACGCATTCATAAAAGGAAAAAAAACTATTTACACAATAAACATAATTAAGTATCAAATTATTAATTAATAATAATTAAATTAATACTCATTAATTTCTTGACATTAATTTTCTTCACACCCAAAACCTTACAAAACCCAAAACCCAAACATAAAATCTAAAACAAAAAATGTATTAACACAATTAACAGAATTAACTGTCAATTAAACAAATAGTACTTATTAAAAACTAAATAGTAATTCATTAAAATGAATGACCTTCCAACCCTTTACACCATAGTAAGTAAGTAAATAATACGTTTATTGTATAGTTAGTTAAAACCATAACAATTTAAAAAGAAAAATCAACATGATGCACTGAATTTTCAGAATACTTAATTAACAATAAAATTAGCAAAATTAAATTGTTTGGGTAATCTGAACAATATACTTTGTTTAAAAATACAGGGTGCATAGGTCTAACCAGGCCTAAAATATGCAATGTCCTTCTTGAGGTAAAACATAATTACATAACCACTAAAATTCATAGTCAATGGAAGAAGTTGTTCACAGTCCGAGGTAGGCAATGTAGACACTGAGCTGGTTCATAAATGCAGTGAACCAAATTAAATTGGGACCTACTGCCTTTCAATACACACCAATAAAACAATACTATATAGAAGGAAAAAGTGCTTAGTGCTGACTAGAACTATCACACCTAGTACCTCCAGCGTACCCCCTGTACTTTAAGCTATTACCTCCAGCCCACCTTCCTAGCACCTCCCTCTCCAAGAGGGAGATGCAAAATGTGAAGACACCCAAAATAAATACCCAATATAATTGTCATTTAGTGCACTCTTAAATCCCATACTCTTGCTTGCCCCATAAGGTACCTATGCATTAAAGTTCCTAACACGAATAACTACAATAGTAATAACTCTTTATGACTCTACTGTTAAAACATTATAGTTAACCAACCGAAAGAGACCAAACTGGAAACAAAATGCAAAGACATTCATACTTAGAGGGTTTTAACCCATTAAACGAGCACACTCTATTTAAGAACATAATGCTGCAAAGTAGATCTTACTAACGCCCCGACTGTTATGCAGGTAGCCCAGTACATATTGCAAATGATGTAATTAACGTCTCGTGCTGTTTCAAAGAGAGGGCTATGGCCTGTACTTTCAATAAAAGTGGGTTTAAAATGTTCATGAATTTAGTGCTTTTACCCAACACCCCATTATGCTATTAAAGCATAATGGAGATGCCTGTACACAGGTACATATTCCCTCTGCCCCAAAAATAGGTTTTAGCAGTAATCACCTTCGATGATCTAAAGCAGGGCAGCAGCATAGCAAATGAAACCATGTTTCTTGATAATTGTGGCATAACCAGCAATTATTATCAACACCTGAGCCAGCCCAGCGCCGGCTAAAATTCCTTATCGGTAAAGCAAATAGTCTCATATAAAGGATTTGAGCCCGAGTAGCTGTATTGATGGAATCCAAGAAATGTGTTTGTGGTTTCCCAACATGACAGGATTCCTTTAGAGGCTGCGCCAACCCGTGGCTATCAACAGCGAGTAAATCCTGTTCCCCGGAAGCCATTTTCATTTGCTTGTTCATGGCTGTCCTCCATGCAGAGTGTGGGATGGCACCACCCCAAAGGCAGAAACTTCAATCTTGAATAACAGGATCACTTCATTTAGTTGGATGGACCATGGGTTAACTGAGTTTTCATAGATGGTTTTCAAAAGGCTTTTTACCAAGTTCTTAGGAGCCGTCTTGCACTTGATGTAATATTTTAACATGGATGCCTTACACTCGATTGATTGAGTTACTAGCCCCAGCTCTAGTCTTAATCTGGGGCATCAGACATGTCACGGTTGATGGGATAGTTTTTTGTATGCTCTGATGTGACATAACTCCAGAGTAGTGCCCAATGCACCAGGATAAGATAAATGCCCATACTGCAGGGCTGTGGTTAAGGTTGCCTTTGTTACTCTTAAGATAGGGGCAGCAGAGGCACTACTTAATAAGCAATTTAATTGGCCAATCCCATGAGTAATGACTACTGCCTTCTTTATAAGGTCTTTCACTTGGGCAACGGCTCAGTCAGTTTTGCCGTACCACCCACCCAAGTACTTGTAATGCCTTGCTGTAGTGATAGTCTTACCGTCCAATTGCCAAGTTGCCATCTTTTTCTGTCGGTAGCCACCGAATATCAGGACTTCAGTTTTGGACTGATTGACCTGTAGATGGTTGGCCTTGGTAAATCTACTCAAGGTGTCCAAAGCCCTCTGCAAATCCAACTTGGTGTGATCCAGGACCACAATGTTGTCAGCATATTGAATTATTTGCAAGAAGACTGAATTTAGCTTTGGAGGAACCAAATTACAGGTATCCAGTACTTTCCCTAAATCAGCCGTATTCAGATTAAACAGCATAGGAGCCAGAACACAGCCCTGTTTTAGCGCACAGTTTGTTTTAACTATCTGTGTAGCCATCTATGAGCCATTTTTCACACAAACCCAAGTCTCTGTGTGTAATGAGATGATAGCTCTTAGTAGATTTGATGGTATACCCCAAGCTGCAAATTTCCTTCAGCAGGTAGCCCTGTCCACCCTCTCCAAAGGGAAATCTATGCACTGTAATCTATAAACCACCACAGAAGAGTTGGACGGTTTTTCTGAAGGGCACGGTACCTGAAGACAGAGAGAGCTTGAATATTGTCTACAGTGGCTGTCCTAGCTCTGAATCCTGTTTGAAAAAAGGCAAAATGTCCTCCTTGGCTACCCATGCTTCTAAATGTTCTAATAAAATTCTGGCATAAGCTTTTGTCTCAATGTCAAGTATGGCAACCAATCTATAGGTTGCCACTAAGTTAATTACTACCTACCCATCACCCCTATGACACCACAACCCACACATAAAAGTTCCTTTAAAAAAATAATAATAACATAATTAAATAAAATTAATCATTAAAATAAATTATAAATGTATTATAATTAAATTACTTTCCACCCTATACCCCATAAAGCCCACAACTCGATACGGAACTAAACAACACAAAATGTAATTAAATTAAATTTAGTAACTACTAAAATATCAAATCAAACACATTTAAAATATACACTAAAATACATAACAATTATTTAAAAAAGGATATTTTAAACAACGATATTTTGCAAATAATATTAATGACTTTGATATTTTAAAAATCAAAATTACTTACAGAAAAATCTATATTCTTGACAGTGATATTCTTGCTGTCGATATTTCCATGTCACATTATCTCTGACACAATATTCTTGTCTGTAGATATTTTAAACACAATATTTTGTCTGAATACCCCTCTGAGTTGGCCTTCGACTGCTCTGCTTTGCTACCCTGAGAGAGAGTCAAGTGCTACAACTGAGTACTTGATTTCCAGTAAGGGTAAAATTATGTACATATGACTTGTACAGACCACACTGCTGCACAATTAATGACCCAATTTCATACATTCATGTCAGAGGATATTCTGGCCACTGTACATATCCTACTGCAATGCTAGAGGGGGTGGTATAAAAAGATGCGCCTTCAGCTACGGTATACTTGCTCTGGCTCCAAGTGGAGGAGAAAGCGATAGCAGTAGAAGATAGGAGAAAGTAAGAGAGGACATATGCAAAAGGTAGAGGGGTGCATGAGGGGCTAAAAATGATGAGTGTGAGAGAACGTGTAAGAGAGCAGGCGAAAAGAAGATGGTTAGATACAAGGAGGTGAAATGAAGATTGTGAGGGAGGAGAGATTGAGAGAAGTCAAATGTGAAAAAAGAGGAAGGCAAGAAGATATGGAGAAGAGAGAAATGTAAGTAAAAGAGATAAACATGAGTGAAAAAGGCAAGTAGAGACTTTAAAAGATCAGAAAAGAAGAAAGTGAGAGAATGAATAGGGAGAAAATAGATAGATGAGAGTAAGAGAAATAGGAGAATATTAATTACTTGAGGAATGGCTACGGAGACTCCCGCCTCCGTGTAGCCTCCATTGCTCCTTTCACGGCAATGGAGACCGTCGGAGAACGCTGACTGCTTCTGCTGCGGCGCTGAAAACGCCGAAACGCTGAACAAGGAAATCGGAATGGGGCAGAAATCAGAAGGCTGCATCGTGTCCCTAAAAAATGTTTCTGACCTGGTCGCAGGCTCCATAGAGCTTCACTGGCGCTTTAAAACCGGAGCTGTAAGAGCGCGATTGAACGGCTCTGAAGTGCTTCTGTGCACAGCAGGACGGCAAGGGTGTGTCAACGGCGCAAGAGAAGCTGTTAAGAATAGAGGAGCCAGCAAAGGTGATCCAGTTCGAGGTCCATGGAAGCTGGTAGGAACTTAATGGGAGCAGCGAGGGGAGGCAAGGCGGCAATGGGGTGCTGGATGCTGGGAGATGAGTATCAGGCTAAAAGTTTAGCTAAACCACGGAACTGGCAAAATAACTCTGCCACTGGCAGTGGGATCAATTGCAAGTTGGGAGTTTGGGACTAAGTATCAGGAGTTGCACAAATATGCTACAACTAACTTTAAAGCCCTTAGTAGTGGAAAATTCGGGCCAGCTTGTGTAAATCTTATATTTTGGTTAGTGCGGGGAGCTAAGAATTTGGATACCAGGTACGTTGGGCGAAGATTGAAAGAACTTAATGTAAGATGGGGAGGCACTCCAAACAAGTGAATGTAATAGCCAAAATTGAAGCTGCAACCGGGCTGAAAGCAAAAAAGCTCTTGATGCAAGTAAAAGGGGCACTAGCATCTTCCAAAGTGGTGTGTTCAGCAAGCCAGTTAGGCATGAGCTCAAGTTTTGAGAGCTCCGCAGAAGATCTGGCGGAGTCACAGCAGGGGCTACCGCAAGAGGGAGAGGACCCTTCAGGTTTGATCCTAATGGAGGGGCATATTGTTGGAGAGAAGGTACAGATCAACGAGACAAGTGAGGCTGCACCAGGGATGAAAAAAGTTGAGTTGAAGAACTCTAAAGATTTCCCTCTATTTACGAGAAAAAGCACTCAGCCTACAGCCGCTCAAGCACCACCACACCTAGATACGGTCTCGTCACCAGTATCAGAAGAAGCGGCAATTCATTCCTTGCAGATGCTACATATATCTCCACCTTCTCAGGTCCCAGCTTTGGCATCCCCGACACCTTCGGCTACAACTTGGACTTTGCTAGAGGAAGGACAACCGACGCATGGACAAGCAAGTCCTTCAGCTCCATCAGCTCAACCTTTGCCCCCTGCTCAATCCTCCTCTATCGTAAACCTCCTAAAGCAGCAGCTGGAGAGCGGGTCTCAATCTCAATTGCAGGCACCATCTCAAGCCCCAATGAAGAGCAGCCTGGAACTAACAGGTCCAACAGCCAGCCAGAAGAGTAAAGTTCAACAAACGGAGTCCGAAATTCGAACTCGCGAAACCAATACACAACAACTGGAATTTAAATCCTCACTTAATCTCATACTGGACGAGATAATGGACATAAAAAATATCAAGAGAACAAGATAGGTGCACTTCATCTTCAGCTTGGAAAAATCGAAGAGGCAGTGGCAGGTATCCCTGCAAGACTTCAAGAAGCCGAATCAAGGATTGCTCAGCTGGAGGATCAGATGAGCTCAATACTTCAGAAAGTTAACTCAGTAACGGAAGACAAAATTTTCCACAAGAACAAACTTGAAGAATTGGAGAACCATTCACTCTGATCCAATCTTCGAATTGTCGGAGTTCCCGAGGGGTGCGAGGGAGCAAATACTCTCTTATGGGTTGAATCCCTCATTAAGCAAAAAGTGCTCCCAGATTTCACTGGGGATTTAACGTTAACCAGGGCACATCGGGTTCCTGTCTATCCCATTCCCAACGCTAAATTCCCTTGTACAATTCTGACTAACTTTGCTGACTATCGAGTAAAAGAGAACATTCTGTCTAAAGCGATCCACCAGAGACAGTTTTCCATTAACAAAGAAATTAAATGTCAGATCTTTGTAGATATGTCTGTGGCGGCGGTGCATAGGGGTAAGGAGTTTGTGAAACTCTTGTATTTATTCAAAGCTCAGGGGGCCCAGGCATCTACTGCGCAGCAATCTAAGCTCAGGGTGCTGGTTAGAGGAACATTTTATATGATTCTAGATTGAAAGGTTTTCATTGCACTGTGTAGGGGGGTAGATCACCTAGGGTGCAGATCCATGGCACCCAATAGTGTAGATCCATGGCACCCAATAGTGTAGAAGGGGGGACGAGATGTGGAGGGTGGGGGTTGTGGGTGTGACCACATCTCTTGGGGGGGGCACTGGGTCTGGGGAGGGTGGGTGTTGGACTATCGTAGCAAAAAGAGTAAAATGAGCTGACGCAGACACAAATTGAGCAAACAACAAGCTTATTTAAGAAATAGAAATCACTAGTAAATGTAGGATTTTGCCAATCAATGCCAATGGCATGCTCAACAAACAAAAATATGATGGGCTTATTAGGTGGCTCGTCACCTTTAATCCTCATGGGTTTTTTTCCAAGAGACACATTTAACATCTAATTCGCCTAAACTTTATTTACCGAAGATATATTCAGACGCTTTTTTCACGTCAGCAGGCCTAGCTATGAGAGGGGTTGCTATTTATTTCTCTAAAAATTTACCATGGGAGTTTGAACAAATTCGTAGGGATCCACAGGGGAGATGGCTATGGGTAGCAGCAAAATTGAAGGGGAAGATATTGAATTTCGTGAACTATTATGGTCCGTTACGGCTGACACCTCAGGGCTGGTTAAAATCAATGAGCTCTTGAGGGGGGCCCCGGTCAGATTATTATCGGGGGAAACTTTAATTATATACAGGATCTAATGGAGGATACCTCAAATAAAAACTAAAAACAATTTAAACCAATTACTAAAATAATTTTTGAGGTTATCAGGCAGGATTACCAACAAATAGATCCCTGGCGGAAAGCCAATATTGATAAAAACAGGTACACTTGTCACTCGTGCAGATACCAGACAGTATCCCGAATCGATTTTTTTCTAACATCAAGATCCCTTCTAGCTCTAAAGGCAGATATTGGGATCAACCCCTTCTCCGACCATTCTTATGTTGGGCTGGAACTCGAGATTGGCGAAGTGAGAAGGGAGCGACCTAGGTGGCAGCTGGATCGCCTCCTTCTCCAAGATCAGAAATGGGTCAATAGTTGTAGAGAATGAATCTCAGAGTATTTTAAGAGCAATGAGGAGACGGTTCGACCCTTTGCGGTTTGGGGGTGGTTTAAGGCCGCGGCCCGAGGTCAGATTATTTCTTTTTCGGCTGCTCGGCCAAGAGCTCGCCGGGCCAAAATAGCTGAACTCCAGGGGGTGGTGGAAAGGGCACAGGCTCAGAGGACTCTGTCACGTCCACATCAACTGGATAGTGCTAGAAAGGCCCTGAGAGACTTTTTTGTTTTGGAGGAGATTAGCAGCTCCCAATCCTACCAACAAAAGGTACACAAAGATAGTCCTTTGGTGGGCAAACTGCTAGCTAGCTCCACCAAAACTAAACAAGAAGCGGCTTTAATTTCAAAGGTGATCAACCCCAAGACCAGAATAGAGGCAGCAAACAGTGATGAGATTTCACAGATCTTTTTGGAACAATTCCAGCAGCTCTACACCATGGAATATCCGGTGGGGGAAGACATCATACGGGAGTATTTCGATAATGTAAATCTTCCTAGACTATCTGATGTTCTGACCAGCTAAAATCAGATTTAGAAAGTACAGAGATTTTTGCAGCCATAAAATCAACAGCTGGTGCCAAAGTGTGTGGGGAGGACGGGTTTCTGATTTTTAAAGCTTTCTCAGAAGAATTGATTCCACCTTTGAAAAAACTTTTCAACTATATCAAAAACGGTGGCAATTGTCGTTTGCTTTGTAAAAAAGGACAAGAACCCAAAGGATGTTAATTCTTATAGGCCCATTAGCCTCCTCAATTCATATTACAAGATTTTAATAAAGGTGTGAGCGCAGCGTTTTTTATCGGCCGCACAGGAAATAATTCACAAAGATCAGGCTGGCTTTATAGCAGGAAGATCTATGGCTGCAAATACCTAGTTTCTAATACAGGCTTTGGATTATTGTAAAATCAATTCTATCCCATTCTGTATTATTATGGTGGACGCGGAAAAAGCGTTTGACCTAGTGAACTGGAATACGCTATTTTTTGCCCATGGCAAATTTGGAATCCCTCCCCAGGTCATTCTAATGCTGCAGAACATTTATCAGGAGGCACAGGCTCAAGTGGTATTCAATACAAAACGGGCTGGTACCTTAAAAATTAATAGGGGGACAAGACAGGGTTGTTCGCTCTCCCCACTGCTTTTTACCTTTTTTATAGAACCTTTAGCCATCAGAATGCGATACAATATAGCTATTAAGGCCCCAATTTTGGGTATGGACAAATTGAAGCTTTATGCGGACGATATCATTTTATATTTGAAGCCTGATAATGATAATTTGGAAATGGCGATGAGGGAAATTAGTCATTTTGAATTAATTGGGGGCTACTAAATAAATCAAAATAAAACTGAAGCTCTCGTTCTGAATACAGATTTGAACTTTCTCCCAGCCAACCTCAAGGCACAAGCCGCAAAACCTGATCCGATTAGATACCTGGGGATTTACTCTCCCAATCAGTACCAACAGTTATATAATTTGAACAATGTAAGAATGCAAGGTAAAATCAAGAAATTGTTAGAGCAGTGGCTTTTACTCCCTCTGAGCCTGGCTCATCAAGATGTCCATACTTCCCCTACTCATTTTTCTTTTTATTAATGTACCTATTAAAATTAATATGGTCTTTTTTAAAGAGATGAAAACATTGATCATGCAGTTTGTCAGGGGGAAAAAGGCACCAAGGGTCAAACTCCCATCATTACAATTAAGAACTGAACAGGGAGGGCTGGCTTTACCGCATCTACTTACTTATTACGATGCTGCTTTTCTAGATTTACTAGCAGGTGTACTGGTCCCGAATGGGCTAAAAGATAATTTGTTTGTGGACAAAATGGTGCAGGAAACTGGTACCTAGATTTGATATTTTTAATAACCTCCAAACTTCTGAAAAAAACAAGATACATGACGTTGAAGGACTACTCCACCAGACTCCAATCTTTTTTTAAGGCGACGGGCTCCTCTGGGCTGCATTATTTAAAATTGAGGGAATGTAAGAATCTTGACCTTCAAATTCAATCATGCTACTTGACAAGTTGGGAAGGTTATGGGCTAGGAGAGCTTCGATACTTTTTAATTCAGAGTATGGTAATTACTTGGCAGGAAGTGTTGGCGAGGAGTAGCGCTCCGAGGAAGCCAGCTTTTTTTGAATATTTACAAATCGTCCCTTTCTTAAAAAAGCTGAATTTTGTTTTTGACACACCAAATAAACTCGTGCGAGCCCTCTTCGGAGTAAAATTAAGCGGAGTTGGAAATTGGTATCGACTGCTACGAGATCAGGGTCAACTTCCATTGATAGAGAGTCATCTGGAAAGGGTGACCTGCGAAACACAATGTACTTTGTCCAATTATGAGTGGGAAGCTATATGTTGGGGTGGGTGTAAGGCTCTGAGAGCAGCCAATTTTAAAAGAATGGCTTTCTAATCTCGATGGCTGGCATACTTCACTCCGAAAGCACTCAAAAAAAGGTACCCGGAAGTCGAAGACAGATGCTTCCGGTGCCAGGCGGAAGGTGAAGGAGTCATATCTTTTTTATTTGTTGGAGACTGGGGCCTTTTTGGGGGGAGATTTTCTCGCTCTAAATAGGGCATTTAAAAAGATAATATTACCGGAAGCCGAGGTGGCCCTGTTTGGAATGTGCAAAGATAGGACGAATTTAAGGAAAGCTGAAGAAACTTTTCTCCTTATTGCCTCTTTGGTACCTCGCTCCTTTATTCTCCAGAATTGGAGATCTAGGGAAGTTCCCACCTATGAAAAATGGTTTAATAAAATGAAACGGACGTGGGCTTTTGAAGACGCCTATGCGAATTGGGTGGGAGCCTCCAAGAAGTTTAATAAGAACTGGAAGTTTTTTAATAATTTGGAAAATCAGATAGAGGGGTAGTACTACCCTGGGATAAAAAAGGAGAAGTCTAGGTGTAGTACTACCATTTCTTAAAGGTTTGGAGGAACAAGAAATATCTTTTTCTAGCACCTTAGTCCAGTAGCTTTGCACTTTTGCTCTCGCAATTTGGCACTGTGGCACTTTATAATCTTTTTTATTCAGCTGTATGATAACTCTGTCTTTAGCAGCTTTTTGGTTGCTATTTTGCCATTGGTCGTAGATTGGAAAGATGAATGAATTGTTTTTACTTATTATTTAAACTCTTTGTCGATTGATGCTAATGTTTGTTTTTATGTTATTTCAATGTTCTCGATGCTCTGCTCAATAAAAAAATACAAAAAATAAAAAGAGAATATTAATTACTGGGGGTAAAATAGAGGTCAGATAGGACAGTGAAATGAGAAGAACATAGGAGCATCATAGAGGTGCATTTTTGTTTTCGGCAGTTTGTCTTTCAGTGACCCTACTGAGCACTAGCCTCTCTCTCCTTCCCCTTTGACACCACATCTCTCACTACATATAGCAAATCCAAAGCCTCTGAGATCTTGGCAAATGTGCATGCAAGCGCAGCTGTAGGAATTAAAGGGAAAACTAGAAGAGCAGTAAGACTACAGGATGTGGAAATAATTAGAGCTGTAGTAGCAAAGGCAGGACTTAAAGTGATTGCAGCAGGACCTTCGAGAAATAACAGGAACATTACTGGCAGCATTGTGAGTGGGAGCAGGAGGTATGAAGTGAGATAGCACGAAATATCACCTGAATTAAATTGGTGGCAGCACTTGTATATTACGTATCTGATCTAGAGATCTCCCACATGCCACTGATTCCATACCTGTACCTGTTTTGCAGGGATTTGAAGCTCTGCTGCTGTTGTCTTTTGTGAGAGAGAGAAAGAAGCTTGCTTTGCCACTGCCGTGCTGCATTTGCTCTGCAGTGAAGCGAGCTTGCAGAGCTGCAGTATGATTTTTACCTGCTCTGTGAGTGATACAGTCCGCATTTTACCTGATCAGTGACTAGGAAGCATGCATTTATATTTCCCGAGCTCTACTTTAAGTTTTCTATCAAGAAGCATTGTTTCCACTGCAGTTGCCATATTTGTTCAAGTTCTTTCAGGGAGAAAAGCTTGCAGTGTACCTGCAGGGTTGATACTCCAGTTGTATCTATTCTCCCTTGAAGGAAAGGGCATCTGCCTTCGGGGGATACTCAGCAGTGACTCCATCGTAATGGTGGCGGAGCGTCACCCCGCTGCAGATAAAAAATAAAACGACAGTATAACAATTTTATCATTTTATTTTTCAATGACAGCCGATGCTGCCGAGTGTAGAGCGGGGAGGGGCGGGCTGTCCTCTATTGACGGCCAGCAGCACTGTAAGTGCGCATGTCGGTTTGGTCGGCTGTCTTAGGATGGCCAAACTGACATGCACACCTAGATTTCTCCAACCGAGCTGTATTGTACAGCCGGGTGGAGAAATGGCACAGGCTTAGTGAGCACCTAATCAGGCCACTCAGACCAATCCTGACGATGCTTTCATAGCATCTGCAGCGCCTGGATTGAGTGGGGAATCTGGAAGCCTGTGCTGGCCCTTGGACGTCTTCAGGGAAAAGAGGAGCACCGAGGCAGACTGCAGAGGGAGCGGCAGGTAAGTGCCTTTTTAAATGATCAATATTTGCCCACCTCTCCCCCACCCCACCCCTTTACTTTGGAAGTAACCGCCTCTGGGTATACACGCTGGCTTCACCATGGTATATGATCTCACTGGGAGACACAGAGAACCCAAACAAAAACAGAGTCCCAAGGTCAAACATTTGACCACTGAGACTTGCAAAGCTTACCAGACCATCACTCATCACAGTCATACTCTAATTGTACCCACATCCTGGCCTACTATGACCATTGACTTTGATTGACACTTGTACTTTCCTTAGTGCTTTGTAACTTAGAAAACAAGTATCTACCGTTCCTGTTTTTAAGATATTGATTTTTGTGAATAGACCTTATTAAGATCATATTGTGCATGTTGTCTTAATTCAGTGAACTCGAACTTGCTAATTAATTTTCTCCCAAATCTTGTAATTTGTGGTTCAGATAATTTATGGCAGAAAATAGTCCAAAACAATATGATACATAGAAATACCTTACAGCAGACTTTACATTATTGATACTGCTTACTTTTAAAATACTAACAATGTCATGCCCCGCCTCCTCATTTAATATAGTCCTACTTAGCAGATGATTATCCATTTTTTAAAAAAGGTTTTGGTTAACATGGAAAGAGCGTGGGATGATGAGAGGAGTGATCCAGATGAGAACTAAGTCAGTAGAGAACACACTGGCTAGCAAAGAATCTCTTGAAGTTGGATTACACAGTATTCACATGTCAACTAGGTCTAGAGCTTTATTAGACAAGTGAGGATCCACTGTTTCTTTAATGTTGGATGCTCGGTATTTACTGCAGCAGTCCAATAAATGATCATTCTTGTTCCAAATTCAAAAGACATTCTCATATCCAGGAACATGGAAGACGAACATCCACTAATGAGAAATGAGATTGACCAGTCTTAACTTTAGCCAAAATCCAAATGACCTAATTTTGTTTGAAGTATTAGCAGGTTGAGCTTCCTGTGAAATACACTGACTGATATATATGAGAATGTAAACAAGCTACATGAAGTAAGTGGTTCAGAGCAAAGAATGGGAAATTAATTAGGCAAAATCTAGTCCTACTTAACATCAAAAGCACTGAGGAAAGGAGAGGGCAAGATGACCGCCGACTGACTTCGGTGAGAGCAGCGCCCGTCTCTCACTCTCCCTGAGGCACGTTGAAATATGGAATAACATGGTTTTGTGGACTTACCACTTGATCTGCCTGGTTTGGGTTCTCGTGTGCTGAGACCGGAGAATCGTGGACAGTCCATTCGGTGGACCCTCCGGCTGATTGCTCTGCGGCAACGGAGGCTGTGTAGACACCTGCAGCAAAGCATGGCTCCTAAGACAAGCAGAGCGGCTAAAGAAGCAAAAGAGCCCAAAGAGATTGTGAAGGACTCAGTAATGGACACAGCGCAAGGATCGAGTCAGGGGTGGGGACGGGGCAACACAAGGAAGGACAGTGCGACGAGACCGGAAGAAGCTGGCGTGGTGGGCGGCACTCGTCTCCGCACTGCCACAGCTGTCATGGAGGGCTCCCTACGGCAACCGACCGTAGCTGAGGTATTCAGGGCAAAAACAGCCTTGAACATTGTCTCTGGTGCCCCAGGGGTTCAGAAGGACCCCGGACTCATGGAGGTGGATTCAGGTGACATCGGCCAGGACGTTGCAGGCAAAACAGTTACCGAGGCGGTGTTTGGGGAGACGGACTCGCGTCAACGCACTCTCCTACCTCAGCCTGTTTCTCTTACTGGGACAACTACAGAACCTGGACCGGAGTCAGATGTTGGTCGGAGTCAGGAAACTGAAAATAATCTATAGGGAAAGGAAAGTGCTGAGTGCTCCACGGCGGGATTGCAGGCACAGGCATCTGGTGTGATGGCTAAGACTCCGAGTAGGGAGAAAAGCCTTAGGGATACCGGGGGGTGTTCTCCCCCGGCTAATGTCAGCACACTGCCCAGGGAGACAGTGTTTTGTGAGCCTGCTTCCATAGAGACTGGCAATAGTAATGGCACTTTGTTAAATCTTGATATGTCAACAGCTCTAATAGCGGATAGACAGTTGGAGGCTCATTTTGATGCACAGTCTGTAATGGTGGAGAACGACGGGGGCAATGCTAGCACTGAGTTTATTGGACATAACAATCAGATTATAACATCACTATGGTCTCGTGTCCCCTTATTATCCCCAGATGGGGATAAGTTCTACTCTCTAAATGATGATTCCGAGTCATCTGAGCTCAGTGAGCTCGAAACTTCAGACGAGACTGTTTCAGGGGAATCGTCTGCTACACAGAAAACACAACGTACTAGATTCACTAATTCAAAGCGGCAGGCTAAGGCTAAAGCTAGAGCCTCAAAATCAGATTCTGCCACAGCTCGTAAACTCGAATGGGATTATTCTGCGACAACACTGAGTACGAATCTGGTTTGTGGATCTAACTCAGCAAATGTAGTACATGGTGGTTCTAGTGGCCCTAATAACCCAGAATCTGTGGCTCCCTCACCAACTCTGGAGCTACTGTACACTACCCTTAAGCAGATGCAAGGGGAGGCTAGACAGGAGAGCAGAAGATCGTTACAGGCCACTAAAAAACTGCAAGGGGTTATCCTCAAAGTTAACCAGCTGTGCACCGATATGACCGAACGGGTAACACAAGTTGAAAAAAGAACCACTGCCGTGGAGGTAGAAGTTAATAAGCTACAGTCATTTAAAGAATCCCAGGAAAAGCAGTCTCTGGATGTTTGTTGGAAGCTTGAAGATTTTGAAAACAAGCAACGCCGAAATAATGTGCGGTTAATTGGCCTGGCAGAAAACGTGGAGGGGGAGAACATCATGGCCTTAATTGTCTCTCTGTTGAAAGGTGCCTTTCCCTACCTTGCCCACTGGAACTGGGAGATGAAAATTCAGCAGGCTCATCGCTTCCCATTGTCCAGGTGAACTAACGCTAATAGTCAGGGGGAGCGACCAAGAGCCATTTTGATATTTTCTACTAAGGCAGGCCATAATAGACCTGACTCAAAGCGGACCTTTGAGGGGCACACCTTTTTCACTCGGCCTGATTTCTGACACACTACGGTCGAGCGGAGGTGGAGACTCCGGCAGATGATAACTTCATTTCAGGGGGTGGGCTGTGAAGCCTTTTTGTTATTTCCCTCACGGCTCAAGGTTATCTTGAATGGGAGGGTTAGAATGTTCTTCTCTGAAACCAAGGCACAAGAATACTTGACTGAACTCAAGGCGGCCAGGGGGCAGACTGATACAGACTGTATGACACAAGGGGGCTCAACTACTGCTGATTAACTCCGGATATTGATGTAAATTTCTGGGATATGATGTATATAGCCACTTCTGGTTTAATTAATTGTTTTCCGGGTAGGTGACTTGGTCTTGTTTAGATAGGCATAAGGGGGTGAGTCCACTAGGGTTTATGGGTTGGGGGGGGGTCAGGGGGGGGGGGGAGGACTGGCGCTGCTTGAGTTGTTAGATCGGCTGCCATACATAGGTCATGTTTGTAAGGGTTGTAGGGGGGTGGGGATGGGGTAGAGGGGGGTGGGGGTGGGGTAGAGGGGGGTGATGGGTAAGGGGTCAGCACAACATGACACAGCACAACGTGTGAGGGGAGGTATGGAGATGAACTTTGGGAATCAAAACGCGAGGAGAATGAGTCTTGTAAGTTTTGTAAGAATAAGATGAAGCTTTGACGTATTAAAAGGTGATAGGATGATGGTGGTTTTTGGAAGGGATTGGGGAAGCATAACATAATGAGTCTACAAATAGCGTCAGTTAACGTTTGTGGGGTAAATGATCAAAGTAAAAGGCAAAGGGCGGCAATTCTGTTTAAATCTCTACGTATCGATATACTCTGTGTCCAAGAAACTCACATAGAAGGTTTGAGAGGTTGTATCTTGGAACAGCTAGGATATAAGCTTTTGGTGAATACCAAACATGGTACCCGCACAAGAGGGGTAGCAATCCTAACAGGAGTGATGTAAAGGTTACAAGAAAGGCAGCTGATCAATGGGGCCTGTGGGCTATGGCTGAATGCTCAGTGGGAGGTGAAAAACTCACAATTTGCTCAGTATATGGGTAAACTGGTGATGATCCTGATGTTCTTGAATTCCTGGACGTAGAATTTGCAATGTGGCCCATGCCGGTGATAATGTGCAGGGATCTTAACATTAATGGACTGGGGTTCAGTGGGGTACCTCGGGAGGTAGATATTTGTGCAGGAAAAGAAGGGTCTCTGTAGCTCTTACAAATCTGATTAGGAATAATGGTTTTACAGATGCATGGGTTTATTTGAAACCCAATGACCCAGGTAGCACTTTTTTCTCAGCACCGCATAAGGCTATTTCATGACTTGATTATTTTTTTGTGTCACACCAGTTTATCTCTAATCTTAGGATAGAGAAGTATCCCCGGATACTTTCGGATCATAACCCATTAGTTCTCACAGTCACCTTCACTGGGAGGTTAGGCAAATCCGGGGGTGGACGTTTGAACGAAGGCTCTTACACGATCCAGATTATGTGCCTCATATGAAGGGGTGGATCAAGGAATTCTGGGATTTTAATCAGGAGAGCGCAAGTATAGGGATAGTCTGGGACGCTTTTAAAGCAGGGGTCAGAGGGGAAACAATGAGTTGTAGTATGCACCGTCTAAGGAAGGAGGCACAACACGAGGAAGCAGTTAGAAAATGCTGACTAAACTAGAAGAGGAGCTGGCTTTGGCTGTCAATATGGGCAGACCAACGGAGGATATAATCATACAGCTGGCTCTAAATAAGGCTGAAGTGGGAGAGCGGATGGCTGTTAAAGCTGCAGAAACTTTTTGGGCAAAAAGACAGCACTGCCATGAGAACAGCGAGCGGGTGGGGCATACCCTGGCTGTGAGATTAAGACAAAAAACTGCTGCAGGAGAGATAACTGAAATATTGGATGCTAATGGGAACATAGTAGTTGAGTCCCAGGGGATCCGGGAGGTTTTTCGACAATACTATCAACAGCTCTATTGTAATGAACCCTCGGAGGCGCCGATTTTAATGCAAGAGTATCTAGATAAAATACCCCTGCAGCGGGCCGATCCAACAAATAGGGAGGCACTCGAGATCATCTTGTCACAAGAGAAAATAATGGGTGCTTTGCAAAATTTAGCATCTAGCAAGGCTGATGGTCCTGACCAGATCCCTTTAGAGATTTATAAAACTTTTGCAGATATAATTGGACCTGATCTGATCGAGGTTATTCGGCAAGCTCAAAGGGGTGGACCTGCACTGGAGTCATGGGCCGGGCAGACATATTCATTTTTTCTTAAAAAGACAAACCAACGAGGGAGCCAGGCTCATACAGGCCAATAACTCTTTTAAACAGTGATGTTAAAATCTTCTCAAAGGCTATGGCAACTAGGCTAAATCGTATTATGAGGAGAACAATCCACCCCTGCCAACATGGGTTTATAATCGCCGGGGGGACAAGGCAGCATGTCCGCCGAGTAATAACACTCTTTGATGGAGCAGAGATCTCAGGGGACCCTATGGCCGCTCTGTTATTGGATGCTGAGAAGGCATTAGATAGGGTCTCCTGGGATTTTCTGTGGGAGACTCTGAAATGGTTTGGCCTAGGGGAGGGATTTATAAAACCCATCCAGGTATTGTATAAGGCACCCACAGCTTGTCTAAGGTTAAATTGTGGTTACACGGCACATTTTTTTATCAAGCGTGGAACAAGGCAGAGGTGCCCATGCTCACCCCTGTTATTTGCGATATATATCGACCCCCTAATCCGACTATTTGAGGCTAACAACGGAATTTAGCCTATTGAATGTCAGGGCTTGTAAATCTAAAGTATTGGCCTATGCGGACGATGTTGCTATCGTCACGGCAAATCCTTCTGTTGCACTTATGGTGGTGGAGGCTGTAGCCCTGGAATTCGGCAGATTCTCTGGGTATGCACTAAATAAAGCTAAAACTCAAATCATTAAGAACAGGCATGCTATTTTGGCTGACCCACGAGTAACTGAATCAGCAGTGTATCTAGGTATTATGCCGGAATTGGGGAGTTTGGTTGCTAGGAACATTGATCTGGTAATTAGAAAGGCGAGAACTGACTTTGGTAGAATTAACAATCTACACATGTCATTAGTGGGCTGCTGTAATTTGGTGAAGATGATGTTTTTACCAAAAATCCTCTACTTGTTTAGGGCAATACCGATAGAATTCGGGAAACATTGGTTTGTAACACTTGAGAACATAGTGAACCAATTCATTTGGTCGCATGGGAAAACTAGGAGGGCTCTTAGGTTTATGTAACTCCAACGGGAACGGGGCGGGTTTGCCGTTCCTGATTTTACAACTTATTACTGGGCAGCAGCTCTCCAGTATATGAGTATATTATTTGGTGCATCCCACGGCAACTCTGATGAGGAAACAGGGCTCCCTGATGTATATAAGTTGTTGCTCGGGGATCATGCTGAGAATTGCTTTATGAAATTTAGTGAGCCCAGTTATTATAAGAAGACGACATTTAAGACTCTTTTGGCTGCCATCAAAATCTGGGCGGCACTTAAAAAAAAGATTGGTCCTGGGCGGATTAATTACTATACCCAGCTTTATAAAAACCCCATGCTCCCCGAAATATTTTTGGATGGGATCATGGCAGAATGTAAAGGTGCACCCCCAACAATTTGGGGTGTGTCCCCCAGGCACTGGTGGTGGTCCTCCGGGGAGGCTTCTGATTGTTAAATAAGTTCGTCACAAGTTCGTGATTTTTCAGAGAAATCTTTACTGATTTTTCTATTGCTTCATAGAAATTGAAGGTTACATTTTCAATCCATAGACAGAATCGTCTGCTCTTCGATCACATATTGATTATTATTCCCAATGCATTTCGGCATGCTTGCCTTCATCAGGGGAAATCGGGTGTGAGAAGCATCGACGCGTGGAATCAATGGCAGAATGGTCAGAGAGGGGGTCCGGAAGGTTGGGGATTTATTACAGAAGGAAGGCTTTCGCCAGTTTTGTGACATGCAGTCGGAGTATGGGCTGGATAGTGGTAATTTTTTTAAATTTTTGCAGCTGCGATATTTTTTTAGTAAGAAGGTTGGGGGGTTTAATGGGTTTAGCAGAATCAAAGTCATAGATACTATCAGAGACAGCAGGAAGGGTGCTATCAGGTTATTATATGCTGAACTGGTCGCATTGAAGCAAGATGACTTGGCTAAATATGCGGGAAAATGGATGGAACGGGTGGGTGCCGAACCAGAAAGGTTCCTTGATTCTCTAGAATTAGGGCAGACAGTTATGTTCTTGGCAGGACTTCAAGCACAGCACTATAAGACTGTCTTTGCACTTTATTATACCCCGGCGTGAATTGCACAGTGGGCTGGTTCGGCAGGAACTAGCTGTCCGCGGTGCGAGGCACCTGCAGCTGATCTCATACACATGTTTGCATCTTGCTCATGCCTTGAAAACCTGCTAGACTCTATTAGGAAGTTCCTTGCCTTGTCATTAGGGCTGAAGGCTACACAAACCCCTCCTCTGATCTTGCTTGGAGTTAGCAGTGGCGACGTGCAAGATCCGGCTTATCAATTCCTCTTTATGGCTATGGCCATAGTGCGGATAAGTATTGCTTCTGCCTGGCTTGATCCGGTCCCCCCAACATTTCAGCAGTGGTTGTCACGATTACTTTCAATGTTTACTCTGGAAAGAGCTATTTATGAGAGAAAGGGTAAAAAGGCGAGACTTCTGGGTCGACGTATTTGGGCCTCTTTAGTGAGATGGAAGGACTCACAGGAAGCTAATTAGCCGCGGATTACATGCTGAGAGGGACTAGAGAAGCTATCCGGTGTGACATTAGTCAGTTAACGCTTTACATTTTGTAGGTAGCTACCTGTTTCATGGCAGAGCCCTGTCTAATCTAATTTTCGGATTATTTTACTGAATTGACGTCTAACTGCTTATCATTGTTTGTCTTTTTTTTAATATTGATTTTCAAACGGAGCAGGAGAGTTCAAATGCTCATCTTCCTAATTATTATTTGATTGCTAAAAAAAAATAAAACTTGGATGGAACCTCACTGTTTAACATGTTTTATGAGTTTGTGCTGATTATTTAAAAAAAATTAAAAACCTGAATAAAAAGAATTAAAAAGAAAAAGAAAAAAAAGCACTGAGGAAAGACAAGTATACACCTCGTTCAGGAAGTAACTCCTTAACACCACTAATTAGAAAAATGGAATATGGTCTATGGCTACAAAAGTGGCTGTAATACTAATGAAATGGATGACCCTCATTGTATTCTGTGCTTTGGCAAGTGGACACCACAGCCAGAAAAGAAGTCATTGGAACAAAAGTATAAACTAGACATGTGATCGTTTTGCTCCAATGTAGATAAGTCTTGTATAATCTCTTTTTCCACTCAACACTGTACTCTACTCTCTAGTACCCACAAGCCAGTGGTCAACGTGCTTTACTACATAATCTTCAATATTCTCTAACCAAGTAACTTGTTCATGCAACAACTGGATGGGCAGATGCATAGATACCAACCTTTAAAACACCTTAAAGTAGGTGGATGTTAGACCTGGCATCCATGGCGTGGTTTTCCCTGACTTTTTGCCTTCTGACCTCCTGTTTTGTTGATTTAAGTTTGGCTAGCTTTAGGACTCTGGGCACTTTACTACTGCTAACCAGTGCTAAGATGCTTGTGCTCTCTGCTTTAAATGTGGCAACATTGGCTTATCCACAATTGGCACATTTAATATACTTATTAGTCCTTAGTGAAGTGCACTCCATGTGCCCAGGGCCTGTTAATTAAATGATACTAGTGGGTCTACCAAAACCAACACTGGAGGTGGGCCAAAAGCAGTAAAGCTAGGCCGCTAATCTGATATAACAACAAAACTGCTAATACTGCAACTAAACTTCAATCTCAACTTTTTTTATGAGAACACATTTTGAGATGAAACAAAAAATGTAGAAGATATTCGTTATCTTTGAATTAATCAAAATGTTTTTTTATTTTTCAATTATTTTAAGCTTCCATTTAAAAGAACGATTTGAAACTTCAGTCGTCTATTAATGACTAATTTTAAGGAATTTTCTTCACACCATTCAGTGAAACATATCAATCATACTTGTCAGACATCCCATTCATTCATAAAGTGTTATTGTGCGCATACATTCCTGACACGTTCTAAACAAACAAACATATACTACAATAACTGAATAAACAAACAATCGAATCTTTCTAATTGGACCACAGAAAGAATTGTTTAACAAATTAATCTCAAAAGTTGTTTCATTTTTAGGTTATTCAAAATTTCTTGTGGTCTCTTGACAAGGTATACGCGTTTCGAGACCCATTCTTTTCTGGGACTCTCATCAGGACCTGTAAGTTAAAAACAGAGCCATTTTTCAGTAAGATTGAGACCCCTCTCTCTTATATGCAATTGTGTGCCTCTTATGAATAGAATTTACCTCTGATTGGGACTTGTTACGATCAGCCGATCTAATGAAGAATATTACCTGGGTGAAAAAAGTTGAAAGAAGAGGTGTAGCTACGCGCTGAAGCAGTATATTGCGTCTTCACTCATAATCAAACATACAATTATTGGCTTACTTGTAAAAATTCCGTTGTAGGATCAGGAGGGAGTAAGCAGTGAAACTGACAGGAGGTCTTTGTTTTGACGAGAAATTAGCTGGTCTGGTGGCGTCTAAAGGAAAGGTATGGGAAGCACCTAGTTCCTGTGTAAGTGCTAGCAGTTATATAGGTTTCTAAGTATGTAAAGGAGGCATCGTACCTTGGTATTTGGTGAAGAGTTGGTGGTGGTCTCCTTTCTACTCGAGCTGCACCAATCTTCAAGATCTTTTTAGGGCTAAGAGGAATTGGAGTGACATTAGTGGGCTGCTTTTTAGATCGTTGCAAAGAAGTTTAGAAAAAACGACTCGAACCGACCTGTGTGCTTGCTTCGTCTTTCGCGGTATTGGAATGGTGGTGGAATCGGCATAGGTCACGTGATGGAGAGTAATCAAGTGTTGATGTTAATATACATAGAAGTCAAGGACGGACTCTCCGTAGTGCGGCAGTTTTTTAAGAAATTGCTTTGTTTGGTTTATTGAAAAGCAGAAATGAACATTAAATGAATTCACAATTCTTTGGTATACTTCTTAGGGACTTTTTAAACATACTTGCGCGTGAATAGACGTAAGTGAGGTAGTAATAAAATTTGTGTCTGGGTCTTTGTACTGTGGAGACGCCACAAATTCAAAGCTAGTCTGGTAATATGAAGTGTAAATATAAATGCTTGAACTGAGCCACTATGTGTTAGTCAAAGCGAGAACGCGCTTTGAGATGAAAAATTAATTAATGATTGCGAAGATCAGAATGTTAAGTCCGGTTTTTTGCTTACAATTTATCCAATTTCGAAAGCTCATTGAGACCATTGGTCTGGCAACGTAATATGTAAAAATGAATGCTTGAACTAAGCCACTATGTGTTATACAATGCGGATTTGTTGTTTACAATTTATACAATTCCGAAAGCTCATTGAGGCCATTGGTCACAGTGTCGAATTTCAGTATCAGCATTGCTTCTTTTTTTGATAGTTTAAGTTCCAAATTGCCACCTCTTTCGTCTTGTTCAACTTTAGCAATAACTGTCCATTTTAAATCCTTAGTTAGATGGTTTTTGCTCATCCAGTGGTTGACTAATGGAGCTGTTTGCACCTTTGTATTAATGCGTGATTTATGTTGGGACACTCTTATTCGAATTTCTTGGGTGGTTTTTCCTATATATAATAGATTACAAGGGCAACGTATTCCATAGACTACAAATTTGCTTTTGCAGTTGGTAAAAGAATCGTGTTTCCAAAAGATGGAGTTGTATTCAAAGAGTGTTCCTTCTTCTGTGGAATCGCAGCAAATACAGGTTCCCCATTTATGGTGACCTCGGACTGGCTGAAGTCCTACATAATCTCGTATAGAGATTTGTTTTTCTTTCGGCATTGCTGCTCGCTCAATTTGATTGGCAATATTTCGATCTTTTTTAAAGGCAAAGAGTGGATTTTGATTAAAAGAGTGGTCTAGATTTTTTATCAAGTGCCAATTCTGAATGATGACTTTTTTTAGAAGACTTGAATTTGGACAAAATGTGGAGACACAAACGGTCCTTTCAAGTGGTGTCTTTTCTGTCTTTTTAAGTAATTCTTCTCTTGGGAACCACCAAGCTCTTTTTAACGCTTTTTTCAGAAGTTTCCTTGGGTAGCCTCTTTTCTTTAAGTTTTCAAGTAAGGTCATAGCATGATGCATATATTCGTCCTTGAATTGGCAGTTGCGTCTAATGCGCAGAAATTGCCCCATTGGAAGATTTTCTCTTAAATTCCTTGGGTGGTTGCTTGTGAAATGTAGCGTTTTATTTCGGTCTGTGGGCTTTTTAAAGATGGTGGTTGCCAGAGTATTGTCTGATGGGTAAACCTCAACATCTAAAAAAGGGATCCTTGTCCTTTATTCAGGCTGAATTTAATATCTTCAGTTCGATTGTTTAGCCAATGATGGAATATGGTGAGATTGTCTTCTGTTCCAGTCCATGTCATGAACACATCGTCGATGTAGCGAGTCCATTTACCAATAAATTGAACAAAAGGATTGTTATTGTAAATTAATTTCTCTTCATATTTGGCCATGTAAAGAACCGCTAACTCTGGTGCAAAGGGACAACCCATTGCTACTCCTTTGATTTGGAAGTAGAACTGGCCATTAAAGTTGAAATAATTCTTCTTTAATGCAAAACTTGCTATTGCATGATAAATTCCGTTGGAACATTTGGATTGGATCTGTTTTGTAGATATGATTAAATTACTGAGAGGCCTTCGTCTTGAGGTATCTGTGTGTATAAAGAGACGACATCAAGTGTGACCAAATGATGTAGATCCTGTTCGAATTTTCTGGATGTCAGTTTATTGATGAAGTCTGTGGTGTCATGTAAAAAAGATGGTATTTCGAAGATGAATGGTTTCAGAAAATAATCAACAAATTTGGAGATTGGTTCCAGCAAGGAATCGCAGCCGGAAATGATGGGTCTTCCTGGTGGTGATGTTATGTTTTTATGTATCTTCGGGAGTACATAAAACAGAGGAGTCCTCGGATTTTAATTTTTTAGGAACTCATATTCTTTTTTCGAAAGATATCCTTGTTCTAACCCTTTGTCTATTATTAGGAATAGTATATTTTGTAGTTCAGAAGTTGGATCTTTGTTGATTTTTCGGTAACATTCTATATCGTCCAGCTGTCTATTGACTTCAGTAATGTAGTCTGATTTGTCCAATATTACTATCGAACCCGCTTTGTCGGCCTGCTTGATTATTATAGAATGATCATATTGAAGATTAGATAAGGCCTCTATTTTTGGTTTTGTCGTGTTAAATTTCACCCATTTTTTGTTTTGTTCCATTCCTGCTATTGCTGAAAGGATGGTTTTTTCAAAGATGACTACTTCCTTCGGAATTTTATTGGCAGGTGGACAAAATGAGGATTTATTTCTCAAGCCAGTGTCATCAATGATTTCTGTGTATGGGTTTGAAATGAAAAAAGTTTTTAACCTAATTTTACGACAAAATTCAATGATCTCTGTTTTTAATCTAACAAAGTCCGTGTATTTTGAGGGAACAAATGAGAGTCCTTTCTCTAAAATACTCTGTTCGTCTTTGGTTAATTGTCTCTTTGATAAATTGTAGACCAGTGATGTTCCTAGCTCTTGTAGTTCTGACGACGATTGGACATTTCCCATGGTTGAGTGTTGAATCGTACTCTGCCTCGTGATCGTTGTTGGCCTCTCCCTAAAAAAGGAGTTTGTTGTTGTGGTTGTTGGAAGTTAGCTCGTTGGTTAGAGTTTTTATATCTGTTGTCTGTATCCCCTTCGCTACCACTTGAAGAAGATGATGTCTCTGAAAATGTAATGAAATTCTTAGAAGACCTTCCTTGATATGTAGATAAGTATCTGCGGGATTCAGTTTGTAAATAAAAATCGGTTTATAGATAAGGATATACTTTAGTCAATGAAAAGTTTCTTTTGTCTTTGTCAAATTTATTGCTTTTTTGGTTTACAGTGTAGTCTTTAAATTCAGCAATTTCTTTTTCGACTTTTTCCAATAGCGCTTTTGCATCTGTGATTGACTGATTTGTCTTTATTTCAGATTCTAAAGCTTCAATTTCCTCAAGTTGTTGTTTAGATATCCGTTGAGCAGTTTCCACTGTCAGGACCATGAGGTCTCTGCTGCATTTAGTCTCAATTAGGCTATAGCCTTTTTTGTAGAGTGGATCCTCGGTAAAGATTACCGGAATGTTTTTAATTTTTAGTCCACTTGGGATAGTGCCTGTTTTTAGGTGTTGAATCAAAAAGTGTCCATGTAAGTCTGTTCTTATTTGTTTCTTTTTAAGTCTTAAAAGTTTGTCTGATTCATTTTGATTTTTTGCTGAAGATCTTAATGAGGCAGATGCAAAAAGGGGGGGGGGCATCTAATAAGTTTTTAATATGTTCTTCGCTATATGCAAAGGTATCATTTTCAGTCATTCTCTCAAGCAAACTGTGAATAGGTGTAGAAGTCTTAAAGGTGACTGTATCCTATGAGGGAAGTGACTATTACTTTTAATACTGCTGTGAAACGTAATAGTCACATTTTGATTAAGTCAAAGATAACGAAGATCTTCTACATTTTTTGTTTCATCTCAAAATGTGTTCTCATAAAAAAAGTTGAGATTGAATTTTAGTTGCAGTATTAGCAGTTTTGTTATATCAGACTAGTGGATCTACAGCATTAATTAAGTAGCCCCTCTAAACATCTCTCAGGCCTGCCATTGCAGAGCCTGTGTGGGCGGTTTTAAACTGTCATGTCAACCTGGCAAGTTAACCCTCTTGCCAGGCTCAAACCTTCCTTTTTAACGCATATATGGTATCCCTGTAGTAAGCCCTGAGCAGCCCCAAGGGCAAGGCACAGGGTGTTTAAAAAGTTGGACATTTACTTTTAAGTTTTACGTGTCTTGATAATGTAAACCTCTTCAATTAGCTTTTTACTACTGCAAGGCCTATCTCTCTCATTCGTAAAAATTGGCATTACCTAATGACACTTTACAAGTGTAATTTCCAATTGGGAAAATATGGACTTTTCAAGTTTGGTATCTCTAGACTCACAATTTAAAATCACAACTTATGGTAAAGTTGGATATTATATTGCAAATCTGAAAATACCTCTTTTAGAAAGTTGGCATTATTTTACTTTAATCATTCTGCGCCTTCTGCCTTCACAACTGGGGTGGGAGGCAGCTAGCCTTTGTGCATTCCTTCCAGATAGCCACATACAAAGGGAGCTTAGGTGTGACTGATGGATCATACACATCCTGATGGTCCATCCTGGGCAGGATTGGAGAGAGGAGCTGCCACACCTGAATAGGCTGTGCCTATCCCCACACATAGGGCTGCATACCCCCCTGTAGACCCCCCTGTAGTGAGTTTGGGGCCAGGGCAGGAAGAGCAGGAACTATGTGCACTTCAAAAGTGTCTCTTTGAAGACTCCCCCACTTCAAAGGCACAAATGGGTAAAAGTACTGGACTTCATATACCACCATGTCAGTACACTTCTGGACCTGAGGATACTCTGACAGGAAGAAGGACTGATGTGCTGCTGAAAGGACGGTCACTCTGCTGGATCTTGCTGGACTCCTGCTCTGCTGTGTCTGCCCTGTTGCTTGCTGCCCTCCTTGCCTGGGAGTGAGAGGGACTGGACCTGCATCTCTACACTACAGAACAAAAGTGACTCCAAGGGCTTGCTGGCTTCAATCAATCAATCATATGTAGAGCACGGCAAATCACCCGTGAGGGTCTCAAGGCACTGGAGATGATGACCGTTAGCTGCTGCATGGTGGTTCATCTCGTTCAAACATCCAGGTCTTGAGATCTCTCCTGAATTGCTAGAGTGATGGGGCGGTACTGAGGAACAGGTGAAGGTTGTTCCATGCCTTGGCCATATGGTACGAAAAAGAATGACCTCCGCTGTTGGATCGGCAGATTCAGGGGGTGACTTCAAGGAAGAAGGAGGTAGATCTGAAGTGTCAGGTCAGCTGGTGGATGGTCTGGTGTGCGTTGATGTATGCTGGTCCTTCATTGTGCAGGACTTTATAGGCATGGGTCAGCATCTGAAACTGGCATCTTTTCTGGATCGGGAGCCAGTGTAGATTCTTGAGGTGGGGTATGATGTGGGTCCTTCTGGGGAGGTCGAGGATGAGTTTTGCTACTGAGCTTTGGATTGTCTGAAGTCTCTTTCAGAGGTGTGCGTGATTGCTATGTAGAGTGTGTTTCCATAGTCTAGTCTGCTGGTGATAAGAACCTGCATAACAGCCATTCTGGTGTTGATTGAGAGCCACCTGAAAATCTTGTGGTGCATGCGAAGGGTGTGGAAGCAGGCAGATGAGACTCCATTGACCTGCCTCTTAATGGATAGCTTACTGTCCTGGATTATGCTGAGGTTGCAGGCATCGTCTGACGGGGCAGGAGGTGGGCCGAGTTCCATGGACCACCATGTATCATTCCGTGGAGAAGGGTTGTACCGTAGATGAGGACATCAGTCTTGTCCGTCTTGAGTTTGAGACTGTTGTCCTTCATTCAAGCAGCGACGTTCAATATGTGGAAGTTGACTCTGGTGGTAGGGGCTCTTTGGACAATGAGAGGAGAAGCTGGGTGTTATCAACACAGGAGTTGATGTTGAGTCCGCATGATCTTATGGTGTCAGCCGGGGGGGAGACGGTCATGTAGACATTGAAGAGAGTGGGGCTGAGGGACCATCCTTGGGGTACTTTACAGATGATTTCCTTGTGTTCCAAGGTGAATGGTGGGAGGTGGATCCTCTGAGTTCTGCCGGTGAGGTATGAGGCGATCCATCTGAGGGCTTCTCTCTGGATTCTGATGTGTGGAGTCTGTTGATCAGGATGTGATGGGATACAGTACCGATGGCGACTGAAAGGTCCAGGAGAATGAGGCCTACTATTCTTCGTGGTCAAGTATTTTCCTGATGTCGTCGGTGGCTGCAATCAGTGCTTTCTCAGTGCTGAGGTTGGCTCCAAATCTGGATTGGGAGGGGTCCAGGAGGTTGTGGGGTTCTAGGTGTTGGGTGAGTTACAGGTTGATCGCTTTCTCAAGGACCTTTGCTGGGTAGGAACGTAGGGAGATATACTGGTAGTTCTTAAGTTCTTCTGGGTCAGTGGAGGGTTTTTTCAGGAGGGGCCTTACTTCAGTGTATTTTCAGTCTTCAGGGAAGGAGGCCAAGGTGATGGAGGTGTTCAGGGCTTTCCTGATTTTGTCTTCAATTGTATTGCTTCCGAGATTGAAGACGTGGTGGGGCAAGGATTCGTGGGTGCTGCTGAGTGAATGGAGTTCATGATGGAGATAGTGTCTTACATGGTGAGTAGGTTCCAGTGGGTGAGCACGTGTTCGAGGTTTGTGTTCGTGGGTGTGAGGTGGTTGATTTTATCGGTGGCGGGGGGTTGGGGTTCGAAGTTTGCGTAGATGTCTGAGATCTTGTCATTGAAGAAGTCCACTAGGGTGCTGTATAGTTCTTAGGAAGGTTTAATCGCATTTGTGGTGGTGGTGGGATTGGAGAACTCCTTCACGATGAAGAAGAGTTCCTTTGTGCTGGCCTTGATGCGGTCTACTATGGCGTTCTCCTTTGTTATTTTCAGGAGGCGGTGGCACTGGTTGAGTGCTGTCTTAAAGGTGATGTGGTCTTCCTATGCCACTGTGCCACTTCCTTTCTAGTTGCTTGCAGTTGCACTTGGTAGATCTAAGTTCTTCAGTGAACTAGCTGGCTCTTTTGGTTTGTCCTTTTGGGTTGGCTGTCTTGGTGGGGGCAATAGTGTCTGACCATTCTGTGTTCCACTGGGAGAAGGTTTTTGCTGCTTGTTCTGGGTTAGGTGTTGGGTCTGGAAGGTGGGAGATGAGAGCAGAGGTCTTCTGATATATTTTTTCAGTCTTGGCGCGTGGAGCTGCGGGGTGCAGAGCCGGTGTTAGTGCATCCCGAGATGGTGAAGTGGATGCTGTAACGAACGGTCCATGTCAGCTGTGTGGTGTGGCTGTACTTGACTCTGTTGCTGGAGATGAAGAGGGATCAAGTGTTTGTCATGCGATGTGGTTGGGGTCGGTGACCAGTTGCTCGAGTCTGATGTTGCTCATGCTTTTCAGGTTTTGACTGCGTTGGTGTTGCTGGTGGAAGTTGAGGTCCCTTAGGAAGATGTAGTGCATGGAGTCAATTGTGATCGGGGCGATAAGGTCCAGTATGGTGTTGCATAAGCTGGGGCGTGGCCCTGGAGGTCTGTAGGTGAGGGTGTCTCTGATGGTATTTGTTCCATCCGTGTGGAGTTGGAAGTTGAGATGTTGACAATTCCAACACCGGGTATTATCTTGTAGCCTGCGAGGATGGCGTTAGCAATGTTTGGTGCAGATGTGAGGTTCAGCCAGGTCTCTGTGAGGAAGAGGAGGTCCAGGGTGAGGTATGAGATCGTGTCCCAGATCTCTTTGGCATGTCTTCTGAGTCATCTTGCATTGAGTAGTATGCACCGGAGGTTGCCTTCGGTAGTGTAGGTTAACATGGTGGGCGAGGTCCTGTCTCTGATGTTGTTGGATGCTTTGGTGCAGCAGTGTTGGCAGGAGAATGGTTCTCTGGTTGTGTGTGGGGATGCATGGCAGCAGCAGTTGCTGATGTGTCCGGGATCCAGGGCTCAAAGTTTGGCGGTGGTGTAGCTGTGTGGGGTGGAAGAGCCAGGGTTCCTGGCACTGGATGTGGTCGAGGTGCAGACGGGCACAGACAGGCTTGCCTTTGGTGTGCCTTTGGTGCATCAGTGGTGCAGCCATACAGCGCCCTCCATAAATGGTCCTGTGAGGTGGAAGGCGCTGTCAAGAGGCGGGAGGGCAGGGAGCGAAAAAATGTCTGGAAAATTGGTGAGAAATGCCCAAAACAGAGCGGCAGTGCAATATCAAGAAACAGTGATGAAACAAGAGTGCAAAACAAAAAGGACCATGAAAAAATAACAATAGATAAATAGAGGACAAAACAGGCTCAAATTAAAGATAAAAGGAAAATGAAGAACTCTCAGTCAAACCGCAGGTTCGAGCAAGGTCACCAGGGCTGCGACAGAGACATGGAGCCAGTTTGCTATCAAGCAGCAGCAGCAGGGGTGCAGCATGCTTGACCAAGCTGGTTGAAGGCTTGCCTCCGATTCTGAAGTCTCAGGGACATCAAAGACTTCCAACAACCCTGCTGCAGCACCTGGACTCAGCCAACTGTGATTCTTGCCCTGCCAAGTAGTGACAATCCAGTCCTGGGCCCTTGAAAGTGGGTTTTCTGTGCAGCAAATAACAAAATACATGCATCGTCGCCGCCGTCGTTGTGCTGGGGGGACAGCTGCATCTCTTTTGGCGCCAAGGATATTGCATTTGCAACTGTGGCTCAATGATGATGCATCGCCTACATCGGAAGTAGCTGCCATATCTCTAATTGCGTGGCTTGAAACCGACGCATTGCATACATTCTGAGGGATCAACGATGACGCATCCCCTCCTCTGCTTCACACATTCTGCCCTATCAATGGAACAACAAGGGTCTTTGTTAAACGATAAATAGGAAACTTATACTAAAGCAGTGAATTCGTATACAAACAAGATATAGTGGACTGACATAAACAAGTTGACCAATTATGACCTCAAAAAGTTGTTTCTATCCATTTATTATTTATTTATAACTCTATACATCTGTTTATGAGCATGTGTACCAGCAATCTCTTCATTTTTACAATATCGTTTCTTTTGACATAAACAATTATTGTTGTGGGTACTATATCAATGCATATCTGGTCAACTGATTACATATTAATACATATATATACAAAGGTAGGATTATTGAGCATGGCTGTTAGATCTACGCGCGTTTCGGCGTTCAGCCTTCTTCAGGTAGCCATGGTTCTTAGTTCCTATGACATAATCAGAAAGGATAACAATAAACTTAATATGTTTGTATACAACAAGTCACTAAAGGGTGACAAGGGTGACAAGGGTCTTTTTCAGCAGAACAAGGTAGTCCCGTTATTCGACCTGCACTCTATTGTGGTCGGCCAGAACTTTTGGATTAGACCTGGACAAGCGCGACCAGATGGCCCTAATAGGTGATTTGTGCTTTTTAACACTATATTTGCAGATATTCTTTTTTGTTTTTGTCTTGTTTTGCTCAACAAATTAAGCTCTATTTGTTGGACCAGGTGTGGCATATATTTGTGTGGTGTTTTCACTGTTTTACTGTATTAAGTGCTGCACAAATACTTTACACATTGCCTCTTAAGTGAAGCCTGACGGCTCTGTGCCAAACCACCAGAGTGTGAGCACAGGTTAATTTAGAAAGTGTGTATCTGACTTACACTGACTAGGATTGTGGTTCCTGCTTGGAAAGGGTGCATACCTCTGCCAACCAGAAACCCAATATCTAACAGTGGAAAATTCCACTAGATAAGAATTTGTCTTCTCAAAGCCTTCAAAGTCATTTATCACTGAATCCTGTTCAAGAGAAAGATGCGAGCAAGGATTTTTTTCAAGTTAGTCAAGTCAGTCAAGCTAGTGGGCATAGAACAATCAATAATCATCACACCATAGCGGTTCAAATCCATACCGCTGGTGCACTGCTTTTTTAATCCTGACAGTAGGCATATCTTTATTAAAATTGTTGTTCTATGCCCACTAGCCAGTTTTAGATTTCACTCACTTTTTCACATCTATTTCACATTATTGATTACTTTGCGCTGCGACCTCACTCATACTCTTGGCTCATCATTGGTGGGTTTAGGATACCCTTTAGACTCCAACAAAGCATCCCAGAGCTCCTCCCTCACAGTGAGGGGGTTGTAGCCCTCAACGGAACTAGGTGTTTCCTTTGGGAGGAGAATCCCTATGATGAAGCATGTCACCTTTGGTGAGTGAAGGATTACATCCTAGAAAGGGATCTGCCCTTGGATGATCTTATGAACTCTTATGTTTATCTTAATACATTCTTTTTGAAGGAGTATCATTGTTATATGATTAGACCCTAAGATTTCTTTGTATTTGCCTGTGTTTTGATATGGCCAGCATGTCAACCAAGGTAATGCCCTGGTTTGTGACCTGCAATGATGCCATACCCTTGGTGTCATAACCCTAGATATGGAATGGGATAACACCTTTCAAGTCCCCTCCGTGTTTGTGAAGGTATCGGATTCCAATAAATTAATCAGGTTTGTTCTGCTTCTACCAAATGTACCATACGATGAGTGGGGCACCCAGCCAGAAAGTGTGAGCCCGGCTAAGATACATCAGATTTGTGGATATAATCATTTTCTATTGCAAACTCCTGCAGGGAGCTTTTGTGTGGAACCTATCATGTGTTGTAATATGCCTTTATGAAAGTATAATCTGAATGGCTCTTTGGACAAGAATAATTGCTTCGGCACAACAGCACCTTATTTAATTTTTTTATTTTACGGAGTTTTATATAGCGCGAACTTGACCCGAAGGTATCGGGTATCAGAGTGCTTTACATAGCACCAGTTACGTTACATGAGGACACATTCATTTTTGTTAGGCATGGGGAGATTAAGTGATTTGCCCAGAATCACAGAATGTTCAGCCTCATTGCTGAGACTCGAACCCGGTTCCCTAGATTCGAGATCGACCTCCCTAGCCGTTAGGCCTACTCCTCTCCCCACCTTATCATGTTAGCTTCTAAAGTACAACTCCTAGTGTAGCAGAGTACCAAGCCTTCCCATCCATTGAGAAAAAATGATTGAGGACAAACACTCACTAGAGGCCTTACATGTGACTCAAAAAAAGAGGCAGGAGCGATGTGAAAATTAATTGCAGATCCTATGATGTGTTTGGAGAATGGACCATCAGAGAGAAGCTTTCTTATCTGTGGCAAATTCCAGCTGGCACAGTCTGGATAATGACTGCTGCCCACTGCTCTGGATCCAGTCATGTCCTTCACAAATGTATCCCATCAAATTTTCAAAATTGAAAGGCCTTTATTAACCCGGTTTTGTAAAGCGCGTATTAATCACCCCTAAGGGTCTCAAGGCGGTGGGGGCCGTCGAGAGATTAAGCCAGCTATTGCCCAGAGTCACAGGGTGCTGGGCTGGGTTGCAGCCAGCGCCAGGGATCGAGCCGTGAGCCCCGCACTCCAGAGTCAGCTGCCCTGACCACTGCGCCACACCTCTCCCCTGGGTCTTACTGGGTCTACTTCTGTTCTGTCAAGCAAAGCTCAGTGCAATGCACAGGGGAAGCCATATCCAACAATGCAATGAAAATGACCAAAGCATTCTTCCACCGGATCATTTTTGGCACAGGCAGGATGGTTGGGGTGGTAAAAAGCTTACCTAGGTTCCATTTAAATGACATTACTTCAGTTCTCCCAGGAGGGTCTTGCCAAGTCCCTTAGAAATGGTGCTACACATGCCCTGTTCTGTTATTGCAGTATGGCAACATGACATAGAGGCAGCATTAAGAGCTGTTTAGTCTATTTAAGTCCACTCAAGTGAAAACTCCAATGACCCTGCAGCATTCCTCTCAGATAGTGATAACTTCTGACTTCCAACATATCCTGGCCTTAGAACATAATAGGAGGTCTTCCTTTTTCTGGCTTTTGAACATAATGGGAGGTCTTTCTTTTTGTAGCCTACGAACATAATGGGAGCTCTTTCTTTTTGTTGTCTTAGAACGTAATGGGAGCTCTTTCTTTTTGTAGCCTTAGAACGTAATGGGAGATCCTTCTTTTTATAGCTTTGACTGTGTTCCAAGAGCGACTACTGAGAAAACTCTCTCCTCTTCACATTAAAACATAGTTTAATTGTGTTAATCCAGCCTGCTATTGGAATTCACCAGATGTTGAGTGTTGCCTCTGATTTCTCTATCCCTTTCAAGATGACAAGGTTGGGGATAATGGTCCAGCTTGAAGGGGTGGCAACTTGTGCTAAAGTTTACTCCCATATCATTACTCGCATGCGTGCCCCGCCTCCCACAAAGATAGGAGCAAACTCCTTCAACCTCTCCAAAAGGACCCTGTGGTCTTATGGTTCATGATAGACACAGCCCAGCTACAATTATATGACACACTTTCCCAAATCATATCAGAAGCCATTGTCTCCAAAGCAAACTCTGCACCACGACCGTGACACAATCCAGATCGCATATCTTTCTAACACTTTGTCCTTCCAATCATCCTACGGCTCTTCATTGGCTCTCTACACTAAAATATTTGTAAAATACATTGATATCTCATTCAATTCTATTTATCGCTGTGTTTGCAAGATCCAGCACTTAATATTTTAACAAATTCTCCAGTACTTTCATGAATCATTCGTCACACATTTTTGTGCTCAGAGGAACCATATCTTACTCACTAAATTTTATGCATAATGGCCTTTATACATCTGCTGGAGACCCTGGTGGCTTAGCCCTCACCAGCACCTGGCCATCTGGTCTTCAGACACTAGCTTCAAAGTAACAGGTCTCTAACTCCCTCTGCGGTCTTCAAAAGAAAATGCAATCTGTGAAGTTAATAAAATTGCTTCCTGATGGTTCTGTTTTTTTCTATTAAATAAGTTGAAATCTCAGAAGCCGCTGTACTACATTTTCTGTAGTATTAAATTACCCCAATAATTGTAATACCTATTTATTTATTCAGCTCTACCGGCCATCGTGTTGGTTTTTATTTTCCCTATTCTCCCCATGTTAGATTGCAAAGCGTCTTAGACTTTATTTCATCTTCTGCAGATTTTTTCAACCTCTAGGTTTGCTCAATTTTTGTATTTCCCCTTTTCAAATAAAACAAGTAATTAGGAAGGCAGTTTCCTGATTTTTTATCTTTTTTGATTTCTTGTCAGTCGGCAGTGTAACAATTGTGGGCAGTGAGCAACATTATTTTGCATGTGTTAATCGGACTTGCCTCCCAGAGATTTTGGTACAGATTTACAGATACTTTATGTCATCTTTTCTTTTATTTTCCAACACAAACCTGATGCAAACTGTTCTGGTGGCATTTACTATGGGAAACAACCATTACAACGCAGTCATTACAACGCACTACATTTACAACGCAACTACCTTTATATCGCATGCCATTACAATGCAGCCATTACAACGCATGTCACAACAACGCATGCCATTACAACGCATGTCACTACAACGCATGCCATTACAACACATAATAAGGCAAGTAATAGGGAATAGAAAGTTTTACTCCTAAACTATCCAACACTTACCCTACTATTGCACTCACTGAAGTGGGAATAGTCATTTTTACCCCTACACTATCCAACACATACCCTACTGTTGCACTCACTGGAGTGGGAATAGTAATTTTTACCCCTACACTATCCAACACTTACCCTACTGTTGCCCTTAATGCATTATGTGGTGTAATGGTATGCGTTGTAATAGTATGCGTTGTAATGGAATGCGTTGTAAATGTAGTTTATAAAAATGCGTCGTGATGGCATGCGTTGTAAAATCATGCATTGTAATGGATGTTGCAATGTAAAAACTGCATTGTAAAGGCATAGGAACTACATTGGATTGTAACCCATTGAATGCAAAGTTGCATGATGCACTGCTTTGTCTAACTTGCCATCAAGGGTGGTGGATGGGCCTTCTCATACAACCACCCATGGACTTTGACACAAATCCCTATCTACAAAGAGTTGGAGACATGGATTTGGGCTAAACCTATGCCTCCTCCTTGAGGCTGGTCGCAATGATGAGAAGTGTTTATCATAGTTTTTCCAACTTTCAATGTATGTTGCATTGTACAGTACACATACAAAGTGAGAAAAGCCGTAAAGCGTAGGTTTGTACTGGAAGGGATCCTTTCTGCCACAAAAGCTATGCTTCAGACTGCACAGACTCCCTTGTACTATTGCGTAAGGATGTCTGCATTGGTGCATGGTAACCAAATGTGCAGCAGTGCAGGGAAAGTTAACAGAGGCGGATCTTAGTATATATGGCAATGTTCTGCTCTCTCCTTTTCATGCAACGCAGTTCAACAATTTTACTTGCTGCACTGTGTTGCGTTAGTTTGGTTTAAGTCTAGGCCTGTATGAAAAATTATCTTAGAGACGAAATAGTGCGGCATAATTATCAACGACTACAATATTGCAAAGCGAAAATAAGTATAGATGTACAGTTCCTAAACTCTGGTTTATGGAGTCCCACAATATATCAACATTCATTTAGGCAATCAAATACAATATAGCATGATACCTTTCTTCACGTTCATAGAACAGAGTTGGCACGGGTCACCATATGGATGAGTTAATGGAAATTGAAGATGGGGTTCACTAGGCATGCTCTTCTTCTTTCCTCTTGGCTGTCATTGACACTGCTGTCATGATTTGTTCCTCGCCTGGATGTGGTTTAGCAAGAGTTTCAGAGTAGACGTGGAGATGGTTGCAAGCATCACATGGTTGGAGTAGAGGGGTAGTTGGTCACTTTATACCCCACTTGGTAATGGTGCCAGGAGAAATGCCTCAGTGTTCTGCATTATTACAGCTCTTCTTTAAAAATGTAATGAAACCTCTCATTGACAATTCATAATGGTAGTGGAACACAAAAAAACATAACAAATTCCAATTCCCTAGGACTCCATGTTCCGCTCCACAGGCCGTAATCTCGATGCCAGAACAGTCCAACTCATGAGCCACTAAGGAACTCATTAGTCGATCATAATCCGGGTAGGGGACGTCGAGTTCGACAGGCACAAATCCAGAGCCCATTCGAATGGACAATTTAGGCAATGGAAAACAGGTTGCACGCAAGTAAAGTAGGAGAACCGGAAGGACAATCCATAGGCTACGCTTAAGGTGGCCAGTGGTAATGTTCCATAGTATTCTAGCATCCGGTTACGCAGTTGAAGCAGCCGGGGCAGGCTGTCGTGTGATACATATCGTGCAGCCATTGCGCAGCAAGCAGACCAACAGGAGCACACCAGCAGTGAGGGCGAGAATCAATGGAAGCCCGCCGAAGACTCTTGAAAAAATGCCGGTATCACACCAAATATTGTTTGGAAGGAGCTCACGAGGCTGGAGCCCACAACTTTGAAAAAATGCACTAAGCCAGTTCTTGACGAGGCATTGAATATAGTATGAATCAGAGCACCGAGACAATAGAGCCCTTATTCTGCTCATCTTGTTGAACTCTGCTTTCAAGGTTGGGATGGAAGGCCAGATGGATACATCCAGTCTCCCATGCGGGGGCTGGAAAAGGACATTTTTACAGCAGACTACGCGTTGTGAGACAGTTACAATGTATGGAATTCCCACTAGCATCCCGCAGCATGCCTCATTATTTAAAAGCAAATAGCTACTGTTAGCTAATAATGTAAAAGTGGGCGTAATTGCTGGCACATGATTTCCCTTCAGAATGCAAGCCAAATTCGGTGCCTGACGTTACAGGCACCATGCAATTGGATGTGCCTACAGACTACTGAGTGATCAGGTGTGGAAGAGCATTCCTCTCCTTTTAAATAAACCTCTTTACCCTCTCTCATGCATCTGTATGTAAACGGGAGTGACCAAACTTCATGCAGGAAAGCAGTACCCAATGGTTCATATCTGCCTAGGGCATAATGTTTCATACATGAACTGAACTTAAACAAAGGAAATGGCAAGGTGATTAAACCGTGGATAAGCCACACAGCTGAGTTCGATTCGGCCACAGAGAAAGGTAAAGGTTCCAACTTTTCAACATACAGTAATGAGTATGTTGCATCTTTCATGGACATGAACTGTTGTTTTGCAGTCAGATTAAACGGCAGGAATAAAGACGATGTATTCATGTAGTCCCAGGGAACTTTCCCAGCTTGCAATGTTTGCAAAGTGCATGCAAACTGCATTATAGAACGCAATTGATTTTGCCCATGGTATCCACAACAAAGGAAACAATATTATCTAAGGTGTAAATTCTGGAAGAAAGGGTGTTAATGCTATTATCGATGACAGCTAGCACCTTTTCCAAGTTTGCTTGATCAATAGCTCTTAATCTGGAGGCAGCTTCAATTTGAGATAATTTTCCAAACTTCGTTGTAAATAGCATACACCCATCTTTGGACCTGCCACCCACAGGGCCCTTAACACAATCATTCAAATCTACTTTGTCATGTAATTTTGATAAATAAAGTTTGACAGATGCTAAGGTGGAATGTTGCAGCCAGTTCTGACATAATTTCCATACAGAATAGGAAGTAACAGTATGGGAAGATTCAAATCGGGGGTCCACTCTAACCTGTGTATTGCCTGGGTATAGACCCAGAAAACGATATTGACAGGAATCTGAGCTCTTTTGCCATATCAACCATCCTTCAGGATCTAAGTGTGAAATGTTGATGAATGTATTAGTAACATATGATTGTAACGCAGTAAGGGACATATCTGTGTGATTATTCCATTTTGGATAAGTGCCCAGATCAGGAATAGAGGGGTAATTATTTTTTTTAGAAGTAGCCAATCCAAAGCAGGTGGTTTGAAAAATGGTTGAATTCAAAAACAAAATGTGGTTTGGGATAAGGCAAGCACAATGTAGAGCTTCTGTATCTTGCACCTGCCACGCTTTAGAACCCAAACTGATTTAAGATCAATGGTATCTTTCTACAGCTCATAGCCTCCCATAGCCAATTCATCCATAAAAGACTTGGAATACAATAATTTAGTGTGGGGCAGTCTAACTTTAGAAGCTGACTCAGCAGCCACTCTAAAATAAAAGGCTTCAGGTTCAGATACACTGAAATCAGTAAAATATTTAAATTTGTTCACTAGAGTTTTGGAGCTGCCTTCAATGGGCGCTAGGCAATGTTCCCATTGCGTGAAATTAACAAAATTCCTAAATGTATTCGCTTTATGCTGGAAATGATTGCCATAGTGTTGGTAGCAAAACAACTCCCCATAATTAGCTGTGTCTAAATACAAATCTTCAGCATCAAAAGCAGCATAATATTTCAAATCAGAAAAAAGAACCTCTACGGCTTGGACATCCCAATCATCAGAGCGGATGTTTTGTTTAACAACATCTCTTATAGAAACACAAAGTACATTGGGGACATTAATTACCTCTGTGGGACCATGAATTTGAAATGTAACAGCATCCCATACAATCCCATCTAACACAGGCAGGCAGTAATATTCACAAAAGTCTGGTCCCTTTTCATAATGTGTGATGAGGAATGGGGGGCCAAAGTTCCATCAATTAATCTAATCGTAGATCTTTCGGTGAGATAGTGTCCATTTACTAGGCGAAAAAATACAACCACAAATCCAATGGACATAAACAAAAAAATAGCTTTGAGCACCAGCCAAATGTAAGTCCAAGGGGGAATTAAAAAATGTCTTCTAAACCAAGCAGCAAAAATAGAAATTTTCGATGGGGCATTGGAAGTCATAGAGTTAATGTCAAATGAAAAACGAGACTGGTCAACTGCTTTTGACTGTAAACCAGGCAACAACACATCTGTGGGATAAGTATACTCAGTATCTTCAGTAGGACCACCAGCCGGTGGAGGTAATAAAGGATTAGTAACTGTATGCATCTTGATGGCAATGTCAGGCCTGTTGGTAGTTGCCGGAGCCAAAACAGAATTTTTCAGCATTGCTGGACAAGAGACCTCTGGAGTCATACTACGAAGAATCGCTGTAGTTTCACATTGTCAATGGAGATGTACCTGTTATCCTTGCGACCAGGAAGTGGAGGTAAAATGACTGTTCTTGTACCCTGCACACCAAGCACTGGTACTGGGGCACGATAAGAAGGGCTAAACTCCTTCTTGTTCTCCAACTTCTCACGGACCAGGTCACCAACTCGAGGTAGCCAGCCGACTACCGGAATCTGAAGGGCAGCATCAGTTTTGGAGGGCAAGTGTTCCTTTGCAAGACTGTCTCTGGTCTCTTGTAGATTCTGTATTACAGCAGAGTGATCATCTTCGTCAAAGGGTGCGACTGACGCCGCCATGTCTATACCATCAGGTCCGGGACAAACATCTTTATGCCAAAGAGCATTTCGTATGGGGTCCGCCCACCCAGAGACCTTCTAGGGAGATTATTAAGTGCAAGAGGAACGGTATACAGATGGGCCAACCAGTTTCTGCCAGTACCTAAAACCCTAGCTGTCAGGGATTGCTTTAAGTCGGTTCATTCGCTCCACAACACTATTGCCCTCAGGCCGGAATGGAGACGAAAATTTGACTTGGACCCCCAAAGATCTCATGGCTTCTTTGTACGCCTTAGAGGCGAACGCAGGACCTTGGTCAGAATGAAGGGTACCACATGCGAAAAATCCCACAAAGACTCGCAAATCTCTGATGACAGTTCGAGCATCAGCACTCCGTTGTGGCCAGACCCAAAGAAAACGTGTGCACGAATCCACTGCAACTAAGATGTACTTATACCCAGTATCAGAGGAGAAAGGACCACAGTGATCTAAATAAACGCACCCAAGTAGTTTATTAGATATGTACAACTGTTTTTGAGGTGGGCGCGCAGCAGTCAAAGGTTTTATCTGCTGGCAGATGTCACAATTAAGAACATACGCACGAGCATGTTTATTCAATCCGAGCCACCAGTAACGTTGTTGTAATAATGTAACAGTCGCCGAAACGCCGGCATGGGCAGAAGCCATACCGTGTGAGCTGCTGTTATTAAGGAAAGTCTGCAGTCCGCGTTGGGAATCAATCTGTCACCAACATCGTTAATTCTCACATAGGGAACTTTAGCAGGACTTAAATGATAAGAGTATGTAGAAGGGAAACCTCTAGGGTAATCACTTCCCTTCTCTGATACAGCAATAGCTGCCAAGATGTCATCATCAATCTTACTTTTGGATCTTGTAACTGCTGTTACTAGATATGTTGCCACTGCTGTTTTCGGTGCTTCGTCAGCTATGCTGTTTCCGACAGCGTGGACACCTACTCGCTTGTGCCCAAGAGTATGAATTACATTCACGAGAGGCAGATGCTGTTTAATTTCTGCGACTCAAACTCAAAGCTTTTTATGCTTGTTTGTGCTGCCTTTGGAATCACGATACTCATTTTGAGACCTAAAGAATAAATTGTTGTTAAAAGACTGAACACATTAAAAAGAGTCACTCACTATAAGAGTAGCAACTCGAGGATCAGCAAACTCTAGTGCAAGCACAAGAGCACGTAGCTCTGCCAACTGGGCGGTACAATCACCCAATGACTGTGTATGCACAATATCAGATTTGAATTCACTATTCACGAAAGTACCAGCCACTATTGCGCAGGCTGCTGAATAAGCGTGCTTAGATATCGTCGCCGGTTGCGCCGAACCGTCAGTGTAAATGACACAATGGTAATCCTCAAGCGGGCGCAAGGACAGAGGAGCTGGATGAACAAATTCATACTGCAAGTACTCCTGAGTGTGCAATGAGGCATCAAAGATGTAAGTGACATCCGGCGATGTCAAAGAAGTGGCCCATTGTATCCAACGTGGATGCAAAGCTTTAGAATTAGGTACACTGGTTTTCGTTACTGCCTCTAGGGCAGGATACGGTGTGACAACCAACATGCGTTTCCCTTTCCTTCAGAACCGCCATCTGCACTGCAGTCAAAACTTTTTCGACAGTGGAAAAGCGCATTTCAGCCGAAGTGTACAAGTGTGATTTGTAAGCAATGGAGACTGTGTCACCCTCATTGAATGTTAAGTACGTGAAACCTACTGCACCAGGCACAATTCTTATTACCAGGTTAGTGTGGTTATCACGTGTCAGTAAGTATTTTGAGGCAAGAAGATCAGCCTTCAAAGATTGCAAGATGGCTGAATGTTCTGGCAGCCAGCTCGATTTGGAAAAAGTAGGTTGTACCAAGGCATATAGCGGCTTGATACGCTGGGCATAATCGGGAATGTAAATACGCCCGAAATTAAAAAAAAACAGCAAAGATTGTAGTTTCTTCAGTGTTGTCGGAGCACGCAAACATGCGCACTTTTCCAGGAAGTGAGGTGCTAATCCTCGCCCTTCATTGTTGAGTTCATAGCCCAAAAACAACACTGTATACTCTGCAATGTGTGACTTTGCAAAGTTGAATTTGAAACCGAAATCCGCAAACATGACAATGATGCGGTCAACGCGACACAGATGCGGCCATAATTCGTCGTCTGTGAGATAGATATCATCAACATACGAGTACGCATCAGGGTCAATGCTCTTTAACAGAGAGACTGCACGTGCGGCAAAGACACCTGGAATGTTTTTATAGCCCATGGCTAATCTCTTAAACTGTTTTTGTTTGCCGCCTGAAGTAAAGGCTGTCCATTGACTACTAATAGAGGACAGATTATGGCTATAAAAGCCATTGGAGATGTCAAGTGTGGTCTTAAACCTTTTTCTCACAAGACTATCAACGAGGGCAGAACTGTGGGTATTCTGTACGGCAGAGGTCCGACAATGAGAGTTCAAATGCCGGTAATCCAAAACTAGGCAGTACGACCCATCAGGTTTAGTTACAGTGAATAGAGGATTATTCACGGGTGACACACATGTTTCAATAACACCATGATATTCCAATTGTTCAAGGATTTCTGCAACTTGAGATCTAGCTTCGCGGCACATGGGATATTGGGGTTGTGGCTGGGGCATAGACCATAATGGAATCTCATAGCTTGGGGACAACCTGTCCCAACCAACCTGAATACGGTACAACGCCGGAGCAAGTACCTGAGCCCACTCTTCTGCAAAGTTCTGAGCCTGATCCTTCGGCACAGTGTACGCGAAAGATCGGAGGATTACCTCCTTCCCTCTAGGAGCAGCCAAAACGAAAGCTGGGGGCCAGTCAACCACTGCTAACAGAATGTCATATGTAGAAATCAGATTTTCCCAAAAGATCCCTTTTATGGTACGTTGTATGTCACCTTCTATTAAAAGGACTATGTCATACAGTCTGTCAGGGGGAGCAACTCTAGTATCAGCAGTTTCTACAGTAATGAATGTGTCAGTTGCTGTCGCCTTCAGATATGGACTCAGTGCTTGCCGCACTACTGTAACCTCTGCCGCACTGTCGAGCAGCGTTAGTGCCCCTGTCAGGTTCCGAAGCTGCGTATTCACTATCTGTGGCATACCTCACTGTTAGTGCAGCAACTTTCTTCTTTTGAAACGGGGGTCGTTGTCGTACAAATTCGTCCTGCTTGACTTTACCGTCAGTCTGGCGGGGCTGCTCACGTCCTTGTTGGGCACCCCGACCTTTGCCACGTTTTCCTCCACCGGACTGTGAGACCGATGTTTCCTGTGAAGAACGAGGAGAACGTTGTTCAGGAACCTGAAATCTATCAGGAGACCTAATCCTAGTGCGATCACGCAAATCATATGTGCGTTCAGTAGTCGCTTGGACTGGCGACGCGGGACGAGACCCATGTTTCTGTTGCTGCTTCCCCTGTTTTTTAGCTTTTCAATTTCGTTTAGGAAAGGCTGAACGTTCGTCTTTAGAAGACGTTCCTGTCTTAGTTTGCGGCTGCGTAGTTGTTGTCTGAACGAAAGGTTTAACCCCTAAACTATTGCGGCCAATGGTCTTATACGCCTCCGCAATAATTTTCGGTAACTGCCGGGGTTTATCGATGTCGTTGACGAGGCGCAGTGAATTTGACACTTGAAAGTTAACCGCATCTCCCTTGAGGTTAGCAAGGATGAGCGTGGCAACTACGTCGAACACGCCGGCAAGCCTCATTCCTAACACGACCGTCGCCTCCGGACCGTGTTGATCCTGAACACGTTTGATCACGGAGGGCAGTACAGCCATAGATGGGGTGCCGAAGCACTTTGAGTAGACTGCTGCAAATACTTTACTCCACTTATCACAATCAGCTACCTCTGGGACCAAGTCTTTCTGCAAACTAATGGTTAGAATCCTGTGTTTTTCCACAGGAGTAGAATTTGGAAAAACTGCTTCCAGCTGGTCAAATTCCTCAGCAAGCCCATAAGGCATATCATCCTTATTTTGGGGGCGCTTGCCCATAACCGAATTAACCATGACGGGACTAATAGTAATCCCGGCCGGGCCAGCAGGTTGCCCCGCAACCACAGGTGCCCCTACCTGGACATTGCGTGAAACGTATTGCACTGAAGCCCGATGTACCTTAATCAGGGCGGTATGGAGTTGACGTAACTCATCCACCGTGGCTTGCAAATAACGTGGATGTGGTGTAAACCCAGCCAATACTGGCCAAGTGGCCCCTGGAATGGACAAGGGACCCAAACGAACCGGTGTAACCGTGTGGGGGAGGGCGCCATTGACCCAAACGAACCGGTGTAACCGTGTGGGGGAGGGCGCCATTGAAACAAACTCGATCCTGCCAAGCGGAAATTGGAACTTCCTGCGTCCTATATGGCGTGTAACTTGCCGGGATGACCATAGGAGTGTATGAGTGAAACGTACCATTATCTGCATTCACCTCTGGCAAGGTAACCCAAGAGTAAAACAGTTCATAGGGATGCAATGCATCGGCACTCACTACAAAGATAAGAGACATCCCATCGTCAGGCACCCCGAACTGCGACAAATGACGCCAGAGAGGCGCTCGACTATGCGCTACAATAGCGACTTCAGGCATAAGGACACAGAGAAGAAAAACAATCTATATGAACTGTAGCACAAAAAGGGTATAAGATAAAATTAAACCTTTTTAATTGTCAAGCTTGAGAGAACCTATATATCAACTATTTAGGTAGGTTAAAACCGTCACTCCCACTATCCGGAAACAAGAGTGAGGGTATTGTGGACTTATATAAGCACTACTAAGGCGTCTCAAACATAAGACCAAACGTTAGGTGCGCCATGTTGCTCATGCACAGAAAGAACTATGCGCAGAAAACCTGGACCTCAGTGAATTGCGGTGTACCAAAAACTCAACTTACTGCCCAGAACTCCTATCCGACTAGCATCAGTGTCTCATTTGTTCTCCCAATCATCTCGAAGCTACCAATGATTAGACAACCCAGAGCAAGCGACTTAGAGTACTTTCAGGAATGGTGGGAATCAGAAACACCTTTTCGTTATTATTCTCATATCAGTAATATATTTATTTTTAAATACGTGCCCTAAGGTGCAGTACTTTGGCTAACATAAGCAGACCAATGGTTAAAAACAAAGCCATCAGCATTATTAGAATACCATAGAAAATGAAGGGAGAAATCATATTACAAGTGACAGTGGAAACCAACCACCCTCCCTTCACAAGTAAGCTAGTATTATGAAACTAATAGAAGGTATCTAGGCTTGAATGGGGAACCCCATACCGTAAATATCAGCGTAGGTGAATCACATCACAGGATCAGCTCTTCTCTGTGTCTGGAAAAGGTTTTCTCCAAGTGTCTGAATCATGCATGCAAATGCAATATTAAAGGCACCCACGTTTCAGATATTTGCAGCTGTGTGCGTGTTATGGCTAGAGCGTGGGCCGATCAACATGAATTCAAAAGCATACATTGTTATTTGACCTTGACGGCTTCTGCACACAGTGTTCAGACTAAGGTCGCGGTGCGCGTCTAGGGATGTGAACAACAGACCGTTCTCATGTGAAGAAAAAGCAAGCAAGCAGTCTTTCTTGCAATAACAGCTACCAGCAGTGTCGTGTGCAAAAGCAGCAAAAGTGGCAGGATGGCGTTTTACTTCTAAGGCGCTTCTGCTAACATAGCAATGTGTGTACATGGAACTCCGTCTCCACTACAAACCGATGTACCAGAGTCACCTCAGGGTCATGTGTAGACCTGAATAAATAGCTCACCTATACATCCTGGTTTGCGTTCTTCGCCACTTTTACAGTAATCCTTATGGCATGAGTATTCAGCTAAAAGATAACCGAACTTGGAATCAATAACGTGAATGAGCATACGTCTGAAATGGGAAATTAAAACCCATGGAAAATGTTACTCACCTTCTTGGCAAGGCTAAAATATCGAGAATGCTTCTATTTCTATGTAGCGGATACCTGGAATCTCCTAACACCAATCGAAAAATGCGACAAAATGTAGCGATAAGCAATACTGCAATATGTAAAGGCGGAAGCAATAATTATATGGCGATTGGGAGAGGCGGTGACTCTCTTACCGGTGATAAAATAGGGGAACCGTAACTTCAAAAAACAGCTGCTGACACCATGTCAAAGAAGTTAACCCGGGAAGTTGTACGTATATAATTGCAAACATGAACACAAAGATAGGACTGCCGGTATTCAACGTGGTCGCCACGTAGCAACCAGGCTGAAGGATATTATGCATAACTGACAAGATATCTACATGAGGCATAGTAAGCCATGTAAAACGTCTGTAATAGGATGGGCAAATAGCCAAGTATAATCGGATATATGCGTGTAAATGCATATTAAAAATTAATGTGAAAACTGTGAAAAGAAGGATTCTTGGTATGTGATATTGCCTGAACTGATGAAATAGATAACTGAACAAGTATGGTACTTATAAATACCTACTTACTGGAATCTATATTGAATTTAAAATTATAAACGATCCGGAGAATATGGGGATCGAATAATGATATATGAAGATAATGGGTTTTAACTTCCCATTTCAGTCGTATGCTCATTCATGTTATTGATACCAAGTTCGGTTATCTTTTAGCTGTATACTCATGTCATAAGGATTACTGTAAAAGTGGCGAAAAACGCAAACCAGGATATATAGGTGAGCTATTTATTCAGGTCTACATATGACCCTGAGGTGACTCTGGTACATCGGTTTAGGTTTTAGCAACATTACCGTTTTATTTCGTTTTTCTACATGTTTTCACACAGGAGAAACCGGATATCTACTTGTGGTTTATTCTTTTCTTGAAGGTAGGGTTCTTTATTAATAAGGTACGCTATGATGAGCATATCTGTTCACGATTGAAATTAAACATGGACAGTTCGGATTCTTCTCTCACATCCTATGAGCATACATACATTGTGGATCACACTATGGGCATTGATATGATTTAGATGGTCTACTGAGTTTGAACTCGCCAATATGGGCAAATACCTTTCACTTTTTGTTTTACTAACCATACGTGCGTGGAACACTCACATTGAAACACCTAGCTGACTGAGCACGTAGTTTACAGTTAGAGAATAATTTGGGTAATGTATTATTGTAATATTTGACCAGACGCTTGATACAGACAGCAAGCGTAACACTGTAGCACCATTAATCCAACTATATTAACCATAGTTAGAAGTAGAGATAATAGGTGTGCGCCTCCATCCACTACCTTCAAATTTCTTAGTTCTGTCCTAGGAAGCAGCACCCGCAAGACAAAATGTCATTCGATTCAAGTACTAACATTATGGAAAATAGAGCGACAACCAAGGTATATACAACTGATGAAGCAAGTGAGATTTTTGCTTTAATACAAGAAGTCAAGACCGCAGACACACATGGGGGTTCCATTACCCAACAACTAAGACAACTGGAATTTATCACAAGACGACAGCTAAACCAAAAACTTCACGCCTCAACATTGGTTCAATACCATAAAGCCAAACGTATACCTCGTGATCTCAGATTAGCCATTAAACCCATGTTATTCCGTTTCCATCTTAATTCAACTTTCATGGAGAAATGGTATGCTATACCCAATAAATGCTCTCTCGACTTAATCTTACTCATCATTGAGGAACTGTCAAAAACTATTCGGGACTTAGAAGAAGAGATTCACACACTCGAAAGTGAACTTGAATTACGCATGAAGACCAATGCTTAGAAGCTACAATTGGAAGTTTTAAATCATAAATTGGAGAAATATGAAAAGGAATTACAGGAGGGCAAACTCCGTAAATACAAAATCAATCAATCAATCACATAATTTGTAAAGCGCACTATATACCCGGTAGGGTTTCAAGGCACTGGGGGGGGGGGGTGCTGTTACTGGTTGAAGAAGCAGGTCTTGAGTTGTCTCCTGAAAGTCAGCAGGTCTTCGGTTTGTCGCAGGTCGAGGGGGAGGGTGTTCCAGGTCTTGACGGCGCGATGGGAGAAGGACCTGCCTCCGGAAGTGGTTCTCCGGATGCGTGGGACCGTGGCCAGGGCGTGGTCAGCGGAGCGGAGTTTCCTGTTAGGTACGTAGAAGGAGAGTCGACTGTTGAGATAGGCTTGGCCGCTTTTGTGGAGTGCCTTGTGTGCGTGGATCAGGAGTTTGAAGAAGATTCTTTTGTCGACGGGGAGCCAGTGCAGGTTCCTCAGGTGGGGGGTGATGTGGTCGCGGCGCGGGACCGTCGAGGATCAGGCGTGCGGAGGCATTCTGGATTCTCTGTAGTCTGCTGATGAGCTTGGACGGGGCTCCGGCATAGAGGGCATTTCCGTAGTCGAGTCTGCTGCTCACTAGGGCCTGGGTGACTGTTTTCCTCGTGTTAGTCGGAATCCATCTGTGGATCTTGCGGAGCATGCGGAGGGGGTTGAAACAGTTGGAGGAGACTGCATTGACTTGTTTGGTCATGGAGAGTTTTGAGTCGAGGATGACTCCCAGGTTGCGTGCGTGGTCGGTTGGGGCCGGGGGGCCCCAGTGATGTGGGCCACCAAGAGTCGTCCCATGCGGAGGGGTTGGATCCGAGGATGAGGATTTCTGTCTTGTCTGTGTTCAGTTTGAGGCGGCTGTCCTCCATCCAGTCGGCGACGGCCTTCATTCCCTGGTGGAGGTTGGATTTGGCAGTGAGGGGGTCCTTTGTGAGGGAGAGGATCAGCTGAGTGTCGTCGGCGTAGGAGATTATGTTGAGGCCGTGCTGGCGGGCGATGCGTGCTAGTGGTGCCATGTAGACATTGAACAGTGTCGGGCTGAGGGAGGATCCTTGGGGGACGCCATAGATGATCTTTGAGGCCTCAGATCGGAACGGGGGAGGCGGACTGTTGGACTTGGCCCTTTTTCCCTCATTTTTTTCGTTTTTGTAGTGTTAAGGTGCAGGTGTTCCCTTCACCCAAGATGGCTGCCACAGGCCCCTGCTACTGCAGAGTGGCCTGTTTTTGTAGCACCCTAGCTGCCAGGAGCTGGCTGGGACCCACAACAATGTTGCGATACCAGCCCACCTTTTTGTCCCATAGTTAGAGTGGGGAAGCTCCTGGAAGATGCTGGAACCTTCTAGAAGGGAGGTGGGGTTTTACTTTTGCCGCCTTGGCTAGAGGTCACCTGACCTAGGGCTACTTAAGAGTGGGAGGGAAACTTTTGTGGTGAGTTGGCCATTGGGGTGAAGCAGAGCTGGAAGAATCCACCAGGAGTGTAGGCGGTAGGGCCTAGCCAGGGACTTATGCCTCTGAGAGTGACAGGATTTAGGTACTGCCTCTTAAGTGAGTGAGGTGCCCTGTGAATCCCACTGATCTTGCCCAGTAGTAGGAGGACCCAGAGACTCTCTGCCAGCCTGACTAGGAAGGACCTAGTCGCCCTCTCCATCCCTACCCCTGTAACAGAACCCCTTAAGGGCGCCAGATACATCTGCGCCAAAAGACTTCATCTGTCAACTGAGAACTGAAACCTAACTTTAAGAACTGAGACTGCATGACAAGAGCGAGCTGTAAGCCTTGAATGCCAGAGCTGAGACTGCGTGTCCAAGCTACCCTAGTGAACAAAATACTAAGCCGATTGCCAAGTCACCGGGGATCAACCAGGTACTTTCGCTGTGACCCCCGCGCTCCCTGCCCTGGTCTGGGACCCCCGGCAGCGTGCTCCGCTGAGCACTTTACCCCCATCCTTAATTTGAGCCCCCCCCCTGCGACGACGAAGCCAGCGCGCTCACCGCCGCGGCCTGGAGGCCTGGGAGAGTGCTCTGCTGTGTCGCGAGGCCCAGGCGAAGTCCGGGGCCCCGTCGCTGCCGTCGCAGCCGTGTGAGGAGAAGCGCAAGGTCGGGGCCGAGTTCCCCCAACGTCGTGAGGACGGACGCCTGCTGACGCCGAGACGGAGGTAAGCCCGGAGGCCGAGATCCCCCCTGGTGCGCCCCCTGCTGGTCTGGAAACCACACCGCACTTGGCCCGGGTTGTCCCCTCCGTGGGAATCCCCTCCCCTGCCTGAGCGACGGAGAGACCCCGCCGAGGGATCCTGTCCGTGTCCCCCCTCCTGTGTTACTGAGCGCGGTGCTCTGTGAACTGCACCGGAGCATAGGGACTCGCTCCTCAAGTCCAGTAATCTTCCCCGCTGGAAGCCGTTCAAAGTACTGACTAACATTACTCTCGTGTGGCGCTTCACGCCACCGACTCTGCTTCCTCAGCCGGAGAGACCGGGACGGCGAGTAACCCCATGTGTTATATGCACTGCTCGAAAGTAACTATATGCCAAGGAATGCGAGTAGCGCATTGTGTTATATGCTCTGCTCGAAAGTAATTACATGCCAAGGAATGCGAGTAGCGCACTGTGTTACATGTTCTGCTCGAAAGTAATTACATGCCAAGGAATGCGAGTAGCGCACTGTGTTACATGTTCTGCTCGAAAGTAACTATATGCCAAGGAATGCGAGTAGCGCATTGTGTTATATGCTCTGCTCGAAAGTAATTATATGCCAAGGAATGCGAGTAGCGCACTGTGTTACATGTTCTGCTCGGAAGTAATTACATGCCAAGGAATGAGAGTAGCGCATGGTGTTATATGCTCTGCTCGAAAGTAGTCACATGCCCAGGAATGCGAGTAGCGCACTGTGTTATATGCTCTGCTCAAAGGTAATGACATGCGACTGATTACGAGTCACGCGATGTATTAAATGTTCTACGCAAACGTATCCACATGCAACTGATTGCGCGTAGCGCTATGTTTATATGCCTTGCTTCACAGTACTAGGGGCCCTAGATCACGAGGAGCGCTCAGTTCTACAGGCGCCATGTTAAGTGAACCCAATGTGTCCCCTGTCAAGTATTACGCTTAGTTAGACGGCCGGTTCAGGGAAAGACTTTACGTAAGCGCGCACGGCGCTAGAACAAGGTTAGGCACTGCATAGATATCACCCAGAGTGTCGAATGTAATGTCACAATGGTATTATGATTCATGTATTACCTTGTTATTCCTGAACTGCATCTGACCAGCTATACTTGGATAAACTTGAAGTATTTGCATAATTTAAACGGTGTGGCGTCCCTTATTGTGTGTGACTCTAGTCCATGAGAAGCGTGTGGTGTATGGTTGCTTAACACATAGCCCTCTGGTTGCCCGACCGGCTCGCGCCACGCTACCGCCTATAGGGCCTGGTGACCCCAGGTTCCTACATTGTTGGCGAGCGGTGGGATCCTTGGGACTTGTGACCATACAGCACCCTTCCGTGAGGCGAAGGGCGCCACAATTAAACGCCTGTTGTGTTCCAAAGCTCTAAAAACATTGATTGCTGCATTGTTAGTTCCACTGTCCAGGTTGAGAGTGCAAGAAGCCTGGTGAGCCGGTAACTGTTGCCTATACCCTAGGAATTTTCTCCTTAGTGTCTAGGTCCCCACCTGCCAGAATGGAATCCCGGTTAGCTGACCTCGAGGGGTACACAGTGAAGCAACTAAGGGGGTTCGCGCAGGAGTTGGGGGTGCCCGGGATGCGGAAGGCTAAAGCGCCGGAACTCCGTACCGCCATTAGGGCATGGGTAGAAGCCCACCCAGAAGGGAGAGGGGATGAGGGACAGGGGGCGCCAGATGCACCTCAGGAGGAGAGCGCCCAAGAAGTCCTAGACATTGTAAACATAGAGGAGTCTGAGAATGTGCCCCCAGGGAGACTTTCTGGGGCCAGTAGTAGGACAGGGTCTAGTAGGAGCGCGTCTCCAAAGGAGTATGAGGACAGAAGGGAAGAGAGGCAATTAAGATGGGAACTAGCCAAGTTGGAGCAGGAAAGAGAAAGGGAAAGGGAGAATAAGAAATGGGCAATGGAGGAGAGGAGGATGGCGGACGAGCTTCAGATGAAGGAGTTGGAGCTGCGTGCCCTCCAGATGAGTGTGTCCAGTGAGGACACTGGTGGCAGCATACCGGAAGCTCCACAGGAGCTAGAAGTTTATTTACCCCAGGATGACATCACCAGGGTGTCTGAGGAGGCATTGGGGTGTGAACCTGAAGGGGGTGGTGCAGGGATCTCCCAACCCAGCGAGGTGGGAGAAGTGGCAGATAGCCCAGCTAGGTCCCAGGGAGAGAGGGTTGTAGGGCCTCACGACCTATCTGTAGGAAGGCGTGAGACGGGGAGGCGTCCCGAGGTGCCCCAACCGAAGTCTCAGGGCCTGGAGAGTTCCGCAAGGGAGCCCCAGGTTGGGAGCCTAGGCTGTCCCGATGTGCCATCCAGTGCAGGGGAGCCCCTAGTGTCAGGAGGACCCAGGGCGACTGTAACCAGCGCGCCTGAGGTTCTGGGGTTGGCCCAGTTTCAGGGTTTAGATCCTGTGCTGGGGTGCCAGGCTCAGGGGTTGCCTGACCTGGCGGGTGGGACATCTATCAGCAGTGTCCCCCCAGGATTGACTTCCAGGGGTACCTTTCCCGGTGGGAGGGTGCGGAACTCTGGGAGGGGGTGCAGAGGGAGGAAGGTCTCGCCCCGGGCACCGACTCAGCCTAAGGGTTTAGACCCTAGGTTGAGGAATCAGTTGAAGGGTCAAGGCCCTAGACTGAGGAGGAAGTGGTGGTCTGAGGGTGCCTCGCAGGGTAGGGTGAGGAACCCCAGAAGGAGAGTTAGGGGGAGGAGAGCCTCGCCCCTGAAGGCTGGTCAGCCTAAGGGTGTGAACCCCAGGAGGAAGGACCAGAGGCAGTTTAGGACTGCAAGGAGGAGGACCGGAGTGGTCAACAGGCACTACAGGCCTGGGGCTACTGCCCCAACTCCGTGAGATCACCCGGGCCAGAGACATCTGGACGGCCCAGGGGCCGGTCCTGGCCACGACTAGCTAGGGAGCCCCAGTGGGGTGGTTTCGTTGGTCCAGGGAGGTTTGTTAGGGAACCATTGGGTTCCAGAGCGGAGGAGAACCTGCGGGTGCTCCTGTCGTTGCGGGCCTACGTCCACCTTTTCTCGCCCCAAGCAGGGAAGACCATCAAGGCATTGATCGGTCTGCCCTGGCTTTTGGCTGGAAGGGGGTTATGTTGGACTTGGCCCTTTTTCCCTCATTTTTTTCGTTTTTGTAGTGTTAAGGTGCAGGTGTTCCCTTCACCCAAGATGGCTGCCACAGGCCCCTGCTACTGCAGAGTGGCCTGTTTTTGTAGCACCCTAGCTGCCAGGAGCTGGCTGGGACCCACAACAATGTTGCGATACCAGCCCACCTTTTTGTCCCATAGTTAGAGTGGGGAAGCTCCTGGAAGATGCTAGAACCTTCTAGAAGGGAGGTGGGGTTTTACTTTTGCCGCCTTGGCTAGAGGTCACCTGACCTAGGGCTACTTAAGAGTGGGAGGGAAACTTTTGTGGTGAGTTGGCCATTGGGGTGAAGCAGAGCTGGAAGAATCCACCAGGAGTGTTGGCGGTAGGGCCTAGCCAGGGACTTATGCCTCTGAGAGTGACAGGATTTAGGTACTGCCTCTTAAGTGAGTGAGGTGCCCTGTGAATCCCACTGATCTTGCCCAGTAGTAGGAGGACCCAGAGACTCTCTGCCAGCCTGACTAGGAAGGACCTAGTCGCCCTCTCCATCCCTACCCCTGTAACAGAACCCCTTAAGGGCGCCAGATACATCTGCGCCAAAAGACTTCATCTGTCAACTGAGAACTGAAACCTAACTTTAAGAACTGAGACTGCATGACAAGAGCGAGCTGTAAGCCTTGAATGCCAGAGCTGAGACTGCGTGTCCAAGCTACCCTAGTGAACAAAATACTAAGCCGATTGCCAAGTCACCGGGGATCGACCAGGTACTAGCGCTGTGACCCCCGCGCTCCCTGCCCTGGTCTGGGACCCCCGGCAGCATGCTCCGCTGAGCACTTTACCCCCATCCTTAATTTGAGCCCCCCCCTGCGACGACGAAGCCAGCGCGCTCACCGCCGCGGCCTGGAGGCCTGGGAGAGTGCTCTGCTGTGTCGCGAGGCCCAGGCGAAGTCCGGGGCCCCGTCGCTGCCGTCGCAGCCGTGTGAGGAGAAGCGCAAGGTCGGGGCCGAGTTCCCCCAACGTCGTGAGGACGGACGCCTGCTGACGCCGAGACGGAGGTAAGCCCGGAGGCCGAGATCCCCCCTGGTGCGCCCCCTGCTGGTCTGGAAACCACACCGCACTTGGCCCGGGTTGTCCCCTCCGTGGGAATCCCCTCCCCTGCCTGAGCGATGGAGAGACCCCGCCGAGGGATCCTGTCCGTGTCCCCCCTCCTGTGTTACTGAGCGCGGTGCTCTGTGAACTGCACCGGAGCATAGGGACTCGCTCCTCAAGTCCAGTAATCTTCCCCGCTGGAAGCCGTTCAAAGTACTGACTAACATTACTCTCGTGTGGCGCTTCACGCCACCGACTCTGCTTCCTCAGCCGGAGTGACCGGGACGGCGAGTAACCCCATGTGTTATATGCACTGCTCGAAAGTAACTATATGCCAAGGAATGCGAGTAGCGCATTGTGTTATATGCTCTGCTCGAAAGTAATTACATGCCAAGGAATGCGAGTAGCGCACTGTGTTACATGTTCTGCTCGAAAGTAATTACATGCCAAGGAATGCGAGTAGCGCACTGTGTTACATGTTCTGCTCGAAAGTAACTATATGCCAAGGAATGCGAGTAGCGCATTGTGTTATATGCTCTGCTCGAAAGTAATTATATGCCAAGGAATGCGAGTAGCGCACTGTGTTACATGTTCTGCTCGGAAGTAATTACATGCCAAGGAATGAGAGTAGCGCATGGTGTTATATGCTCTGCTCGAAAGTAGTCACATGCCCAGGAATGCGAGTAGCGCACTGTGTTATATGCTCTGCTCAAAGGTAATGACATGCGACTGATTACGAGTCACGCGATGTATTAAATGTTCTACGCAAACGTATCCACATGCAACTGATTGCGCGTAGCGCTATGTTTATATGCCTTGCTTCACAGTACTAGGGGCCCTTGATCACGAGGAGCGCTCAGTTCTACAGGCGCCATGTTAAGTGAACCCAATGTGTCCCCTGTCAAGTATTACGCTTAGTTAGACGGCCGGTTCAGGGAAAGACTTTACGTAAGCGCGCACGGCGCTAGAACAAGGTTAGGCACTGCATAGATATCACCCAGAGTGTCGAATGTAATGTCACAATGGTATTATGATTCATGTATTACCTTGTTATTTCCTGAACTGCATCTGACCAGCTATACTTGGATAAACTTGAAGTATTTGCATAATTTAAACGGTGTGGCGTCCCTTATTGTGTGTGACTCTAGTCCATGAGAAGCGTGTGGTGTATGGTTGCTTAACACATAGCCCTCTGGTTGCCCGACCGGCTCGCGCCACGCTACCGCCTATAGGGCCTGGTGACCCCAGGTTCCTACACGGACTCTCTGAGTTCTGCTGGAGAGGAAGGAGGTGGTTCAGTCCAGGGCCTTGTTACGGATCCCTGCGTCGTGGAGGCGCATGCGTAGTGTGCGGTGGCAGACGGTGTCGAAGGCGGCGGAGAGGTCCAGGAGGATGAGTGCCACTGTCTCGCCGTTGTCTAGCAGGATCCTGATGTCGTCTGTGGCGGCGATGAGGGTGGTCTCGGTGCTGTGGTTGCAGTGGAATCCTGATTGGGGCGGGTCTAGGATGTTGTTGTCTTCGAGGTGCCGGGTGAGCTGGGTGTTTACTATCTTCTCGATGACCTTTGCTGGGAACGGAAGCAGGGAGATGGGACGGAAGTTCTTGAGGGATACTATTGACTATAAACTCAACGAGGTTTACACTTGGGCCGAGATCTATGCCCGGAGGAGATTCGATCACAAAAAAAACAGTCACGTCATCAGATGAAAGTTTGGTATCGGATAAGGAGGCCACAACCAGTAGAACACCAGCTCATGTGATAGCATGATCCCAAACAGCGGGCCCTCTGATCGAATCTGGACATACCTCACAAGCATCACACACAGTTCCTTTTTTGTCACAGGCTCCAGACTTAGGCAGGCCACCGGCAACAACAGATCGGAGTGTCCTTACTCAGTCAGAAAAACCAGGAGAGGACTGAGATTAAAGCGGGAAGTCACTCCGCAGTGGCAAAGCAGTGATCTCGTTATCAACATTTCCACGAAACAATTGAACTCTCAACAGAAGGCCATCCTGGGACACGGCATGTCATTTGTCCCCACTGGTACCACCACTCTTTTACAGGTAGAAGCTGAAATATACAGATTTATGAGGTTGTTGAAGCTACAGAATTATTTTACGGACATAGTTCCATCTGAACTACCCACACATGAAAGCTCTGATAGTTTATTTAAACCTAGGAGTACGTATCTTCCACCGGTGTCCCACAAAATGCTCGACACTTTCGAAGTATTAGTGCAAAAGGATATTAAAGATCTGAAATATCATGATAAGAAAAGGGACAATCTTACAAAACATGAAAGAAGAGTCATTAAAACATTAGCCAATGACAACACCATCACTATGCAATCCACTGATAAGGGCGGTGCGATCGTAATTATGGATACACAATATTACTTTGCCAAAGTGAACGCTCATGTGGAAGATGATAACACATACATGAGATTGACGTATGACCCAACGGTACAATTACAGGATATATTGGCCAAGTTACTAACTTATGCTCATGAGCAAGACTGGATTAATGACCAAACGAAACTTTTTCTTACCAGTATAATCCACGCAAAACAAAACTCTATATGATCCCAAAAATGCACAAAGATTCTCAGAACCCACCCTTTTGGCCTATAGTTTCAGGCTGTGGCTCAATTTTCGATCGCATTGGGAAATTTTTGGACCATTACTTACAAAATTTTGTTCAAGGATGGACGACGTATCTTAAAGACACCACACACTTTTTGCAGAAATTATCTGCTTTGGAAATTGCCAAACAAGAACCAATTTTCTTATGTACCATTGACGTGACTGTCCTATGTACATCTATACCCTATACAGCAGGATTGGAAGCTGTGGAATGGGCACTATTACAAATGCATGAAATAGATATGGAAAAAAGTTTCATTCTACAACTTCTCAAATTCTGTTTACACAACAGTTGCTTAGAATGGCAAGGAACATTTTTTGCACAACTTACGGGGTCCTCCATGGGATTTTGGGGGGCCCCGGCATATGCAAATATTTGTATGTTCCAGTATGAACATGACAACATTATACTGAACACCGCTTGGTGGCAAAAAATTCCACTGTATTGTGTTTACATTGATGACATTTACCACCATGATTGAGACACTGAACGATGTGAACCCACACATACAATTGACCCACAACATACAGGAGAAGAGTATACTTTTCCTCGATGTTCTAGTGAGCAAAACTGCAGGCAACAAATTCGATACATCAATATACAGCAAACCCGCAGACCGGAACAACGCTTTAGCCTATACCAGTTTCCACCCTAAGAGCTTGATTAACAAATTGTCATATTTACAGTTTATACGCTTTCGCAGGATATGTTCAAACCCTACACCAAGTACACAAAAGATACAAGAATACAAACAAAGATATAAGGAGCGGGCTTACCCAGAGGTCATTCTACAGGAGTGTCTCAACCGGGATCAAAAGAAAGAACGACAAGAGTTATTGAAACCACAACACAGATTGGAAGAAAAAAGACTTGTATTTGTGTCAAAATGTTCATCTATTTCACAAAAAGGAAAAAAGATCATTAATACACGATGGGAATTATTACAAAATGAGAAGGATTTCAACGGATTATTTCAACACAAGCCGTTATTCGCTTATAAACTTACGAGCCATTTTATCTTCTCCACAGACCAATGAGAAACTTGAAGAGCAACAAGGAACAAGAAAATGTAACAACTGCATTCCTTGCAATGATGCCACAGTTGGCAACACCTTAGCTCATCCTTTAACAGGAAAGAAAATAACGTTAAAACACACAAGTGACTGCAATTCCAAAAATGTGATATATTGTCTTAAATGCCCCTGCGGCAAAGCTTATGTCGGTCAGACAGAACGTAAATTAAAAATCGGAATAACGGAACATAAAAGTAAAATTAGAACAAAGAATACAACATCTAACTTAGCCATACATTGGGATTAGGCCAAACACACGATATCACAGCTAAGATTCCAAGTTATTGAAAAATTATTTGTATGTCCTGGCATGGACATTACAGAAACTTTGATTCAAAGAGAAATTTATTGGATCAAGACCTTAAATACCATGATTCCATTAGGACGAAACGACCGCCTGGATATGAGCTGTTTTTTATAGCGGACATACCATTTCACATAAATGGTTACTAACACATATACACGTGGTGGTGGCATGATCTATATAGTTCTGTCACATTGGTTAACCAGTGGCTTCTTTTACATACATGACCTGCCATCTTTCACATTCTGTTCTCGTCGACCTTAAATCTACCTGAGCTGGTTTCAGCCCACACGCGTGTATATATTATCTGGGTTCTCCACGTCAGATCATCAAGTGATTACTGATCTATCATTTTAGAACTACATCTCTTTTATTCACGAGTCAGGTCAGTTCTGTTTGCCCATTATCTTCATATATCATTATTCGATCCCCATATTCTACGGATCGTTTATAACTTTACATTCAATATAGATTCCAGTAAGTAGTGGTATTTTCAAGCACCATACTTGTTCAGTTATCTATTTCATCAGTTCAGGCAATATCACATGCCAAGAATCCTTCTTTTCACAGTTTTCACATAAATGTTTAATATGCATTTACAAGCATATATCCGATTATACTTGGCTATTAGCCCATCCTATTACAGACGTTTTACATGGCTTACTATGCCTCATGTAGATATCTTGTCAGTTATGCATAATATCCTTAAGCCTGGTTGCAACATGGTGACCACGTTGAATACCGGCAGTCCTATCTTTATGTTCATGTTTGCAATTGTATACGTACAACTTCCCGGGTTAACTTCTTTGACATGGCGTCAGCAGCTGTTTTTTGAAGTTACGGTTCCCCTATTTTATCACCGGTAAGAGAGTCACTGCCTCTCCCAATCGCCATATAATTATTGCTTCTGCCTTTACATATTGCAGTATTGCTTATCGCTACATTTTGTCGCATTTTTCTCTTGGTGTTAGGAGATTCCAGGTATCCGCTACGAAGAAATAGAAGACTTCTCGATAATTTAGCCTTGCAGAGAGGGTGAGTAACATTTTCCGTGGGTTTTAACTTCCCATTTCAGTCGTATGCTCATTCACGTTATTGATACCAAGTTAGGTTATCTTTTAGCTGTATACTCATGCCATAAGGATTACTGTAAAAGTGGCGAAGAACGCAAACCAGGATATATAGGTGAGCTGTTTATTCAGGTCTACATATGACCCTGAGGTGACTCTGGTACATCGGTTTAGGTTTTAGCACCATTACCGTTTTTTTGTTTTTCTACATGTTTTCACACAGGAGAAACCGAATATCTACTTGTGGTTTATTCTTTTCTTGAAGGTAGGGTTCTTTATTAATAAGGCACGCTATGATGAGCATGTCTGTTCACGACTTAAATTAAACACGGACAGTTCGAATTGTGGATCACACTATGGGCATTGATATGATTTAGATGGTCTACTGAGTTTGAACTCTGCAATATGGGCAAATACCTTTCACTTTTTGTTTTACTAACCATACGTGGGTGTAGCACTCACATTCAAACACCTAGCTCACTGAGCACGTAGTTTGCAGTTAGAGGCCAATTTGGGTAATGTAACCCACCAGATGTCTGTATAGCAATATATTTATCTGTTGTATCAACATACATTGTAAAATTTCATTTTTATCCACAGATTACCCCTGACGAAGGGACGATTCAGTTCCGAAATGCTTCGGGCCTTTTGAGAATGTTTATGGAGAAATATTGTTAATCATGATGTTAATGATGTAACAATTGAATGTTATGTTATGATTCGACATTACATGTATTGACATGGATGATTTATGTTCACCATATTGACTCAGGTTTTCTGTGAAAAAATATACGGTTTATATGATTGTCAAAAAAATATATGAACGATTTGACTCAATTTTTGACTTGAGTTGCTCACTTAAGTTTGCATACAATGAATAAGGAGTTTTAGGGTTTGCTTAGAACCCAATGTGAACAGTACACGGTGTATACAAACCTCCCAGTTTGCATTATTGTAATATTTGACCAGAGGCTTGATACAGACAGCAAGCATAACACTGTAGCACCATTAGTCCAACTATATTAACCATAGTTAGAAGTAGAGATAATAGGTGTGCGCCTCCATCCACTACCTCCACAACCTATGAAGCCACCCCAGGCGTGTAGGAACTGTCTTGGTACCCCAATGAGTCAGAACGTTTTGGACCGCCGCCCCTAGGGCGAGTGCCATCTGTTTACCCCTCCGGGATTGAAGGGGAAAAGTGATGGCGTTAGGAAGGCCCAAAAGAACATAGGCCGGAAATCTGGGGATCTGGGTGTCAAAGTGGAAGTCTACGTCGTCAAGGATCTGCTGCCAATATGCCCCCAAGGAGGGACACTCCCACAGTAAGTGGGTAAGGGTGCCCAATGATCCATTTGCTCGCCAGCACTGCAGGCTGCGGGAAGGGTTACCTCTATGAAGGCGCACAGGAGTTAGGTACCAATAAGTGGCCACTTTAGTGGCAGTCTCAATGGAAGCAACGTTACGTGCTGTGCGTCGGGCCCTATAATAAATGACCATCCATTCTTTCTGTGTCAGGGCCCTACCCAACTCCCCTCCAATCTAAGTTGGCCAGGAGTCTTCCCAGTGTCAGGAGTACTTCTAGTAAACTTATATAAGTCTGACGTCAATCGTGTGTCACTATGTCGTGTGAGCAGCCACTTCTCAAACAGGGTAAGGGATCTCTCCGCACACTCCCGCACGTCACCGTGGAGAACCCAGTGTCGGATCTGTAAGTATCGATAACACTCCGTCTCCGGAATGCCATGATCTTTCTGAAGGTCAGGAAAAGAACGGGGTCCCGAAAGATCAAAAAGATGACCTACGGAGCGACAAGCTTCTTTGGTCCAGTGGTGAAATCTCCTAGGGTCGAGGCCTGGTGTAAAGTCAGGGTTGTGTGCTATGGGCGTGAATGGGGACGGGAGTGTCGAAAGCCCCCTAGAAACCGCAACCTTGTCCCAGGCCAACAGGATAGGACGGGTCACCTCGGAGAGATACAAGTTGCGAGGTTGCCCTGCACGCGCGAGAAAGGGGACTCCCCATAGAGGCTGGCCAGCAAGTGACCTGTCCAGAAATAGCCAGTGTTTCCCAGATTCCGGGCGTGACCGCTCCACCAGCGCCCTCATTTGGGCCGCCCGCCAATAAGCTAAAAGGTCAGGGACACCCAAACCCCCTCCACTGGGATTCTATTTGTAAGTTCCCGGCGCATCCGATCCTGCTGATCCTGCCAGATAAAGCGTTCTATGTAGGCCTGGGCGAAAATTTCGTTCTGTTTGCGGAAATTGCGATAATTTGACATTTTCGCGTTATGCGGAGAGCGCGAAAATGTCAAAATTTCCGCTTTCCGCAGCTTGGCGATAATTTGTTTCTTGATCGCGCTGTAAAATAATACATTCTCGCGCGCGTGCGATCGCCTTACCTGAATCCCTGCGTTTGCCGACAAGTTTTCTTGAGCCGGTCGCGTTCTCCATGAGATGTTGTATTGTTTTTAGCCACTTGCGCTGTCTCGCGACAGTTCGTGCCCGCAGTGACGTCATGCGTCGCGCGATCACGTCTTTCTTCTCGCAATCATGCACCGCGAGACAACTCAAACAAGATGGCCGCGCCCGCGAGCAACCACATGGGTAAGTTGGCGACCCGCAACCATGCAGAAAATCTCGCGAACATGCGGGAAAAAAACTTCAGCATCTTTGTGATATTTCCGCTTGTTTGCGATAATTTTAAACATTTTCGCGATAATTTGCGGAAGTGGATTTCGCAAATTCCTCCCACCCCTAGTTCTATGTCTCATTGCAGCAAACGTATGACCCCAGCTGGTGGCACCAGTGGAAGCGTATGAAACAGGTAGAGAATTTGGGGCAATATCACCATTTTCACCGCTGCTATGCAGCCCAACCATGAAAGAGAATGTGGTCTCCACTTCCTAAGGGAAGCACGAACATGTCTCAGGATTGCTGAGTAGTTTGATGTTTTGATGTCCGTAATAGTGCTGGAGACTTGCAATCCTAAATAGGAAATGGAGTCACGGGCCCACTGAATCGGGTAAGAACGCTGTAGCATCCCCCGCGTCTCCGAGCCCAAGGAAAGATCTAGGGCCTGTGACTTGTGCACGTTAATCTTGAAGCCCGAGGCAGGGCGAACCTGGCCAGTTCGTCCAAGAAAGCAGGTAAGGATTCCCTAGGATGCTCCAATGTAGCCACCACATCATCCGCATATAAGCAGAGTTTGTGCTCCGCCCCCCTCTGAAGCATGCCCCTCTAATACCGGGCTCATCTCTGACCCTCTGAGCCATGGGTTCCATATAGAGGTCGAACAGGAGCGGCGACAGTGGGCATCCCTGCCGAGTCCCTCTGCAGATTAAAAAGGCCGACGAAGCCGTCCCATTCACCCGCACTGTGGCCGTGGGGTTTACGTGGCTACTAAAGACCCAGTCGATGTAATGGCTCGGAAGGCTAAAGTGGGCCAGGGTCGCCCGAAGATACGGCCAGTGGACCCGGTCGAACGCCTTTTCAGCGTCGACCAAGAGAATCATGCGTTCCGTTGGGAAGCGCTCCGACCTGACCACTAGATGAAGAAGCTGTTTGGTATGGCCATGTACTTTTGCAGTATTACATGTCCTTGTAGTGGAAATCTCAAAAATTCCTTTTCACTACTATGAGGCTTACCTCTCCCACTAGATAACATTTAGTTGCCTTATTACATTCAATAAATGCTAATGTTTTTGTGGGAACCGGTAGGATTTTCATGTTTGGTATCTGAGAAATTGTAATTTAAAATCCTCTTTGATGGTCAAGTTAGACTTCAGGTTACATTTTAGAAAATTCCACTTTTGGGCATTTTTCTGCCTTAACTATTTGGTGCCTGTAGCCTGTGACTGGGCCATATGTCTGGGTGTAGTTGGACTTTTTATATTCCTCTCAGACATCCACACAATAGAGGGATTAGGTGTGCCTGGATGCGCCATCACTGGCAGGGTGGAGGGGGCAGAGCTCGCCACAGCCTCGCTTGAAAATCAATAGGTTGTGCACTTTATTCATACAAGGGACTTGACACCAGTGCATTATGCCCGCAGCCATGCTGGAGCCAGGACAGAGGAGGTAGGAAATTCTAAGAACTTCAATAGGAATCTCTAGAAACTTCTCCCTACACCAAAGAAGGCTCAGGTATAAAAATAGTACTCTCAGATTCTCGCTTCAGTTCACTGTCTGGACCTGCAGAAAGTCTTTCGAGGACTGCCTGCTGCTGTGTCTTGCTGTGTGCTTCAGAAAACTGATTGGCTGCACCTGTAAGAACTGCTTTGCTGCCTGAAGCCTGCCTTGAACCCCATAGGACTGTCCTGCTGCTTGAGTCGTGTTCCACCCAGGACTACCAGAGTTATTCCAATGAGTAGTTGGCTGGCCTCCTAATCAGGGCCATAGGGACAGAAAATAGTCCAACTATCTTGAACCCACACCTGGACCCAGCCTGAGTGAGTCCTACCCCCCCCCCCCCCAGTGGTGCCCCTCCAGTCCTGAACTCTTGGTGGGGGTGTTAAAGGTGCTTAGAGGTGTCATGCATCCTCCCCCCATGATGGGCTGGGTCCACGAAAGGGAAACTTCAAAGGCCTGCCACCTTTGGAAGCTGTCCCTGCCTTTTGTTGGCCCCTGCAATTGGCTCCCACCGTTTCTGGCCCCCACTGTGGGCAGGAGAAAAGGTGGGGAAACTAAGCTAGTCAGAGAGGTGTGTCCACCTTTGTCAACCACTCTACTCAGGTGGGTGAGGAGAGGTGTAGCACTCATCTCAGTTCCCTGCATTTTGAGATGAGGGGACTCAGCCAATTAGAGTGAGGCTCCTGCCCCCTCCCACTGGAGGGTGGCATAATGGGGGGTGTACTCACCCCAAGGAAGGGACCTATTGGTCCTGACCTGCACACCCTTTTTATGCCCCTAAATTTAGTATTTTTAAACAACCCTGAACATTACCTTCTCAGATTCGAGGAAGAAAGATGGACCGAAGAGACGTGCTGAACCAGTAAGAAGAAGAGGACACCAAATGCTTTGGCTCCAGCCCTACTGGCCTGTCCCATCTACAACCTGCCTACAGCAAGAACCCCGGCGAGTCCAGCAGCCAACAACCCCCAGAGCCATGAGGACCTGCTCTGCAACCATCTTACAGACTCTGTTTCCCGTGAGCACTGGATTTGCTCATAGAAAGACTCACCACAGAATCCGGATTCCGGCGACTCTGCGTTTCTGCACCACTCTGCACCTGATGCCCATGGCCCGAGTTCGATTGGCTCAACACCACAATGAGGTCTTCCCAGCGACTCAGCGATCCTGACCTGGGATCGGGTTATCCCCGACCTCTCTCAAACCTCAAGACAGTGTCTGAACCCTCAACCTGAAGGGTCTCACTGACAGCAAGCGGAGTCAGTAAGAAAACCCAGAAGACACTCCTGCACCCGACACCCCATGGCCTTGGGTGGCCCAACCGACAGTGTCCAGGCATCCACCAAGATCCCAACTTACCTTTGCCAGCCTATGGTCACCTTCAGGAAGTCTCTCTGCCTGAGCCTGCAGTAACTTTGCAAAACCGAAGGCCTTCTTTGAAAAGCACAGGGTCCCGACGTCCTTTTTGCACCCTGCACCTGGCCGCCCAGTACCGCTGATGGTGCAGCTCCTGTGTTGGTCGCTGACCTCTGCAGTTCTGACCTTAACCCCAGAAGCTTTGCTCCCACACCGAGTGGCCTGCTTGTCCGCAATCCCTAACCGAAGGCCCCCTTAGCTCCATTGGCTAACATTGGGTCCCTGCACTCTGCACCGAGCCGCCCCAGTGCCGCTGGTGGTCCAACTTTAGTGCCCATATAGACCTTTGGGTACTTTGTTCCTAACCCCCAAAACTCCCTCTCCCATGTGTACTTGCCTGAGAAACTGCAAACACTTTTCTCCCATAGGAACCCATGTGAAGTGATTTGTGCCTTAAGTGTTGAACTGATGTTTGCATGGATCTTAAGAAATCTTAAAACTAAAGCCTTTCCTGCCCAATGCAGATCTCATGATGGTGGTCCAGGCTCTTGTGATCTCCAAACTTGACTATGGGAAAGCTACCCTTGTTGGCCTACCGAAAATAAAGCTAGCACCGTTGAGGGCTACCCTCCATGCTGCTGCACTGCTCATCAGAGGCGTAAAGAAAAATGATCACATCACCCCAGCCCTCCACTCTCTGAACTGGCTACCTTATGAATCTAGGATCCACCTAAAAATAGCATGCATGACATACAAAGCCATCCACCACAACACTCCTCGATACCTGGCTCAGAAACTCGTGCTATCCGGACGGAATAGAGCTTCTCGTAGTACATGATCCATACTGCTGAAACATCCAACATTTCACAAAAAGAAAACCTATAAGAGATCTTTCTCTGGAATTGCCCCAAGAATTTGGAACTCTCTTCCCCCAGAGATCAGGACCATCCCTTCATTTGATCTTTTCAAAAACAAAGTAAAATGAGACTACTGAATAATGCCCTTCCTATCTGAGGCGACTATCCATGCCAATTTGATTTCTTTGCTGATGTTTTCACTATGTATCTTTGTATTATCTTTTCATGCTGTATTTTCTATATTTCGCTCCTTTTATATTTAATGCGATTTATCAGGTTGTACAGCGCTCTGACACCAACATTTTGGTCATGTTCGCCCTTTATAAAACTTTATAAATAAAATAAATAAATGGAGAGAAGAGAACTAAACTGCAAATGTGTAAAAAGTCTTACTTACCTTGTATTGTGAGATACTAATCTATCTAGGTATCCAGGCATACCACCCCAGTACTCAAAGTAATCCAAAAGTAACTAAAGAGTAAGCTTAAAGTAATTACTGTGTAGTATCTTTTTTATACTTATCTAATTGGTCTGGATTCTGTCTCTGAGTGTGTGTAATCAGTCCTTGATTGAGTGAATACAGTAAATGCTTAACACACACTCTGGATAAGCCTAACTGTTCACCCTCACTACCACCAAGAGAGCTATTAGTACTTACCTAATTTAGCCTCTGCTATACCACTGGGGACTCCCCAGATTCTGTGCACACTATACCTTATTTTGGTATAGTATATACATAGCCGGCTTTTTATAGCGACATTCTGAAGGAGGGCAAAACCAGGTAAAGTGGTCAAAACTGCCACACTGAAAACATTGTGGGCCTGCAGAGATAGGTCTGAGTATGGGCGCTGGCATCAATGTCACGGTCTTGGGTTTCTTTGGAATAGGAAGCCTCTGGGGTCTTAGATATGCCCTACAGGATGCTTACAATTGGTACAATTGGAATCCTCTCACCCCCTTTGTTGCTCATGAGCCCGACTAAAGGCACTTGCTATTTCCACTTCTTTTTCTAGAGTTAGATGCCCATGTTGACGGACCCTTTTTTGTTGAGGGGCAAAGGGAGGAGAGGTATTGCTCCAGATATATCTTTTCAAGAATATCTTCTTTTGAGCAAGGGCTTTAAACAGTTGATCTGTTTTATCCTTTATGTGGTAGTAGAGAGCTCATGGGGTTTCTTGGGGTCCTTCTTTAATTTGTCGTAGTCTAATTCTATATGTCTCATTATCTACCCCCAAGTGTTCCAGGATACTTCTCTTAATGTCGCCATAAGGTGTAGTTCCCTGAAGGTTGGCGACCTGGTAAACAGCCTTGAGGTCGTCAGATAACAAGGGTGGCAAGTATTGCCCCCACCTGTCTGTGGGCCAGGCTGCCCAGGATTTTCTCCACTGACATACTTCTGTAATACCACATAGAGTAAGGCCTTATGGCCCCTTTGCTGTCCCAACACATTTGCAAGTTTTCCAATAGCCCACTCCTGTGTCTGGCTCTGGCTTTTCTACTTTCGCTACGGCTAGGAACTTTTCCATCACCTTCTTGAGTTTTTCCTGGCTCTCTGCCATTTTATTTACCACAGCCTCCATATAACTTGATCCTACTTCTGACACCAACTGTAGGAAAGTCAGGCGGACATATAAACGTGGAGGCTGAATGTATTTCTTAATTTTGGTGTTGATTGCAACTTGAAGTAAAGAATAAAGGTTGGATGGAATCAGGATATGTCAATATTCAAGTAATCCGTTTTAATTTGTTATATCTTTCAGAGGCTCTTTCCCTCGTAATGGCACCACCTATACGTTAGGGAATACTTCTTTCCTTACCCATCACCACACCCTTAGGTCAATCCTTAAGACTGAGAAAAAAGGTTTTTTATTTGTGGGGGTGTTTTGTACCTAGAGAGAACACAGCATACGCCTTGTGGATAAATGACTCTATTTTCTTCCCACCCTAGTCAAGCAAACATTATCTCTTCCCCTTCTTACAGAATAGGGATCTTTCATCAAGTTAACCTCACCTGGTTTTAGGGTTTGAGCTTTTGTCCTCTCCCCAAGAATCAGTGGGGGTCTTATCAGAGGCTGATTCAGTTCATAGCCCTGTGCGGTTTAGGTTAGAGAAATTAGCTTGGTAACCAGAGTCCTTGCTGCCAAAAACTCACTTACGGCGCTTTTAAAAACAATATAGTGCTTGTCCCCTAATGCTCTCCCCTCACCATGACCCAACCCCAATAACCACCCCACTCTTCCATCAGTAACTCACCTGTTATGCCACAACTCTCTTGAGTTGCCGAGGCTCTCCATCTTCATCCGGGGGTGTCCACCACTCTTTGCACCAGGATTCGAGAGGCTCTTCCAAGTCGGCGGCCTCCTCCGACTCGTCAACTGCACTGAATGGCACCCTGCTTTGCTGCTGTTTGTCATCTCTGTCTTCGGTTTCCATCTTCCTCTTGCTCTCTGGACTTCAATGCCATTTTCTTCTCCTCCTTTGTCACAGATCAGCTCTGGTTGATGGTAACTCCACCTCTCTGCCCAAAGACATGATAGTCCTTTGTTAGTGTAGTTGGGTTTTCCGTTGGCCTAATCCTTTCTCTATTTTCTCTACAGCAGTCGTGAAACATAGACCCCCGCAGCCCCTATGGTGCAGGGGGTACTGAGCTCCAGGGGGCCCCCTTAGCACAGTACTCTAGCCCGAGAGCTCCTAACGGACTGCGGAGGGGTCCCCTTCATGTACTTTGCAGGGGGGTCCCCTCAAGTTTTGTTACGCTGCTGCTCTACATGTGTTCCAGTGGTTCCTGAAGTCAGCGGTTTGGACTCAAGGATAAACACACAGTAAGTAGAGGAGTCAGGGTGGGTTTCCTCACAACACTCCATTACCTGACTATCCATATTCAAGTGAATTGTACAATTCTCTGTTTCATTTCTAAATGTGTGCATGCATAGGGATATACATATTACAATTCAAAATTGTGTTATATGTCTACAACAGAAACTTACTATCTTCGCAATATGACACATAAGGGTCATCGTTTGACAATATTTGTGCTCTGTGAGATGGAGATTTTATACTTTTGATCCCAATGTCTGGAACTTTCTTCTGATGTAGATGAAGCAAGCTGGTTCATCACAAAATGTTGAAAATGTGCCTACTACTTTGCGCTGTGATGCTATCTGTATGTTTGATTTTTGTTGTGTTTTTACTCCAGTTGTTTTTTTATGGATCTACAGGTGTCTATATATTCTGTTGAGTTTTTATATCAATTTCGGATGCTATTTGAGCACAATGGTATGCATTGTTTTATGATGTTTTTGACAGATTTCTCTTGTTTTTCCTGTTTAAATGTACTGGGATTCAGACGTAGGGCCCAGTAACAATAAATTTAGTAGGTGTGCTCTAAATTAGTGGTTCTTAACCTGGGTCTGTGTTTGGGGCTGCTTAGAAAATTAAATAATGTTAACAGACTAAAAAAGTGTTTATAATTAAAGACGAAAATGTAAAAATTGAAGAATTTAAAAGGTTCAGTAGAAATGTTAAATTGGAGGCTAACATTTAAGTTGATTTCCTCATACTGATTTATGGGATTAGTGAACGTGCATTAAACAGAATATCGTATGGATTTCTTTTTGTTTGTGAATTAAACAACATATTTTAACATTTGTGCATTTGTTTGATGAATGCTTTTTTCGGTGTCTTTGTGTATTGTTCTACAGTTCAAATCATCAAACTTGCATTGGCCTGGGTCCCAGAAATGTGAAGATATCAATAATGACCCGTGGGGTTCCGGGGTTCTAATAAGGATTCAGAGGGGGGGTGGGGATTGGGGGGGGGATTTGGTCCGGGATTCCAATAATGATTTAGAGCCAAAAGGTATAAACCCCTGCTCTAAACGTTAAATGGTCAGTGGGGCTCCATGATTTGGTGCTGCTAACGGTGCGGGAAGGCTGCAAATTACTATTCGTGTCACCAAGAGGATGATTTATATGGTTGTGAGCTGCAGTTGGGAGTCCTCCTTCCTTCTGGAAAAAACACAAGCCCCATCAGACTTCACTGTCCTCACTCTGAGAACCCAGCTTTCTTTTATAAGTGCCAGAGTATACAAACATTGGGGTGAGGGACAAGTGGCCCTTATTCTGGCTTCCCGGATCATGAACTCCCTTTAATTAAATCCCAGTCCCTGTCAATGCATAAATACTTCAGAAAGGCCTTGGAGACTTGTCTCTCTTTTCAGGTACTTTACCATGATGTTACTCAGGGGTAGGGGGAAGGAGGTGTGCTGGAGGTGCAGCAGCATCCCCAAAATGTCCTTGCAGGAGCTTAAGAGGAGAATGAGCAATCTAGAGGTCTTTACCTTTTTGTTTTTATTTTGTTGCATTTGCTGTGTAAAGACATAGTTGAAATATCAGGCAAAGTCATCTGACAAAGTGCTGCTTATTCTTTTAAAATGGAGATTGGTGTTTGCTTTTCCTTTCTGTTACTGCCAGGTGAGGAAACCAAGTGACAATCTTCACGGGGTAGTGAGAGCATGAAAGGAAAGACAATATTAAAGGTTTCCTATACACAATATTGAAATAGTTGTGAATGAAATATAGAAATATTTCAAAATAAGTCAGCAGCAAAGAAGGTGAAAATGAGGCATGTGTTTTTTAGTAATTCTGAAGTGTGATGGAAACAGAGATGTTAATAGGATCGAAACAAACCAAGATGCTTGAAGTAAGGACTCGAAGATAACTTTGCATGTTTTATTGTAGAAAGGCCACACGCTTGAGGAGCTGCAGTCCAAGCTCCTCTGCTGGACACTAACAACTGCTCCTCTTTAAAGCATTACATTGCATGCTGCCTAGCTTACAAACAAATGGAATTACACAGTAGAAATCCATTACACATAAAGAGAATAGATAAGGCTGAAACTAGACAGCGCTGTAAAATATGAACTATCACCAATGCAAGAGCAGGACCTACATGCCACAGTGCTTTCTTTGTGTGTTGCCCAAATGTTAAATATGCGCTGAAATCAGATTTCCACGTGTTATCGTTGGTGCCTCTTGTATGTTTAGCAGTAAAACTAGTGGACTGATACTAATTTAGTGGCCATTTTAAGAGTCCATTTCCATGGAAAGTTTGCTGTTTATAAGTGGCTGTACCTCACCACACTTTTGTCCTATATTCTGGACAATGTGCTCCAAAGTGCACCCCTTGATACATACGACTCCCCTACTATGTGGCATGGCTCATTTGCTAAACTTGTTCTTTTTTAACAATCCCTTCGAATTTAGAGACATAGCATTGACAGGAGCAAGTGTAGTCATTGAGTTTCAGGGCGAATGCATCATAAATTTCCCAACTAAAAAAGCAGTGAACCTCAGGATGAACTTGTGAAGAGGCCAAGGTTCAGGATGGACTGTTCACATGAGGAGCAGGGTCAGCAGTGATTTGCATTAGGTGGGTCTCTAGGGCTGATTTACAGTTTAGTGTACAGGGAAGCCTTTGTAAAAGCCACAGAGCACCTTGTCTGCTAAACTTCATGTTCGCCCACCCAAAGTTGATTTGGCTGATGGCAAGATTTGTGCCAATGGAGTAAATATTCTTCCTTCGACAGCCCGATGGATTAGGTGCCGCCGGAAATAATAATAAGCCATCTGACCATCCGCCCTATGTAGAGTGGAGGGTTTGATGGCTTTTTTTTAATGTCCAGCGCTGCCAGGTATATTCTTGTGGTTAGGCGGTCAGGGAAAGTAAGAAAAGAAAAATGCACCCCATCATCAAAACAACTCTGGTGTGGATGTAGTTTGTTTTTATTTTTCAAAAACAAACTCCAGTTTTGTGACTCTGCTTTTGAAAAACAAAAAACTTTGGAACAGTTTGCTGTCAAACATTTTCTAAATTGACAGGGACTGCCATGACAGTGGTTCTTGCCAATCTATAGAGATGTTCACCCCAGTGGACATCTCTAAATATGGCAGGCATCAGTAAAGATCTCTGCCACCACGTCTGCCTTACTACATCGGCTAAATCCTAAATAAGGCCCTCTGTCTAAAGTAGCACAGTGGGCAAAAAACAATGATTTGGAATTCTACCCCGAGTGATTGCCAGTGGTTAGACTATTTGCAAACATTCAACCCATCGCCGTTTGAGTGTTTGATTGCCAGTAGTATGCCTAGAAACATGAGACCAGTCTAGCTTTCCAAGCCTACCACTGCCAATTTTTGTGAGTTCTACGAAGTTGTACATTTGCATCCATTCAAGGAGTCCTTCTATAGTTGCAGATTTGTTACTTTTTCGAGAAACCGGCATTAAGAAGTACAAAGAAATGCTGCAAGGGGCAGCAGCAAGCAACGTTGCCCCCCCCACGGTACACACAGCTTGCTGCGCACCTCCCTCTGTCCTCCACACCCAGCATCGGCTCCTGCCGACATCGCTGCACCAGGGGTGAACTTTGTCATTTTTGTCTGCCCTTCGAGGGCCAATGCCTGATGGCTACTCACCGGGGACGGTGGATCCTGCCATTTGTGTGGGGGTGAGCTGCGGCGCATATTGGCGCTGCCGCTGGGGACAGACTACAGGTCCCATAACCCCCTGTTCTATCCGACCACCTGGGCTACTTAAGTGATGCTGTATTCCTGCAGAGCGGGGGCTGCTCCTGCTGACATCGCTGCACCAGGGGTGAACTTTGCCATTTTTGTCTGCCCTTGGAGGGCCAAACCTGATACCTACTCACCGGGGACACCAGGACCTGCCATCTGTGTGGGGGTGAGCTCCGGAGAGTATCAGCACTGCTGCTGGGGACAGACTACAGGTCCCATAAACCCCTGCTCTATCCAAGGCGTGGGTCCCGTGCTCTCCATGCCACTGGAGTCAAGCTAGCCTGGCTGATGAGGGCTGAAAGCCCGAAACCGGTCCTAGGATGCATGTTTCCAGTCCAGGGAGGACCTGGCCTGGCACTTTCGGGCTGGACTGTTCCCATGAGGCTCAGGGTCAAGACTGATTTGCATATGGCTGGGTCCAAATTGGAATGGCATGGTGAGCAAAGAAACGATGGATTTAGGCCCAGATCTCTGTACTGGGGTGAATGTATGACATTGTTCTGCATTCTGTCCATCAATTGTTCTTTTTGCATCTATCCAACCACATGGGCTCGTTCCATAGGGGAAGGGGTGTTTGCCCCCTGGGTCAGACTTACAAATATTGATCTCTTGTAGGGGGTTCTGATCCTGAGGGACACTGCTCCCCCTATCTTGGACCTGGTTAGTTGCACATGGAGTAAGCTCTTATCCTCACCCCGAATACTTGCATTCTTTTTCAAGACTATACGGGCCTTTTGAGGGATATAGCCTGGGGGCTGTTATAGGGGTGTTTGAGTTTGTTGTTTATTCTTGTCCTTGAGAATGTGTTATTCTTTTTCCGGGAACTAGGTGGAGTGGGAGTTTTGAGGGGCGACCTAAGGGTTTATAGACATGGGTTAGAGAAAAGCACCACCTGTTAAGGTGCCATCCCCGACGATTGCCCTTCGTGTTTCCACCACTGATGTTTTTTTTTAATCAGGAGGTGGTGGTGGTATCGAAAGAAATGGAATTGGCGGAAAGAAGGCTGTCCCTGTCAAGGAACAGGCCCCCTCACCCTCATCTACCGGTATCCTCTTGTAGATTGGCCCCCCGAGTCTAGTGTACTGAATGAATCACGCAATTCGACATGCCAGGGTAGAGTCCAGGAGGTGAGTGATGGGGTCATATTCATCATTAGGGCCCTATTTCCATGTCTCCCTCGGAAAGCCCTAGACGCAAGCGGAAGAGGCGGGGCCTACCATGCCTCAGTGTAGTGTCCAGGGTAGTTCGCAGGTTAATATGGCAGCCCAAACCGAACCTATAATTTCTTCCTCTCAGGGTGACCTCCTTCTTGTTAGGGATCTCCTATCTGAATTTTAGGTAATATTGAAGGCTTAACTAGATCCAATCCTGTCTAGGCTCACACATATTGAATTATGAATCTCTGAAATTTGAGCTTTTATTAACCTGGCGAGGGCATCAAAGCAGGGGCATAGCCACCAAGTTGGTTCAATGAATCATGTTAACCCTGTTCCCTCTCTAAGTGTGCTCAACCCCGCGAGCTACAACAAGGAGGCCCCTCTAATCCAAGCCACCTCAGATAAAAGGCCTAACCCACAAGCCCCTGTGTTCCTTCCTCTTCTTAACTCTCGGGACGTACTTAACTTGCCTCCGGAGGCGCCTCCCCATGTAGCAGTCCTAGGGAATGTTCCTTCCCGAACCAATCCTGAATCCTTTCAGGGATTAAAAAATAAGGGGGTACATTGGTTTAGTCTGCACTGCCATATTGGTCGGGGGCTAGCTGAGTCTATCATAATAGCCCGGAGAGTCAGCGGGGTGGGAAGGGACAACAAGAGATGGGCAAGGGACTGTGTGGTAGTAAATTTCAATAACCTCTCGACTGTGGCTCATGTTTTTCTGCCCGACCTTTGAGCAGGATATCTGATCCATCTTGTATAGTCGCCCTCCCCCTGGGTTTCTTTTATAATCCCAACAGGGTTTACTGACCCCCCCAGTCCCAGCCAGCAAAGGCGCAGAGCTTATTTGATAGTAACCACTTGGAGCATCTACAGTCCCCCCCTTTTGAGCACATCACATAGGTTTACCCCCCTGAGTGGTCTGGAGTTGTGTGACTGACTGCCTTCTCAGATCTCCCTTCCCCAGCCTCTTGCTGCCTCTTTACTGCCAGAGGTCTACCCACAGCCTTTGAAGGGTTGGAACCTTTTGTCTTGGAATGCAGCAGGTCTTTCTGCTAAGTTCACTGACCCTAACTGGCGGCAGTTTGTTAACTTCTATCAGATAACTCGCATCCAGGAAACGTGGGGGGTACAGAACACATTTTTCTTGGCAGGCTGTAAAACGTATTTTCTACCTGCTGTTCCTTCAGGAGCAGGGCCATTGGGGGTTTAATTACTTTTATTGCAGTTGAACTGAGTGGGTATCTCTATGACATGCAATGGGAAGCTCCGATGCTGGGAGGGTTTTTGATTTCAGTCCTGGGTACCTCCCAATGGCACTTTTTAATTTCTACAATACCACAGTGGGGCAGGACTTTCACTTCTTAACTCTGCCCTGAATGGCTGGTGCCCGACTAGCATGGGGAAGGAACTATTAGTTGTCATGGGGGATTTGAGTTGCCATCTGTGTGATTGTCCCTCGGCATCCAATGATTTAAAATCAAAATGCATGCACCAAAAGGGCCTTCATTCTGTCCACTCCAAAGGAGGTGTTGAGCTTGGTCTATTTTGTATTCTCAGAATCTGTTTTTTGACCTGGATAAACTAGTAAATGCACTCAATCCCTGCATCTATCCCACCTTCAAGGGGAGGGGGCTGCATATCGATTATTGATTTCATTTTAGTATCTGTTCCTCTGTTCCTGTGCATCTCAAAATTTGATATAATCGCAAGCCCACTTAGTGATCATAATCCCCTGTCCCTAGGCTTTGAGGTTTCTACCATCTGAAGTGGTTACCGGGGTGGGGGCGGGGGGGGGGCGGGTCTTGAAAAGAGTATTACTTTGGAGGACCAGGGTAGAAGACTTAAATGGGTGCAGGTGGACCCCACTCTCCTCAAGGCTTTCCTCTTTACCAAGTGTGCCCAGGAGTTCGCCATTTGCCTTGACATAGACTCAGTTGAGCAAGATATCCTGCAAGCCTTTGGAGAGATTGCTCATGTAGTAAGCCATCTACTGCTAACATCGAACCCTAGGAAGGGCTCTCTGGACCCAAAGTTGTTTGATAAGGACTGTGCAAGTTGCCTTTGTCATTTGAAGGCACCACTCAAACAATCACCCTGGAACAGGAACCTTCCTGCCGGTTGTATGCTGGCTTACAAGCAGGATCTTGCTAACCGTAAATCTACCCCAAGGGAGATGGCCTGGGAGGATCTTTGTCAGGCTAGCCAGAGTGGGGATAGTTCCCTTTTTTGGAAGGCGATAAACCGGCCCTACATTTGGAGATATCACGTCCGCCAATATGCCATCATATATCCGAACAATGTGTTGACCATTTGAAGGGTGTCTATAATCTTTTCAAATTGTTTTTATTTTTTATTATGAGCTGAACCATAGAAAATACATAGATAAAACAGAGCATTAAAGCACGATTTGATAAATATACATTTCTGTATACACAGTGGTTTCAACAGGACGGGTACATATAAAGTGCATCATGACATGTTCAACAAAAGTACATAACTATGTTGTCACTAATTACAATCTTATAAAGTGCAGTGCTTAGTAACACTATTAATACTAAAGTGCAGTGCTGAAGTGCATTTTATTCTAGTAGATGCTTTCCTTTACCTCACTCGTCAACTTCATTAAATAATCTCTGACCTCACAATAGATTTCAGCAGGTCTTTTACTGAAATCTACTCACTTAGGATATGCTTCTTCAAGTGTCCTATTACATAGCGTTTTATGAAGGCCTACAAACAGCTAATACAGTGAATTGATAACTATAAACAAAACACACAGACATAAAGTGCACCATGTGGAATTTAACGATTATATTTCATTGCAACCCAGTTGGCATAAACTTTCCATCAAATGCCATCTGCCTATTTTAGCCTCTCAGCATGGTGCCGGATGCTAGTCATCAGTATATACTCTCCAAAGTACAGTCAGATCAATTAAAAGACAGGGTTTTCCAATCTTAATAGTCCTAAGGTGCCATAGTAATGTGCATTTTTTCCCCATTTAATTCTATAAAAAACTTTCGGAATGCATTTTGGCACTATTCTTCTGTAGTGGTCTCTAGCCTCCCCATATATTTCCAGGCAGCGTAAATTATTTTAGTAGCGCCCACTCTCGTCGTTGTCACAGCCTTGGATCCTCAGGGTCGTATGTTGCTCGTTATGGTCCACCTCTCGATACTACCACGGTCTGATTTAGCACACAGACTCCATGGAGTGATCAAGCGGGGGAAGGATGGGGACAGTGGGGAGGGAGACTATGTTTTGTCCTCAGTGAACAAACACTGATACTATTGTTCACTATGCGGGCTTTCATCAACCCGTATTTCATGCCACATTGCAGAATATATAATCTTTCTGTACTGGCTCTACAGACCACATGTCTGCTTGACACGATCGTATGTGTATAACATGTGAATTTGTCTTCGATTGAATTTAGAAGTAGTAATATAGCTTCTGTCAACATGTAGAGCAAAATAAAGTTGGCTCTGTTTTGAATTAAAAAAAATACCTTCGATTGACCACTTATAACCCATTACAAAATGGTGCTCTTAAATGGTGCAAGAAAGTCCTCTTTCTCTTTTTGTACACCATAAACATACTCCGCCTACTCGCTGGCTGAGCCGCTGTGATTGGCCAGCAACGTATATATTATTCTGCAGACTCTGACATCACTGCGTGCCGCCGTACCGCGAAAATACCTCCGATTGACCACTTACAACCCATTACAAAATGGTGCTTCTAAACGGTGCAAGAAAGTCCTCTTTCTCTTTTTGTACACCATAAACATACTCCGCCTACTCGTTGGCTGAGCCGCTGTGATTGGCCAGCAACGTATATATTATTTTGCAGACTTTGACATCACTGCGTGCCGCCGTACCGCGAGCGCTGGTCTACCCGGAAGATCGCGAGGATGAAAAACTACTGACGAAGAGGGACTCTAAAAAAGAAGGTAAACCGTTAGGCAGATACACCTGTAGACAGAGTAGTGTTAGGACCGCTACATCCCCCGTTTGATTTGGGTAATTAAATATACTTGGTAACTAGATAACTAGCTAATGCTATCCTGTCTCGATTCTCCTTAGATACTACGCGTCCCCGATTGAAAGACGAATTACATAGCTCTGGATCCACTTGATTAAAACGGCTATCGTATCGTACCGTCCTTTGTGTCACATCTATATAATTCTTGGAAGAAAAGAATTTTTAACATAAAAGGTAAGCCTCTTTGGCGCCTAACTTGCTCATGATAAAGTGGCAATATTATGCAGATCCTTGAAAAATTTCTTGTATAAATTCGTCACAACAAATTATAGATGACTTTAGTCTCTGTTCTGTTTAGTGCTGGGGTGTCGATAGATACAACAGGACAACGGCTGCAATCTCTAATGAATAACTGACAATGAACACAATTCCGGGATCGAATTAAAGGTCAGCTCTCTATTAATTAACAAGTTCTTCTAGAATAAATATTGTCTCATATAAAGTACCGTCAGGGAATTGAGTCAATTGCCTCAGGAAGCTTCATATGTTTAAAGTGAGCTATATAAATAGATCTGTTTAGGTATAAAAATATAGATGACGAAGAGGTTGTTTTAATTATAAGAATGGGTCTATAGGAACGTCACCTGCAATACGTCACCTGTATCCCCATTGATTATATAAAAAATCTGGCATTAATCTGTTGAAAAGTGGTTCTACATTTATGTGGTTACAGATCAAATTAAACATAATAGTGGCTCCCTTGACTCTTATGTGCAAGTTGAAAAATACCAGCACATTCTTGTTCTCCCGGTTTCTCAGAAGGGTTTCCTCCCGATTTACATCTATATAGATTGTGACGCTACCAAAAAGATAAAAAGACAATTAACGGATCTATGTACTGTGTTGACAGATTCATGAATTTCAATCTCTCGAGTGTATGACGAGACACTCTGAACAGAATACCTTTCAAACAAGTAAGCTTCTTACTTTCCTAACCCTCATAATAGCGGCAGTGGTGATATATAGCACAGAGGACTGTAACATGAATGATACACGTGGTGTCCTAAGCTTTTATTGGTGGTGGTATCGTATCCCTTCTCAACATGCATTATATCGATGTAGAGACGTGTCCCTGTTAGAAAAAACTGCTACCACTATGTAGTGTAATTATATGGGGTCGTTATGTTGATTGTGCAATGACAATGAGGTGATAGTCATTCCACTGTGATAAAGACTCTTCTTGGAGACTTATTTCTTTTTCTTTATTGTCTACTTTGTTTGTAAAAACTTTCTCTGATATTCCTCATTAAGTGATCACCTAACCTGTGTGGATTACTTTAATTTATAGGGAATCTTGGGCAACCATAAAACCCTTTTTATGTATATATTATTGCAGGTATTCCCTGGGCATTATCGTTTCTGAATACAACTGTGGTCCTGATGAAGATGGCACCTATGCCATCGAAACGCGTCGACCATTGACCTGATACTACTACTCTGCGTTTGCAGTTGACTTGTTAGTCACAGGAGGCTGTTGTGTATCTAGTACCTCCAATGTCCAATTAACGATAACAACAAGAAAAACCTATGCCTTTTTCGATGTTTTTATGAGATGTATATGTTTGAATGTGGAATGATGTGGGATGTGTGTAGATGTGATTGTGGGATGAGATAGATCCTGTGTGATCTATATTAGGCTGTTCCAGGGACTACTGCTAATTATTAATAAATCCAATGTATATTCACTGTAATGTATTTAATCAGTGAAATTTAAGATTCTGAAATTGATTTTTGTGTTAAGTAAAAGGAGCATATTGATTTTTTTCAAAAAGAAAAACATAAAATGATAAATGATAAAAAATAAAAAATAAAAATTGAAAAATATTCCTTTGTGGCTGGTATTACTATTGTGCAGGCCCTTATGTTTCCCTTTCACAATTGAATTATTTTTCAGTAATAGAGGTCGTGAGGGAGCTTTTTTGTTATGATGACCTGTAAGGAAACAACATCAAGTATCACACTGATATAACTCACAGCCTGAAGTCAACTACAATTCCACCGTAGCTCCTCTGTTGGTCTATCTACCTGGAAAGTAAAATGCTTTGGTTTTCCTAGTCAGCACATTGAGGTTATCAGGGCGCAGTTCATATCTAAGGATATGGAAGAAATAGGTTAACTCCTGTATTTATCCAGTCACCTGTTGTTCTCCGCCCCTCTTCGTTACCTACCCGTAGATCTGCTGCCCAGAACGTTACAGGGGTGCAGAGCTGACTTGAGGAATCTCAGGTTCCCCTGTAGTAAAACAACACAAGAAGGCCCCACAGGCATGGGCGCGTAAACATACAGTGCATTCGAATACGATACTCTTTAAGGTCTGGACAAACACACATTCCAACTCCACATTGTTCAAGCGTGTTCTCGTTGAAAATGAATGTCAGGGTCTGATACGTCTCAGAACATAGAATACCAACAGCCAGTGTGGCGCAGTCTCACAAGTCACGTAAGCACCATACACCACTGAAGGCTAGTACCACTGTTATATGTCTTACTCTCTCCAGGAAAAGACAAGGGGTAGCGTAACAAGGGCAACCACCCTCTTTCGCTGCGATTCAATGAAGCATTCAGGGTGCCCCTTTGTTCACCGTAAAGCCAGGTGGGAGTATTCACTTCAAACCCCCCCCAGTCCGCTTGGTGAGCACAAAAACGGGGCTTTTCCCGCTCTCCCGCAAGGACCCAGTACCGGGTTTCCAGCCAACGGAATTAGCGGTATGACTATCAAAGGCTCAGGAGTATGCCGCTTCTGCTGAGCGTACAAAGAATGACTGAAACTCAAAAGGCGGTGCATATGCACCCTTACCAGACCGTCGGGGACTCAGCATCTCAGCAGGCGAAGTAACCGGCACACGCTGCTTCTTCCTCCGCGTCTAAGAACGTTCTTCCGGGTGCGCGATGACGTCATTGACGCGATCGTCGCACGGAACCATGGGAGCTGTAGTTCCGTTCCGTACGCCGGCTTCGTCATTGTCTTCCCTGGTGGCGTCTGACAGTACATCCCTCTCCTGAAGCACAATGACAGAAGTAAGGTTTGTGAGAGTAACGTTCGTGAAAGAGGCGAACGTAGCGGGGAGCGTGAACCCCTGTAGCGGGTTCCCACGAGTTTTCCTCGTTACCGTAGCCTTTCCAGGCAACCAGATACCACAGTCTAGAGCGATGGATCTTGGAATCCAAAATACCTCTCACTTCATGTTCTACCTCACCATCCACCAACACGGGAGCGGGTGGTTTCTGTATTCCTGAGTGTGGGGGTTTTAACAGGGACACCTGAAAGGCAGGATGAATGCGCAAGGAGGATAGTAGCGCTAGTTTCACCACCACCGGATTAATTAACTTAACTATTTTGTAGGGGCCAATGTATCGGGGATTAAAGACGCTATACCTCTTGAAGCATATGTTTTTGGTGGACAACCACACATAATCCCCTAGTTTATATTGAGGCCCTTCTTGCCTATGTCTATCCGCATAAGCCTTATACTGGATCTTTGATTTCTGTAGCTCCTTCTGAGCTTGCTGTAATGTCTTTTGAATATGTATTATCCATTCCTGTACCTCTGGCACAGATCCCTGGCCCACAGGATGCTGGAAGGGGGTGAAACAGGGGTGAAACCCATAGGTGCAATGAAAGGGTGTGTGTTTAGTAGAGCTGTGCAATGCGCTATTATACGCTACTTCCGCTAACCATAGGCTATCTACCCATGCTTCTGTAGTGGCCTCCACATAGCACCTGAGATATTTTTTTAGCGTCTGATTGACCTGTTCTGTTTGGCCATCGGTTTGGGGATGGTAGCTGGTGGAGAGATTAGAGGTGATGTGCAACGCCTCGCACCACTTCTTCCAGAAGTTAGCCATGAACTGGGTCCCTCTGTCCGAAATTATCACTTGAGGCAGTCTGTGTAATCTTACTATGTTTTTCAAGAGAAGTATGTCCAGCTCCCCCGCACTAGGTAACTGTTTACATGCAATGAAGTGGTCTAATTTAGTCAAGTAGTCCACGACTACGAGAATGACGGTATGACCCTTATCTGGAGGCATCCCTACCACGAAATCAAGCGAGATCCGTTCCCATGGATGGGCCGGGGTAGGAAGAGGCTGCAAAAGCCCAGCCGGTTTGGTGCGTGGCGTTTTCGTCTGGCAACAGACCCTGCACTCACCTACCCAGGTTTTTATGTCCTGTTTGACGGTGGGCCACCAAAACTGACGGAGCACTCGCTCCCTGGTTTTTTAGGAGCAATTGTGTCCCACGCTGGGTAGAGTGTGACACCAGTGGAACACCTGTTTTCGTAAGCAAGGAATAGGCACCAACAACTGCTTCCCACGTACCGGCAGGCCATCCTTCATCGTCCAGTCTTTGTTTTTCTTCAACCACCCTTTCCATTTGTCCAAGGTCATGCTCTTCTTGATGCTCGTAAGGAATTTCTCAGTGGCAGTGACACATATCACCTTCTTTGGATCCACAATGGCGTGTTCTGGTGGGATGTCCGGAGTAGTAGGGGAGGTTTGTCGACTCAGTGCATCGGGCTTTTTGTTTTCACTCCCGGGGCGAAACGTCACCAGGAAGTTGTAACCGCAAAGAACGGCATCCAGCACAGCTGGCGAGGGGTTAGGTGTCTGGCAGCGGTCATGAACTGTAGGTTGCGGTGGTCGATGTAAACAGTGACAATGTGTTTGAATCCCATTAAGTACTGTCTCCATTCTTGGAATGTGTACTTTATGGCCAATAACTCCTTCTGAGCAATGGTGTAGTTACGCTCGGCGGAATTAAGTTTCCTGGACATGAACGCCACTGGGTGAAGGTGGCCTGTATCGCAATGGTGTTGGGAAAGCACAGCCCCTACGGCGTATTCGGACACGTCTGCCTCCACTATGTATGGTTGTTTGGGATCAGCATGTCGTAACACCGGAGCGGATACAAAAGCTTTCTTCAGAGCCTCGAAACTCTTTTGAGCCTCCTCAGTCCACTGAAACACCACTTTCTTTTGTAGCAAACGAGTAAGTGGAGCGGCTAGCTTGGAGAAATGATCAATAAATCTACGATAAAAGTTCGCGAAGCCGAGGAAGCACTGGATGTCGCGAACCTTCGTGGGGGTAGGCCATTACTTCACGGCCTGTATTTTGCGTTCGGACATTTCCTGACGACAAGGGGTCAACATCATGCCTAGGAATTCTACCGTGGTGACACTAAATTCACATTTACTGATTTTACAGTATAGTTGATGTTTTCGCAAGGTTTGCAGAATGGTGCGTACATGTGTGCCATGGATCTCTGTATTGGGTGAGTAGATCAGGATATCGTCGATATAGACCCCCACGAAGTGGTCCAGGAACTCCCTTAACACATCGTTGAGGAAGTATTGGAAGGCGGCTTGCGCATTGCATAAGCCAAACGGCATTACCAGATATTCATAGAGGCCAAAGCGTGTTTTGAATGCCGTCTTCCACTCATCTCCCTGTCTCATCCGTACCAGATGATATGCCCCTTTTAAATCCAGCCAGGTATAGATGACAGCCCTTTTTACCTGCTCCAGTAATACGTTGATAAGGGGGAGCGGATATCGATTTTTTATGGTGATTGCATTGAGTGAACGAAAGTCCACACAAGTGCGCAGCTCGCCATTGGCTTTCGGAATAAAGAACAATGGAGAGGCCGCAGGCGATTTTGAAACTCTGATGAAGCCTAAAGCCAAATATTTGTCCAAATATTCACGGAGATGGGCGTTTTACGGTTCGGTCAAAGCATATACTCTCCCAGAAGGGATAACAGCCCCAGGAATCAGGTCAATTTGGCAATCGTATTGCCTGTGGGGGGGTAACGTTTCCGCCAGTGTTTCGTTAAAAACATCTATGAAGTCCTTCTATTCGTCAGCCAGGAGCACCGGGTGTACGGCCGCTGTAGCGATATGATGTCTTTCTGCCAAAATCGTAGCCGGATTACTTTTGTCTGCCAGGCAGTGCTGTCCGCAAAACTCCGATAAGGAGACGGTTCTTTCCACCCAATTCACCTGGGGATTGTGTTTTCTCAGCCGTGGTAGCCCCAAAATGACACCGTACTGTGGTGCTTGTATAACGTTGAACACTAGCTTTTCTTGATGGTCAAGACCGTGCAAGAATTCCAGTTCTACAGTGCACAACCGAATGGGACCGGCATCCAAACGTTTTCCGTCCACCGCATATATATCTTCAGGACGTTCTTTTTCTTGCAAAGAAAGACCCAGTGCCATGGCTTGTTTCTGATCGAAGAAGCAGCCTGTCGCCCCCGAATCCAGCATAGCCTGTACCGGACAACATTTGTTATGGATAAGGAAACAAAGGTCCAAGAAGAAGTGGTCAGTTTTACATAGGGGGTCCTTGTCGACGAAGGGATGCATACATCGCTTGAAGACTTCCCTTCAGTAATCCTTAAGCTTGGTCGTTTCCCGCAGAGGCCGTGGAGACTATTGTCACCATCTTTTCTGTACGAGGATACTTGGATCGTAGTGTACATTCCTTAATAAAATGCCCCTTCTTTCCACAATAAATGCATAACCCTTTCTTTCTTCGGTACTCCCTCTCTTCCATGGTAAGCGCTGATCGCCCGGCACCTATTTCCATTGGCTCGGATTTAGAGGTTGTGTGACCTTCATGTTGACGTAGTGTCTCACCCCGGGCTGGCAGACGCTCTCTTCGTTTGTGTTCTCCCTTGCGCTCATTGAGCCTATGATCCAGACGTAACACCAGACTTATCAAGTCTTCACAGGACATGAGGGTCTATTTGCGCCAGAATGTCCTTGATGAAAGATAGCAGCCTGTTTAGCCTCGGGCCACTCTGTCTCCGTAATCAGCCTACGAAAATCATTGAGGTAAGCGATCAGGTCCCGGTTTCCTTGCTTTAGTTCCAGCAAATCCCTGTCCGCTGACAGCGTGGCAGATCTACGGTTATGGGTCTTCTCGAACTCCCTAATAAAGAAGTCCCAGTCATATAACAACGGGTCGTCTCTTTTTACCAAAGGCACAGCCCATTGTGCCGCGTCTCCTGCCAAGTACGAGATGAGGAAGGTGACCCTAGCGTGGTTGGTGGTAAAGGTCTTAACCCTGCAGGAGAAATGCAACATCACCTGCGTCATGAACACCTGCACCTTGCTACTCTCCCCGTGGAATCTCTCAGGGGTGGCCAGAGGAATGGGTGTAGGCACCTCCACTACCAGGGGTGTCGTGTGTGTCGCCTGTACTGCGCCTGCATTGAAAGGGTTCCTTTGCATTCTGTCTACTACGGCTTGCAAGTGGGCTGTTTCGGCCCTAGAGGCCGCTAGCTCTGTCTGTACTATGGCTAATGCAGCCATGACATCTTCTAAAGTGGCCATATTCAGCTTGTGACCGGGAGGATGTAAATACTTGGGCCGGTTACTCTGTCGCAGCCTTGGATCCTTAGGGTCGTATGTTGCTCGTTATGTTCCACCTCTCGATACCACCACGGTCCGATTTAGCACACAGACTCCATGGAGTGATCAAGCGGGGGAAGGGAAGGATGGGGACAGAGGGGAGGGAGACCTGTAAGGAAACAACATCAAGTAACATACTGATATAACTCACAGCCTGAAGTCAACTACAATTCCACTGTAGCTCCTCTCTTGGTCTATCTACCTGGAAAGTAAAATGCTTTGGTTTTCCTAGTCAGCACATTGAGGTTATCAGGGCGCAGTTCATATCTAAGGATATGGAAGAAATAGGTTAACTCCTGTATTTATCCAGTCACCTGTTGTTCTCCGCCCCTCTTCGTTGCCTACCCGTAGATATGCTGCTCAGAACGTTACAGGGGTGCAGAGCTGACTTGAGGAATCTCAGGTTCCCCTGTAGTAAAACAACACAAGAAGGCCCCCCAGGCATGGGCGCGTGAACATACAGTGCATTTGAATACTATCAGGCACATGCATCAAAAAGAGAGTCTGCGAGTCCTTATTAGCGAATTTTAAGGATTCGCAAATAAAGACTCGCAAAACACGATGCAACAAAAATATTGCGAGAATATTGCGAATCGCTAAAAATCGCTAAATAAATTGCGATATCGGCATTTGCGAACTCGCTATTAGCGATTTCGCAATTAGCGAAATCGCTAATACCGAAGTCGCTTTTTGATGCATCCTGATGACATCACAACCAGGAAGTGAGCAGCACCAGCCTCATTTCCAGTGCACAGTGTCAGGGAGAGGAGGGAGCTGGCTCTGGGAGCAGAACAGGAGTGTGACAGAGACAGAAGAGAAACTTGTGATAGCAAATGGAAGCCTCACAAACAGCAGAGGAGAGCCAAACAGGCAGGAAACGCAAAATTAAATTTGCAGAAAAAGAAATTGACACCCTCATTGAGGGAGTAGTTCACAGCCATGACAAGCTGTTTGGAAAGGCATCATTGAAAGTGGCAGAGCAGGAGAAAAGGAAAATCTGGCTCCGGATCCAAAACAGGGTCAATGCCATTGGGGTGACACACCGCACCATTGAAGAACTCAAAAAACGATGGTACGACTTGCGCAGTCGGGCTAAGGTGCGCATAGCTGACCGCCTGAAGGAGGCAAAGAAGACAGGAGGGGGAACACCAACAGACACTGGGAACACTCCCATGGAGGACTTGATTGAATCCACCATCCAGCCAGAAGCTGTTGTTGGTGTGACCCAGCTGGACACGTCCGGAGCAGCAAACACATCTGAAGGTAAGATGAATGTATGTTTTCTTAGTGTTACAAAATGTAAAGGTAGAACTCGACCACAGTACAGCCCAAGTGCAGACCCTGAACATCCAGTACACAATGCGTTCAGTAGGTGAGGGGCATTATGGGAGATGTAGTCAGGTCAAGCAGTTAAAATGTCAAATCTCAGAGTAACAACCCAAAAAAGCTTAATAGAGTATAAAATCATTCACAAAGGCAGATATTTATTACTGTGCAATTAATATCACAGACATGAAATAATACAGTGTTGCACTGTTTCACCTCACAGATGCGCAACGTGTAGAAGATGTGGATAGCGATTCCCCAGACATGCAGGACACCAGCGCAGGTGAACAGATGGACACACCTGTGGTGCAAATAAATCCCTCACGTCCAACAAAGTCACGCAGGGCTACTGTTCCATCCCTAGTCACCATGGAGTGTGAAGATGATGAGGCTGATGCAACACCAGGTGGCAGCCATGGCCAGACAACTTCCATCACAAAAACACAACCACAGGTCCCCAGAACTAATCACAGAGCCCGGCGTAGGAGAGGAAGAGCACTCAGGACACAGCAGGAGGAGCAACCAAGTGATGTCTGGGGTGGTCTTGAGGGACAGATGCTCCGTATGCAGCGCCTGCAGACAAAAAACACACGATTAGTACAATTGCAAGTTGGCAAGATGGCTAGCAACATAGCAGTACTGTCAGAAAGTGTGCAGCAACTGAGCAAGGTGATGCATGAGGGAAATGTATCCCAGAAGAGACAGCATCGTCAACTAATGGTGCAATTGAAAATGTTTGCTAAATCAAACAATAGATTGGCCACGACAACTGCACTGCTGGCGCGTAGGTCTGTGACCATGCAAACTGAAATGTGCCATTGGAGCGGCGATGTGGCTAAAGCACTGGACCAGGTCACCAATGCAGTTGATTTGCTAAATGCTTCCACAATTGCGGCCAACAATTCGACGGCCGAAGAGGGTAGTGAGGGTGGCTCAAGCCTAAGTAGTGTGGCAGTTCCAGTCCGCACTGCAGGAAGACGCAACACACGCAGCAGTACCCCCGCCGCTTCCAACATGACGGATGACAATGCTGGGTCTGACAGGCGTCTGGGTGTTCGTGGGAAAAAGCGCTAGACTGGCATGTACAAGTGCATTCCACTATGGTGACGTAACCATTTATTTGGATTTGACTTTTCACAGACTGACAAGTGAATTGACATTTGCAAACCACTTATGTCCATTGCACTGGTCAGATCACAAGTGTGCTTGAACACTCATGGCAATTTTATTTAATTAAAGAATACTTTGATAGCAATAGTCAGTTTCTGTGTCATCATTACTCACCTCAGAAATAATTTTGTGTGATGTCAAATCTTCTCCTACGCCCTTCTGCTGCGCCTGCCCCTTGTGCTGCATGGTGTTGTGGCACTTGCTGGTTCCCATCCTCCGAATCGCTGTCAGACACCTCGATGTCCATTCCTCCCCTTGTCGCTATGTTGTGCAGCATGGCACATGCCGCTACTATCTTGCAGCATTGTTCAGGGTTGTACTTCAGTGCTCCACCGGTCTTATGTAGACATCTGAATCGGCTCTTCAACAGCCCAAATGTGCGCTCTATGATGTTCCTTGTCGAAATATGTGCTGCATTGTACCTCTGTTGATTGGCAGTTGTGGGATTGAGGTAAGGCGTCATTAGGTAATTACGCAAGGCGTATGCGCTGTCACCTACATGTAATGGAGCAAAGAGTCAGTGGCAGCTTCACATTGACATACGTACAATGACAGTGATAAACTATAACACATATTTACCAAGCAGATGTCCCTCTCCAAATTCTCCCCTGACAAGACGGGTGTGTATGCCACTTTGCCTGAAGATATAAGAGTCATGTGCACTCCCTGGAAATTGCGCAACAATGTCAGTGATAATGTTTTTGGCATTGCAAACGACCTGAATATTGAGGGAATGGTAACATTTCCTATTTCTATATATATATTCCTGTGTTGCAGGGGGACATATTGCAACGTGGGTGCAATCAATACAACCCAAAACATGTGGGAAACGAGCTATCTGGTAGAACTCCTGTTTGGTTTTTGCAAGGTCAAGCGCGGTGGTAGGGAACTTGATATGAGACCCGATCACGGCCATCATGGCATCAAGGAATGCTTTCAATATTCTTGAAAGTGCGCTTTGTGACACACCTCCCGCAACAGCAATGACCCCCTGAAAACTGCCTGACGCCAGAAGGTGTAGGCAACATAGGACCTGCACATGCGTTGGGATGGCATTGGTCCTACGTGTCTGTCGTTGCATTATGGGGTCCAATTCATTGATTAGATCATGGATCATTGCTGCATTGAGCCTATACTTGTCGTATATCTCATCCTCTTGCTGGCCTAGCAAAGTTATGCGGACTCTGAAGATGCGCTCATTCATTCGCCTCCGTCTCTGTGCGGCAGCCTGCAGCCTCATCCTCCTCGCCATCAGGTATATCCCTGCCATTGTGAACAGTGCTGGCTCATTCTGGGTGTGTTTAAATGGGTTTCAGTTGGTTTTCACCTGTCTGTGATTTGCACTCATGATTACCACCTGGTTGTGATCCTTCTTATTTAGCGATCGCTAATTTGCGATTTTCATGGAAATCGCTATTTGCGATTTGTCATGCATACATTTAGCGAATCGTTGTTTGCGATTCGCTAATTGGGACTCGCTAATACCGATTCGCTATTTGATTCGCAGAATGTTTTGCGATTCCTTATATTTGCGAAAACATGGATTTTCGCAAATATACAGTTGATGCATTTCAACACTGACTTTTGCGATCGCAAACGGCCTATTTTTGCGATTCGCACCGTTTGCGATCGCAAAAAGGTTTGATGCATGTGCCTAAATACTCTTTAAGGTCTGGACAAACACACATTCCAACTCCACATTGTTCAAGCATGTGCTAGTTGAAAATGAATGCCAGGTTCTCATACGTCTCAGAACATAGCATACCAACAGCCAGTGTGGCGCAGTCTCACAAGTCACGTAAGCACCAAACACCACTGAAGGCTAGTACCACTGTTATATGTCTTACTCTCTCCAGGAAAAGACAAGAGGTAGCGTAACAAGGGAAACCACCCTCTTTCGCTGCGATTCAATGAAGCATTCAGGGCGCCCCTTTGTTCACCGTAAAGCCAGGTGGGAGTATTCACTTCAAACCCCCCGGGGGCTTTTCCCGCTCTCCCGCAAGGATCCAGTACCGGGTTTCCAGCCAACGGGATTAGCGGTATGACTGTCAAAGGCTCAGGAGTATGCCGCTTCTGCTGAGCGTACAAAGAATTACTGAAACTCAAAAGGTGGTGCATATGCACCCTTACCAGACCGTCGGGGACTCAGCGTCTCAGCAGGCGAAGTAACCGGCACCCGCTGCTTCTTCCTCCACGTCTAAGAACGTTCTTCCGGGTGCGCGATGACGTAATTGACGCGATCGTCGCACGGATCCATGGGAGCTGTAGTTCCGTTCCGTACGCCGGCTTCGTCATTGTCTTCCCTGGTGGCGTCTGACAGTCGTATAGCCTTCTTTGAATTTCCATGTAAGTTTCATTTTATTTAGCTACTCCTAATAAGTAGGTATTTTTAAAGACCTCCAATTCTAGAGTATCAAGGAACGTGCTACAAGGGAGGCGATTGCTATAAATGTCTCCTCCCCTCTTGACTTTGCAAGGTTTGCTCTTTGACTATAGATACCAAACAGTGCTACATCTTTCTCCGGGTCTAAGCGTTTCTGCATCCCCTGGCTTAGAGCCGATAAGATCCTTTCCCGAAATTGCCCTAGCCTTGAGCAGGTAAAAGAAATGTGCAGCCAGCCTCCCTCGCCTTCTGTCTGGCAATGAAAACATCTATTCTTCAATTCTGTACGTATTTTATGGAGCGCTTTAGGTGTATAGTACGCCATCCATCGTGACAAAAAATCCATTCTTTGAAAACTGGACGCGCTCAAGGCCTCACTACCTTGTTGTGATATGGCCTGCCAATCCCGATTAGAGAACATACATTGTGTCTCCTGGGTGACTTTTTCAAAAAATTTGTTGACCACCATTGATTGCCCTTGGGAGCGTAAAAGACGGTACCAATTTCCCATCCCTGTTAACTTTGCTCCAAATAGGGCAGTCACGAGCAGAGTTGGACCAGAACTAGATGGGAGGCTATATTTAATCAATAAATATGAAATCTGTATATATTAAAAAAAGAGAGGCTTACTCCGATCTCCACATCTAGTTTGGACCTCTTGCCAAGTTATTACTCTGTCTCCCACTAGAAAATGCCGTAGCTCTTACAGACCACAGTTGTTCCAGGACCTTAAATGGCTGGTCTGTATTTGGAGGCCCAGACTTTTACATTCTTCTAGTTTTAAATAGTAAAACCCTGTGGAGCAAGCCTGTTTGGAGAGAAAAGCCTGACGTCTAAAAGAGTATTCCTGCAAGGTCTTATACTTAGTTTTTTTAGGGAGTTTGGCTGTTTTTAAAAATGGCGGAATCTGTGAACCAGCCTCCTGCACCATTTTATCCAAAAAGTAATTATCAACTGATCCCTAGGAGTCAACTAAATGGGCTGTAATATCTAAGATGGCTGCTTCATAATATTTTTGAGCTTGCTGAAGTGCAAGCCCACCCTGATTAATATCAAGTTGAAGAGAGTTTTAACCTCGGTGTCGTCTTACTCCAAACAACCTTTCTAAACATATTTTCTAACTCCTTGAAATAGCTCGTATTGATTTTTATAGGGACGTTAGTGAAAAGTAAAGCAAGTAGGGGTAGAATGGACATTTTTATGAGGGCCACTCGGCCTAACAATGTAAGTGGTAGTATCTAGCAGTTTTTAATTTTATTCCGCATGGCTTCAGAGTTTAATTTATAGAGTTCCCAATATTGATTAGTAACATATATCCCTAAATATCGACTTGGGTTGAGATGAAGGGCTTGTTGCTTCAGATTTTTAGGAAGAAAGTCACTTGCAGTATTAATAATTAAGATCTCAGTCTTTTTATGGTTAATTTTGTACCCTCCGACCAATTTGAATTGAAGAAATTCTGCTAATGTTTGCTCTATATTCTGTCTTTCTGGACTAAGATAAAGAATGATGTCATTCATGAACAGCTTTAATTTTGCCATACCTAGTATTGGAGCTCTAATTACCACATTGTTACGAATTTTGGTAGCCAGGGGCTCAATAAAAAAGGTAAAAAAGAACGGGTGAAAGAGGGCATCCTTACCTGGTCCCCCGATTGACATTGACAATCCCCGCTAAATTAGAATTAATGAAGACCTGTGCCTGTGCCCCTTGATAAATATTCCATAACATTTTTGTAACCTGCGAGGAACCCCGTACCTGCCCAGACCGTAGATTAGAGCGTCCCAATTAACCTAGTCGACCGCCTTTACTGCATCAATCATCATAACAAGAGCTCGAATTTAAATACTATTGATAAAAGTCAAGTGCCTGTACTAGAAACCCTGTCTTTGTGGACATTAGCCTCCCTGAGACGAACCCTGTCTGATCCCTATTGATCAGTTTGTGTGCCAGAGGAGTAAAACGCATTGCCCAACTTTTCGTCTTCACAAAACTAACAATGATAGATTCTTTGAAAGCTATGGGGACCAAGCCACCCGCTTTGATATAATTAAAAAGCGCTACCAAAAAGGGTATTAATTCCTTCGCAAAGACCTTATAAATTCAGTTGGTAACCCATCATTTCCACATGCTTTTCCTCCCGCCATTGTATCAAGGGCTGCCGGAATTTCTGCTCCTAATATGTTGACTTGTATCTCCTCAACCTGAGTATTTGATAAATGTGGGAGATTGTTAGACCTGGCACCATTGGCGTGGGTCACCCTTCCATTTTTGTCTGTGCCTCAATGTATTTTTGTGCTGGTGTTAGCTGCTCAGGGCACTGTGCCACTGCCATCCAGTGCCACAGTGCAAGTGCTCCCTATGGTAAAATGTATTATGTGAATTGACTTCCATGTTTGGCTTATTTGGTTTACTATCAGTCCCTAGTAGAGTGCACCAGGGGTGCCAAGGGCTTGTATATCCAAATGCTGCTAGGTGGCTTGCAGCACTGGTTGTGCCACCCACAGAAGCAGCCTGGTAAAATGTGTCTAAGGTCTGCCATTGCAGAACCTGCATGCAGTCTGGTACTGTCATGCTGACTCGGCAAGTGTCCCCACTTGCCAGTCCCTAAACCTTCCCTTACCTTCATATTAGTCACCCCTATGGTAGGCCCTAGGGAAGGGCGCATTGTAAGGATAAGGTGGGACATGCCCTGAGGTGTGCGGCATGTCCTAATAGTGAATTACAGCCATTTTCGTTTTTCACTATTGTAAGGCTACCTGCTCTCCATAGGCCAGAATGGGCTGCTAGATTATAACACTCTATAATCCTAGCAGGCTCAGGAAGCATGGTAGAAATTCATGTTTAGTATGCCTGAACTCAGAATAATAAAATACATCTTTTAGTAAAGGTTATTTTAATATCCTGGGTTTACAAATGCTACTTTTAGAAAGTTAGCCTTTGCGTACCTAACCATTTAAGTCAGCCTCTGGAGGGGAGGGCTATCTTCTTTGTGTGTAGCTTGCGTGACAGGGCTGGGAAGTTCCAGGAGACAGGCTGGGGCTGCCAGGTGGTGAATAGAAAGATTACACCAGGATGGGTGGGAGGAGTGCACCTTGACTCTGAATAGGGCAGTGCTCTGCCACCACAATGCTGGCTCCACCCCCGGGGAGCGTCTGATGTCTCTGCCCTGCCTGCTGAAAGAAGAAGCCAGAGTCCCAACAACAAAGTGCTCCTCACTGAAAAGAACTGGACTGGGATTATGCAAAGGTCCCCCTGGCCTGTAAAGATAAAAGAAACTTGGTATAAATGTAGGAGCCCTGCTCCTAAGAAATCAGATCCTGATTGAACCACGAAGGAACTCTGCCTGACTAGAAGGACCTGGAAGAAGCTGAAGGAGGAGTGACTTTCCCTGACCTGGGGGATTGGCCTGCAGTTGGTGCCTTGCTGAGAAAGGAGAGGAAAAGACTGAAAGAGACTTTGCACTTTGTTTTTCAACTATCTCCAAGGGCTTGGAAGAAGAGCTTGCCCCCTGAACTGAGTCCCAGGACCATTGGACCATTGGACTCATCTGCCTTCCAAAATTGAGTTGCCTGGACGATCTGTGCTTGTTTCCCGCTGGATTTGGCCCCAGAACGCCTCGTACCCCATCCGTCGCGAACCCGTGTCTTTGCCGCCCGACACCGTGCGTCTACGCTGATCCAAAAGCATTAGTACGCGCCGTATCCCGCCCGGCCGCATTGCACCTACCCTTCCCCGCCGATTTGAGACGTACAACACTGGCTGCCAAACCCTGTACGCCGGACCCAAGCTCCATCGTCCCGCAGGTACGGTCCGTACGCTGCTAACGTACTGCACCGTGCCGTACTCAGAGCCGAGAAGCCGCAGTACGCTGATCCTCCCCGTACGCTGTACGGCGCCGAGAAGTGTCGCCGCCCATCCGCACCGAAGGTACGGCTCGAACGCCGAACGCCACGGACTCTGCAAGCTGATCTGGGCCATCCGCACATATCCCTGAAGGTCCCGTACTAACGCCGCGTCCCGACGCCACGACCCGACCAGCATCTGAATACGCTGCCGAACTACGACCCGGACCCATCAACTTGTCCCGCACTGTCCGTCGCGGAACCCACGAACTTAAGGTACTTTTTTCTGTTCGCACCGCAGCGTGCGCATCACGGACCCCGGAGTCCGCACCGATTGTTTGACTCGTACTTTCCTTGTTTTTAATGCGGACGAGTCGCACACCCAGGTACGAACCGTACAAAGCCTGAAAAGAAGAATTGAGTAAAAGAAGCCTATTTTTGTATTTTAAGCCTTTTTACAAGAACATTGAACTTTAAAATAATACTGTGGTCATTTTAATCGTTATTCTGGTCTTGTGCTAAGCCTTATATAAAGAAACCTATTTTTGACATAACCTTGACTGGTGTCCATTTGTGGTGTGTGATTGTATTACTGTATGTGTTCACAAATGCTTAACCTATGACGCCCTGAGAATAGTCTTGACTGCTTGCGCCACACTACCTAAAGGGTGAGCAGGGGTTATTTGAAAGGGTGATCCCCTTATCCTGATTTAGAATTGAGAGTCCCTGCTTGTCACAAGTGCATACCTGTGCCAACTAGAGATTCCCAGTTCTATTAGAGATTTACATCCTCAAAATATTGCTGGATTGTCTCTTGCCCGACCATGTACTTGGTAGCATATAGCTGATCGTAATGCTCCAAAAAGACTTCGGCAATCTTATCCTTATCCGTCACCGGAGCTCTAGTACCAGGATCTAATACTTCAGTAATTAAGGCTACTTCCTGTTTAACTTAGGTGACCAAGCTAGCAGTTTGTGTATCATTTGACTCTCTTCGTAGGCTCACTGTTGGAATGTCCGGAAGCTATTATTTTCTTCTATTAGGAAAAAACTCTTAGTTCCTTTTTTGCTTTGTCGAGCTGACCCCCAAGTATCTTATCTTCCCGTAGAGAGGCATTCTTCTGCAGCAAAGCAGTATCGACTGTCAGCTGAAGTTTGGCTATGCGAGTTCTCCGATTTTGGACTGAGCGGCAATAATGGCAACCATCTGTCCATGTACTGACGCCTTAAAAGCCCCCCATACTGAAAAAAGTTCTGCTGTTCCCTTATCAACCTTAAAAAATTCTTGTATCCATTCTCTTGTATCTGTTACCAATTGTTGATTTGAGAGAAGGAGTCGATCCATCTGCCACCTGGATCTTATCCTCCTACCCTCCTCTATTTCTATATCTAATTTGACCAAAGAGTGGTCTGAAAATGAATTGGGCTCTATTTCCGAGCCAATATATTTCAAAGAACGAGATGTTAAAAAAAAAAATCAATGATGGATGATGATTGGAATTGACGGGAGTAGCAATTATATTCTAGTACTTCCCGATGGGCTCTACGCCATGGGTCAACTAATCGATGATCTTGCATGATGACATCTAGAATTTTTTTTGTCTTTGGCTTCAGTTGCTTTTTATTTTTATTTGAAGTGTCCTTTGCCAAGTCTTGAATATAGTTAAAGTCCCCTCCAAAAATAATCTGCCCTGAAGCCCTTCTAAGTAGTCCCATTCAAGTTCATTGTTACCCATAGCCTTTTCCCATGAGGATCCCTCTGGACTTGGACAAACTCCCAGTCCAGTCCCTGACTAAAATATATAGCAACCCCCCTTATTGCCATCCCTGCTTTTGAAAATGATTTAGGAATCAGAGGGTGGGTGGGCAGGGCATGGATAGAACAGTAGTGGTGCCAGGGTGCCCCCGTGGTCTTTGCCCTGAAGGTGGTCACCCAGGGCATCGTGGCATTATCGAGCAACAAAGCCCTTAGTGCAGATGGCATTCCCCGGGATGGTCCAATGTGTAGATCTGGGGGCCCCTTTTCACTCGGTGTCTAAATGTGGCCACATGGGAGGGGGCGCCTCACTCATGGTCGAAATTGTGCATGTATTTAAGAAGGGTGATAAGGACAATCCCCCAATGTTACTGTCCCATGTCATTAATAGACTCAGTAGTGAAGGTCATGGGGAAGGTCATCCTCAATAGACTGCTAGAATTGTCTAATGAGAACAACATCCTGAGTGATCTACAATATGGCTTCAGGCCGGGTAGGTCTACTTCTCACCAATGTCTGAATCTTCATCTCATAATAAACAAATACATTGTTGCCCGGTCTGAATCCCTTCATTTAGCTTTTATGGTCCTCACGTCCACCTTTGATAGGGTCAGTCGTGTTAAACTCTGGGCCTTGCTCTTACAGATGGAGGTAGATCCAGACATTGTGGCCTTTTTAGACAATTTATATGCTGATACCACCTCCTCGGTGTGGTTTTCACAGGGTGTAACTTGCACACAGCCCTTTTCTACAAAAAGAGGTGTACTACAGGGGTGTATTCTTACACCATTTTTGTTCACCCTGTATGTAAATGGGTCGGAGCTTGCCCTTCTATCTGCTAAGGCTGATTGCCCGAAGGTGGGTACCCGATCCCTTCCCGTGCTGTTACATGCGATGACTCGGTCCTCATGGCTCGTACGGCCAGGGGTCGGGTCCTACTCCTGGACAAGTTTTTTTATTTTCATGGGGAGTTTGGACTTATCTGTTTTTTAATGTTATGGCTGATGGCCCATGCCATACCAGCTCTAAAACCTTAAAAGTGGCCAGTCATACCCATGGCAAAGTCTCTGTCTTCCCATATTTAGAGGTGCTATTCGATGTAAAGAATAACTGGAATCCCCCTCATAGAGGGAAATAGATCTGAGTTTCTTAAATCCACCAGGGCAGTTTTTCGTTTTGCACATCCACTGGGATCTTGGTCTCCAAGGGCCAGATGTACGATGTGCAAAATAGCGCTTTACAAATTGCGAGTCTTTTACGACTCGCAATTTGCAAAATGCTATTATGCATGTACAACAGTGTTATTACACTGTTTTGCAATTCCCAATAGGGTCACAAATAGAGAGGCTCATGAATATTAATGAGCCTCTCGCAATTTGCGACCCCATTGGGAATGGCACGCCCTCCCAGATATGGTGGCCTGCTGGGCTCAGCAGACCACCATGTTTCTGGGACTGCTTTTAAATAAAGCAGTTTTTTTTTCAATGCAGCCCGTTTTCCTTAAACGAAAACGGGGTGCATTTAAAAAAGAAAAAAATGAAATGTTTTCGTTTCATTTTTTAAGGGCAGGTTTTGTGTTATATTGCCTCTCATCCAAACAATTGTCAAGTGTATTTTTGCGGTCTACAAGCAGCAGATCGTTTGAGGTGGGCAATATCGCATATTGCTAGTGACTGGTTCTGGTGGTGCAGTCTTCTATGACTCAGCTGCGTTTGGTTCCTTTTTGTGCATGTTATCAACGTGATAGGTTTTTACATTCTGGGTGTAGGGTTAACATGTTACACCACTTATTGGCCTCTCCAAAGGGTTGGGTCCATTCTGAGAGCAGGGTGCCCTGCGACTGCGACAATAGGTCTCCGCAGGACACACTACACTTTGTAATGTTTTGTGATTATTTTAGCAGGCCCAGGAAGCACCTTTTAGTACCACTGTTGAAATCCTTGAACTTTTCACAAGTATGTCCAGCTCCTGTTTATCTGCAGATGCTTCCTAATTAATTTGTATTGTTTACTGTGCTGTGCTTTTTACGGGCGGCACTAACATCCAGGAGATCCAGACTGGATTGACTTCCCTGTTCTGTATTTTATGATGGATTTTTACTTGAGATGTATTTCATGTATGAGTTTTTTATTGAGATAATTCTGTATCATATTTATTGTATTTTTTTATGGTTGTTTTTGTCAACTAAATAAAGATTTTATGATGAGAATGAGGAAATCACAGCTGCTCCTTTGTGGCTCGCGGGTGCTGATGCAAAGCATTAGTAAATCAGAGCTAGGATGCCTTACTTTTGTCTGACCCATGTTTGGTCATCTATACCACTGAATGGGAAATAAATGTAAGTGAGGTTTTTTTCTAATATGAGGCACCTTTATCATAAGGCCGCTCCAAAACCATGTTTTTCTAGCTTCTGTTTTAATGCTGGTAGACTTTATACATTTTAACCCCCATAAATATGTGTACAAGCAGTACTAAAGGTGCAGAGAGAGGGCATCTGTCTGAAATACTTAGATTGATCGAATATTCTCCATGTTGGTTTTTGCATTGTTATGTCTAGCACCAAGATGCCTACCAGGCATTTGCGTGCTTTCTAAGTCGCTTCATTCATTTATTCACTCATTATGTATGGCTCTCACGTCGAGCCTCTATCTGTTTCTCAATCTGATAACTCACTTCTATAACATAGCAATATTTGATATCAAAACTCTTTACCCACAGTTCCTACATCATAAAGGCTTTCCAGGTCATGTGACAGATCTCTGAGCGTCTTTCAGCTCAAGGCTACTTGCCTGCTTTGACTGATATCAGAAAGCACAGGAAGGCAGGAAAAGTTGTGGGTGCTGGTTAAGGATGCCAGGTAAGATATTTATTCTTCACCTTTGGGTCAGGGAGAGGAGGCCATGTTACGTATGACTCCACCATTATTCCTCTGCCCCTGTGCAGCAGTTGAAAGCAGGGGCAGATAATATTGGGGGCCATGCATAACATAAACTATAGATAAATAAAAAGTGAATTATAGGTATTCTTTCACCGCGGAGTTCAGAGTGACATCATACACAACTCAATCTTCTCTCTCATTGCCTATTTGATGTCACTCAGAACCCCTCAGTGAACCCCTTAGTGAAAAACATCTAGGAATTCACTGTTATCCATCTATAATTCTATAGGCTTGGAGATGTAATGGTAGATTCTGTACATACAGATTTGAATACAAAGTGGTTGAAATGCATTTAGACTTTTGTCACTTGGATCTCTGTCTTCTGCCTCTTGAGAGCACTTTACTAGCATGTCCAGCTTACACTTCCAAGTATACTTGAATGTCGTGGGTGGAAACCGAAAAGAAAACAAGACAAACATTCCGGCCAATCTCTTGCCTTCCATTGCCGGCTAAATTGGTAGAAAAGACCATGAATACACAGCTCAGTGCCTTCCTCCAGGCAAATAACATTTTAGATCCCACTCAAACTGTCTGCCCTTATAAAATCCACCGAAGAAATAAGGGAAGCCCTGGATGAGGGAGGAAATGCAACATTGATTATGCTGGATCTCTCTGCAGCCTTCGACACGGTCCACCATATTCTCCTGACGGACCATTTGTCGGCCTGCGGGATTCAGGGTAAAGCCTGGAAGCTACTTAAATCTTTCCTGAGTGAGAGAACTCAAATTGTGGCTGTGGACAAATTCTGTTCTAAACCTTTTTCCATACCCTGCGGGGTGCCGCAGGGATCTTCCCTCAGTCCAACCCTTTTCAATGTTTACGTGTCTCCCCTGGCAGACCTGAATAAACCCTTCGGGTTTCAGCTTACTTCATATGCGGATGATATGCAAATTGTGGTGTCCATGCTGCCGGGGCAGGAGTCTGAGAAGGGGAAGAGGTTCCATGACTGCATGAATTCAGTGAAGATGTGGATGACCCAGAACTGCCTGAAGCTAAATTCAGGCAAGACTGAGGTCATTATTTTTGTAAATAATGCCAATTTCTGGACACCAGACTAGTGGCCGGAAGAATTAGGCACCCTCCCAAAACCCTCTAGGAAAGTAAAAAATCTGAGAGTTAATGTTGACAATAAGCACACTTTCGGGGACCAGAAAAATGCAGTGGCATCTGCCAGTTTCCATCTTCTTAGAATGATTTAAGAAAATAGTGCCTTTCTTGCTGGAGGACAGTCAATGCATATTTATAACACCTCTCATTCTATCAAGTCTGGATTATTGCAACAGCCTCTACCTGAACATTCAAAAGGGACAGCTAAGTAAAGTTCAACTTCTGCAAAATGCGGTAGCCAGACTGCTCACCGGCACACCAAAATTTATATCCGTCACCAAGGAAATCAAAAGGTTGCACTGGCTCCGAGTTAGACAACTAGTGCATTTTAAATCCTTGTGCACCGTTTTTAAAGCCTTTCAACGAGCAGGGCCAGAATGTAACGCCGTTTTCAATTGTATATCCCCAAAAGAGCCCTCCACTCCTTAGGTGCCATGAGGGTGCTTGTGCCCTCCATCAAAACAGTCAACTGGGGAGGGAGAAGCTTTGTCACCTGTGCCACAAGGGCCTTGAACAAGTCCCTCAATATATTAGAACTGCTACCGATCTAATGCCGTTTAGGAAGGGATTGAAAACCTTGCTTTTCAGTGTATAGGATTCACATGTCAGCCTCTGTTCAGATGGCAGTAGCCAGAGCCAGGACACCCTCGGGTAACCGCTGTGCTTTACAAATATAAATATCATAAGATTTATACAAAATACACACTAAGCAGTAGTTTGAAAAAGGAGGTCTTTTTAAAACAAAGGAAAAGTTCACAAACAAAATCCCTGTATTGTATAAGATATTTAAAAATCCCTAAAGCAGAATAAGGGACAAACACAACTGACGCTACTTAACATTTTGTCACCTCAGTGATGGAACATTCAACAAATGACTGGTCAAAACCATCAAGGCACCTTCAGATCCTACACTGCCATGCCAAAATAACTGCATTTAAGAGCAAATCTGCAGCCTTCTCGCTGGCTATAACCCCCTCTATCAAAGTGTCACTAGGCCACAGCAATGTAACGGATCTTCGAAAATAGAATTGAATCACCTATTATTGAAGAAACCCAAACTAGGTGTAAATGAGCAAATGCTGCCCTGCAACAAAATTGCCAACTGCAACTCAGATAATAGAAGTAGAGGAAACATTTCCTGAGATGGAAAGTAAATTTCAGTAGCATGTCTGAACTGTGGGGCTTATTTACAAGCCCCTGTCGCCACCCGTGCAACACTTTTCCCATGTTAAAAATGACGCAAAAATGGCCCAAGAGGCTTGTAAATAAGCTCCTGTGTGTCAGCAGAAGGACCTATTGGCGTTCTCAGATGAAGCTCTACTTCCTTAGTAGTATTGCATCACTCAACAAGATGTACCACCGCAGTCCATACCATCCTGACCAATGACTACAGGAAACTGTCATGGACTTAACTTGGCAGTCACCAGGGGTCGCAATCCTTGACCTCTAATGAGAAAAGGCAGCACCGGGAACAAGGGAACAGGGACATTTTACTTACATAGTGATAAAATGCACCCGAGTTCAGAAAACAGGAGCTTCTCGTGGCAGCAGCTCGCTTGAGATTGTAAAAGTTGCAACTTGCAACTATTACAGTTCAACTTGAAAAGTGGAGATGTTGCCTATCAACCCACTCCTTGGGCCTCTCTGGTCACAGACTGCCCCAGGCCTGGGAATTCTTGTCCTGGGGGCTTCTAATATTGGTGTGCAACTCCAATGACAGATGTCTGCACAGGACAAGTTCAGTTTTCAGGTGTTTGGACTGGACCATTGATGTCCTTGTGCAAAAATACTGACATGCCACAATTCCAGTCAACAGCCCCGTCAACAGCCACAGTCAGTCCTTAATTTGAGCCGGTGGTTCAAGGTGGGCCGACCGGCATTCATTTTTGGGGAACAAAACGTATTTTTCATCATCAGTCTTTGGTCCAGAAAAATAGAGAGAAGGGCAGAAAAGAAAGAAGAGAAAGACGTAAAAACAGTGAGGATGGTAGAAAGCAGGGGAAAAAAGCAGCCCACGAGAGTTTGATAAAGTGGTAGGGGGTGTCTGGTGGTGGATGAAAGCCAGACATGTTGCTGCACGGTCTGCATGCTACTGAGGAATGCTTTGAACTCCGGCACTTATTATTTTGCAAACTAAGCACTGGCACGGTCAGTGGACCCTTCATTTACTCTGTTTCTGTTGAGATCAGTGCGTGTTTAGTTTGCCGCTGCTGTAGCAGAATTGTTTTTTAAAAAACACTATAGTTCAGCAGTGGTGTAGAAATTGTGCAAAGGACCCTAGTGCAGGCAAGTAAAATGCTCCCTCTGACTGCTGGATGAGTAGTAAGGTACAGCAGTAATCAGGCTTACGAGGCCACTTAGGCCCCAGGAACCTTGTGTCACTGCACCTGATGCATCATCGATAGCTATGCTCCTGCTTTTCAGGCATTTCCGTTCCCTTGTTCCCTCTCTCAGGCTGAGAGTGGTGCCTATGGCTCACACCATCACAGAGATGTGGTGCTTCTTTTAAATGCAGAATCTGTCCATCCACTTTCAAGACCTCTGCCAGTCACACTTCTGCAGGGTGTCAGGCACGTCAGGTCCTATGAAGTGAAAAGTCTATCTTTAAAACGGACTTCTGCAAAAGATGGGTTCGGAAGCGAGAGGCTGACAGTTTTCAGTCTCTAAATGCAGAGAATCTCGCACATTCATTCATACAGAGCCAGTGATGTGGTAGTGTGCTAAGTAATACATGATATTGTTTTATTTTTGACAAAGATAATTGCAGCATGCATTAGTGGTGAGTGCCAATAAATAGTCTTGAGAGGGAACAAACAGAGGCATTAAGAGGAAGTTTGGACTCTGACAACAAATGCTGCATGAGCTCATCATAGCTGAGTTTACTGTGAGGCACTCACAGGGAGGACCTGGCCTGGCAGTTCGGGCTGGACTGTTCCCATGAGGCACAGGGTCAAGACTGATTTGCATATGGCTGGGTCCAAACTGGAATTGCATGGGGAGCAAAAAAACGATGGATTTAGTCCCAGATCTCTGTACTGGGGTTAATATATGACGTTGTTCTGCATTCTGTTCATCAATTGTTCTTTTTGCATTAGGCACTCATAGGAATCCACCACTCTTCATTGCCTGCCATCTCACTCTCAGTCCGGGGAAAGTTGTTTGTCTGTGCACAAATGGCTACAAATGATTATAAAAGTCACCAATACACTTTAGTTTGCACGGTTGATTGTTTTTCCTTAACTGAACCACCTTTAACAGCACCCTACCCCAACTCTTACCCTTATACTAAGTAACTTATTTATGTAAATCACAGGTGGCTGTCTTGTGTGATACCTTCAGCCAGTTTAGGGTTTTAGCCAACCCACCATTCTTGAAATAATGAGAAGAAAACCTACATAAAACTGAATGCAACAATATATTAGTTGAAAAGACAATACTGGCTTGTCACATAAGGAGGTCACTTGACCACTATGAAAAACAACAGCTTGTTCACCATGTCATGATGTCACCTTGTCAATGATGCTGCACTAACCGCCAGAATAATTTTTCGTAGCAGGTATTACCCACTTTTGGCCAAAGATTTTGGCTCAATTGATATAATTTGCTAGACAATTGATTGTATACTTGGACGCCTTGTGAGGTTTTTGTTTATTCTGGCGTAGAGTGCGTTGCCGTAGTCGAGTCTGCTGGTGACCAGGGCGTGAGTGACGTCTTTCTTTGTTCGAGGGGGATCCATTTGAAGGTCTTACGTAGGAGGCGAAGGGTGTGGAAGCAGGAGGACGAGACGGAATTAAACTGGCAGTCCATTTTGAGCTCGGAGTCCAGGATGATTCCCAGGTTGCGTGCGTGGTCCGTGGGGGTGGGCGGGCGGGCTTCCGAGGGCGGGGGGCCACCATGTGTCATTCCAGGCGTCGGGGTTTGGGCCCATGATGAGTACTTCTGTTTTGTTGGTGTTTAGTTGTGGGCAGCTGTTTTTCATCCATTTGGTGATGGCTTCCATACCTTCTCGAGAGTTGTGTCTGGCAGTGTTGGGTTCGTTGGATAGGGAGAGGATGAGTTGGGTGTCATCTGCGTATGACACAATGTTTAGTCCGTAGGTTCTGACGATGGGGGTGAGCGGAGCCATGTAGACGTTGAAGAGTGTAGGGCTGAGCGAGGAGCCCTGGAGGACTCCGCAGGTGGTTGGTGTGTGGTCCGAGAGGAAAGGGAGGAGCTTGACCCGCTGTGTTCTGCCGGAGAGGATCCAGTCGAGGGCCTTGTCCTGGATCCTTGCGTCGTGGAGTCTGCGTATTAGGGTGCGTGAGAGACTGTGTCGAACGCCGCTGAGAGGTCGAGGAGGATGAGGGCTACTGTTTCTCCTTTGTCCAGTAGGGTGCAGATGTCATCTGTTGTAGCGAAGAGGGCGGTTTCCGTACTGTGGTTTTTTCTGAAGCCGGATTGGGAGGCGTTGAGAATGTTGTGATCTTCGATGAATGTGACAATTTGGCTGTTGATGTTTTTTTCGATGACTTTCGCTGGAAACGGGAGCCGGGAGATGGGTCTGTAGTTCTTAAAGTCAGTGGGGTCCGCCGAGGGTTTCTTCAGGAGGGGGTTAACTTCGGTGTGTTTCCAGTTGTCGGGGAACGAGGCGGTCTCCAGGGAGTAGTTGATCGTGTGGCGCAGCATGGGTGCGAAGGTGTCAGCGGCTCTGTTGAAGATGTGGTGGGGGCAGGGGTCCGTGGGGGCCCCGGAGTGGATTGACTTAATTTTCTTCAGTGTGTCTTCGGTGGTGAGGGCTGTCCAGTTGTCAATCGCTGGGTTCCGGGTGTCGGGGGTGGTTGGTGAGGGTTCAGTGTGTTGGTTGTCTTCGTCGAAGTTGTCGTAGATGCTCTTGATTTTGTGGTGGAAGAAAGTGATGAGTTTGTCTCAGAGGTCTTGTGCGGGAGGGATGTCAGTAAACTCGCTGGTGGGTTGGGCGAACTCCTTGATGATGTTGAAGAGTTCTTTGCTGTTGTGTGCGTGTGTGTAGATTCTGTCTTCAATTGCTTTTTTCCTCGTTTTTCTGATGAGTTGGTGGTGAGCGTTGGTGGCGGCTCTGAAGTGATTGTGGGCCTCTGTGGATTTGGTGTTCCTCCAGGCCTTTTCGAGGCGGTGGCAAGTGTGTCTGGACTCTCAAAGTTCGGTGGTAATCCATCTGGCTTTCTTGGCGTGGGTGTTGTTGTTTTTCTTGAGGGGGGCTATGGTGTTGGCGCTGTCGGAGATCCATCTGTGCAGGGTTTGGGCTGCGGTGTTGGGGTCGTCCTTTTCCGCAATGGTTGGGGTGGAGTTGCTGAGTGAGGAGGTGAGCTGTTCGTTGGTGATTTTGGTCCAGTTTCTTCGTGGGAGCAGGTGCTAGTGTCTGTGGATGGTGGGTGTTCTGAAGGTGAACTGGAGGCATCGATGGTCAGTCCATGGGAGTTCGGTGGTGTGGCTTAAGGTGACCAGAAGTATATTAGAGCTGCTTTTGGGTCCCTGGACTACCTGAGACGCGAGGAAGAGGAGAACAGCAGCCCGGGGACGCCGCAGTGAAGGTAAGTCTTTTTCTTTACTCCTTATTGTACTTTTAATTCATTTTTAATATGGGGCTTGGAGGCGGGTGGCGTAGCGGAGTTTGTCCCCAACTCCATGGACCTTCGCGTAGTGCCGCTCCGCCAGCACCGCCCAGGGTTAGCTAAGTTAGTCAAAAATGACAATGTCCTTATGGGCCACGTGACAAGGATAAGCGAGAAGAGATGCAACTACAGATTTGTTTGATTTCAAGAATTCACATTGATTAACATCTGTACTCAGCTCTTTTCCATTTTATTAATTAAAGTATCTATGTCAGGAGAGTCTGAATTGTCATTAAATAAAGATGTCTGCATTCTGTATTACTAGCTCTGAGACACAAGAAGATATTTTGATTCTGTGTCTACCTCTATTTCATCGGTATAAACAGCCTGAACATTAGATAGACCTAGACTGCTGCATGTGTACTGCATGGTGTCACTTCCACCACTTTGTTTGATCACCAGCAGCAGTGGCAAAGAGTCTCTGATTCTACTACTGTGGTGATTCCCTGCAGGCTTACAATGCACATGTTGCAGGCATGAATATCTTACACATTAGAACAGAATTTATCAACACCTTTAGATATTAATTTTGAGTTCTGCTTGCATTTTGATATAAATTTGGTCAATTATAGTTAACTGTGTTTAATTTGGGGTGTTTGCAGGTGCTTCAATTACATTTCAAAGTGTTTTACTTAATTTAACACAGTATTTGATCTACGATGTCACCTCCTGCATTGCCCAGTGTTTCAATTAGGCATCATGTCACTTCTTCTATCACAACATCAAAGTCAAAGATTACGTGATGTCACTTCCTGAGCTGTCATTAGGATAAAGTAATGTCCCTTCCTGTCATGTCACAGAGCATCAAAGGACACATGATGTCACTTCCGCTATCCCTGTCATTTTGGTGAATCTAAGCCCATGGAAACTATGTGCTATTAGGAAGGCCCTATAACAGTCTCTGGTCTTTATTCAAGGCTACTCAAATCATAACGAGTTAAAGGCATTGAAATATTGAGAACTCTGCTGAGTTGTTCTCTAGGGATCAGTACACTCTAATTAGCTATTTAATGTAATATTGCACCACTTGACCAATGTCATTGAAAGATAGAGCTGATTAATGTGGGTGGGAGAAGCTGAGCAACGTTGCTTATTCCCTAGTACTCATTTTTTAAAAGCTGTATCAATTTTGTTTTACTTCCTAAGTTAGGAAAGCTTTACAAAAAATGGTTTGGATGAAAAACTTTGCAAAAAGGTCGAGTGAAGAAAAAACACACAAAACCTATTTCTGTGGGAAAGTTCTTCAGATATTTTTTTTTATTTGGAGACTTAGCAAAAGTTACAAACCTTGCAACTTCATGAAATGAAATTTCACTAACTCTGCCGATGAAAACAATCCAAAACTGATCTATTTAATGGTATATGGGAACTCTCAATTTCAGTACACTGTATAAAATAATGGACAAGTTAAAGCTGTTTTTGTTCAAGTAAAATAGAGCTATTGCTAAGCCATACTGTTATGTGGAGAAGATATAGCAGCAGGATTAGAAACTGCAGAAAAGCCACGGGTAAGGACAGAGCAAAATGTCTGCTTGTTTAAATGTGTGTGAAAATCCCACATATACATCTGTAATCACGATCTCTCCACATCCTTTTTTCAATGATACACGTCATGTGACAGATGGAGGGCAATATGCCTTCTGCTTCCCAGAACGACTTTATTGTGGCTGCAGACACAGGTAACGTGCATCAACCGCTGCGGCGGTCTTTGTCAAACCCATTTGCACCACCATTTTTGGTTTCATTTATACTCCCACATAGTCTCAAAATAATTAAAGTGACAGTGCAATAATATTAGTTAAAGTGATTTGAACAATGTTTTCTCTTTTTCCCAATTTTTCAAAGAAAGTGACTTGTGTCATTTGTGTTGCCTATATTCTAACAAACATCACAATGGAACCTGTGCCAGTATGGAATTAAAAACAATAATTATTAAGCATACATTCACAATTGGAAAAACAGTTCCAAGGTTAGTTCAGAAAATATTAGTTGTTATGTAACATCAGTGTGCCTGTTTTGAAAAATTCACCATTGCACAGACATTATGATCTTTCATCTTGCTGCAAACAGACGTATACCGCATGGATGCCTAATGCCTCAGCATTTCTTCTGATGTAATCAAAGCATCATACAGGGCATGTGCCCATTGTAAGTTGACTGATTCATACAAAAGATAAATCTTAAATAATCATTGTTTAAAATATACCTAAAATCCCTACTGTTTTTGAACAAACCTAATTGGTGTTAAAGTGCTGTGCAGGTGATTAATGTGAAACCCTTAGAAACTTAGATAAAACTCTATAATTTGCATTGGACTTGAAAATAAATTTTTATTGAAATTGAAACCATAGTGTCTGAGGAACTCACGTATACCAATCTTATATGTTAACTCATAAGTGGACATGTAGATCTTCTTCAGTATTGAGACCATTCGGGATCTTGGAATTAAACCGTAAAATATATCTAGATTCCAGCTGTCTCAGATATTTTTCTCTATTTCCACCCCTTATTCTGCTTGCCACCTGATCTAACACAAAATATTTCAAATCCTTTATATTGCTTCCGTGTACCATTTCAAAATGCCTTGCTACTGGCTAAGTTTGATCCTTATTTTTGATGGCTCTAATGTGTTGTAGGATGTGTTGATGCACACACAGGATGGTACTGCCTATATAATATTTCAAACAACTGCATCTTAGAGCATATACAGCAAACTCACTTCTGCAATTGAAGGGTTTCATGATCCTCCACTTCCTTTCAGAGAAGTGTAAAGGCACATCCGTGGTATTGACACCATAGTTGCAAGCTTTGCATTTATGGCAGCGCCTAAATCCTTCACTCCCACTCAGCCATGTTTCTTGTTCCTGTGTGCCAGGACTATTGTTTACAAGATCTTGCCTCATTGATCTTGCTTTGTGGAAAGTGATAAGTGGTTTATTTTGCATTGTAGGCCCTCGTACTGGATCACTGTGCACTAAATGCCAATGTTTCTGAAAGATGGCTCTAATCTTGTGATGCTGTATATTATACCCAGTAATAAAACAAAACTTTTGATCTGGCTGATTTGGTGGATCTTTTTTGTTCTTATCTGAAAAAATTAGCTGTTCTCTAGGATTTGCTTTGTTCTTAGCCTTTTCCAAGGTGACTTTGCAGTGGCCTTGTGATTCAAATCGATTGCTTAATTATGTTTGTGCTTTATAAAGCTGCTCCGGGCTACTGCAATTAATTCTCGTACGCAAATTTTCTGTGTAAGGGATGCTGTTCTTTAATTTTGTAGGATGGAAACTACAGTATTTCCTGCACTGCTCTTTCTATATGTTTTAGTTTGTGGTTTTCCATTAGCTACATAAATCGTCAAATCCAAGAACTGTACTTCCTTTTCACAGAGATAAGGCATGAAGTGCAAATCCAGTTCATTCTTGTTAAGTTTCTTCACAAACTCCTCTGCTGTCAACTTGATACTTCGCCATATTATAAAAAGGTCATCGATCTAACATGACCACAGGACTACATTTTCTGTCATCTCTTGGGCATACAGGGTTGCAAGCACCTGCTCCTCCCACCAGCCCGTATGCAGGTTCACATAGCTGGGGCGAAGCAGGTTCCCATGGCTGTCTCTCTGAATTGTCGATATAGATCTGATCCAAAAATATGTTGTTACAAAGACACCACCCTATCATGCTCAACAGCATCTCAGTGTGTTAAAAATAAAGTTAATGGCCGGGAACTCAAAAAATACTTAACTACCCTAATGCCATCAGTATGTGACATACTTGTATAGAGGGAGGAGGCATCCAAAGTCCTCCTCCCAATCGATCGTTTATATTTTCTTCAGGAAATCACCCGTATCTTTGGTGTAGGATGACAAAATGTTAACTGAGTCCAGTAGAAAGTAATCAAGATACTTAGATGTATTTTCAAATAAGCTTCCAAAGGCCGATATGATGGGACAGCCAGGTGGTACATGTATGTTCTTATGTATTATTGGAATACGATACATGATTGGCATAATAGGTGACTCTATTCTGAGGAACCTAAATTCTGGTCGTGAAATGAGCCATAATGTATTCCATTGTGCCAAATCTGGATGGAATTTCACTGCGACATCTTGGACTGTATCTTTATCAATTTTAAAATAGCATTGACTGTCATTTAGTTGACTTATTGCCTCTTCTTGGTACATAGTAAGGGGCCAAAGATATATATATATGTATATATATATATATATATATATATATATATATATATTGGAGCTTTGGGAGAAAACTAGAGCTTTTGATAAGCAGACGTAAAATCTAATACAACAAATAACTATATTTTCCCTTTATTTTTATTTACTGTGGCAACCTACCACACTGAATGAAAACCTATTAGTTCCATCTTCATCGTTCAATTTGATGTGATGTGTGCATCCTCACTCGTAAGTCAAATGCTGATTCATTCTCTGCATGCTTATTGCAGATGTGCTTTTAATTGCTGACGTGGTTTCAACTCCTTTTCTAGTCGAGGGAATCACACCCTGTCTGTCAATGCTCTCTTGCTGGCTACACTGCCATGGTGTCCTTCATGGACCAACTCGATGACCCGTTGCCTGAGACTCTCAGGTATGACGATTCTCCAAACTCTCAGTATTATGCCTTCTTGTGTGACTACAAACTCATCCTGTACATTTTTGAACTTTTGGAATTCAGTATCATCGGCTAGAGGGCACACCTGTTGTGTCCATTACTGTGTCTCAATCAGTTCTGAAATGATAGTCATGACTTTGTTGGTGGCAGTAATGATTTGGTCCACAGATAGTGCCGCTGGTGTGCCGGACCTCACAATAAAATTTAGATATTCTTTCACTGTCCTGGATGTCGAAGTACGACTATGTTGCGCCATCCATAAAAAGAAATCTGCTGGGTACTGATCCTTCCCAGGTTTGTGCACATTCTCATAGCTGTACTCTTGCAGCCTCAACCCCAACCTTTTGATGCAAGGGAGCATCTTAGCTTTTAGGTTTCCAAAAATAGTGAACAACGCCTGGTTATCTGCGATGAAAGTAAATCATTTCCCATAGAGGAATACATAAAAATGTTCTCAGGCCCACACCACAGTCAGACTCTCCTTCTCCGGCTGAGAGTAGGCACGTTCTGTTTCAGACAGGATTTGACTGGCATAAACCGCAATGTGTCTCTGAGAATTCAGATGACTGGTGTGTTGAGCAAGGATTGCCCCCAGCCCATCTGGCTTGTATCTACTATGACATAAGTGTGTAGTTAGGGGTCAAAGTAGGCCATTTCAGTTTAATTTTCGTATTCAGAAGACCAGTGAAAATGAACATTTGGCTTTGTCAAGGGGCACTCACTGTGGCAAAGATATGAATGTATCTTAAGCAATAACTGGCCATGCCTAGAAAGGATCTCTGCATGGGAACATCTTGTGGGGGGCAAGTGGATGATAGTGCTTGCACCTTATCTGGATCTGGAGTCATTCCCCTATCAGAGAAAATGTGCCCAAAAAACTTAAGTTTGGTCCTTTGAAATTCACATTTCACTGCATTCAAAGTGAGACGTGAGTCAGCAAGTACTGGCACAATTGAGTGAGAGCTTTGTCGTTTACTTTTTGGGTTCTCCAAAAAACCAGTACTCAGCGGATAACATCCTGAAATATCTCAGCAGCTGAAGATTCTCCAAAACTCATTTTCCTGTATCTGAACATAGCAACATGAGTGGAAAGAGTGGTAATATATCTGCAGTTTTCTACTAACTCAAGTTGGGGGTACCCATTGTTTATGTCAAGACAGTAAAAGACTTTAGCTCTGTTCAGTTGCATCATCGTGCCCTCTATATGGGGACCAAGGTGTCTCTCCCTCTCAGTAGCTCTGTTCGGCTGACACATATCAACACAAATGCGCACCGCTCCACTACGGTCCTTTTTTTGGTACCACTACTATGGGTGAATCGTATGGCGTGGGTCCGGTGGAATGCTCAATTATGTCATGTTTCAAAAGTGTTGCCAACTCTTTCTCTACAGCTTCTTGCAAATGAAAATCAACTTTACAGTACCACTGGGCACCAGGATGAACTTCATCATTGATATGAATCTGTACTCTCATTTTCTTGAGTTTTCCCAAGCCATGAAATAACAATAGGAATTGGCTGGTGATATCAGGCTGAGGGCAGAGGTTGTAGTTGAGGGATATTAACCTCATATCAGCCTCTGTGGCAAAACTGAGCAAGCATTCACTCGACGAGGTTCCTTGTGGAACCTGGATGGTGGCTCATACTGATGTTGTTTTGTGTTGTGGAAGTCCTTTGGCTTGATAGCAATTCAGAAGCAGCCCAGGTGTATACCTTTGTGCCTGAAGGAGTGAGGCATGGCACAGGTGAGAGGCTGTTGAACTTTTCCACCGGCATGATATTAAATGACGCTCCACTGTCGATGATGAAGGTTATGGGGTGACCATTCACCTTCAATGTCATTTTGGTACAGTGTCCAAAACAAGTTTGGCATTAGGTATTGTGAATTGTTTTTGAACTTCAGTCTTCTTCAAAGGCAGCTAATATATATGCATGCTGTTTTTGGGCGGACATCAGCACACACCCATCTTCTTTGCTGGTACTCAATAGCGACTTTGAAGAACCTTTGTACGACGAACTTGTTGACAACGGCTTTTGCTTGGTCTCTACTTGCTATAGCTGATGCTGCTTTTTGACTTTGTGGGCGTGGCGTGAGTACTTTTGGTATATTCTCACATCCACCTTTTCTTTCCGTCGTGATGCACTTGATTTTTCCCTAGCTCCACACACAGTTATGAAGTGGTTCTCTTTCCCACAACACTTACAGATTTTTCCTTCATGGGGAAATGAAAATCCACATCAGAAGCATAGTTTTTTTCTTCCTCGACAACCTCAACTTAGGTACATTTGTATTGTGCTTGCTTTTCATGGTTAATTCTGAGTCATTGTGCGCTTTCCCTACTTCCATGTCAGCAGCTTGTCGTTCTGCTCATTCCTCGGCTCTCGCATCCATCAGCATTTTCTCTAGACTGAGTGTCTCTCTCAACATGAGTGTTCAAAAGAATCTAAAAGTCAGCCATTAATGACTCTTAGGCGCAGGGTTTCCTCATTTGTAAAGTCACAGATCTTGCAATGTTTAATAAGTGCATCAAGTCTTTCAACAAACTCATCCATTGTTTCACCAGTCTGTTGTCGTGCTTTCTTAAAGATATACCTTTCCTAATCAACACTCTGAATTTGATTGAACTTGGCTTCCAGCGCTTCTTTCACCTTTAGGTTTGATGTTGCGTCAGATTGGTAAACTTTCTCTAGCGCTTCTTTCACTCCATCAACTGCAAGAATTTTTTTATATTTGATGATTTTCTTATCATCTTCCTCCTCTAGTGCATCTATGAAGTCATTGAATGTTTCAATCAATCCATGCAGTACATCTGACACCAATATTCTGTTTCTTGGATGTGTCAAATGGCGATGGTGGCTTTAAAAACATGGATGCAGTGTATTTTGTGCTCCCTTCTGCCACCATTGTGTTAGCACAAGTCATTCATCTGATTTTGCTGCACAAGGTGGTTCTGAAAACTTCTGCAAGCATCAGCTGCATGTAGAAGCATGTGAAGCAGTGTTTCAACAGCCCCTGACTGTGAGTATGCTCTCTGTTTCTTGTACCTTGTTGGTGTTGTAGTCATTTTCTTGCTTCGTATGAACAGTTGCTCTATGTTCGGGGCACAGCGCACCATCTCTGCTGACAGCCTCACTGACTGTATTGATGGGCATTTTGACATACACTCCTCTACAGTGCCTTCAATTGCTTCTGTGGCTGTGTATTGGCTAGAGCAGGGCTTTGACTTCACATGTGCCAGTTGCAGACTGCTTTGCATCAATTAAGGGCACACACGTCACGCACGAGCAGTTTGCCGTACCATTGCAAAGTTTCAGAGGGAGCAGTCTTGTTTTTCAAGGACATGTACCCCAACCTCGTCGCCAATTGTAGCGTCTTCTACAGCCCTTGTAACATGACCATAGATTATGCCACACTCAGGAACTGCAGTTGAACAAGTTTTTATTCTTTAACATTCATTCACACACTGCACATTACGTCATGCTTCTAAGAACCACACCCTAATACCTCCCCCTCATATCATGTGGTTCCTGTTCAGACTCCACCAAGAAACACAAGGGTTCTAGTGTGTACAGCATCAATATGCTTCACTGCCTGCATTGCCATAAAATAAGCATTGCTGCTGCAAACTGCCTGGTAGACCAGTGGCTGAACTATCTAGAGAAGAGAAAACAGGGCTTTAGAGAGGTGCAACCGGTGCCGCGGCACTGGGCACCAAGCTCAGGGGTGCTACTTTCACTCTGACCAAAATGAGCACCGCTGTCCACCTTTCATTTCCAAGACATCAGTTGTTGTGGAAATAAATGAAGAACAATGGGATTCACATGCTTGCGCAAATGGCGTATGGACCAGCAGTTCCTACAAGAGAGATCGAGTTGAGATACAGCGACATATGAAGCCAGAACTCGGACCCTAAACACTGAGGCACTTTCCTTGCACCTCTTGCACTGATTGTGGTAGGGTCCAAGTCTGAGATGTAGGATTCTTGACTTCCAACCTTAAAACCGAGGGAGATTCAGCTCCATGTGTGAAAGGAAAGCACTGTGCTTGTCATGTGATCCTGGTGTGTTTGTTTTTATAGCGCAAACATGACTAAAAGGTATTGGAGCACTTCTCATGAGCACCAGATACATTGCACAAGGTAATGTTCTTTTTTTATTTTTTGGAAGCGGAGATTATGTGATTTGCCTAGGATCGCAGGATGTGGAGCGAAGCAGAAAATTGAACCTGGTTTCCAAGGTCCAAAGTCCGCAGCACTGGTTGTAACAAAGAGGTGGGGGGGAGAGTGTGATGGGCATATGAATGGTGGTTGGTAAATGGCGGGGCTGCCCCACTCTCTCTCCATGGTAAGGGGATTCTTTGCACCCTTCACCCAGTCATTAGCGTATGGCTGGCCCTATCCCTTCTCACTCCTGCTCTGTTCTCCAAGCCCACAACAGCAAGTCCTGAATATTGTACACAGAGGACAGCGTGAGCAGCGGTGGTAGCGGGCACAGTGTGAGAGGCTGGAAAAGGGGCTGTCTGCTACAGATCCTGGGCTGTCTCTACCCTGGACAGCGTTCCCCACGCCAGCCATTTTCTAAGGAGAGGACACAGACGACTGGAATGCAAAACTTCAACAAGAGCGCCCTTGCTTGCTTGGAACACTCCAGAAAACGCACCCTACATTCACAGCAATTGCATACTTGCAAGTCCATGCATTTACAGTACCTTGAAATGACATCACCTTTCCACTCATATGACCCACACACCCTACTAACAAGGCTGCCTTTAAAACAACCCAGAACTCATTGCACACTTGTATTCACAACACTTCTTCACTTACGGAATCCACACACACCCAGCACTGCTGCACTTACACCCCTAATGCGCTCATAGTGCCGCCATAAGAAGAGGGAGGGCACATAAGCTCCATTTTCAGTTAGCAGTGCTTAGTTTGAGCCAGTGGTTTCCAGTGCTCGGCACCGGCACTTATGACAGCTGGCACATGGTGGCACTGTTTGTGTAATTTAAAGATAAGCAGAACAACAGTTGTTTATTAACTCAATAAAGATTCAAAACAACTATACCTACCACCCAAGCCATTCTTTTAACTTTAGGGGCCTGGAACAGACTGAATTATTACACTTGAGGAGTGTGTCTGGTAGTTGTGTAACTACTGTCATTGGCAGTGCTGGCAGTGGCAATGTGTGGTGCAAGCTGCTGGGCCACCTGACAAGGACCCTGACACTTAAGTTTTTCACAAATCAAGCACTGCCAGTAAGATACCTTTCCCTGCTGGGCTGAGGCAGTCTTCCAACTACAAAGTGCCCCTGCAATTTTAGCCCATAGTCCAGTAAGACGTAATTCTGCTTGGGATGTCATACTTTCCTGGCTTTAATTTAGACTTGATGGTAAATAAAAGTAGACTGGATTTCAAAGACACCAAACCACTTCCATCCTTGTGATGATGCTTGATTTCACTGTTATCTTCACAGTGTATAGCAGCATTTTAAAGGAGGGCTTCCCAACAAATTAACAGGGATCTTGGAGCCTGTGCACAAGCTGATCCCTCAAAATGTCTTCTATATAATTTCATATAAGAATCATTACACAAAATATGATAAAGTCTCCTCAAAATTCAATAAAGTAGATGCTTTCACATTATTTCATCACATTATAGCACTGCACTGAGAAGTACTTATTATCATGGACCATTAGTGAACTAAGAGGCAAGACAGTTGTCATGTAAACCCAATATGTGACCCAGATTATTATAGAGCAACATTAATTTTAGTGAAATAAAATGTTTGCCTAAAATCACTCAATTCAAGCAGGGAAGCCGCAATTTATCCAGGTTTTCTGGTTTTACTTTGTAAAAATCAGCCAGTAAATGGATATCTAGTTGTCTTTCTTTATAGAAAGGCTTTATTCTTACCTCTTGGTGCATTTTTCTGCAGTCTTTATATAGCTCAAACTTGACCCAAAGGTACTGGAGAGCTTCACATAAGCACCAGTTATATTACACAAGGCCACCATTCATTGTTTACAGGCACAGGTGATTAAGTGATTTCTCCTAAATCATAGGATGTTGAGCCAACACCAAGATTCAAATCTGGTTCCTCATTTTCAAAGTCAACATTTCTGGGCATAATGCCACACCAACGCACAGTGACTGTGGGAAGGATGGAGGCAAAAGCCACATGAAAGCTCACCGGTTTCAAGCTAGTCTGGCTGATGAGGGGTGATGCCCCAAAACCAGTCCCAGAATGCTTGTTTTCAGGTCCAGGGAGGACCGGTCTTGCAGTTCGGACTGGACTGTTCCATGGGGAACAGGGTCAAGGCTGATTTGCATATGGCTGGGCCAAACTAAAATAGCGTGGCGAGCAAAATAACGATGGATTATACCCAGATCTGTTAGTAAATGTTTGACAATGGTCCACATTCCATCCACCATCTTTTTGTGTTGCAATTTCACCCTAAGTGGGAAGGGTATGCCCAGATGTCGGTCCCCTGCTGGCTATGCCACCGGTTTTAAGACAGCCTGGCTGATGAGGGGTGATGCCCTAAAACCGGTCTGAGGATGCTTGTTTTCCGGTCTAGGGATAACCTGGCCGGGCAGTTCAAGCTGGATTGTTCGGAACAGGTCAAGGCGGGTTTACATGTGGCTGGGTTGAAATTGGAATGGCGTGACAAGCAAAATTACGATGGATTAAACCCAGATCTGTGACTGGGAATGAATGTTTGACAATGTTCAACATCCAGTCCATCATCTTTTTGTGTTTCAAGGATGTCAAGCTAAACCAGGCTTCAGGCTCAAGCCTGGCTCGAGATGTCAGCCCATTGTCCACCTCTACAGTGTTTACTATGCCCTCCTCTGCAGAAGACCAGGGTACCTCTCATCTCATGATCCAGATTACATACACCGTGCCCTGCACTCTCCTAGTACCTCATTAATATTACACCAAACACATTCACATACACTATGCAAAGACACACACTCTCATACACAGCCAAATACATCACCCATGTATGTACACTTATCCACACACTATTCACAGACATACATTCAACATAAAAAAAGTTCCCAAGGGGAATGCCAACAAAGATTGTCGCACCAGGCACCACCTACTTCTCTGAGAGAAAAGCTGCCCTGATCTCAATCACTTAGACCAGGCCAAGATGAGTGAGACCTGCTTGACATGAAGGCAACCAAAGGAGAGTGGCTACTAACGGAACTATGAGGAACAGCAACCCAGCTAGTCTGGACTGAGCCTTGTAAACAACAAGTGCATGAGCATCACAAGAGGGTCGAGGATGTGCTGGTGACACTGACCGACTCCGTCTGCTGATGGGATTGAGCAGCCCCTCACTCTCCAGCCCACACAGCCACTCTACATTCTGTTTGTGAACATATGATCCTATGAGCTTCTGACATAATTTAGTGTGGCCTAAAGAAGGTTCCAGAACACCCTTTAGAATTTGATGGAGTATGTCAGCACCAATATATCCACCTGGGTGATTTGTGCATTGTACAAATACACAAATCATGACATTATATGGCGTAAAGTAACGTAATACAACACAACATAACAACATAACACATAACATAACACATAACACAACACACAACAAATAATACAAAACATAACATAAAGCATAAATGTAATATAAAACATAAACATAACATTCCTAATCCAGAAAGAGACTTTAGGGTTCTCTTAATACAGTGTCTTCCATTGTCTATGTATAGTTGTACTGAACTCCGACCTTATCCTGATGTGTTCGCTTTAGAAATGTACTTAAATAACATAAATGGTGACACATACTCTGATAAACCGATATTAAACACAGAATTTGTAGCTCATTTGCTCTGTTCATCTACCTGCCTTTTGCAAGGCCATAGTCTCCTTAGGGCTCTATCTTGCCTTTGCCCTAACACTGTGATTAGCCCCATCTCCTGTTCAAAGTCAACAAACTAAAGCTTCAACTTCTTAAAAAACATATGTGCTTGCTAAATTCTTTTATTACCCCTTGGGTGTGTAAAGATTTGTTGTCTAAATTATGAAATTTTTGTCCATAGGAAGTGCAGTTTTAAGGTTTGTAGGTGTAAAGTAATGGCTGGGGTGGCCGATAAATTCCTCTCCACTGGTGGAGTTCACGAGTTTTGGCCTCTCAGCGTCATGCTGTTAACCTAGAATTCCAGCCAAAATCCGGCAACTGACACGTGGTAGAGTTTGGTCTCGTACGCAGCTCGCCATTGGAAAGTTGGTGAGCAAGTGAGAGTTGTCACCCCCTAGTGAAATTTTCACGTGCTAAGAGGGCACCTGGCGAGATATTCGCAACGCAGACTTGATCGTCAGCAAAGAAGCAGTGCCATCTGGTGCATCAAGTGATGACCTTCGCGATGATATTGCATGCGGAATAAGCCCCCTGTTCCATAAATCAGTGTGACCACCACGATGTGCCAATTTCTGTTTGTGGAACTCCGCAGAATCTCGCTGAGTTTTCATGTAACTCAGCACAATTCCGCAGAGTGAAACTCCATAAGTTCCACCCACTCATAGTCACGGCGAATTATTTGGGGCCAGATGTATGACTATTCCATTTTACGAGTCGCAAATTATGATATTTTTCGACTTGCAATTTGCGACAAACAAAATGGAATGCACAACAGTGTCTGAGACACTGTTTGCGATTTTCAAATGGGTCCTAAGGGACCTGCCCTATTAATATTCATGAGACAGGTCGAGATTTCCAACCCATTTGGAATGGAATGCAAACACAGGGATGGTGGCATGCTGGGAACAGCAGACCCCAATGTCTGTGTTTGATTTTTCAATAAAGCAACCTTTTATTTTTCCAGCACGTTTTCCTGAACGGAAAATGGGATGCGTTTAAAAAAAAAAGATAATTTTTCTTTTCACTTTTTAAGGGCAGGCTGCTCTTAAAAAATATTTTTTAACCCATTCACTAGGAGAAGGGGTCCCCTGGGGAACCCTTCCCATTTGCAAGTGGCTTACCACCTACTTGAAGTAGGTGGTAAACTGCGAGTGTTTTGCGACCGCAAATGCGGTCGCAAAACAATGGTACATACCATTCTGACTCGCTATTAGGGATGGACGCCCTTGGCATGCCCTTCCTAATAATGACTCGCAAACACTATTTTGCGAGCCACCAACTTGCAAAGTAGCGTTTGCACATACCACCACCTTTTTTTAGGCAGCAAACGGGCCAATTACCCGTACATCTGGCCCTTGGATTCTAGAAATGATCTAAGGTGATTTGGTTCAGCCTCCTTTAGCCATTCACTTATTACGGGTCAGGAATGGCCAGCCACTAACATGAGACATTATAAATCACATCTTGGATGAGCCCACAGGAGTTTTTTAGTCTCACTATCTATCATTTAGCTGTGTGGGTGCATCCTTCTGCCTCCAATAAAATTAATGATGGACTTTTATACATTTGAAAAGTGCAAACTGTCATTGCACATTTAATTCTTCATCTCATTGATCCACTGCATTAATAAAACAATCCTTTTTAGGTCTAGCCTTAATGCCAGCCTCATGTTTTACTAAAAACAAATAACATACAAATAATACATACATATATAGGGGCTCCCAATCAACACTCTTTCGCCATTGGTCTGCTGACAAGTCACTCAACTTATACTCCCTCCCACCCCAGCAGAAGGTAAAAATGACCAGACCAGCCCACTCTAGCCATTGGATGCTTTCACTTTGAGTGACTGCATTTCACCCTTACAGATGTACACCTACACCTCTAAAATAGCTCCTCAAACAAAGAAATTGTTAGACACTTGCAATAGCTAATAGTGCCTATGTACAGTAGGGTTACATAAACTACTTTCATAACTTTCAAGACATTTATTGTAAATGATGTCATGCCTCACAATAAAACAGCTTTGGTATATTTGTTTATCTTACTGAAAATGAGCACAAGCCATTAGAGTAGCCAACGTTTATATTAATATTTTTATGTTGTAACCAGACCTCCCACAGATTATGAGTGATATTTGGGCCACTTAAGCTAGCCCTCTCTAGTAACTACTTTTGAAACTACGTCTTCTCTATTTGAGTGCTATACCAGCACTGCCAGTATGGAGAAAACACTCCTCCTAACTCAAAGCCATGCTTACACCCAACAAAATATAAACAGCTAAAATAGGCTATCTCAACATACTTATACTTACCAGTAAATACAACGTCTTATAAATAGTAGGATGTGATCAAAAAATGTAAAAACAAAATCAAAAAATGCATTGAAATCTGTAATTTTGACTCATTATTATGAACCAACGTTTGGCAAATATTCCTATGGAAAACAAGCACAAACAATTAAAATGGTAAAGTTTATATTCAAATGAATAAAATAAAGCCACGCCCCCTCAACTTGGTGTAGGTCATTTGAAGCCGTTGATTCTGACTTGAGCTGGATCTCTATTAACAAGTGGAGATTCAGCTTCATGAAAATATTTTTTTTTTTTATAAAAACCTTTATTTTCAAAAGTCAGGACACAGCTATTCAGCCGACAACCCGGAGGTTCGGCAGCATCGATATATAGAAACAGAGATGCGTCCCCAGTACCGTGAAAGGAGAAGTGCAAAGGTTCAATTTTAAGTAAACACAAAAACACACAACAAACCCCAGCAAGGCAAGAACACTGAAAGCCCATGGTGAAGCCCCCCAGGGGAGGCCGGACCCCACTCATCTACCAGTTACAGTACAGTGTTAAGAGGAAGAAGGGGGACAGCAGAGGCCAAAAAAGTCCATAAACCATACTGAGCTGGAAAGAAGGTTAGGAGGAAAGCTGTTCCTCGGGAGGATCCAGATCCGGGGCAAGACATATTCCCCCCCTGTATTGATTCCACCGCCCCCAGATGGCGTGCCACTTCCGGGGGCGGCCTCTAGCGCAATAGACCGTCTTCTCCCTTAACATACTCCAGCCCATATTTTATTTCCACGCGGTCAATGTGGGGGGCCCCGCGGAGCCCCACAATCGCGCGATATCTCTCTTAGCGACCATGTTACCCAGAGTCACCCATTGGGTCTGTGCCTCATCGTGGTCAGTGGGCCCCCAGACATTCAGGAGGCAACACCGCGCTTCCGGCTGTATAGCAATGCCCGTCACCTCCCCCATCACTGCATGGACTCTCCTCCAGAATTCCGTAATGACACCACATTCCCAAATGATATGCAGGAAAGTACCCACCATACCACATCCCCTCCTGCATAGGCCGTCCTCCGAGAATCCCATGTGAACCAGCCTTGGCCCCGTCACATACACTCGATGCAGTATTTTAAGCTGCACCAGCCTCAGACGCGACGGGATCGCGACCTCCTTAGGAGAGGAGACAGCCGACTGCCAATCCTCATCGTCCAACTCGAGGCCATCCCTAGTCCACTGGTCCCTCAGCCCCAGAAGCATGTCCGCCCGGACGTTGATCAGTTTCTTATAGATGAGCGAGATCGTGCTCTCGGGCATATGGCCATCAAGGACCCGGTCCTCCAAAGGAGAGGACTCAGGCACCTTCTCACCCTCTACGAGGACTGATCGGAGGGCGTGGCGCACCTGAATATATCGGAAACACTCGGAGGGCCCCAGCTCATACTCCGTCTGCAACTCTTCAAAGGACTTCACCTTCCCCTTATTCAGCACATCTCCCACCCTGGAGATGCCGATCAGGTCCCATTTATCAAACCCTTTTGTGTGCCAAAGCCTTCCCAGTCTCTCCGATTCAAACAGCGGGGTAGCGAGGGTGAGCCTATCCTTCCAGCCCAGCGAGTCAGTTGCCATCTTCCACACACGCACTGCCACACCAGTGGGCCCCGTGAGGGACGAGTCTAGGGACCGCGAGTACAACGCCCTGTAGTAGTTACCTCCACGCAGCAACCACCTGTCCATGGCATACCCAGGGCTGAGGGCAGGGCCATAAAACCCATGATTAATCGCGCTCAGCTGGGTGGCCCAATAGTACCGTCGGATGTCTGGGAGCGCAATGCCCCCGTCGTACCATGGAAGCGTCAACTTTGCAATAGCTATTCGAGGCCGCCCATCCCAAAGCAACGTTCGTTGGAGGCCTTCGACCTCCCGAAAGTATTTGGCCGGAACCCAGTCCAAAGTATTCTGCAGTGCGTAGAGGAAGCGGGGAAGAGACATCATTTTAAACAGGGCCGCACGCCCAACGAGGGAGAGCGGCAGCCTCCGCCAGCCTTCAACATCCCGCCTCAGGCGTGCCAGGGGGGGGAGCAGGTTCTTCTCATAGCGCACAGCAGAGTCCATGGAGATAAAAATCCCCAAATACACGAAGCCCTGCTGAGCGACCTGTATCGAACATGTTCTAGGGATCGGTGGAGCCTCGCCACTAAGAACATACAAATACGATTTACTCCAGTTGATAACAAGACCCGAGTTCCTACCAAAAGATGTGAGTACGTCGCAGACCACTATAAGTGATTTCTTGGGTGAGGCAAGATACAGCAGGATATCATCGGCGTAGAGCGAAATACGGTCCTCGTGTTCAGGCGACCATCTAAGGCCCCGTATATCCGGGTGCCAACGTATCCACGCAGCCAGCGGCTCAAGGGCGAGGGTGAACAACAAAGGCGACAGGGGACAACCCTGCCGAGTACCCCTCCTAAGCTGAAACGGAGTCGACGCCCGACCATTCACCACCACACTCGCAAGTGGCCCCTCATACAGCAACCTCACCCAGCTCACAAAACCGTGGCCAAAGCCAAACTTGGTCAGCACGGCCCACAAATATGCCCATTCCACCGTGTCAAAGGCCATCGTGGCGTCAAGATACGCCACAATAGCTGGTTCACGCAGCGTGCCCGCCCTGGCGATTACACCATGAAGGCGCCGAAGATTTAACGCTGTGTTTCGGTGCGGGATGAAGCCGGATTGATCCGGGTGGACCAAGTCACCGAGTACCCTAATCAATCGGGTCGCCAGGATTTTAGCCAGAATTTTCGGCTCTGCGTTAAGAAGTGAGATAGGCCTATATGAGGCGCACTTATCTCGGGGTTTGCCCTCTTTGTGTATAACCACGATCGTCGCCAGTCGCTGGTCCAACGGGAGGGTCCCACTCCCCCGCGCCTCCACAAACATGGCGCGCAGGTGAGGGGCGACCCTATCCGGAAATAGCTTGTACAGGTCGACCGGCAAGCCGTTCGGTCCCGAGGCCTTGCCTGAGTTTAACGCGCGGATAGCCCCCGCCACCTCGTCAACCGTTATGTCACCATCTAGATCGTCCCTATCTATATCGGAGAGACAGGGCAACTCGATATCACGGAGGAGGTCACACGAGTCCTCGGGCGGCCTATCCGACACTGAGGCATAAACCCTACAGAAATAGTCCGAGAAGCACTTTACAATCCTCTCAGGTTCCACAATCGCCTCTCCCCTCTCCCCCGTCAACTCTGGCACAACTCTATTGACCCGTTCTTTTTTGTCCAGCCAAGCCAGGAGTTTCCCTGCCTTGTCCCCAACATGATACAAACGGCCCTGCTGTTCCCTACTGAGGGTCTTAGCGGCGTTCGTCACCAGGTCCTTATACTCAGCTTGCTTCAAGCAAAGCTCATGCAGTGAGGACTCTGTAACCTCCTCCTCCAGCACTCCCTCCAGAGCCGCGATCTCCTCCTCAACCTGCAGAACCTCGCCATCTCTCCGCCGCTTGGCAGCTACTACTAGGGAGAGGGCTTCCCCTCGGAGCACGGTCTTAAATGCTTCCCACAGCGACACTGCCGAGTCCACGGATCCCTGATTGTCCTTGAAAAAATTATCTACTTTCTTTACCAGCGCGCTGCGCATCTTGGGGTCTCGGAAATACCACGGGTTGATAGGGGCCACCCTTCCTCCTCCCTTCCGACCTAGATCCAGCCGGATCCACACTGGCGAATGGTCAGATATACCACGCGCCATGTGCCTCGCCTCGGAGACCAATGAGGCATGCGCAGCCAGAGTGAGTAGGTAATCAATCCTGGAAAGACTACCATGTGCCCCGGAGTGGAACGTATATTGGCTCTGTGTGGGGTGCCGGAGCCTCCAGCAGTCTATCAGGCCAAGCGTGTCTAGGAAGTCTGGAAGCCACTTCTGAGCCCCCCCTGTGTCTCTGGGCGGGTATCTATCCAGCAGGCCGGAGCCAACAGCGTTGAAATCACCTCCCACCACAAGCATACCCCCCGGGAGATCTAGCAGGGCCCTACCCAGATCTGTGAACGTGGAGGCCTGCAGGGCCGGCGGGACATAAACCGAAACTAAAACCAAAGTTCTTCCTTCCCACCGCCCCGCCACCGCCACAAACCTCCCCCTATCATCAACAATGGTGGAGTCCACCTCAAATGGTAGCGAGGCTCTGACTAGGATGCCCACACCCCTGGACCCAGAGGAGAATCCCGAATGTGCTATGAATTTATAACCCTTCCTATTCAGAGCGTAGCACGTATTACCTATAAGATGCGTCTCCTGCAGCAGGGCGACATCCGGCATTGACCGTTTCAAGAATTGCAAAACAATCCCACGCTTAATGCGATCCCCCAAACCATTAACATTCCAGCTTATAACACTTAAACCCCTACCCCCCATCCTCAAACGTAAAGAGGCCCACCCCACACCCGAAGAGCCACCATGGAACAGTCCTGGAAAGAATCACCATGCCTTGCAGAAATAAACCCCCCAACAATAAACCCAAAATCCCAGAAACCCCCCCCCACCCTGCACCCCTGCTGCAGCTTACAAAGCCCCCCCAACTTGCAGTGTGCCTGTCGCCCTACAAAACCCAAAATCTACAAAAAGTACCCTAAGGGAGGAAAAGAGCACCCCTCGTCCTCCCGCAGCCCTCCGCATTGACTGCACTCTATTCAAGTCTTCAAATATAGCCAAATCAAGTCAGACCGGCTCCGAAAAATCAGCCCTGCCCATCCCGGCCACTGTCCCCATCCTCGGCAATGTCCTCCCCCGTCCGTCGCCGGGGCAAAGCGTCCAGCCATTCATCGGCCATAACAGGAGAGTCAAAGAAGAATGTCCGATCTTCGTGCACCACACGTAGTCTGGCAGGGAAGAGCATGGCATACTTCAGATCCCTCTCCCGGAGCCGCCTCTTCACCCCCAGAAAGCCCTGTCTCTGCCTCTGCACCTGCTGGGTGAAGTCCGGATAGAAATTCACCGACGCGTTCTGGAAGGGGACCGGGCCCGTCACCCTCGATGCTTGCAGGATAGCGTCCCGATCTCGAAAATGAAAGAGCCGAGCGACGATCGGCCTCGGTGGGGCACCCACCTTGGGCCTCCCACCCGGCACTCTATGGGCCCTTTCAACCGCAAAGAACTTTCCAAGACCCTTAGGCTGCAGATGATTAAGCACCAAGTCCTCGACAAGCAGGTCAACCGAAGCCTCATCTGAGGACTCCGGGACCCCGATGACGCGCACGTTGTTGCGCCTGGCCCGGCTCTCAAAGTCCTCCAGCCGGCGGGCGGCGAGATCACTCTCGGTCCTCAGCTTACGAACCTCGATCTGCAGTTCCGTGACATCATCGGTGAGGCCCGTGGTCTTGAGGTCCAGGGTCCTAACCCGTTCATTCGTTTTGCCCAAGTCCGCACGGATCAGGTTAACATCCACCAAGATGGCATCCACCTTATGCGCCAGGGCATCAAACTGTCTCCCAATCGAAGTCTGCATCCCTTCGAGCGCGCCCATGACATCCTGTAGTGAGAGCTCCGGGGCCAAAGGCGAGGCCGCCTTCTGGGTATCCGGCGACTGGCTCGACCCACTCGGTGATCCCTTCTGCAGAGCATAGCGGTCCATACTATTGACTTGGGTATAGGCTCCCCGCCTGGTAGACTTAGCCTTCAGCCGATCCACCTCTGCTTTGCCCGACATGGTTGATACCAAGCAGGTCGGTTCAGATAAGACGGGTCCCTCTCAATGAAAGGAATCAGGAGTGATAAGTTCTGCAGTGGGTCACCAGAGTAGCCTGCAGAGCGTCCATAGGGTAATAAAGCCACCAAGAGCTCTCCAGGGGCAGGGCTGACAAAGGGAGAGAAAGCGAAAGTGAAAGGACGGGGACCTCCGTCCGACAGTTCACACCTCGCCTGGCCGTTGTTGTTCAACTAGAAGTCGGGCATCCTGCCAACTCTAGCCCCTGGCATCCCTCGGAGATAGGCCGCAATCTTCCGCCAGGCATAAGTCCGGTTCCCGGTGGGCGATCCGACCGCGGGTAGCATCAATCGCCTCCCTGACAGGTCATCCACACGATGCCATGCATACCGACAGGATTAGAGACAGGATAGTCGACGGAGGGCGCGAGGGTCTCGGGAGCTCAGAGCTCACGCGGCCATCTTGGTCAAGCGCTAGGCTCCTCCCCCTTCATGAAAATATTTGAATGATTTTGCAGTTCACTTGTGAAGGACGTCTACTAGTCAGTGCAGCTTCGTGTAAGAGTTTCAATGCTTTTGCATTTGACTTGTGAGGGACACATAGTAACGATAAGTGGCACCACAGCTTGATGGAAGAATTTCAGTTGTGTAGCATTTGACTAGTGACAGTCAAGTCAAGTCAAAGTAAATTCATTCGGTTTCAAAAGAAAGCCATAAACGTTTATAAAATCAGCATTACAAATTATGATTCCAGGGGTCTATTTACAAAACAGCACAAGAGGCAATTTATACAATTCAATTAATTAAAAGAACGAAAGGAAGAAATAAAATCCTCAAAATCAATCATCTGATAAAAATGCAATCTATACAATGTGCAACTCCCTCCATGAAGATACATCAATACTTAGGATGTGTGATAGTTTGGGTTCAACTACAATATCAAATACCGTTTCCTAATAGCCATTGCAACATTAATGTAGTTGGAAACCCTAATGCATATACCATAAGTAGCCAAAGAGTGTAAATAATTAAAGCCTTCAATATAGGAACGTGGCCTGATTTCTTTTAAAATCGGAATAAAAATGTTTCCTCTTGGCTCTTTATAGAGGTGGCAAAACAGCATAAAGTGCAATGTGCTCTGAGCTGCCAAATTATCAAAGGGCAAGACTCCGGTTTATCTACCCACCCCGATTGTTTCGGGAAAGCCACCAAAAAGTGCAGGGTAAGTAAGCGAAATATTGTTAGATAAAATCGTATCTGTACATTTATGGTGAATGTTAAATAAAATTGCTGCAGGACAGGGAATAAACAAGGGACGTCTGTTGTGTCGGGTTGAGAGCGGCGTATATTCACCCCTGTAGAATGTGCCTCTTTTATGATATTCTTAGCATTTTCAGGGATGCCGGCTGGACAATCAAAGTAGTGCTGCAGACCTAGCTTATGAAGGCTATCCCTTACAAAGTGGGGCCAAGGGATAGTTAGTGCTCCGTCAAGATTGTGGAGAAGTGTGGCTCAGGGGTTAGGTGGAGAAGTGTGGCTCAGGGGTTAGAGGCGGCAGACCCGGAAGCTGAGATCGGTCCTGGACCAGGGTTCAATTCCCTGCCTTGGCGGGTCTTGGGCTAAAAATTCCACGGACTCGATAATTCTCGCCCCGGTGCCTCCTTGACTCACGGGTTCACACTCTGCGACTCTGGGCAATAGCTTGCTTAATCTCCACAATGGCCCCTCGCGGCGGGATGCCTGACTTTCACCTTGTGGATACCCTGCTATCTCACAGGGGAATACCAGGACGGGTTCCCTAAGCAAGCGCCGGGAAACCCACTGCGGGTAGCTGTGCGCTATATAAGCTCAACTACTTTTACATTTACAAGATTAATAGTCTTTGATATCCTCTCTGAAGAACACCAACTCCTCAGACAACCAGATTTTGGCCCATAATAGCAGGGGGGCAATATCTATACGATCCTCTACAAAATCAAGCCCCATGATGACAAAATATCGTGGGGGCACTATTGGGAGTCTACAGTAACCTTTTTATACATTTATTTTTCATAATCTGTATCTGGCGGCTGTTATGGTATCCCCACACTCCAGCTCCGTAAGTTGCAACAGGCCCACATTTGGCTTTGTAAAGTGTAACCAGCTCAGTCACTGGCTTATGACCCAGCTTACAGGTAAAGCGAAACAGCCCCTCAACCACCCTGCCCGCATGGTGCACCCTTGCAGTAACAAGTGGGTCCCAATTCATCCTGTTACTAAAAATATTCCCTAGATAATTACAATTATTAAATTTGTCAAATCTCTTATTTCCCACAGCAGACTTCCTAGTTTTGGTCATTTTGGGACCACACACCATAATATATGATTTGATCAAATTAACTTTTAAGAGCCAGCAAAAAATCTGTGATTGCAGTAAGTAATTTTTGGAGCCCATTTGCTGTCAGGGCCATTAACACGATGTCATACGCATATGAAAGTAGCGGGACCCGTGTGCCCCCAATGCGTGGCCAATCAATTTCTTTATCTGTTAAAAAAGCCTCTAGACCATTGGTATAAATTAAAAAAAGACTAGTGAGGGACTCCCAGTAATGATTTGTGAAACTGCATCTTCACGAAAGACTATCAATGCATTTGCATTTGAAATATGACTGACACCTAGTAATGACTAGAGGAACTGCACCTTTGTATAAAAATTCCAATGCTTTTGCATTCGACTTCTGTGAGGGATACCTAGTAAACATTAGTGGAACTGCAACTTCATGTAAGAATTTCAACTTTTCTGTATTGGATTCAATAGAGACACCTAGTAATGACTGGTGGATCTGCAGCTTCATGTAAGAATTCAAACACATTTGCATTTGACTGGTGGGGGACACTAAATAATGATTTATTCAACAGCATCTTTACAGAAATGTACGTTGTGTATTTGAGTCAGTTGGACCTTGAGGAACTACACCTCTAGACAGGAATTTTGAAACTTTAGCTTTTGACTCGAAAGGGAATTGCAAGTTTGTATATGTGTATTATTTTATTTTAACCATTCTATGTTGCTCTACAGCACTTTCACTTACAGCAATAATTGGCATTTAAATATTACAGGCTACTGAGCCGACATTGATGATGGGTGTAACTTTATTGTACCAATGCGTCAGAAAACAAATGTATTATACAATGACTTGGCGCTTTATAGAATTGAGAGTTCAAAGTAGCAGTACCATTTTGGACTGCTACTGATAAATGCTATTGGTAATCTCTCGAATTATAATGGCTACAATTAAAATATTTGAATGACTGTATTTTATGTTGTTATCATATCAACACCACAAGCATTTCAAATATCTTCTTAAAACATGGATATATATTTCCGAATGTCTTTTATGTCTATTGCGATTTTGCACCAGTGGTTGAGACCACCCCAGCACTTGTCACTTTAAATACACCAATGTAACATTGATCCCATGTCATGTGATCAAGGCTTGTAGCGAGCTGAAACATGTTATGGCGACCATGCCCGAATAAACTCTGAAGCACCTACTGTGGTCCGTATCCGGGTTTGAATGGAATTCTTTGGTGAGACGGAATCCTGGGAACATATATATATATATATACTTGTGATAAAGGCCTTTCTGAGTTTGAAACGCGTCATGGCGGCACATCGCTAAAAAATAAATAAAATGTGCACAAGAAAGTGGAGTCCGTCCCATTTCTGATTCCGCGGCTGCAGGTATCATTATATATATATATATATATATATATATTTTTTTTTTATATATATTTATTTTCAATCCTTGCTGGGCGTTGACAGGCGTGCTTCCAAAGTGCCAGGAGTGCTCGGTGTACGCTTGCGCCAGAGCTTTGTTAAATGACGAAAAGCTCTTCATCAAGTAAGTACTAAGGAAACCGCACTCCGGGTAGTATTGGCTTCAGGTTTCTATTCCATGACGCAGAAGCAAGGTGTCAGATGCATTTCAGCTTTGTAAACCTTTGTCATGACATAGCTTGCAGTGGAGTAAAGTGTTGAAGAGTAGAGTGGTTTGCCGTACAGTGGCGTGGCCTGGTGTGTTCTAGAGTGTCGGAAAGTGTCATAGAGTGTAGTAGAGTGAAGCGCTATAGAATGGATTACAGAATGGTATAGTGGAGTGGCATGGCATAAGTAGAGTAGAGTGTGGTACAGTATGGTAGAGTGGAGTGGCATAGATTGTCATAGAGCTGAATGGCATTGAGTGGCATACAATGGAGTGGAGTACAGTGCAGTAGTGGAGTATAGTTGAGAAGAGTGGAGCAATGTCTCACAGAGCAAAGTGTAGTAAAGTGGGGTTGGGTGGCGTATAGTGGTATTGTGTTGTAGAATCGCTTTGACAGGTACATTGTTGTACAGTGGAGTACTATAGAGTGGAGTAAAGTGTGGTAGAGTGGAGGGGCGTAGACTGTCGTTGAGTGGAGTACAGTGTCATTGAGCGGAGTGTTGTGGAGTTGGTAGAGTGTAATAGCGCACACTGGAGTAGCAGAGTGTAGTGGTGTAGAGTGGAGTAGCATACAGTGGAATGACATAGAGTGGCTTGGCATACAGTGGAATAGAGTACAGTGGAGTGGACCAGACTGGAGTGGCATAGTGGAATATAATGGAGTTAAATACAATGGAATAACACAGAGTAGAGTGACATTGAGCAGAGTGGTGTTCAGTGGAGTGCTGTTGGCTGAAGTGGCGTGGAGTGCAGTGGCATATAGCAGAATAGCATACAGTGGAGAGGTGTACAGTGGACATGGAGTGGCAAGGAGTGGAATGGGGTACAGTGGAGTGGCGTATAGTGGAATAGAGTACAGTGGAGTGGTGTACAGAGGAGTGGAGTAGAATGGAGTGGGATAGAGTGAAATAGCATACTGTGATGTGGCAGAGAGTAGTCTGGAGTGGCATAGAGTGGAGTGACGTAAAGTGGAGTGTGGTACTTTTAACAGATGTAGTGTGAAAGTGGGTGAACAGATGTGGATGAATTGTGTCAGGAACATAGATTATGGGGTTAAAATGTAGTTCTTGTTAGTAGGTGTAATTAGTTTCAGTACCGTTAAGGTTATGAGTTTCAAAATATGTAGTTATGTATTGTGCCTCTGCATACCGAGGCAATTTCGCAGAATGACATGGTGGTATGTGAATGACTAATGGCTGTCTTTACAAAACATAATAGGCAGCCATGTAGTTTGCAGCACCCCTTTACTGCGTTTTTGGTTATGGCCTTAGTTATAGGTAAATAGTAGATTTTATTTTTGTTCCCTATCTATTACCACTTTATTAAAGTGGAGCTTGGTAGGGAAATGAATTCATTTTTTTCTGTATATTTTGATAGCACTTTATTGAGAAACGCACATACAAAAATTTGAAAGTACACTGTAGTACACAGTGGGACTGATTCACATAGGTAGACTTAGACTTAAGTCTAATTTTACGACTTTCGGGATTCACAAAGGGCATTGACGAGTAGTATCTACATTTGCACTCGGACAGAATCTCTGCACTCAGGGCAGAGTTTCCGCACTCGTGGTGGAATCACCACACTCGGGGTGGAGGAAGTTTGCATTCAACCTGACACACCTGTGTCAGTGCCTACCATCCCCGCTAGTTCCAGCTGAAACTCCTCAGCCCATCAGCCAATCCCAACACTGCTGCTAACATAAAAGCAGGGCATCAAAGCAGAGCTGACACAAACAAACCCTTTCAGACCTTTCAACATGTTGCTGAATGTGTTTATTGGTTTGTCCCTTGTTATGCAACAGGATGATTTGAGGAGAAAGACAAGGAGGACGAGGGGAGTAGAGAGTATTTTTAGACAAAGGATAAACTTATTTGGGATGTCCAGCCAAGATATCAGGCCCAGATATCATTTACCACCAAAAGTCATCTTGGAGGTGGTTGATGAGTGACTATGTGACCTGCCGCTCCCATGCCATTCCAGCCTATGTCAAAATCCTAGCAGCTCACCAGTTCTTTGCCACTGGGACGTTCCAGAGGCTCTGTGGTGACCCTGAAGATATCTCGCAGGCAAGCCAGCCCCAATGCTTGCATCAGGTACTGAGCTGCACCAATAGGAGAGCCCATCTCCACATAAGAATACCCCATATACTGGCCAGGAGGCAAAGAGTAGCTATGGATTTCTACCTAATTTCCCACTTCCCACGTGTGCTCAGTGCAATTGGTTGCACCCATGTGGCTTTTCAGCCACCTGTGCCACATTGTACACATCTCCTGCAACAGACACCGCAGGCACTCTATCAATGTGCAGGCTGTCTGTGATGCTAGTGATAGCTTCATTGATGTGCATGCAGTGTTCCCAGGCAATTCACATGGCAGTTGCATATTCTGAAGGTCACCTCTTGCCCGGTGGATGGGAGTGACAGAATTTGGCAACATGTGGCCACTGGGTAAGTACCTAGCACCACACAAGTCTCCTATCTATGGATGCTTTGTAACATACACAACCATAGTACAACACTAACCCTCTTGCCACACACATGCCCCCAACAGACACTGCATGTACCATCTCATACATCATGTACTGTACTGATGCAGGAGGGACACGTACAAATATTTCCTCAATTTCCCCCTCAGGTGATGCTGGCTATACACTCTCCCCTCCTCACAACATACAGATGTGTGGCCACTGTACCTCAGCTTAGGTACAATAGGGTACACATACGTACTCGAGCCATCGTAAAGCGCACTTTTGGTATCCTGAAGTTGCTATTCACATGTCTTGACCATACGGGGGAGGGGGGTGCTGCTGCTCTTCGAAGATGAGTGCAAGATCATATTAGCCTGTTGTGTCTTGCACAGCACAGCCTTAAGTCTTGGCTTAAACACTCTGGCCCCTTAGCTAGGTCTGAATCCGGCCATTGCACAGAACTTTGGGCAGGGTAGACGGGTCTGTGACCAGCTGGTTGACACTTTTTTCTCATGAGCAATCTGTTGTGTCACTGTCTACGTGTGTCATGCAGTCAGTTGTCAATGATGATTGGTAGACATTTAATACTCTGTCCAGAAATTCTATCCTGAGATGACTTCAGAAGCCATACATAATGTCTGTAAACAACAGCTGTTGACAAGAGTCAAAAGTTCACCATGCAATGCGTTAAGTGCATATGTCAGTGAATAGTCTGGGCAATGTTCATAATGACTTCATAGCCTTAGGGGATTAAATGTCTGTGCATGTGTGAGACCTCCCTGGATCGTTTAAAAATGGTGACCTGATTTGCAAAGGGCCACTGCTCTTGGTGCAGATGTGCCGACGTTGTTTTGGGTTCTCCTTCCTCAGGGTGTAATTGTTCCAATGTATCATCTCATTGCACAGTGCCCACCATAAGCACAGGAATTCCACTACAGATGGGGGACATCTGCCATAAGGGCAGAGGCCCTTTATGAATAGGGCCCCGTGTATGTGCAGACACAGGTCTAGCAACTCATGTGGCAGTTTGGCTATATTGTCTGTCATATGTACACCATGGTTCAAGTGGACCTGTGTGATCACATCCATACTCATAGCTGCCATGTTTGGTAGCTGCCTGTGTGAAGTGCCGCTCCAAGCCTGTTGCTAATGTATGTGGAAACTAGGACTTGTGTGCCTGTTACACTATGGATTGAACTATACTACAAGTCCCAAACAGCAATGTGTCCCTCCGGGCTGGATCAGCACATCATGAATGGACCTGGGAAACCTAACAGGACTGTGTGTTGAGTAACTGTCGCCCTCATGGCTTTGAGTAACACCAACTGGCCCCAATCAAAAACAAGCATTTGCAATGCAATAGGTCTCGCATTTGCAAAAGTTTAAGCTATTGGCATTGTTCATGACAATGCCTTTTTTTATCTATCTTATAAAACAAACACATAAATAAATGCCATTATCATTTACAATGCCAATAGCTAGTGTTGCATTATTATTAGCAATGCCAACTGCTCACACTTGTATAATGCGAGACCTATTGCATTACAACAAGTAACATCATACCTACAACAAGTCAGAACTATTGGCTTTGTCAGTGGTTGTTAGTTGCCTAAAATGAATAAGCAGCAACTGTGGCTTGTGTATAACATTGAAAAAGCTTCCACTTATAGCCCTGGTGATACCACGACAATGTTGTGCTCCTGAGTGTCAAAAAGAAAAGGGAAATCGAAAGAGAAACAGAAAATGACTCTCTTTAAAGGATTTCCCTGCCCCTACAACGCTCGACTGGCATGACGTTATGTCGTAACTTCTCTACTTGTGAGAAGTGAGCAGTGTGAGCGCGCGCACATCGATGCGCATGCTGTCATTGCAGTCCGGAAAAAAACGGACCGCCTGTGCCAGAGCCCGATAGAGACTCGCATTGAGGCCTCCTCTAATAAAACTGCCAGTTTGCAGCACCTGTGAGACCCGTCCCACTTAAAGCCCTGATCAGTTGTAAGGCAAAAAGAAACAATAGGTCTCGCATTTGCGAAAGTTAGAGCTATTGGTATTGTAAATTACAATGCTTTTATCTATGTGTTTTTGTGTTTAGTGTAGTGGATGTATGTGGTTTGAAGTGGAAATATGTGAGTTGAATTGAATTGATAGTTTAAATACGTCTGGGAGGTAACTGGAGATCCCAAATGCGACACCTCACCCGATGCGAGAAAGTACCAAAACGGTTACTGTTAAAATTAACTTCACCTAAATTTGAGGGTACTAAGGCACCTTGGACACCGGATTACAAAGACATTCAACATTAAATGCACAGTGAGCTTATGACAACTACACCTCTCTTGTAGGAGTGTGCCTGTGGCTGTGAACATTGACATCAGCATTGCGCATTGGTGTTTATAAGGGATGTCGAAAATGTACAATAGTTAAGAGAATCAAACACTTCATTACCAAGAGTAAGCAGCTAAACCCGTCACATTCTGCAGGATTGGAATGTATACATTTTCAGGTGGAATGACCTGTCTTGCACAGGATTTACTTTCTACAAGTCCCACTGTGTGACACAGGAATACTGGCTCCATTTTCTTTTTTGTGCAGGACAAAACATGCAAATTGAACCAATCACATACATTATGATTGCAGGCACCTGTGTGCAATCGCTGAAGACTTGCATGTATGACTAATCGACAGATCTACCCACTACTGCACACAACACTTGGGTGAACTTAGCACCATCCGAGATACAGGGAAGAATACTGCAGTGAAAGTGTGAATTTGTCACCGACCGCGGGCAGATGAAGCATAAATCTAACAGCAGAACAAATGCAACATACACTCTCTCTAGTACTGTCCTTTAATCCTGCACTTGCCTGATGCACTGACTTGTGCACCTCACTAAACACACTACTAATTTATCGAACCCATATGTTACAAGTGAAGGATGATCATAGAGAAAGCAAGTGACCCAATACACCACATCATTGCTCGACACAAACTGCATGTGAACAGCTCCTACTACAAAGCGTACCAGCACGCCTGCCATAGCCCTGGAAGTTATTATTGCGGCCTGCATTTCGTCCTATGAACATTCGATTGACTAGTCAAGCTTTGTTCGCATGTTTTCAGGGCACAGACGACCTGCTATTTGTCGTCTGGTAAAACTCAAAGACACAATTACATTTTACAACAGAGCAGTGTATTTAGCGCCAATGCCGCACATGCCTTTCCTTGTTATCCTAAATGTCAAGCTCTAGCACTGGGATGGCCGCTGCAGTGGACAAGCTGCGGACCGGGTGAGGCAGACGGGTGAGCCTGGAGGAAAGTCCCACGAGGCCTGCGCGGAGCATGGTTGGACCACTGGAGTAGGAGTTTGCCCTTTGTGTGAAAGGCTGCACTCTGTTCAGAGAATAAACACAAAGGGGAGTGGTGGGCCTGTAAGGGCAGAGTCAGCACAGTGAAGGTTGGGGGATGAATATGAAAGCAACATGGGGTTGGGAGGGGGCATGAATAGGAAAAGAATACAGAGAGGGCCGTTGGGACGTGAAGGGAACATGGAGAACGTGGGAGGAGAGGAGGCAATGGGGACAAGCACACATGCACTGGCAGAGACATTGCTCGGTCTCCAGCCGGGAGGAAGCGCTGGCGTCCGATGAAGGGAAACACTGTGTTGTGCTTTGATAGTGGTGGGCGTGGGAAGCAAAACAAATTCATTACCTAGGACTTTATTGGCGACACTACAGATCAGCTTTTTTCATCCTTAAAAGACAGCAATAATGGCATCCAAAATAGACAGCACTGAATGGAAACACGCAGAGGAACGAGACTAGAGAAGAATGTGTTAAGATGTAAAAAGACATTGGAAGAAGCAATGTACGGAGGAGCAGGAAGGTCAAAGGAAGTTGGGATGGAAGAGGATGCAAAGACGGGACTCGAAAAAGAAGTAAACAGAGAAATACATGGAATACATGGAAAAAGTAGTACAAGAGAAAGACGTGTGGAAAGTGAAGAGGTAAACGAGAGATGAGAATGTAAAGAATGAGGAAAGGGAAGAGGACAAGGTGAGCTGATGAGGATGCAAAGGTGAAGCGATGTACAGTACTGCATGGACTGGAGTGAAAAGAGAAACAAGCTATGGCAACTTTTGCGGCCGCGAAAGTGATCGCAATCGCGATTACGATCGCGTGCAACGGAGGGCGCGCGTGCACGTTCACGTGCACTGTAGCTTTAGGCCACGGCAACACTTTGAAAAAGCCTGTTTACAAAATGTCTCGGCCAGATCAGCGCAAGCGCTGGATCAGCCGAGACCTAATGACTAGCCATTTTCTATATGCAGAATGCATCACACACAGATCTAATGTACCCCAATGATATGTCGCAGACCATGTCAACTTAACAGGTCAGTTGAGACATATATGATATGGAGTAGCAACCACTGCTTGAGCACCTAATATTATATTAACACACACACACACCCTGCTCTTAAGGCACATCTAGGCCCATCGCAGGTAAAAAGACACAATACCCTACAGCACACAGTGATATAGCTCCACAACTCATTGCGTGCTGCAGCACTCATTTGTACCTCTGGCCCCAGATAATGCAGAGGGTACCTATTATGCACACCCTCAGTTAATATTGTCATATCAGTATCATAGAATGTGTCTTCTCCTCTGCTACATTATCCATGTTGTTGGAGGTGGGTGCAACAGTGTAGCAGGATGGTCGAGGATCATGCTTGGAGATGAGGCCAACTCATAGCAAATATGAAATGGCTACCTCCACTTCCCTGTATAGAAGGGGGTTGGACGTGCTGCTCCCTACTAATGAAGGACAAAATCCAGAAACACATGTATGGGCCTGAATCACAAAAGGCTTCCGCACTCGGAGGAGTCACCTTGTGAATCTGTCTTGACTGCAAATAATCCCTCGTTACTGAGGTGCCTCCACATCTAGTGTGCAGACCATTTGTGTATCAGGCCCTATGTGTCTAGAGATAAACAGCACTACCTGCCCCAAAACACTGCAGGCAACTTTGATGGATACAGAATTAGTGAACTAGAATTAGTACCAAGATGAAAAGGGACAAACTGTGTTTGGATGTGATGTAGTGTGTTCCCAAACCCTCTTCCCTTCCAAAATTGAAGTTCATCCCCTTTTTTAAACATTTTAAGCACACTTTTCACATATAACTCCGCATACAGAATATGACAAACAGGAAATAAACAGCAGGAAGTCCATAATAGGAAGCTAATGGCAGCCTTTTTTCTGCAGTTCATCGTCATCAGCTATCAAGATCCTCTGCCATCCTGCTGCTCTGTGTACCTAATCTGTCCCCAACATGGCTGAGGGACTAGGCATCCCCTTTCAGCGAGTCTGAATTGAACATCTTAGTAGAGGGGGGGCTTGATATGTTCCCTCAGCTTTATGGGACACTAAGGATGAGCTGAGCATAGCACCGTGCAACTAAATGTGGGCAGACATCGCAGCACGCTGCAGTGCAGTGGGTGTTTACCATCGGTGGGTCAAGATGTGTAAAAAGCGCTGGGAGGACCTGCGATGCTGGGCTCATATTATAGCCCAGGAACTATTGAGCCAGTCCTCCCAACCACATGTATGTAGGATCCACTTAAGCTCACTGTACTGGAGGGTCCTGAGAACATCCAGGCCAACCCTCCATGCTCAGCTAGAGAAGCATGAGCAGCAGAGACATGGTAAGCGCATGAAGTGCTGTATGTGTCTGGTAGTATGATGTGAGTGGTAAAAGAGATATTACTTCAACTTAATGTGGCCAATTTTACCCGATGTGCAAATTGGTTACTGTATTTATGAGGTCTATGTTTCCTTAGAGCAATTTAAAGGCAGATTTATGAGAGCATTCTGGGACTTGTAGTGTGCAAATCCAAACTGGGCTACATTTCACTCAGAGTTGCATTTTAATCAACAAATGCACATACAAATGAATTACTAGTCTACAAAGAACCTCACACATGTTGTACCCAATGATAGTAGGTGTATGACTGTCCAGACTACACATTTCCTGGTACTCCTGGATCTAATTGTAGGTGTGAATATATACACCCTAACTGTGTCTTATCCCCAAATGTAAATTTCTACATGGGCAGATAAACATGTTTCAAATTGAAGAACCCCACATCAAACTAATGCAGAAAGGGAGGGTTAATAAATACTGAAGAGGATACAGAGCAAACCTGAGCCAGATGTCAGTGTGTGTAATATCATGACATTGGAGTGAAAATAAATCATAGTATTGGGTTCCAAATTCATCCGATTGCTTAGTGAGGTCATAGGGTTACAACATCAGCACTTGCTTTATTTTGTTGTGATTTCTTCAGTGATTACTACACCAACTACATATTTTTCTGCCTTCTATTTTAGTGGAGCCGTCTGGCCAAGGGACATCCACCCAGAGCCAGGGGCAGGCGAGTGGAACCTCTGCTCAGAGGTGGGTACCAGTGCTCAATGCCATCACCAAGGAGGAGGAGGGAGGTGAAGAACAAGGCAGGGGGAAGTGCACCCACCAAGAGCAAACCAACAACACCATCAGACCATGTGGAAGGAGCGGACATTGAAGTTGGGGACATTGAGGGGGACTCCACCTTCCAGGATAGGGAAAATAGTGGGTCTCCCCCTGGTCCAGAAGAGTTGGAATTTGATGTGGGGTCCCCAAGGTAGGTGTCATTGCCATCTTTGCCTGACAATAACCCCTCCTTAACTTCTGAGACCCCAATTCCATTGGTGCCTCTACCTGGACTCCCTGCCACAACTAACCCCACATGGACGTGCCCAGAAGAGCTGAGGGAGACACCTGCCCCTGACACCCCACCTCCCTCTTGTTCATCCAGTCACTTTGAAGCTTCTCACTCACCTACAAAGCTCTACATAACAAAGGACCAACATACCTGAACCACCACCTCACATTCAACGTACTTGCTAGACAATTCCGATCCTCACAATTCACCCTCACCTCCGTCCCCAGCATCCACAAGATCAGAACCAGAGGAAGTTTGTTCTCCTACCTCACCGCCAAAACCTGGAACACCCTGCCCCACACCTCAGGCAATCCGCGTCGCTGACCCACTCCAGGAAGGAACTCAAGACCTGGCTCTTCAAATGATCCTCCACCCAGTCCGACCAGCAGCCCCCTCCCCAAAAACCTTGAGACCCTCACAGGTGAATAGCCACGCTTTACCAGTCCATGATTGATTGATTGACCCCTCCATGTACTGTCATAGGTCATTCCTCAGGCTGCATCCAAGGAACTGGTGATGGTATCTGAGATTGAGGAAAATGTGTACTCTTAGGTCTTACAGAAGATCCGAGATGAACTCTGTATGCTCCGAGAGGCACAATCCTTTCCGAGCTTACAGGAGGTCTGTGAGGAACTCCGTATGTTCCGAGAGACACAGTCCTGGTATATGGCTCAACTTAGTGCCTCCATTACTTCCTTGAGTGCAGCCCCATTGTCTGTGTTGAAATGAAATGAAATGAAAGAGGCATTTGTATAGCGCATGGCTACCTGGGAGCATCGCAGCGCTGGGCGATACTAGAGAGAGAGGAACAGAACTTTAGGGAAAGAGAATAGTCTTTAATTGTTTGCGAAAGGCGAGGTGATTTGATTCCTTGAGAAGGAACAATGGCAGAGAGTTCCAGAGATAGGCAGCGTTATACGAGAACAGCCGACCTCCACTTCTGGCTTTCTTGATCCTAGGGACCTCAACTAGATAGAGCTCATCCAATTGCAGTTTCCTTTTGGCCTTGTATGGGCAAATCATGGCTGAATTTATTGGTGGCCCAATCCCTTGCAGGGATTTGTGGACAACGCAAAGGGCCTTGAAACTGATTCTTTCTTTCACTGGAAGCCAATGAAGGGAGTGAAGTGCAGGTTCTGCTGAATGGCGATTGGAAAATCCCATCATCAGTCTGGCAGCACAATTTTGTACCGTCTGAAGTTTCGGGACTACAGCAATTGGAGCACCCAAATATAAAGCGTTGCCATAGTCTATCCTGGACAGTATGAGCGATTGGACTAATACTTTTTTAGCTTGAAAGGGAAGGAGGGGAAGCACTTTGTGGGCCATTCTGAGCAGGCCGTAGCAAGTGGCCTCAGTCTTTCTGGCCTGCACCTTAAAGTTTAAGTTCTGATCTAACCAGATGCCCAAGCTCTTTATCTCGGTCTTTGGGACCGGTGCAGGGCCCATGCAGGCTAGCCACATAGTGCTGGATTTAAAATTTAGAGGATTGCCCATGATCATAAGTTCAGTTTTTTAACCATTGAGCTTGAGGTGTGACATACCCATCCACTTAGAAACTTTTTCAAGACATAGGTGTAGTCCTTTAGACCTCTGATCTGCATGATTCAATGCTACGACCAGTTGGGTGTCATCAGCGTACGTCACCATGTGGATCCAAAATGGGGCTACAACGTCCGCCAGCGGGGCCATATAAACGTTGAAAAGAGTTGGGGGGCTCCACACTGTAAGGGGAAGGGCTTTGAAACCTTTTCATCCTCGAATACTTGAAAGAATCTCCCCTCCAGAAATTAACGCAGCCATTGAAGCGCGGTACCAGTTACTCCGGTGCTCCTGAGACGGTGAACCAAAATACAGTGGTTCACTGTGTCAAAGGCCGCGCTTAAGTCGAGGAGTATGATGGCTGAAGACCCACCTGAATCCAGAATCTTTCTGCATTCTTCCTCCACAGCTAACAGAGCAGTTTCAGTGCTCTGTCGCAGGCGGAATCCTGTTTGGGAGGGATGGAGCAAGTCGTGTGACTCAAGAAAGCCAGACAACATCTGGTTTTTGTATTTCACCGTGATTTTGCTGATCCCTGGAAGAAGAAATATGGAGCGATAATTGGCCAGATCTGCAGGGTCCAGGTTGGGTTTCTTCAGTAGCGTTTTCACCATAGCCCTTTTCCAATTGGTGGGGACTATTCCAGTAGAAAGTGAGGCGTTACTCAGGGAAGTGATAATAGGGGCAATTATGGGTGCTACCAGTTTCAGGACCTTTGGTGGTGCCGGGTCCCTAGGTGACGCACTTTTAACCACGGACAACAAAGGGAGTACTGATTTCTGGAGAAGAGGTGGAAAATCCTCCAATGAATGTTTAATTACCTGCGGACCCAGATCCGTGAGCATGCCAGTAGAATCACGTTCACCGTCGGTCTGGGGAAGGCGTTTAAGAATATTCTGTACCTTAGCAGAGAAGTACTCTGCCTGTTCATTGCAGCGCTGACCCGAGGTGTCTGGTACAACAGGAGGAGTGGGGGCATAAAGCAGTTTTTTTGATAATGAGGAAGGTTTCTTTAGGGGATTTGGCTGCTAGCAAGATTTCTTCCTCGTAATAGGAGGCCTGGGCTTTTTTTATTACTACCTTATAAACGGCAATAGCCGCCCTATATTCCAACTTCTTGTTAGCTGAGAAATCTTTCCTCCAACTTCTTTCCAGTGCTTTACAACGCTGTTTTAAAGTGAGTAGTTTGGGAGAGAAGCAGGGGGACTTATGGGATCCACTAGTCTTTTTTATCGATGTTTTAGGGAGTACTACATTCAATGAGCCTTCTTTCCAGTTACTAAAATTATCATTAGCTGGACAAAGTAGGTACAGTGGTGTGAGAGGATAATTTAAGCTTACAATGAGGGCATCTTTCAGGGAACTTTTTGGGCTGGACAGAGTGAGTACATGCTGCTCTCAGAGTGCTATTAAGTTGTTTGAGCTGTAAGCTGGAGTAGGGGGAAAAGATGCAGGGGTTCTGGCCCGTGGGCCCGGTCGGGCACGGACGGGCGCAGACGGGCTTGACTTAGACACCTTTATGCGTGAGGGCCCGGCGTCAGGATCAGCCGCTCGAGCGCTGACCCGGCGTCAAAAGTGCAAATGCGGAAATAAACAAAATACCCCTCTATTCCCAAGAGCATTGACCACAGCTCTTTACAATTCGGTGGTAGCAGGTAGGAACAATTTTAAAACTATTAAAAACAGTGACCGACAGCAGCAGTATGGATTAAAAACAATGTGACCGGTAGAACCACTCTCAATCAATGAGTGTTCTGCCTCCCGTCTCTAATCAGCCCAGCGCGGTCGCGTCATCAGCTCCTTTATGCATGAAGGTCCAGCGTCTGGATCAGCCGCTAGAGCGCTGACCCGGCGTCAAAAGTGCAAATGCGGAGATAAACAAAATACCCCTCTACCCTCAAGAGCATTGAACACAGCTCTTTACAATTCGGTGGTAGCAGGTAGGAACAATTTTAAAACTATTAAAAACAGTGACCGATAGCAGCAGTATGGATTAAAAACAAAGTGACCGGTAGAACCACTCTCAATCAACGAGTGTTCTGCCTCCCGTCTCTAATCAGCCCAGCGCGGTCGCGTCATCGTTGTGCTTGAGGACCCGGCGTTGGAATCAGCCGCTAAAGCGCTGACCCGTCATCAAAAGTGCAAAGGCGGAGATAAACAAAATACCCCTCGACCCCCAAGAGCATTGAAGACAGCTCTTTGCAATTCGGTGGTAGCAGGTAGGAACAATTTTAAAACTAATAAAATCAGTGACCGATAGCAGCAGTATGGATTAAAAACAATATGACGAGTAGAACCACTCTCAATCAACGAGTGTTCTGCCTCCCGTCTCTAATCAGCCCAGCGCGGTCGCGTCATCGTTGTGCTTGAGGACCCGGCGTTGGAATCAGCCGCTAGAGCGCTGACCCGACGTCAAAAGTGCAAATGCAGAGATAAACAAAATACCCCTCTACCCCCAAGATCATTGAACACAGCTCTTTACAATTCGGTGGTAGCAGGTAGGAACAATTTAAAAACTATTAAAAACAGTGACAGATAGCAGCAGAATGGATTAAAAACCATGTGACCGGTAGAACCATGTAGTAATCTGTTAAATCAGATTACGTTTATTCTTATTTACCTATCTTTCACAATTATGTATGCTTATGTATGATGTACCTGGTTGGAGTGTTCTACTGGTGCTTAGTTATTATAGAATGTTAGTGGGACACTCTTGAGTTGGTGTCTGTTGGAGTTGGCTGCTTCCAAGCTTTCTCCTCTCCCATGTAACTACAAATAAACTACTCAAGACAACTACTGCATCCTGCTTGCTTAATACAAACCACTCTCACTCAACAAATGTTCTGCCTCCCGTCTCTAGTCAGTGCCCTCCAGTAGTCATGTATCCTCATGCGTCTACCCTCTCTGCTTCACCAACAATCTCTTGTGTTGCTCACTCCCGTGAGGTGTCTGGTCCAGCACCGGCCAGCAAAGAGGAGGCTACAGGTGCAGAGGACTTGAACATTGTTGTGTTGGACAATGAGGATCACCAGTGACTAGACTTTGGTTGGACTTGAGACTTTTTTTTGGTCTACCCCTTGTATATAAACAGATTCCCTGATGCTTCCTGATGTGTTTTATTTCTCCCTTCCAGATCGAAGGTGATTTTTTTTCTTATTACTATATTCTCCGATAAAATATCTAAAAATTGCCATCTCTGTGTTGTATGTTTTATTGTGTTTGCTGGATTACAACTATTGACGTTTCATTGGTAGGTGTTTAGCTATGCTTTCAACATGATACTTTTGTAGATAGATGGTTCTACTACTATACATGTCTTACACACAATTAGCAAAACATATGTGGCCTACCACAAGATGAGCCAAATGGCCATCATCAACTAGGACTCAGCTCAATACAAATGTGGAAAATATATTTTATTTACAAGGTGTTTTGAAAACATATATTAGAGTGATCATGGGGGATCTCTCTTGTGACTTCGCAATTGTGGTGGTGAGGATCTCTGCATGTGTGTTTACCGTGTGGGTGCCCATGTGAGGGTGTGTGTGGTGCATATTCCTGGCCACGTGGGGAGGTGCCCGGACAGAGGCTGATGGTGGCAGTACAGGTGGAGGAGGTGCCTGGAGAAGGGGTGATGGTGGATGTACAGGTGGAGGAGGTGCCTGGTTATGCAGTAGGGGGCAAGTGCAAGGGTGGTGGTGGCTGTGAAGATTGGTGGGGGGCCGTTGCAGGTTGTGGTACAGGTTTGTGGATGTAATGTGCTGCAGGTAGATGCGTTGACCTTGAAGAGAAACTTTAGATAAGTTTCAGCATGCCTTCCATCATCTTCATGGCCAAGGCATAATATCTTGTACTCACTTCTCTATGGATGGATGTGATGCCATTATTCTTCTTGGACATGTCTTGTCAAGATCCATCCATCTTGTCCAACATCTGAGTCAGCCTGTCCAACACATGTGGGATTTGGCGCATGTCCTGCAGTATACCTGACATGTCTGACAGAGTAGCCCCTACGGCACGAATGTCCTGCCTCACATTAGCCTGCTGTTGGAAGAACTCCTCCTCCCACTGGCCACAATGACCTTTGGGTAGCCCACTCTACTGAACCTGGCTCCTCGTATGTGTAGCAGAAGATACGGTCCCTGATCCAGCAGCTTGAGAAGGAAGTGACACCATACTTAATGTTATGCATGAATTATATGCAAACATGCACAGTAGGGAACATTTTACACATCAACTACAGATGGTATGCCAAAGTAGCTAAATCTGCTAATGTCCTTCCCCAAGGATTTTGTTACTGTGGATGATTTTGGAATCCATAGTCTACAACACTATATGGCATGCTTACCTGACGGACGGGTGCTCGCGGGTTTGACTGATGCAGCCAGAATTTCTCCAAAAACCTCGGGACTGTGCTTTCTGCTGATCTGGGTAAATCCTGTCAGTAGCTGTAATGAGGCATACATGTCCATATACAAGTACACAGGATGATAGCAATGAGTTTATATGTATATGTCATTGGTATTGACCAGTCATGTGCAATTTACGGCCAGGGTGCAGCATGTGGCCCTCCTGACCATTACATGTGCCCCCCTGGTCACCAGCAGCAGTGGGCAGCAGCTCATTCAACACAGCACTGACATCAACTAGTTATCTCATTGACAAGCAAATGTGTATTAGAAGGTTGCCGATAGTTGAAGGAAGGAGGTAAATAGGGTGAACTGCACCACCTACCTTTTGATGCACCTTCATTGTTAGGGCCATCATGCATCATGAGAATAATGTGGTCTCTCCAAAATTCTAAAGGAGTGTACCTCAACATGCAGAGGTCTAGTCCAGCACACGTCCTGAACTCATATATTGACCAGTTCACTAATGTGTAAATATGGAAGAAGAGGAGGCGAGCTAACACTAAATATTTGGTTAGGATAACACAATTGTTGCAAGCAGAGAAGCTGACATGATCACTGCCTTTACTGATTTTAGGTTGTGCAGTTCAGCCACCAGATGTACTCCAGGATCATGGTGGTCTCCTCAGAATAGTTTTTCTTCCTCCTCAGTTGTAGCATTGTTGAGAAGGGGCACAGAGCAGGCAAACAAAGACTCTGTGTGGCCAAACCAGGGGATTGATTGTGTGCTGCTTTTTTATTTGGTTTGTTGTGCAGGTCTTGCAGGCGGTATCAGTTGTCTATAGGTGTATGATATGGCACTTCCCCCGCCTCAAGTGCAGAGATTCCGTTTGAAGAATCTTCACAAAACGTTCCCAAAAAAAAGGTCATCCACCTCATCTCCTTTGTGCAAAGTTTGGGGTGATCTGTAAAGTTGGGGCCAAAAAAACTGAGGGTCCCAAAATCCCCATGCATTCTCCAAAGACATCTTTAATATGGGCTACAACAAAAACTGCTAAATGGAGTGACGCCAAATTTGGCAGGAAGATAGATCTTGGTGCACAGATTGTGCTTTTTGTGATTTGGTGTAAATCTGTTCAGTTGTTTCTGAGAAATTTAGGATAAAAAATAATTGCCAGAGCCTGTGATTAATCAAGAGGCACGTTTTTCCCTTGAGCCTTCACACTAAAGCAGGTGCCTTCTGCAAGTACCGCAAGAGTGAGCACTCTGACCAGCTGGCTGTAGGAATTTTGGAAATTAAATAGCCGCTATTAGTGTTTACTGTGAATAATTTCAGGTATTGTGGGAATTAAACAAAAAAGCTATATAAGAGGGCAGCAGAATGACATCCTGTCCCTCCTAGATTTGGAGAGGAGGTCTCTAAGGGATAACAACTGTGATGAAAATAAATGTACAGTGTTTTAAAAAGAAATTACAATCTTGTGGAACTCTTGCGGGATTGTGAAATGTTAAGTAGATGAGTTTTCAATACACTCTACCAGTATGAATGCATATTGTGGCCCTTGGTATTGAGAGGAATAGTGTAAGACATAAGTACAGTTATGAGTAGGGTAATTCATTTTTTTTTTAATGTTACGATCTTGCAGGACTCTCACAGAATCGTGAAAAATATGAAGGAGAAGGTGATCTTTGAATTGGGAAGAGTTGCGAGGAGAGTAAATGTTCTTACAAAACCCTACAATACACACCCATCATTACAGAGAGAGGTTTCAGCAGAGAGGCCAGTCCCTGCACACATGCTACTATGCACATTCATCATCGGAGAGAGGTCTGAAAGGAGAGGCCAATCCCTCCCCACACCCTACTATGCATACACGCCATCTGAGAGAGATGTCTGAAAGGAGAGGCCAGTCCCTCCCCACACCCTGCTATACATGAGAGCAGCTTCAGGATTGGTCGCAGGGCAGACTGGGAGCCTATGCCTGCGACAAGAAGAGCAGAAGAGGGCAATGCGGTCGGGTGCAGGTAAATCTTTTTATCATTATTAAATATTTTTTTGCGGTCCCATGACCCCTATGCCCCTCCTCCCGCCCGCCCACCGTGCCACTCGTCCACAACACTGGCCGCTACTGAGAGAGGCCAGTCCCTCCCCACACCCTACTATACATATCCGTCATCTGAGAGAGAGGCTGAAAGGAGAAGCCAGTCCCTCCACACAACCTACTACACACACCCGTCATCTGAGAGAGAGGACTAAAAGGAGAAGCCAGACCCTCGCCACACACTACTACGCCCACCCATCATTACAGAGAGCGGAGTCTGAAAAGAGGGGCGAGTCCCTCTCCACACCCTACTACGTACAACCATCATCTGAGATCTTGGAAATATCTGGTTCTGAACTAAAAAAACACAGAAATTCACCAGTTCTAGTTAGCAGCAATGACTATAATTTATGCCCCCCATCATCCATGACAGGGGTCTGAAAGGAGAGGTCAGCCCCTTCCGTACCCTACTAAACACACCTGTCATATTAAAGAGAGGTCTGAAAGGAGAGGCCAGTCCTTCCCTGCATCCTAAAAGGCACACCCATCATCTGAGAGAGAGGTCTGAAAGGAAAGGCCTGTCCATCCCCACACCCTACTATGTACACCCATCATCTGAGGGAGGGATCTGACAGGAGAGGCCAGTCCCTCTTCACTCCATGCTATGCACACCCGTCATCCAAGAGAAGCGTCTACATATGTTTATCACATCGTGGAGGGGTTTTAGTGGAGAGGTTACTCCCGTCCTATACTCTAATACATACATTCAACACCCTGGGGAAAGCTGTCAGCAGAAAGGCCAGTTCCTGCACACACCCAACTAAGCACACCTGTTATCCTATTATCCTAGAGGAAGGGCTTCGTGGAGAGATCAGTATCTCTCTACACCCTAGTTTGCACTTCCGTTATTACAGAGAGGTCTCAGCGGAGAGGCCAGTCACTCCCCACACCATGTAAGCACACTGGCAGGAGGTCGGCTTTACGTATGCAAATAAAATTTAACCTAAAATTAAAATAAATCTAGAAATTCACCGAAAAAAACAAAGGTTAAAGTAAAGTTATAGTTAGGTGAATTTGTATGTGACAACATTAATGTTTTGTACTAAAAAATACACAGACATTTATTCAGCAGTTATAGTTAGTAGCACTAACTATAACTTGCACCCTATAATGACATTCTCTACTTTTATATTGGCGATCCCTTGAGAATTTCAGAGACACTTGAAAGCCCAGCTGCCAAAGTATACAATTATTTCTTACCCTTAATTTCTTGAAAACTACTGAACGGATTTACACCAAATCTAGCTTTCTGCAGCTTTTTCTATAGCCTTGTCTAAAGAAGTCTACGGAAAATGCATGTGGAATTTGTATTTTGGGACCCTCTGTTTTTTCTCAGGCCCCCGCTTGTCGGATCACACCAAAATTTCCAGGAAGCAGGTGAGGTGGATGAACTTTTTTTGCAAAGGTTTGTGAAGAATCATCAAACGGGGCTACATTTATTTGCAAACCAAAAAACACTCTTTCTATGGAAAAGCAGACGTAACTATAACTACCTCGGGCGACCACCACCTTAGACCCATTTTGGCCAAAGCCTTGATCACATGACTAGGAACATTGTGAATAATCACCCTAACTGGTGCATAGACATCAAAGAAGAACATCACTTTCTACTACTTGTACATGAAAAACTGTTCTGCCATCTTATGGTGGAGGCAAAATCAATAGTTGTAAATGCAAATAAATGTACTTAATGTCATGACATAATACACTGGAAGTCTTCAGTAGTGAAAATATGAAGGAGTCATAATACAAATGATATACTGGCAAATGACAAAACAAAAGGTGGACTATCCCCAAAAGGAAATATGTCATCGTTGTTTGACATAAATAAAGGGTAAAATGCCCTGAGATGCACATATCTCTAAACTTGTAGTGAGACAAATAGCATGTAGTTTTTTACATAAAGATTGCAAATGATTCTCAAGATTTCAATGTTAAGCTGTGTGTGTTTTACATGGATTGATAAATGTGGCAGCCCACACTTAAAATTCAATAGCTTTCCCCTTTACTGTTATTATTCACATGTAATGCACATTGTGGCTCTTCACCTACAACAAAGACTCTTCTGCAGAACGCGTTATGAGTGAGAAACAGGAGTCACATCTCACTTTATTGAATGGCATTTCTCTTCTTCCCAGAGGATTTCATCCCACTGGGGGATGCAGGAAATTTAATACCAGTCGATTGCACCATCCTAATCTCATCCCTAGAGGCGCCAATCACAAAACAAATATCTATTTGCCACCAGCAATAAAGAGACAATTTTCAACGTTATGTATGGATTGTTTTATCCCCTGATGACCCACTGGCAGAACATCTGTATCATTCTCCTCTACCGTCTATTAATACCGCGTGGGTGTTTGCAGAGGCGCGCGGCGGTAAACCCATTACCGAACACCAGCGATGGGACATAGCAATGAAGGCAGATCCTCTTGGAAGGGCATCTCATTCTGGAACTGTCATATCTGATAGCACAGCATCACTCACCGCCTTCCCAAAGGGGTCTTCCACAGACTGCTGAACCTCAGCTCACTGGGCGAGGAGAAATGCTGTCTCTGATAACTTCATCTCTTCTCAGCCTGTGAGCAGCCGGGGTGACTGCAGGCATCTAAGGTCTCTGTCAGTCACTGTGCCATATAGAGCTGCTCACAGGTATAATTGTATCTTCACCCATCGACGGATGACCCCGCATACACCCAAAACTGCCCTAATAGCCGACTTACAACTCAACCTAATGCTATTTTAATACAATTATTTGTCTGCTTTGGGTACTCAGTAGACAGTCTTTCTATTGGCTGAAAAATGTAGTTTTTTACTAGGGCAGACAGGTTTCTAGCTCTCCAGCCAAAAAGCATCCCTTTCCGCATACTCCTATTTCGCGTTGTACATTTAATAATATTTTCTTTATTGCATAAAACGAAAGCAAATAAATAATTGCTGTTCTAACTAGACTTGTACTGTAGATTATTCTAAAATAAATGGTTTACATGGACATAGAATCCATTTTCAGATTCATATGTGTGAAAATATATGTGCTATCAAAAGTACACGTTTTATCTGCACGGCAGTTCTTATGCACATAAATAAATGTAGAATATTAAAAATGTAAGTGTGCAAATAGTACATGTCTTTTTATGTGGATGCTCACTATTTACCAAGTTTATTTTCTGATAAGCATAGGTATATTTTTAATTCAACACCGCTCCAGATCATATTTTTTCCCGGGCTCTGGATCCGATAAATCCCAACATCAAAAGTTTGGCTTAAAAAAAAAAAACACAATCCTTCCCAGTGATGACGTTCCTTTAACCCGATCGAAGCGCCCGTCGGCCAACGGCCGTCGCGAGCACTACATCCGTAGTGCTGCACATGTCCTTTGGCCGACGCGGCCCCGCCCACGCAAGAATTTACCCGCACCGCGGCGGATTTTATGCCGCGGTCAACGGGTTAATGGCAACAGCGCAAAACTCACGCCGCTATTTGGAGAAAAGTTCTCCTTGGTCTCAGGTCAAAGAGCACACACCCCCAGAATCAATTTAAACTATTATTAAACAAGTGCAATAACACAAAGAACGGACAATCACTAGCAATTCATTATACGCCCACAACTGGGTGCCAGGTTAAGCTGTTAGGGCACACGCCATGGTTTACATTCAGGGTCACTTTCCGCAAACACTGAGGCCCTCATTTACGGTATTTTGGTGTAGGGCAGCGCAGCAAGTCACCTTGATGCGCTGCCCTATGCCGAAGTGAGAGGGCAGGAATGCACTGTATGAATGCAATACGGCGCAATCCTGTCCTTTCTCCCTGCACTGGTTCCATTTGGGCAGCCTAGTGCCAACGTAGGCACCCTTTCACCATGGTAAAAGGGTGCCTCCGCTGCATGCAGAATTGTTCCTGTGCAAGAAGGAGCACCTTCCTGCACAGAAACAATCCCTTACTATGTGTGCTGCAGGATGCAGCACACATAGAAAGGGGCAAAAACTAGGAGAAATAAAGATATTTCTCTCGGTTACGCCTCACCTCGGAAGGTGTAAGGATTTAATGCTTCCCCAGGTTTACAGAATTATGTAATCTGGGGCAGTGTCAAAATCCGTAGATGTTACATGGAAACACCCATCGCAACGCCCATGGAACGACTCCAGTGCGCATAGTCAACGACGCAGCGATTTGAGCTGCGTCGCCATACTACTCAAAGCCAAGCAAAGGTAATTTTGCGTGGCTTCACAAATCTGATTCGGAGCCCTGCATCATGCATGTACCACTTTACGTGGTGCAAAGTGACGCAAGGCTCTCATAAATAACCCCCTGAAGGTGGGGGGAACCGAAAAAATGGGCTGATGAAACATGTTAATATGGGCATACAACCCTTGACACAACTCAAATTAACAATATTTGAAAATAATATAATGTCAATATAAAACAAGCATTGGCATAGCCAATAGGTCTCGCCTTTGGGACCTTATAAGTATTTAGTTATCCGGCACAATATCCTTGGTGCAACAACATCAAGTGTTGCATGGTTAAACACTTATAAGGTCCCAAAGGCGAGACCTATTGGCTATGCCAGTGCTTGTTTTCCGTACTGCAGAGACAGCAGGCACATCGATGTGCACGTGCTCACACTGCTCACTTCTCACTAGTGGAGAAGTTAAGGCATGACGTCATGCCAGGCGAACATTGTAGAGGAAGGGAAATCCTTTAAAGAGAGTCATTTTCTCTTGGGATCTCCCTTCTCTTTTTAAAACTCAGGAGCAGCAACATTGTTGTGGTGTCACCAGGGCTTTAAGTGGAAGCTTTTTCATTATTATATGCAAGCCATAGTTGCTGCTTATTTAGCTTATGCAACTAACAACCATTGGCAAGGCCAATATTCCTGACTTGTTGTAGTTATGATGTTACTTGTTGTATCATATATCTGTATGCACTGACAGAAACAGCAAAATACAAGTCAGGCTGCACACTATGCACTAAGCCACGCCCTTAATTACATTGGCCACGCCCGTTTGAGTGACCACCCAGTTTTTTCATCCCACTCAAAGCCCTGCTCTCAGACATCATACTTGTGAACACACTCCAAAGAACTGGAACACCACAGCATGTCCAGGTTACAGGGCAAAAAGCATGTCCAATTCTCAAGCCGAGTAGTCATACCCGTCCCCTACAACAGGACACATTGTTCTGCCCTGTTACACGGAATAAATGGAGCTGGGAACGGCAACAACATTGGGGCCGGAATTATCACCTCCTCCTGAAGCCTTAATGTAAAAACAAGCGGATTATACTAATTGGAGCTAAAAATGCCCTCTCACCCCCTAATGGCGGAGTCCAATAAGCAAAAAAACGCTATATTTTTTCCCCTCAGAAGTGCAGGAGATGGGAAGAGACTGACTCTGCCTCAGCTCCACAGGCCTCACAAGAGTGGTGCCAGGCTGTCTTGACCAGAGGCGTCGCAATCAGCGGTGCAGCAGGTGCAGTGGCACCATGACTGTGAGGTTTCGTCTGCACCTTAATTATGGATATTTTCAACTTCACCTTAATTATGGATATTTTCAACTTCCCAACTGGGAGCATGGGGCCTAATTAACATATTTAAATCTTGGGCCCTCGACAACCTGGCATCTCGCACTTCCCTTTCAGGCTGGCGCGCCTCTGATTGCGCATGCGCAAGTGTTCACTGATCGCACGTACTTGAAATTGATGTTTGCGCACACGAGCACGTCATTCAGCAGAAATAATTTCCGCTCCTTGGACTTGATCTGTTGCCCGCGTTCGCTGTACACAGTCTCCGTCAGCGTCTCGCAAAGAAGCAGCTGGCACGTGCCTGAAGTCAGCATCTGAGTTGGAAGGAATGGGGTGAGAAAAAGAAGTAAAACAGTGTGAAAAGGAAAAACGTGAGCCAAGAGGGACGGGAATCAAAAGAAGAGATGGCAAAGAAAGGTAGTTCGAAATTGAAGTAAACATGAGCATCAAAAACATGAAATTATGAAAGACAACGCAATGTAATTCACATGTTTATCAAGTAAATACAACGAGGGAAAGACACGGGAGAAGTAGACTGAAGAAACAAAGCAAAAGAAACAGAACAACAAAGGGTAAAGACAAAAGGATTTAGATCAAGAGCATGAACGAAAATAAGGGAGAAAGAAGAGGAGAATGGAGAAAAGAAAGTGAAAATGTGAGCTTGTTAAAGAAAACGGGATGAAACAAGTACAAAAAGATTTTTTTTTAAGTACAAGTAAGAGGAGATATACACAAGACCAAAAGCAAAATAGGTTGGAATTATAAGAGGTGATAAAGAAACAAGAGAAAGAGGAGGACATATAAACAGAACACGCATTGGCCGCATGCGCGGCGGGAGAAGCGGGAGTTGTGTGCGCGAACGGCCAATGCGGTCTTCCTCAGTGCTGCTGGCAGGCCTAGCGCATGGCGGCTGCGCGCATGCACGCTCACGTGCACGCAAGCGCTAGGCCAGCCAGCAGCACTTAAAAAACTCACATACAAAATGTCTCTCCGAGCTAGCGCATGTGCTGGGCTCAGCGAGAACTAAACAGTACACCCCCTCGTCTTGATGTCCCCATTAATATATTAAATAGTGTGTCAGGAAACCCAGGGGTACCAAATACCTCTACAGTAAGTGTCCCACTGTGTTATTACATGAACAGTAGTGTCAGAATGTGAAATGCCAAAAGTCTGTACCAAAGCACTATAGCATATTGATGTATTACGCATTAGGACCCTCGTAGTTCTGAGGTGGACCCTGAACAGGAACCATGTGATATCCTTGGAGGTGTTAGGATGTGGGTATGGGAAGTATGATGTAATGCGCAGTGTGTGAGTGAATTCTGGAAAATAAAGTAATGCTTAACCGCAGCTCCCATGTGGTGTGATCTATTCGGGGGCTCCAGGGCTGGGGAAGACACTATAACTGGCGATGAGTAGGGGATACGTGCCCAAGAAAACAAGACTGCTCTCCCTGAGAGTTTGGAATGGTACAGCAAACTGCTTGAGCATGCCACATGTGCCCAGAATCGATGCAACAACGTTTGCAACTGGCACATGAGGAATCAAGCCCTGCTCCAGCCCATACATGGCCACAGAAGAAATAGAAGTCCCTGCAGAAGAGCATATTCAAACGCCCATCAAAACCAACAGTGAGGTGGTCAACAGAATTTCTGTGTAGCGCCACGCATACAGAGCAATTAGTCAGACAAAGCAAGAAATAATGATAACGTCCACAGGGTGCAGGAAATAGAGAACTTACCATCACAAGCGATTTCAGCATACTGTGACCCATGCTCAGGCAAAAGGCTGATGCTTGCAGAAGTTGTCAGAGCCAGCCTGTACCACGATTGCCTGAGCGGCACGTACCAACACAATGGCGGCAGAAGGGAGAGGCAAATACAATGCAGCTGTGTTTCTGAAGCCACCACAGCCTTTCAACTCTTGTAATAAGTAGAACATTGGTGCCAGTTGGGCTGCGTGGTTCGAACCATTCGATGACTTCATTGATGCACTAGAGGAAAAAGATTACAAGAGCATAAAATATTTGAAAAACCTTGCAGGTGATGGAGTGAAAGAAATGCTAAAGCAAGTTTCACAAACTGATGCAACATCGTACCAAAAGTAAAAGAGGCGCTCAAAGCCAAGTTCAATCCAATGCCACATGTCAATTATGGAAGGTACATCTTCAACAAATCACAACGACAGGTTGGTGAAACAATGGATGAGTTTGTTGAAAGGCTTGATGCACTCAATCGAACTTTGCAAGTTCTGGGACGAAGAAGACATGCACCTCAGAGTCATCAATGGCTGCCTTTCAGATTCTTTTAGAAGGCACATGTTGAGAGAAACACACAGTCTAGAGAAAATGCTGATGTCTGCGAGAGCAGTAGAACAAGCAGAAGACAAGCTGCTAACATGGCAACAGGAACAGCACACAATGAATTTGTATTGACTGTCAAAAGCAATCACAAGCATTAACAAGATGCACATGTCGACATCTTCAAAGAAATCAAAGCTATGCTTCCGATGAATGATTTTGTTATCCCATGAAGGTAAATGTCCAGCCCTAGGACAAGTCTGCAAAGGTTGAGGAAAAGAGAACCATTTCATAACTGTGTGACGAGCCAAAATAAAATTAAGTGTATCACGACGGAAAGAAAAGTTGAATGCAAGAACATTTCAGAAGCACTGTCGCCACACCCACAAAACCAAAAAGCAATATCAGCTACGACAAGTAGAAACCAAGCAAAATCAATAGTCATCAAGTTCATCAAACAGGTTCTTCAACATCACTAATCACTACCGAGTACCAGCGAAGAAGATGGGTGTGCGCTGATGATATCTGCCAAAGGACGGTGTGCACCTGTGGGGTTAGCTGCCTGTAAAGAAGATCACAGTTCAAGGAAAACTCACTAAACAAAGAGACTAACTTAATTTAAACACTGTCCCAAAATCACATTGAATGTGAACGGTCACTTGATAACCTTCATCATAGACAATGGTGCGTCAATTAATATCATGCAAGAGGAAAGGTTTAACAGCCTATCTCCTGTGCCCTGCCTCACTCCGTCAGACATGAAGGTATACACCTGTCCTGCCTCTAAACCATTACAAAGCCGAGGGTCATTGACAGAGAAACAAAAAGACATCAGTGCAGGCCACCATTCATGTTCTAGAAGGGGCCCGTTTTGCGCATGCTTGCTCAGTTTTGCCTCCGCTGCTGACATGGGGTTGATATCCCTCAACTACAACCTCTGTGCTTAGTCTGAGATCATGAGCCAACTCCTGTCGCTGTTTCATGGCCTGGCAAAGCTCAAGAAAATGAAACTGCAGCCTCATATCAATAAAGACATGTGCCTTGTTGCTCAGCTGCACTGTAGAGTTGCTTTTCAACTACAAGAATCTGTAGAGAAAAAATGTGAAACAATTTTCAAACATGACATGCCATGGGTTTCGCCCATAGTAGCCGTACTGAAAAATGACAGTAGCAGAGCGGTGCGCATTTGTGTTGATATACACCAAGAAAACAAAGCAATTGGGAGGGAGAAACACCTTGGTCCACACATAGTGGATATGATCATGCAATTGAACCTGGACTGAATAAAGCATACCATAAACTTATCTGGAAGAGACCTGCAGGTATATTACTACTTTTTCAACTCATGTTGGTTTGTTCAGATACAAGAAACTTAGGGGCAGATTTACAAGCCCCTTGCGCCACTTTTGCGTCACTTTTCCATATTAAAAGTGACTCAAAAGTGGGGCAAGGGGCTTGTAAATCTTCCCCTTAGTTTTGGAGTACCTCTGGCTGCTGAGATATTTTGGGATGTTTTTCGCCGAGTAATCCAACCTGTAACACATGCATTCAATTACAGTGATGACATACTGGTTTTTAGGAAAACAAGAAAGAACACAACAAAGCTTATCAGTTTCTTGCTGATGCAGGTCACACTATGAATGCAGCAAACTGTGAGTTTCACAAAACCAAACCTAGGTTTTGGGCACATATTCTCTGATGAGGGAATGGCTCCAGACTCCGACAAGGTGCAGGCACTGACTGTCATCCACTTGCCCCCTCCCCTGCCCCAGAAGTTACCATGCTAAGATCCTTTTTAGGCATGGGCAGTTATTGCTCAAGATACATTTGCAACTGTGCTACAGTGAGTGCACCTTTAAGAGACTTGACAAAGCGAAATGTCCTGTTTCAGTGGTCTCCTCAATATGATCAGAGTTTGAAAGAAATAAAACATGCAACATATAGCAGATGGAGAAGTTTGTCCGGAACGCTGTATTACAAGCATAACACAGAGTGGCCAAAACTCAGGAAAGTCACAGTGGAATGTATCGCCTACCCCTATTGGTAATGTGAACTATGCTACTTTTAAAGTGTATGGTATACAGTCAGTGTTGCACACAATGCATGCTTTCTATACCTAAGGGAGTTGTATCTGTGATGGCACTACTGATGCCTGATATTCTCCTGAGCTATTTTGTACTTACTGTCAGGCCTCTAAAGGCATTGCAATTTATACAACAATATACGGGAAATTGAAACTTGGATGATGTCATGAGTGATGTCATCAATGATGTCATTTGAGATGTAATCAGTGATGTCATAAATGATGTCATAGAGCATGTCATGAGTGATGCCATATGTGAGGTCATAAGCAGTGTAAGGTGGGGTCGCAAGTTACTAACTATAACTGGTGAATTTCTAGCTATAACAAACCTTTAACCTTTGCTTTTTTCAGTGACTTTCCATGGTACAGTGTAGTTAACACATCCAGTGGCAGGGACTAATGGACCTTGTCTTTACCTAATGGTCTTGCTGCAGTAGTAGTGACTTCATTGAGCGCCCCAAATTACTGTGCAGATATGAAGAACATAATCAGAGTGAATAGGATCATGGTGGCACATCATGTGCTCATGTCAGCTGAACAGAATAAATAAACAAGTGCACACTCCTCCAGGCAGAGGCATTTGCTTTTTAGTGATCATCCCGTCCTGGGAATACTTATTCCTTTGCAAATGTTACCATGGCTGTTGCGTGTGTTGTTTCCAAATGTGAGTGACACTTCCAGAGATTCTTTGGCTGAAGGGGGCACACCCATAGTGCCCCTCTATGTGTATTGCATGTAACTGAGTGCATCATTTTTTTTGCCATTACATAAGTCAAGAGAAACAGTAAAATCTGTCTCTAGTGCAGACCTATGAACGTGGAGTCTAACGAGAGTGGAACTAAGAGCTGGATCACAGGTAAGAGTCTCGACCGAGCCTCATTCTAAGCCCCTTTCTCTGAGACTAACATACAGACTCTGAATGTGCCCTCAAACATTGCGACATTTTGGTTGTGACAGCACATTTCAAACAGTTAAAGGAAGAATGTTCACATTAAATATAACATCATTATGATGATTAATGTTCTAGAAACCACATACACACAGAGCATGTGGCCAACCTCTCCTCACTGAAACCTTTTTTAGAGGCCTGATTATATCTGTAACTAAAAGCTCAATTTTGAGTTTGACGGACAGGGTACACTGCCACAAATGTGGTGGAGTACCCTATCTACCAAGCTGATGGTCTGCCCACTCTAGTTAGAGTCATGTGGAGGGTCATATTTTCATTGAAGGTGATCCTTCAGGCTCTACTTGTGGAAAACCTTACACCCATGGCCCGAGAGACTTCGGGCTGTGGTTGCAAGTACATCAGACCGTCTACTCTATTTTGAATGGACAGTGGGATGTACTCCTCTTCATGACTTAGTAAAAGGATTGTGGTCTCGAAGAGAAAAAAAGAAAAATTACCTGCATACCCTAGGAGAAGAGATGCAAGGTGTCAGAGTCATTAGTTTTTGTTTTATAGAAGCAAACTTCCACTTTGGGAATTGCTTTTAAATAAAAAAATAAATTGCTGAGTGTACACATGAAATACGATTGTCACTCGGCAAATATTCAATGCCTCCACAAGTGCTGCTCCAGCCGCAGCCCCTTTGAAGCCATAGAGATCTCTAGTGTTTAGACAAAATATGAAGTTTAAAATACCGGAAGATATAAATATCAGAAATTAAATATTGTGAAACACAAATATTGTGATGCACAAATATCGTTCACAAGAATATCGTTATTTTGAGGGAAGTATTATTGATTTAAAGAATATTGATGTTTGTAATATTGCTTGCAGTAATGTAGTTGCTAAAAATATCATTTAAAAAAAATATATATTTTAATGTGTTTTAGGTGATATATTAATTTTATGTGTTACTATTGTTTCTATATATATTTTCTAAACATAGCTTGCCATTTTAAGTGATTTCGTTTTTTAATTTAATTATTAATAGTGATTGTATGGGTTGTTGGATTTGCAGGGGGAAAGGTTGGGAAGTTAATTAGGTAATAATTGATTATGTATTCTGTAATACATTTTATTTAATTGTATGATTGATATGTATTGTGTAAATTACATAATACCAATTTATTTTCGTTAAATGTTATTTACAGGCTGTTTATAGGGGAGAGGATGTGGCGCCGAAGCCAGAGCTGCCAACTTGATAGCTGGGGATTCAGGTTTGAGTCTCAGCGTTGGCGTAACATCCTGTGATTTTTGTGCCTGCCATAACCCATGGTGGAGGCATGGTAGCAGTCAGGGACTGCCGCACCAGTGGTCCAACTGCCCTGTTACAAGCACATCAGCCGACACTCACGGGGACCGCTGCAACCGCCAGGGTCCAATATACTTGGCAGTGCCACTGCCGTACTGCCAAGCATATAACAAATTTCCCCACCCCCGCCTTTTCATGACGGTGAGCCCATCATGAAAAGGCTAGCTGTGGGAAAACAAAGCGGGCCCTATAGGCCCCCCTTTTACCCATATCCACGGGGATGCATGCAGGGGGTCAAATGTTGTTCCCCTCATCGGCATGCACCCCCTTTCCTGCACAGCATGGACTGCACAGTCCATGCCATGCAGGAACAGCTTTAGGCGCTCCCATTGCATTGCCTTTCAATCGGCACTGCAAGGGGACAGCAGCACCGCCTGACTGCCAGACAACGTGGAAACTCGTAATCTGGTGGGCGTGGGGCAGTGGACTTTGGGGATCTGGGAGCAGGGCACTTGCGTGGCAGCCTGCACCCAGACCGCCAAAGTCATAATTAGGCCTTTAATCTCCCCTACCCATGAACAGCACCTGAATATCCGCACAGGTGATAAACCGCGCTATATAAATCTTCAAACTAAACTAAACAAAACTAGGGGTAGAGGGTGAGAAGTTAATTAAGTAATAATTATTTAACAATTATTCAATTGATTTTTAATTATGGAATGTGTATTTATTTTACAAATATTTTAGTTGCAGGATGCTAGGTTTGTGGGGTCTAGGGTGGGAAGTCAATTAAGTAATAATTAAGTAACAACTATTTTTATTAGTAAATTAATTATTCATTGTGAGCTGCTAGGTTTGTAAGGGTCTAAGTTGGGAATTTAATTAAGTATGAATTAATATTGAATAGGAAATATGTAAATTGAGTAATTGTGTTTTTTAATACATGTGTATATATATTTTAGTGCTAATTAATATTTTTTATATTAAGAGTTCAATTTCTTTCAACATTCATGGGGTTATTCACAGTGAAGCACTTTTCCTACTCATGCTTAGACTACAGTATGAATAGTAAAAGTAACCTCTTCACAGTTCAACACTTTCCCTACTGTTGCACTGTTTGGAGTAGTACATTTCACCTCTCTGAAATCCAATGCTTTCCATACAGTTGCACAGACTGGAGTGGGAATAGTAAATTTTACTCCTCCAAAATCAAACACTTTCTTTACGTTTTCTCTGTTTGGAGTGAGAATAGTACATTTAACCCCTTTTACATCCCACACTTTCTCTACTGTGGTGCTGGTAGGTGTGAGAATAGTAATTCTAACCTCTGTGAGATTTAATGCTTTCCCTAATGTTTTACAGACTGGAGTGAGAATACAAAATGTTAGCCCTCCGAAGTCTAACACTTTTGTGCTGTTGTGCTGTTTAGAGTGGGAATAGTACATTTTTCCCCTCTTAAATCCAATGATTTCCCTACTGTTGCACTGTTTGGAGTGAGAATAGTAAATGTAACCCCTTAGGAGTCCTGAACTTTCCTTACTGTTGTGTTGTTTGAAGTGAGAATAGTAAATGTAATCCCTCCGAAGTCCAATGCTTTCCCTAGTGTTGCACTGATTGGAGTGGCAATGGTACGTTTTACCCCTCTGAAGTCCATCACTTTCCCTAATGTGGTGCTTCTTGGAGTGTGAATAGTAAATGTAACCCCTCCGAAGTCTAATGCTTTCCCTACTGTTGTACAGACTGATGTGGGAATACTAAATTTTAACCATCCAACACTTTTCTTACTGTTGCACCGTTTGGAGTGGGAATAGTAAATGTAACATCTCAAATGTAACATCTCAAAAATTAAATGCTTTCCCTTACTTTGCGCAGACTGTTGAATAGTAAATTTTACCCCTTCAAAGTCCACCACTTTCCCTACTGTTGGGCTATTTGGATTGGAAATAGTAAATTTAACCCTTCCCAAAGTCCAACACTTTCTCTACTATTTCTTAGACTGGAGTGGGAATAGTACATTTAACCCCACCAAAGTACAACACATTCCATACAATTGCAGTGATTAGAGTAGGAATAGTAAATTTAACCCCTTGGAAGGCCGAACACTTTCCTTACTATTGCAGGGACTGGAGAAGGAATAGTAAATCTAACTGCTCCAAAAACATTTCCTACTGTTGCATAAACTACAGTGGGAGTAGTATATTTAATATTTTTAGACTCTTAAAGTTTTTATAACATTGCTAAAATAGATTTTGTAGTATTAGTAGTTTTTTTAAATATTTTATACTATTTCCTATTTTTTATTTATTTGAATGTTTATAGTATTTTTAATAAAAATGTTTTTGGGGTTTTTACATTTTTAATATTCATTTGTTGTCTAAATTGATTCCTATCATTTTTGTTATTGAAATGTTTAAGTTTTGTATGGTTTTATTTTGGATGTATGTGTATGCATATATATATATAGATATATATATATATTATCTACTGGCGGTCGCCGGTAGATAGTTATAGTTAGGACCGAGTTGCCATAGGAAATCTGAAAATTCTATTTTGAATAACTTTGGCGCCGGTTGACTTATCTTCGTGAAATTTTCGAAACTAATGGGGCGCTCCGCTCATCTCCTACCCTGAAAGTCTCGGGGTGATTCGTCAAGCAGGGGCTGAGAAAAAAGGGGGGTCCCAAAACGCGTTTTCCCCATGCATTTTCCCATAGGACCTTTAGTCGACGGTACAGCCCGAACGGCTGAACAGAATTACTTGAAATTTGGCAAAGAGGTAGTCCTCAGGTCAGGCATGTGCCTTTTGCATATATGGTGTCAATCTGTTCAGTAGTTCCTGAGAAAATTGCAGTTAAAAGTACATAAATATCTATATGCGTGCACCGTGCGCGCACGGTGCTCGCACGGGGCGCGCACCAAATGTCCGCGAGTGTAATTCTGATTGGTGGTTAGATGTCAGTCAACATTCCAATCGGTCAAAATCAGGAAGTGTCGGACGCCATTTTGTGTGTGACAGTGAAGAAGAAAGGTGGAGAACGTGAAAAGGGGGCAGGGTAGAGAGTTCCTGACACCCTAGCCTTTGTCAGGGGGTCCCTGAAGGACCCCGAAGGGTGAAAAAAATATTTTATTTTTTTTCAAAAAATCGCGGGGTGCGCGCACGGTGTGCGCACCCCCGAGCCGCCATTTTGAGTTTTAGAGGCAGAAGAGAGCTAAAAACACAAGTGGAGAACGTGAAAAGGAGGCAGGGAAGACACTCCCTGACCCCCTAGACTTTCTCAGGGGGTCCCTAAAGGACCTCGTAAATAAAAAAAAAACATTTCGTTTAATAAAAAAAATTGCCGGTGCGCGCACCGTGAAAAACCCTTAAAAAAAAAAAACATTTTAAACTGTTTATAAGTTTATAGAAGACATTAACTATGCTGTTCAACTTTATCCAAATAAAAAAAAAAAGAGCTGAGCCATTCCATATTACAGGATACAGTCAATCTATAACTATATACATAGGTAGTTTATTGTAAAATAAATATATAAAAAATATAATAATACATACATAAATTAGCATTTAAAAAACCTTACAAATTCACTAAAAAAACCATGGGTTTCACAGACGTTATAGTTAGGAATCAGCATTTAAAAAACCTTGCAAATTCACTGTAAAAACCATAAGTTTCACACACGTTATATTTAGGAATTAGCATTTAAAAAACCTTGCAAATTCACTGAAAAAACCATAGGTTTCACACACGTTATAGTTAGGAATTAGCATTTAAAAAACCTTGCAAATTCACTGAAAAAACTATAGGTTTCACACATGTTATAGTTAGCTGGACATTTCACTCGTACAAAACCATTGAAATTCCCCCGTTAGTTCAGCTAACTATAACTCGCGCGACCGCAATCCACTGCTGATGACGTCACATATTACATCACTCATGACATGGTCAGTGACATCACTGATGACGTCTCAAATGACATCACTGATGACATCACTGATGACATCATCCTTGTGTAAGAGTGGCAGACCTCCTCTTATCCTAATATAAACTTTGATACACACATTGAAAAATACAAACTAAAGTTTATATATATTACCTACTGGTGGTTGCCAGTAGGTAGTTATGGTTAGGACCTAGTTTCCATAGGGAAAGTGTTTTTTGATTTGCCAATGTCTTTGGCACCGTTTGACGAATCTTCGTGAAATTTCCGCTCCAGTCAACTCCTGTCTTGAAAGTTTCAGGGTGATTCTTCAAGTGGGGACCGAGAAAAAAGGAGGGTCACAAAACATGTTTTCCCCATAGGAATTTTGAAACAGGTTACAGCCCGAACTGCTGAACGGAATTACACCAATTTTGGCAAAAAAATAGTCCTTGGTTCAGAAAGATCCTTTTTTTAAATGGTGTAAATCCGTTCAGTAGTTCCTGAGAAATTAAAAAAAGAACAATATCGATATCTTAGCACCGAGGAGAGTTCGCGAACACTCCCGGGCACGAGCTTCACTCTGATTTGCTGCCAAACCAGGAAGTGTTGGCAGCCATCTTGTGACTCTGTACACGAGTCACAAGAAAAAGGGTGAAAAAAATATGAAAAACATGAAAAGGGGGCAGGGTAGAAACACCCTGACCCCCTAGGCCTGCTCAGGGGGTCCCAAGGCCAAAAAATGCATTTTTTAAAAATAATTCCACCTGGATTCACACTGGGCTCGCAAATCCGGATTAAATTATTTTAAAAAAAGAAGCGCGGGCTCCCGCGCTTCATTTGTTAAAAAGCCCCCGGGTGGGCCAGGTCCCGGGGGCAATTTTTAAATTAAGCTGTTGGGGCCCCCTCAGCCCCGGGCACCGCCTCCTCCCTGGGGCTTCATAATGTATGTGCGGGGGCACGTGCCCCCGCAGCCCCGGTGACCGCCACCTCTTCAGGGCTTTAATTAAATAAAGGGGGGACTCGCGTGCAACCCCAAGCTCCGGGGACCACCACCTCCATGGGGCTTTGTTAAAATTGGGTGGGGGGCCTCGCGGGCCCCCCCAAGCCCTGGGGACCACCACCTTCCCAGGGCATTTAAATTTAGGGGGGCCTCGCGGGCCCCCCCAAGCCCCAGGGACCACCACCTCCCCAGGGCACTGTTTATATAAATTTGGCGGTCCGTTATGGACCCTGGGGACCACCACCTCCCCAGGGCTTTACAAATGCTGGGAGGGGGGGGCCCCTACTGGAGCCCTCAATGGCCCTGGGGACGGCCAACACCCAGGGTCGGCTCCTGCAATGTCCCAGGGTGCCAGCCCCCGTGACATTGCTGTTTGCTATGGCAGGGCGGGAACTCTGCTTTGGTTTGCTAAGACGTCTTCAGAGGCCATGCCCCCCTTTCTCCACCACTCTGCAAACGCGCCTCCTGGCAGACTATGGGATGGGGATGAAGTCCAATTTACTCCTGAGGGACTTTGGGGGCCAAGAAGCCCTCCTGGTACCTCCTGTAAGCCCTACGCAGTGGAATTCCTGAGCGCTAGTCGGAGGCCCAGCACCCTTTCTCCAACACTCTTTCTGTACATGTTCTACCTATGTAGGCATAGTTAGAAATTAGTATTTAAAAAACCTTTGAAATTCAATGATAAAACCATAGGTTTCAGGGGTGTTATAGTTAGAAATTACCATTTAAAAAACCATAGAAATTCACTGAAAAAAGCATAGGTTTCAGGAACGTTATAGTTAGTTTGATTTCACTCGTACCAAACCTGAGAAATTCAGCCGTTATAGTTAGTTGAGCTAACTGTAACTCACGCCCCCGCAATGCACTGCTGATGACGTTACATATTACATCATTCATGACATGGTCAGTGACATCACTTATGACATCTCAAATGCCATAAAGGACAAAAGGTATTGAATTTACTCGAACCAACTTATGCAGGTAGCAGCAGGCAAGGGCAACACGAGGCGAAATTGACTCTCTCTTAAGGATGGCTTTCCTTGTCCGTCATGTGTTTGTTCTTCTCCTGGAGCATAGCTTCCTTACCATTTCTCTAATGGCTTGCTTCTATGCTCCACTCCTCTTTTTAACAAACTCCTTTTTTAATTTCCATTCAGCACTGCAGGAGAGGACATGTGTTTTTCTAACTCCTTTTCTCATGTACTGCTTCCCCCCTCAAATTGTGGACCACCCTGTTTTTGTTGATCCCTTCCCTCCTACAGTGTCTGTAAAAGCACAGCAGTATATATATTTTGCCTGGAGTATGTCTAAAAAGCAGACTTTAGGATTTTCTTTGGTTCATTTAATATATTCCACATATTGCATGCAGGCACGTGCTTTAACACACAAAGATGTGACCCTGGAGCTGTATCTGGAAAAGGGATACCTGATGTACTCGCTCAATTGGTGTCTGAGGCAGAAAATGTACTTAGCATGACACTTCTGGTTGCTCATAAATCTGCTTCCTGATTAACTACAGAGAACCAAATGGCTGAATCCTGTGAAAAGAAAATTAGGACTTGACAGTCGCCTTCCTTTAAATTCTGACCTTTTTATATACCATACAATTTGTTTGGTTTTCCACCCCAATTAAAAAAAATATATTTTTTCTAAACAATAATTTACAGACAAACATTGGCAAAGCCAAAAGCTCAGCACTCTCATTTTAAAAGCAAAAAAATGTGGTTCTGCCAATGCTTGTTTTTTGAGAGGTGGTATGAAGCAGTGTTTATGAATGGTGGGAAAATGCTGGGAGACTGTTGCATATAAATCTAGTCACTTGGTTGTCTAGCGATACTGCATGGGTGGATGCAATAGTTGTGGAGCAGGGGTCGTCTTCATATTTTCCTTCTCTGTGGCCTTTAAAGAGATGGACCACTTAGTTTCGTATAACTTGCATGAAGTTAAAGTTGTTATTGTAGCCTTGCCAAAGACATGCCTGTTGTGAAGATGTAGAGTATGATGACTACCCTCTGTTTAATGGTCTGGCTTAACAGGTCGCCAGACAACTATGTGTGAATTCCTAGGAGAGGTGCTTTGGCTTCACCCACATGTTGGGAGCCAGGAGGACATGTTTTGATTGGAAAGAAGTTGCGTACTTCAATAGAAAAGTGGTAGCCGTACACACAAGTGTGATCATTTTGTTTATTTAACTAGCTGTCTGAGTTTGAACTTTCAAGGGCACATACGACACTGGAATGCCATTAAATTGCGTTAGCTAGTTTGTTAGTGGCTGTGACTGGCCTATGTCATGTTATTACTTATTTGCTCACCTTCACGCTGTGTCCTGCGATTCCCCGGTCCACTACTGAAAGTTCAGATTGTGTGGAGGGAAAATACTGCAACACAGGAAGTGAGGAAGCCCACACTACTTCCGCAGGTCAGCATTCTAGTAGCTGATTCCTGCCCTTCAAAAGCCACATGTCTGTAGTCATGCGCAGCGGACGCGAGAAAAAGACTACAGCCTCAGCGTAAGGTCCATGCTCTGAAGCGCCTGGTAAAGGGCTCAGAGAGTTGCGCCGGCATTGTTTATTTTTTAATATTGCCTTGTGCTTTTAACGCTGTGTCACTTTGAATCTGCTTTTAAAAACTCACTATTACTTATTTGCTCACCTTCACGCTGTGTCCTGCGATTCCCCGGTCCACCAATGAAAGTTCAGATTGTGTGGAGGGAAAATACCGCAACACAGGAAGTGAGGAAGCCCACACTACTTCCGCATGTCAGCATTCTAGTAGCTGATTCCTGCCCTTGAAAAGCCACATGTCTGTAGTCACGCGCAGCGAACGCGCGCAGCAGGCGCGCCGCGGCCGCGCCGAAGGCGCGCCAAAGGCAAGCCCTTCAGACCGGGCCCAGGGCCCACAAATCCTGCATCTTGTTCCCCCATTCAACATCGTTACTCCATCACCCAGCTCAAACAGCTTAACAGAACTTTAAGAAACGCCTGCACACATTCCATCCCGCCGGATAAATTCCCCAAACACTGTCCTCGTTGTCTGCACAAATTTACCCCTCCCAACCTAGAGCCTCCCACTCCCTCTGCGTTTTTCAAAATTTCACTACTGAACTGTAGATCCCTCCCCAAACATACTACCGAAATCTGGATGCTTCTCAGAGATCTGGATCCAGACCTACTATTTCTGACGGAAACATGGCTTACCTCATGCGCCGAACCCGACATCATTCAAGCCCTCCCTCAAGGCTTTGTGATGCAGAGGGTCGATCGTGCAATAGGCAGGGGGGGCGGGATTGCGATTATCCATAAAGACCAATTCACCTGCCGCCTGCTTGGTAGTCCAATCACCGACTGCGAAAGCACCCATTTTAACATAGAACTCTCACCGAGCTTATCATTTTCGTGTATCCTTATTTATCGCCCACCTGGAGCTCTGGGCTCATTCCACCACTCGCTGCTCGAGGCCACAGCTAACCTAGCAAGTTCAGCTCCCAACTTCACTCTCCTGGGAGACTATAACCTCCACTTTGACGATATCTCAGCTGGTAACGCTAATAATGAGCTGACTAGGGACCTCTCTGCACTACATTTGATGGAAAAGATTCTACAAGCCACCCATGTCAAAGGCCACCTATTAGACCAGGTTTTCTCAAATCTAGTGGACCTCAAAGGAGTAGACCCTATTCCCCTCCCATGGACTTATCATTTCTTGATAAACCTTTCCTGGAGCCTTCAACACACGATTCCTCCCCTCCAACCCACCTGGACTTTCGACCGTCCTTGGTCCAAACTTCCTCTGGAGAAATGGATCCAAACCCTAGAAAGAACCCAACCCAAAGCTAACCCCTGTCCAACAATTGCCAACAAAAATTTTTCAGATTGGATAAATCAATCACTGGACTCCGTCCTCCCCAAAGTCAGAATAAAAAAGTCTGAAAGGTCCTACAATGCCCCTTGGTTCTCCCCTGAGTTACGAGCTTTTAAACAGCAATGCAAAACCAAGGAAAGGCAATGTAGAAAAGACTACCTTCCCTCAAAAAAATCAGAATACAGAGCGGCTATCCAAACGTATAAATCTCAAATAAAAAAGGCCCAATCAACCTACTATGAAGAAAAGATCCTCTCAGCCCAGAACTCGCCCAGAGAAACGTTCACCATTATTAAAAAACTACTTAAAACACCCGCCCCTCGTATTGCCCCCGAACCCTCTGGCCAACGGTGCAATAAATTAGCTAGCTTCTTCAACCACAAGGTACAAACCATCCTCGAATCCCTTCCTCAGAGGAATGAAGCTCTGGAAACACCGATCAACCCAGACCCTCACACCACCAAACCCACTTTGGAGACCTTTCCCACTATGCCCCTGGAAACTCTTCTCACTTTGCTATCCACCATTAAAAGCGGATCACCAAAAGACCCAGCTCCACTCTACATCCTGAAGAAAGCAATAGCCACCTTAGCCCCCAATTTACTGAACCTTATTAACGCCTCACTCAACACAGGATCGGTACCTTCCAGCTGGAAACAGGCCATGGTTAAGGCTTTACTTAAGAAACCTAACCTAGATCCAGCTGAAATGGGAAACTACCGCCCAATTTCTCTTTTACCAGGAATAAGCAAAGTTACTGAAAAGTTTGTCAACCAGACCTTTTCAGGTTTCCTTGAAACTCACAATCTGCTTCACTCCTCCCAGACAGGATTCCGGCCTCGTCAGAGCACGGAAACAGCCCTGCTAGCAGTAGTAGAGGAAAGCAGAAAAAACCTCGACTCAGGAGGTTCCACGGCCATCATCCTCCTCGACCTAAGCGCAGCATTCGACACAGTGAACCATGAGACCCTAATCAACCGTCTGAGGAATATAGGAGTCACAGGCACTGTGCTTCAATGGATGCGGTCCTTCCTAGAAGGAAGAACCTTTCACGTATTTGAGGATAAAGTAACTTCTGAACCGGCCAATTTAACGAGTGGGGTCCCACAGGGCTCCTCTCTTAGCCCGACCCTTTTTAACGTTTACATGTCCCCCCTAGAAACCATAGTTGCCCCCCATGGAATCCGCATAGTGACCTACACAGACGACACGCAACTGGTGGTAGCACTCAATCTGGCAGAAAACAATACCAACAGCCTCCATTCCTGTCTAGAAGACATCTCAGAATGGATGGATTACTCCCAACTCAAGCTCAACGGTGGAAAGACCGAGATTATGGTCTTAGGCAACCACAGCAGCTTTCACCCCAACTCAATGTGGCCTCTAAGCATGGGACCCCCCCCCCCTACCCATAAGACCGAAATCAAAAGTCTAGGCATCTGGCTGGACCAAGATTTGAACTTTAGAACACAGGCCAGGAAGACAACAGCTACCTGTTTCGGCATGCTCAGAATGGCCCGGAAAGTCCTCCCTCTGCTCCCCACTCCAGCAAAAAAGATACTGATACAATCCCTTATAATCTCTAGGCTTGACTATGGGAACGCATTATACCTAGGCTCACCCTCCTCAGTAATTGCCAAACTCCAGTTAGCTCAAAACAGCGCAGCCAGAATTCTGACGGGCACCTCAAAAAGACAATCAGCTAAACCAGCTATACACTCCCTCCACTGGCTTCCCGTGCTTGAACGCATTAAATTTAAATCATTGTGCATTGCCCACAAAACACTGTCAGGAACAGGCCCCGCCATTAACTCAGCCTTGATTCTCCCCTACAAAGCTAAGAGAAAACTCCGATCAGATGACCTGCGTCTGGCCGAGGTGCCGAGAATAAAAAGAGCCAGAAGTGGCGGACGACTCTTTTCCTACAATGCCTCCAAACTGTGGAACTCCCTGCCTCTCCATCTACGCCTGATTTCCAATCACCTGACCTTCAGAAAACAACTTAAGACCTTGCTGTTTCCCTAGTCTGGTCTCCGTTCTGGTTTGGTTCCTCAGCGCTGGGACACTCCCGGGTAACCATGCGCTCTATAAATATCGCTTTCATTTCATGTCATTTCATTTCATTTATGCTTTGCACACAGAAATTATGTATTGTAATCTTAACATCAGAATATTTAACTGTCCTAAATACATTGCATATGGACATGATTATTCCTGCTATGATGGGCCCCAACCTATGTTGTACTGTACTAAAACAATAACATGCTGTTTAACAAACAATTGTCTTAGCTAGCTAAATAATTTATGGTGTTTTTCTCTAGCAGCAGGACAGATGGTAGGAGGGCAGTTATTAACCCATATGGATTTTTAGGTGTGGCTTGACACTGTAACGTCACCTGACCTTTTAACCTATACAAATATTATTCTACAGTTCTTCACTTCCACACAAATACATATCCATTCCCATGCTGTCTACTTGTAATGCTTCACATTACCATAAAACATTCCTTTAAAGCCAGACCTATTGCACCGCCAATGCTTGTTTTAGACTTTCCCGATGAATAATATGTGAAAGCAGTTCAAACTCTATCTGTGGTAAGGATACGTCAGCGCATTATGGATTGATGAACTTTTGCACTACCCTTGGAAAGTCGCAGTGGCTTGTTTACTGTATCCATTATTTTGATAGAGAAAAGCTTTTTTTGCATTGAAGATTGTGTCAAGGTGAAGTTGTATCAGTACAATTTGTTTTATACCACTATCTGTACCTTCTAGAAAGAGGGTGTTAGTTGTGAATTTATGAGTAATAGTTCCCCTTTGTTTCCTGCTGGACCCATTGTAAATTCCCCTTTGTTGGCATCCTCAGGTATGGTTTGGCAGCATAACTGACTCCAATGAATTTCTCTGCTATGTCTAGGTGTGTTATTGCCATTGCAGAAAATCTGCCACTTTCTGTACCTTCTGGGAGGAGGGTGCTAGTTGTGAGAATATTAGTATTAGCTCACCTTTGTTTCCTGCTGGTCCAGTTGAGTGTTCTCTTTATTAGCATCCTTAGTTGTAATATAATCTGTGCTCCAGACTTAAAACTGCAAACACCCAGATGTGACAGAAGACTAAGGCCTGCCTTATACTAATCTAACTTTAGAAATGTTTCCAAAACCTTAGAATTTGAAACAGAATTAGATGTTTCAGAAATATTTTGAAAGGTTTAATAGCTTTGTTACTCACGTCTGTAGAACAAGTTGAAAAATACAGTGTTACTTTTTAGTTGTTATGTTATGTGGCTGTGTCTAGCATGACTAATCACCCGTGAGGGTATCCAGGCACTGGAGCAGGCGTGTAAGCGTAACACTGAAGGTGTTGGGTGTCATTCCTGATAAGTTAGTCGAAGAGTCAGGTCTTCAGCGTCTTGTGGAATTCCAGAAGTGAGGAGGAGGCCCAAATGTGTTGAGGGAGGTAATTCTAAGTCTTGGGTGCAATTTAGGAGGATGCTAGGACTCCTGTTCTGTTTTTGCAGTTGTGGGGGGGTGTTAATGTGAGAGAGAGGCTGAGCATAGGTGTCTGGTGGGTTGGTGGAAGTGAAGGTGATTGTTCAGGTATGTAGAACCGATGTTGAGCAGAGCCTTGTATGCATGCGTGAGAAGTTTGAATTGGCTGCATTTGTGTATGAGGAGCCAGTGGAGGTGTGGTGTGATGTGGGTGCATCATGGAAGGTCAAGGAGGAGTCTTGGCGTAGCGTTCTGGGTGGTCTGGAGTCAGTGGAAGAGATAGTTGGAGATCCTGACCTATACTGTGTTGCCATAGTTTAATAAGCTTATGATGAGGGCTTGCATAATGGTGCATCTGGTGTTCCACAATAACCATGTGAAGATCTTATGGAGCAGCAGAGAATGTCGAAACAGGAGGAGCTGACAACGTTGACCTGTGCTGTTATGTTGAGCTTGTTGTCTAAAATAATTATCGGGTTTTTGGCATGGTGTGGATCCTAGTCTGATGGCCACTAGGTGGAGTCCCAAGCAGTAACGGCTGCTACTGGCTGGGGGGTGGGGGGTGGAGGACATGAAAAAGCTAACAAATAAAAAAACACTTACCTGGCTTTGGCTGGCCAGCCGGCTGCCGCCTCTCCTCCGTCCTCTTCATCTTCTTGTCTTCTTCCTATCTCAGCCGGCAGCAGGAAGCACCCTGGCTCCCAGCCAATCACAACGCTGCAATGCAGCGTTGTGATTGGTCTGAGCACCATGGTTCGGCGCTCAGGCAGGGACTGTGAGGCTGGGCATGTTCTTCACCCAGACTGTAACGCAGCCTAGATGGAGAACATGCCCAGTGCTCATGACTTTGATGACTGTGTGGCCGGCCTGAGACGGCCAGCCAAACTGTCATGCACACTTGGAGAGTGCCACCACTCCTCCCTCTACAGTGCTCTGGCGTCACAGAACCCAGCCCTGCCCCCAGGAAACGACCGCACAACTGATGTAGGAAAAATAAAATGATAATAACGTTACGCTATTATCATTTTATTTTTCCTATCTTCACGAAGCTCCTCTACCTTAGCGGAGGAGCAGCCCCCTGGTCCCAAGGAGAGCTCTTGTTCCTGTAGATCAACACTTCTGTCTTGTTGGGGTTGAGTTTTAGGCATCAACATCAGAGCTTTTCCCCCTCTGTGTCCAGGGGGTCGCAGGGAAAATGACAGGAGTAGCAGGGAGCAAGCTAGAAGTCACTGCTGCGACCCCTGACTACACCCAAATTACTTCCATGGTTTCAGGCAGTTATATCTCATACAGTCTGCTACATTGATCATGCAGTTGGAAATGTTGGTTCTGCTGGTGGTTGACTTGTCGGTCAAAGAAAGGATGAACTAGGTGTCATCGACATAGGATATGACGGAGACGCCTTGTGACCTAATGCTAGCGCGCTGTGCCGTGTACATTTGAAAAACGTTGGTCTGAGCGATGAACCCAGGCGGACTCAATAGATCAGACTCTTGGGTTACGATGTGTAGGGTGGTAGTCTGACTCGCTGTGTTCTTCCTGTGAGGGAGGAGCTGATCCAGTTGAGTGCTGGTCCTTGCGTGCCTCTGTCGAGTAGTCTTCTGATGAGTGCGTGATGGGAGATTGCATTGAACAATTGCTGTAACAATATGTATCTAAAGATCAAACTAAGATTGTGATATTTGGGCAAAAGATCCAAGAACAGCAGCCGGCAAGTAGATGGCACTAACATTAATTGAGCCGAAAGCTAGAAATATCTAGAAGTCTGGCTAGACGAACCAAGGGCACCATCACACAACTTGCAGCTCTCAAAAACACACATCACTGGTGTTGATTAACTCATTTGTTTGTCTACTTAATAATTTACTAGTATCAAACATTGGTGCCCTACTTAACATATTGAAATACAAATAAATGTCGACCCTTCCTTATGGGATGATATCATACCATGACAAATTTTCAAAATGGCTACCGAAAGCCCAATGCCGAAACTATAGGCTGCTTTTTTATTTGTCCGTCTGCACCTCACAAGCATAATTACACCTGGAGTTTAAGCTACAAAAAAAACACATGCTTCATGCCACATATGTCACTTACTGCTCGCAACTGAGATCCCCCCAAACTCTTTAAAAATATTGGTGAAGCGAGCAGTATCGCAAGAAAAAGCACTGTGGAGCATCCAGTTATCATCATGTATTATCAACCTACACCTTACGGAAATATGGGAAATGTGCCTCTCACCAAATAAGCTATCTACACTGGTCACATGCGAACCAAACTATTTTCCACAAAAGATATGGCTGATTTTGGAAAGACAGTCCACGCGGGGATATTGGTCAAATCCTTTGAGACATTGGCCACACAAAAAGTCCTGGACCAGCCACTGTCTCCAAAACACAAAAGAGAACTGATACAATTAAGGACAGATTCCCCCTATGGAGTACCTCTATAGCAAGCTGTCGAACCAGATCCCATAAGGCGATTGTGCAAAGTGGACACAGGCTCTTTGTCCCACCATAAATGTACTTGTGAAAACTTGCTTCCGCTTCTAAAACAGCGGCAGCTTTTTTAAAATCTAAAAATACACAAATGCCATAAGGCAGCAGAATCAGACTTCCCAGGCAGCTTCTTGACATGTATGCCTTGGATGGGCAGACGCCTGTCCGCTGTATGATCAACCCTGGACCACGGCCATCTGGCTCCAAGCAAGTAAACATGAGGTCGCAGCATCGTCTGCAGTCATCGAAAAGGATACCCGGGTCAACAGAAAGTCGCCATGTGGTGCGTTTAATGAACTGTGGAATCTACCTTTACTTATGTCACTTTAAATTGAACATGCTGCTATTCTTAAAATTATAGAGACATTATTAGTTGACAGAATGCCTGTATTTTGAACTGATGATGGTGCTATTTTGATTGCAATTTTAGAGAATGCAAAAATTTTAAAGATTTTAAATAATCAAACCATAAAACAAATTTTACCTACGGTCCGCATTTTGTGAGCTCCCAGCGAGGGGTGATGCTGCTGAGTGGTGCCCGTGTTTCTTCTCTGAAACTCTGAGCAGCGCCCCACCAGCCCTCAGGTGTGCCAACACGCTTTCTGTAACACTGACAATTGTATGCATGAAATTCGTATTTAACGCTACATTATACGATCGGATTTTCTTTAGAGTTAGTTTCACCTAATGAAACCGGACGTGTTATTGCAGGAAATCGAGCTTCCTGGAAAGAAATATGGCGCGTATTGACTTCGTTTTATTTACCACTCAGTCAAACCTAAAGTCAAGCAGCTTTTTTATTGAAACTACACTTATGCTGTTTAAACAACCTGAAGTCCTGCGCTGATTGTGGTGTTTTATGTACTCATGCATATCGTGGCTGACAGCAGGCACTCCGAGTATCCTGCTGTATATGTCTCAATTATTTGCATTAAGCAGGTGTCTGAGAGCTTGCCCGAGGAGTTGCATAGCCCTCCCCATCCCAAGCCTCCTCAAGCTTGAAGTTTAAGGTCGTGCAGCTCTGATGTGTCCCTCCAGTGTTAACAATGGCACTTTCTGGAGCTTAGTCAGTGGCGGCTCCTCCACTATGGCGGAGGAGCGTCGCCCCGCCTGCCAGCAGCCAAAAAAATGAAAGACAAAACGATAAGAAGCGCTTGTTTGTTATCATTTTATTTCTTTCTCTCGGAGCTAAAGCTTGGGGGCGGGGTCAGGGTATGACAGGCTGGTGGAGGAGTGGTTGCATTGCTATACTGTGCGCATGATAGTCTGGCCAGCCGTCGCAGGCCAGCCAAACCCTCATGCGCACTGAAGCTCTCTACAACCCGAGCTGCGTCGCCAGGTTGGAGAGAGCAGGCACTGGCTCCCAGTCTAGCTAGGATCACAAATCATTAGCACTCAGGCCAATCCTGATGTTGCTTTCAGCAGCATGAAAGCAGCATCATGATTGGCCACAATGGAGTCTGGGAGCCAGTGCCTGCAGCGGAGAGGAGCACGGTGCGGCGATGCGGCAGGTAAGTGTTTTTTCTTTTTTTGCCTCATCATCCCTCCAACCTTCCCCCCACCACTCTGTCGCCACACCGGCCACTACTGGAGCTAACACAGGCAAGCAGGGGTCATTTACACGGGCAGCAACCTTGGCACTGACCAACTCTGCTGCCCAACTCCCTCTAAGAACAAATTAGAATGTGATGCTTCGGTTGTGTAGGCTTGATATTCTGATCATTCACTCGTTTATCACCTGAAATTTGTTGAGCTCTCCACAAGGATATGTCTTCTTCACTTTCATGTGTTTAAAAGCCAGAAAACTCCTTCTCTGTGAAAAGGAATGTGTTGATGCTGAGCACAGTAATGGCTGGTTAATAAATCATATGACCGATGGACCTTAGGATTAGCCTAGTTAGAGACCACAGCTCCAAAAGTGGTGGAAGGGTTGGCTGTCAAGTGTGGATACCGTTCTCAGCACATTTTCCTGAATGTCAGAAACCTCACAAATGTCTATGGCAGCAGACTCATAGGGTAAAGTCCAGTGGTGCCAACTAGCACTGGGCGTGAGAAGCTGATAGACGGTGGTGCCACCAGCGAGTTAACATTTGACCTTTTCATGGGCTCGCTGGTGACTTACGATGGCTCAACTGATTTTAAGGGGTCTCACCTACCAAACATTTCCTGTGGTTTATGTTTACAACATCAGACCCTTCAGTAACTAAAACAATCTTATAGATGTAGGTTTTTGTCACATTTTAGCTGGCTGGTGATAATGTATCTCCCTGATTTCCAATGGCCCCATGGAAGGCTCTGCATGAACCGTGGTGGCTCCACGTGCATTGACGGCGTGTTACTAGACTTTCAATACTAGATATTGCAAGGAGATAGTGAAGTTAGGCTGATAGCTTCTCTCAGCCCAGGCCGTGGTAGGTCTGCTATACCTGTCTGAGTAGTAGTGAAATCATGATCACAAGATTCAGTTCCTCAGTTTAGCATGTTCACATTTTTAATAAATATTTGCCCTTCTGGAGAGCTGAAGGAAGCCAAGGGTGGGATAAACAGTGTTTCTCATTCCCTTGGGAAGAATTGCCCGAAGATGTTGGGGATCCATTCAAGGCTCACGTCCCAAGGTCAGAGAGAATGTGCGACAATGTGTCTGATGCCATATGAGCACTCAGAGAAAAGTCAACAACATTTTAAAACAAGCATTGGTAAGGCCAATGGTTTTGGATTTTGTGTGGTGAAAAGATAATTCCAATCACCACTGACTCTTATATCATAGAAACAGCGTAGATGGCAGCAACACAAGTTCAGGTATATCACAGGTAGCAGTACAAGCTTTCCTCACACAGAGACCAGGCATATTAGCAGTGGAATCCTCCATCACATGCAGAGAGAAAATATAGCACAGTCAACTGCTGTGCGAGTGCCCCTTATACAATATGTCCTTTACAAACACATTCTACACATCACACTACCAACTCGAAGTCACTGTAGTGTGTTTCACCTGGGAGCTGCACATTTCACAACTCAGTGTCACTGAAATGCAGTAAACTGGGTTGGTGGCAACACAATTTGTTATGACTGTTTTTGATGAAAATGCTGGGCTTGTATCATCCTGTAGTGTGACATCTGGAAGCAGGGCTCAGGCAGATGCTTTTGTCCTGCCAGGTCTCGTGGCTTAGTGGACTACAGCGTCCACTGTAGGGGTCTGTGTTTTACCTCATGGTCACAGGTTCTAATGCTGGCGGGTCTACTCAGCCTTTCATCCTTCTGAGATAGATAAAACAAGTACCATTGAGTTGGGTAACCATAAACATCTGTTATTCAGCAGCAAGATACTCACAGGTGCACATGTGCTGTACAAATACACATGGTATGATACTGTGTGCTATTATAGGCGGGATTTACAATATGCTCAAGCCACTGTCCTGTGTATCATCAGAAAGCTGTGTTTAGTGGATAATTACTGCACGTTCCCACCATGCCAGGGTTAGAGAAATCACTGATTGTTTTTGATATGCTCTGCACTATCGCTGCAACTTGCTTCCTGTCTGGAATATGTGCAGCACATGCCAAAGATGCAGCTAAGTTAAAGCTGCCACTATCAAGAATTGGCAAAGCCAATAGGTCTCGCCTATGCAAGAGCTATTTGTTTTGTCACTATATTTTTACCATGTTGTACAGCAGCTTGGCTGCTGTGCAGCATGGCTGGAAGTAAAAAAGGAAGTAGTATTACAGTGTCATTGCACTTTTATTTCTTTTACTTTCAGCCATGGGTTGACACCTGTTGCCAATGAGATGCTCAAAGCCAACAGGTATTTTTTGGCTCTTTGATCGGCACATTCAGCCCCTTGACACAGATGCAGGGTGACCACAAGTTGTGTACGATACTTCAGTCAGTAATGGCTTTGCAGACATCAGCACTTTGCATGCTGGGAGTTGTAGTTGTATACGAATTGGATTACAAATACAAGAATGTAGAGTGACGTTGGCCTAAAAAGACTAAACTGGCTGAAGGCACCACGTGCAACTTGGGGTCACTTGGCAGAAATGCTTTCAAGTCCAGTAATAGCAAGCCTATCACATAAGCGCTATGAGACTTTCTGCTTCCAGGTGGGTGATGCTTCCATAGCCAATGACCTCTTTTGGTGTCCGCCTTCGGCAGTGTTTGGTCTTTATGAACTAACAAAGTATTTGTCTGACAATGCAGTGATACCAATTTCTTGAAAACATTTATGGAATATTAATTTATATCTGCCAATCGACCCCTTGTCATGAGGGTCACTTTCATCCAAGTTGGGGTGGGTGCAGTGACACTGAGTCACACCCCGACTTGTAGGTTCAGGGTTTCAATTTTAGTATTAGGGATGTAAGTGCCAGCATATTGGAGGGAAGTAAGGGTGAGGAGTGGGGAATGGAACCGGACTGGCTGTAGCGGGCACCGGGTGCAATATTGGCCCTCTGTAACAAAAGCAGCTGCCTTGTTTTACCCCCTCCCCACCCCTCCACCACGGCCGGTCCGACTCAATTGCCAGGGCATGTTTACATTCCCAGTCCGGCCCTGGTGGGGCGTAGGCAGTCTGGCAGACACCCCTCCTATCGCCAACCAGCAAAACGTTCCCTCTGGTTGTTTTTGAGGATAACGCTTAGGGGATATTGGTAAATATTTTGCTTGGTGCAATCGTCATTCTTAATATAAATGGTATTCCAAGTTTGTCTGGATTACAGTGTGTTCAGTGAGCATGCAGTGGAAAGAAGTATTTGTGCTTAGCTAACAACTGTTTTGGTATTTATGTTTTTCAAACAAGTAATAACACATGTAACTAGTCTAGTCTGGTTTTGCTTTTCTTGTAAACCGCTTTTATTCAATCCGCCAAGTTCGCAGTTTATAAAACTGCAAAAAAGTGCTTACATCACTAAGGTGTGACACTTTTTCAAACCTAGGGGCATATTTACGAGACCTTTGCATCAAGCTTGCACCATGTAACGTGGTGACATAAACCTCTAAGTCATATTTTTGAAGCCAATCAAAGCCACTTTGCGTTGCTTTGAATGTCCCAAAAAATATGGAGTAATGAAACGCAGCACAAATCGCTGAGTTGAATTACTCTGTGGAAGCAAAGCATTTCATGGGTGTTGAGTGGGTTTTCCGATGCAACTCTCATGGTTTTTGATGAATTCCCACATTTACCAATCCTGGTAAACCTGGGAATGTACCAAACAGATATGCCTCCCCAGGGGAGGCGTGACGAGGGGAAATATCTTCATTTCTCCTCGTTACTTCCTCTTTCTACTCAGCACAAATGGAAAGAGGAAAAAGCCTCTCAAGATTGTTTTTCTGCAGGAAGGTCCCCCTTCCTGCACAAAAACAATCCTGCCTACAACACAGGTACCCATGCACCATGGTGCAAGGGTGCCTGCATTGGTCCTGGGCAGCCAAATGGTGCCAGCACAGGGGGAAAAGTCAGCAATGTGCCATATGCCTTAAATATGGTGCATTCCTGGCCTTTCTCAATGATGCAGTGCAGTGCAGCAAGGTGACTTGCTGTGCTGCGCCACAATCCCATAAATATGGCCCTTAGTTTTTACTGTACGATTGCTACACACAGAAAACAAGCTATTCATTGCAAATGAGCATCGAAGCATTTCAGTTTGTAATGAAGAGGAAAACTAAGCACTGACCATTTCAATCTTTGTCTAGTCTACAACCCTGGCTACTGATGAAGATGAAGGTTTCTAGTACAGAAGTAACTAAGCACCAACAGTTTTGTAGCTCATTCACATTACGAATGGCCCTGTGCAAGCATACTGGGAAAAATAGTACCCCAATCACAGTGCGAGCAGTGGACGGGCATTAATTAAGTTAAATCAATTTGTTTTGCTCCATGCCCCAAAGAAAGCAATGGAAGTGATGGGTGGCTAGCACTGTCTAAATAGGAGGCAGCAAAGTAGAGTGACACTGAAGCCAACAACCGGTAAGCAATAGGTGGGCTTCAATCCCGTTATTGTAAACAATAGTGTCTCGCAAGTGAGAGCACATGCAGTGGTGCATACGCTGTTGCAGGCTCAACCTACAAATGAAAACTGAGCAGCTCAATGCATGCTGTGTTTACCGGTTTCTCAACACCCACACTTAGTTTTAAACACTGGTACTTATTTGTGAGAGTACACCACATGTTGGCGCTCTTAGCCTATCTTTTTAGCACAAAAGTGTTTAGCAATTTGATGTATTACAAAACAATAATACTTGCATCTTGTCACACTTTAGGGGCCCGATTATGTGTTTAGCGGTGCGGCAGTGGGACCGCACCGCCAACGCACAGCCAAACCCGTGTGAGAACTGCCTGCCATATTATGACTTTTTTAGTCACTGTAGTCAGTGGTGGGCAGTTTCATTGGCGTTCCCATAGCAGTGCCTATTGAATAGACATCATATTTGAAATTTCAAAGGAAGGTCCAGCACAGCATAGGGTGTGAAGTCCGTGCTGGAACTGGGGATGCATGCACATAGGGGCGCACAACATGGAGTGAAGCTCAAGGGGGCCCTGTACCAGAAAACGGGCATGCTGGCATTTAATGTTCTTCTCCTTGCTCCGAATAACAGGATCTAAGAAAACCCCACATGGCATCAAACTAACAACATCTCCCTCGTCCTCCCCCAAAGCCTCCACCACTATCACCCTCTACAATAATGGTATCATCCTAATCCAAGCTTCTAATAGCAACCGAGCAAAGATGGCCAATTTTTACCCCACTCTTAAAAATGCTGTGTATGGCAACCACGCTGACTCCTACTCAACCTCTGCTTCTCCGTTGGACTTAACTAGTACCCCCCCTTAATGGTTGCGAGTTCCACACTCTCCCCTAACCCCTCATCTCTTATTGCTGATCCTAGCACTGCCTTGTCCACGGTGGAATTATGTCTTCCCACTAGAGCTCCCTCTCAGGTGGCTGGCGGATCTATGGGATCAATATCATCACCGTCTGTCAGTCCGTCACTGGGTTTCGCTCAATCTGAGATGTTCCCTCAAATCATACAGTTTCCTCGATTACTTGAAGAGGCCCCTTCCCCCATCCATATTACCTTGCCACAGACTATGCCACTTTCGGAACAACAGGTCCCCACACAGACCTCAACTGACTTACACAGATGCTCCCCATCACTGATCTTTTCTCCCTCACACCCCCCACCCCTAGGCCAACATTCAGACCTGGCTGCACGCCTTGACAACTAGTCAGTTGCTCCTTCTCACTTCTGAGTTACACAACCTGAACTCCCTCTCAAATGACTTTTTCCCAATGTTCAGTTCTCTGTTCACCTCTTTGAATTGGTCCAGATCGTCCACCAGGGAATGCGACAACACGGATCAGCAGCCAGCCTCCGCCTTTTTGAAATCCTTTTCCCTACCCAATGCCTCCGCCAGCCTCATAGGATCTGGGACACCCCTGGCGTCTACTGATCGCCTGGACAGTCACAATTCTAATTCTTCTGGTTCCAAATCTAACATGGTCCAGCCGAGTCAAATACATTCCATCCTTTCCAACCCAAACAGAGAACCTCCTTGCAATCTTAGAGGCAGCAACTCAGACAACCTCACCCGTGTGAACATCTCCCAGACTCCTTCCCCCCCTTATCCACTATGACTTAAATGTGTACTACTTAATTGTAGATCAGCCAGTAAACACGCCTCCGATATCTTCGACCTTATCCAACACAATGAGTTAGACATTATCATCCTCACCGAAACCTGGTTAAATCCCGCTTCCACCCCTATCCTAGACCTCCTAGTTCCTCCCACTCATGACATAATTAGGCTAGACAGAGCTCTGATGTTGGGCGGTGGCCTAGCCTGTGTCCACAGGAACACACTATCGATTTCTCTCTCGAAGTCCTCTGCGCCTTACTCCATTGAATACCTGTGTCTCAGTATCACTAGCATGAACCTACCGGTTTGCAAACTTCATACCTTTTACCACCCTCCGGCTGACAATCTCCCCTTCATTGAGCATCTAATGGAAATCATCACTAGTAATGTCGACTCAGCGGTCGCCCAAATCTTTCTTGGTGATTTCAACCTTCACTGGTCCAACCCCAAGGACTCCGCTGTATCCTGCTTGAAATCATTCTTAATTGATCAAGATCTGCCTCAGCACTGCGACCAACCAACTCACACTAAAGGAGAAACTCCAAACCCCATAATTTCTAAAGAGCACACCATCACCCTAGATTCCATTACCCCCTGTGACTGGTCCGACCATCATAGCATCCTCTTTTACATTAAAAGGGAGGTATCGATGAGGAAGGTTCAACCTTTGAAATCGAAGATATGGAAAAGGGACCTCAGATCAATTGATTCTGTCAAACTAGGTGCTCAATGTAAGTCTGCCCTTTCCGCCCAAGCTGATCTGGTTGAGGTGGAATCACTCACCGATGCCTAAATTCGACAATTTCTATCATCATGGATGACATTGCTCCTCTCAAACTCAAAAATGCCTCAACAGAAATATCCAAACCATGGTATTATGACAACCTAAACACAGAACGACGCAACCTCAGGGCAGCTGAATGGTCCTGGCTATCCAATCCTTCCTCGGACCAACTAAAACTCCTTAGGGAAGTCAGGAGACTCTACAATAAACAAATCAGGAGTGCCAAGGCTGACTATTTCAGACACCAACTGGATCAAGCGGCAAACCGCCCAAAGAAGCTGTTCGATCTGGTCAAACTGCAATAAGTCGTTGGTCCAAATCACTCTGAACTGGATGGCTGCCCACCCTCATGTGATGATCTTGCCACTTTCTTCTCGGAGAAATCAAGACTTATCTCTGCTGACCTCGCCTCTAAGAAGGCTCTACTGCCTCCCTCAGGTCCTGCCTCCCCCCTTGACCCTTTGGATAAGGACAAACTGACCACCATGAACACTAAGAACAAGGCGTCGTGGGGTACCTTTACCCCTTTTAGTGAAAATGACATCCACAAGATTCTTCAGAATATCAACCCTTCCAACCACTTCAGCGACCCGTTGCCCCCGGCTATCTTCAAAGAAATCAAGAATGCACTCATCCCCACCTGGACAAGGATAGTAAATGCTTCTCTCTCACAAGGTATGATCCCCAGTTGCCTAAAAGCAGCTCAAGTTTCACTGATTTAAAAAAAACCTAACGCTGACAAATCTGATCTCAATAATTTCCGCCCCATTTCCAACATCCCCACCTTAGCGAAACGTCTAGAAAAATGTGTTCAATCTCAACTTTGCGATCACATAGAGAACTATCAACTTCTAGACCAACATCAATCTGGTTTCAGGAAGGGCCACAGCACTGAATCGGCTCTCACCCATGTTATGGATGACATTTTAAAAATACTTGACAAAAACGAATCCTGACTACTGATTATCCTTGACCTTTCCTTCGCTTTTGATACGGTTAATCATGACAACCTTCTATCCATCCAGCAAAATAGAATGGGTTTTGCTGATCAGGTGTTACAATGGTTCTCGGCTTTCCTTCATCACAGATCACAAACAGTCAAGGCAAACCACTCCCTCACCCAGTCCTCTCCTGTACTCATGGGGGTCCCTCAAGGGCCCGCCCTATCTCCCATCCTAGTCAACCTTTTCCTGGAACCCCTCGCTAACTCATTAAACTCTATGAACATTCTCTTCCACATGTATGCGGATGACACGCAACTCTATTTGAAAATCTCATCCTTGGATAACATCATCTCCCTCAACATTACTCTTACGTCTACTCAAAACTGGTTAACGGAGAACTATCTTCTGCTTAACACTTGCAAAACAGAATTCCTGCTCATCTCCCCCTCGAACCACATCCCCAAGATTGACCTATGGCTGAGTCACCTCACTGCTTTCAATTGCACTCCTCTCATCATTGACTCAACAAAATCTCTCGGAGTCACTATGGACAATCACCTGAATATGAAAAATCATATCAGTAATGTATGTAAGGGAGCAAACCATTTGTTGATGTCACTCAGAAATATCAAACCTTTCCTAACACTAAAGGATTTCAAGCAGGTAGTCCAATCGCTTGTCTTGCCGAGGCTTGACTACGGCTGAGCAACTCTCAGTGGCCTTCCCAAATACGCCCTGGCTCCACCAAGGTCAACTCTGAACGCAGCGGCTAGACTGGTCACAGGCACCAAAAGATACGATCATATACACCCAAGCCTAAAATCTCTTAATTGGCTACCCTATGAAGTTCGAATTCAGTTAAAGATTGCTGTTCTGGCTCACAAAGTCATTCACCTTAATACTCCCAGTTACCTTGCGTAAAAACTTGAACTATCTTGTGGTTCTAGAGCCTCAAGAAGTGCCACTACCTTTCTCCTGAAAACACTTATCCTGAACAAAAAAAGAACTTGTCACTGAGCCTTCTCCGGCGCTGCACCAAAGATTTGGAACTCTCTTCCACCGAAAGTACGCAGAATATCTTCAACTAAGGCTTTCAAATTGGAAGCTAAACGATTCCTTATGAACAAATTCTTACCCTAAAAAGGATACTTTCACCTGCTTGGATGTTGATACTGCATTTATGGTATTCTTCCCATTCATATTGTAAAGCGCTCTGTTATCCCTCGGGATCTTGTTCGCGCTATATACAACTTTATAAATAAATTAAATGGCCACCTTTCTTTCCTCATGCCACTGTTTTCATGGAGGAAAGACCTCCCTGAAATCAGTGGCGGTGAGGAAAGTCGTAATATGCTTAGCGGGACTGCGGCGGTCCTGCCAAGCATATTACTGCCTCAAGCACGCCACACCACTGCCAGGGAATGGCGGTTCCCTGGCGGAGTCAGTGGTTCCAGGGCGGCATGACCATCAAGGTCATAATGTGACGGTCAGAAGACTGCCACTGCTGTCCCACGACGAGTCTGGTAATGAGGCCCTATGTGGGCTGGCTAGTAGGTAATGATGGTGCTGCCATTGTTGAAGCTCCAATCTAATTATCATTTAGGAGAGTCACGTCGTTCGAAATGAAGACTCCTCGGGTAATTACTTAGCCAAGAACATTAAAGTAAAACTTACACCTTTGGTCTTTTCTAATTCTACATTTTGTATGATTATTTATCAAATTTACCGTTACAGGAAATTAAAATTTAGATAAAATCAGAAGCCAATTCATTAATAACTGCAATATTACCAACATACCTTTAAAAAAATAAGAAGTCATAAGACATTTGTCAAATTATTAAAATAATAAAAACAAACCCAAATACATAAGGACCACGCTGCATCTAGCCTTCCCTAAATAAAACAAGCAACAATTTTACAAGCAATAATAAAAAATTGAGCAAATATGAATGACATTACATTTGCAGCCCATTTATAATGTTTTAGATACAAACAGCACATTGTTCCATAACATTACATTACGTAGAGAGGCAGCACTAAAATGTTGCATGCACAGTAAACCAATCAATCTGCTAGTTTCTCCACGTACTTGCAAACGATCGATTTAGGAAATAAACAATAACTGCAACCTTTTTCCACTTTATTCTTCTGCACATCCATAACGACCACATAGCAATGTATGTTCAACTAAACAACCTTGTAATGCTTCAAACATCCATTCAGTCAAGGAAGTTATAAAATGGTACTTTAATCATGCAGCTACAGAGACTGTGGCTGAAGCTTAATGATTTTTTGAAAATCATTTGTCTGCACAACACTTAAACATGCACTTTCAATAGCATGGCTTTATCTTTTAAGTAAAAATTCATTTTCCACAGGCCCCTCTCTGATAGTTGAAAATTATCACATCACCAAACAAGTGCAACTCTACGGCGCTCTCAAATTGTCATTGGCCCGCGCTTTTCTTTCGTCAAGAGCAACTTCTTTTGTCAATCGTCTCATCATCCTCTTCTTCTTGTTAATACAATCACATCTAAAACCCCAACACAAACTGATCCACAAAATGTGTATAGTAAAGACACACTATAATTATTATTACTAATGATAATTAGTATTTCTAATAAAAAAAAACTATCTTCACTAATATATCTTTGGCTTTCTTATTCCACTAATCCATCAACCATTTTTTTACCATATCTAGATTCTCCTTTTGGATGAATCTAGTTCACAACATTATTCAGGTAATCAACATAATTTTTAATACTTTGATTATTATCTGGAATATAAGTGCAACACAGTGCCTTTATTATTTGATAAAAGCCTCCCTCCTTTTACCAAAAGCATATCTAAAGCCATTTGATTTTGAATAATCATAGACCTAGTCCAAGCAGCGCCTCATTAATCTTAGCTAAAGCACCTGCTGTGTTATCTGCCAAATTCTCTACTAATGTGGACAGTTTTCCAATCTTCGTATCATTCAAAGCAATCCCTATAGGAGGAATCATAACACAATACACTTTTTCACCCACACTTTCTCTTTTCACCCTTCCATGATGCACATCCCTCAAGCTATTCATGTGATTCATTTCAGGGAAGACTAAAGTTAAATAATATGAACCTGCCCAACCTTGTGGAAGAGTAAAATAATCAGGTTTTGTGCAAATGTGAAAAAGGCCCTAAACATACAATGATTACCTTGCATATAAAACCTATCTATAATATAGTTATAAGCACACACACTATACTCTATTATTACTGATCTATCATACTAACTATATTTTATTTGCATTATATACACACACTCCCTTCCTTCTCTTTTCAATTTCTAAGACTCAAATGTATTTGTGACTTTTTAATGAGTCCCTTACCTTCATTCAGATTTCATATTTATGACCACCACTTTCTCTTTTCACTCTCCTATGATGCACACCACTCATAATCAGTTTTTGTGAAAATGTAAAAAAGGCCCTAAACATACAACCAAGACTACTTAGCATATACAACCTATCTATAATATAATTATAAGCACTCACACTATGCTCTATCATAACTGATCTATCATACTAACTGTGTTTCATTTGCATGATGTAAACACTCCCTTCCTTCTCTTTTCATATTCTAAAGCCAAGATATATTTGGGACTTTTTAATCACAGTCCCTTACCTTCATTCAAATGTCATCTCTTTTGAACTCATCAACCCATCATGACATTGTTTCCTATTATATTCTCTAAAAGAGTTATGCTCTACTTCAGACAATCTAAACACAATCTATATTTTAGAATAACCAACTTTAATACTGTGAATCTCTCTAGGACTCTTAAATAGTTCTCTTGCTTCAAGGTTTGAAACAACAGGTGTGTAATGTATTAGAATATCATAATCTAGACTAAATTCTTCTAAACCTGGTGCATAATTATAGGATAGTAAAGTGCACCTGATAGGCCATAAATAGAGGTAACACAATTTTAGTTACACCCTCTGAAACAGAAGCAGGTGAGGACAAACGTAACAATCAAACAAATTCATTATATCTCTATAATTCTTAAATAAATGTATGTAAGAGTTCTCCACAACAACTTGGTCACAACTGTTTTTAAGGTTTGTATTGCAATGCTTACTAGAATTCAGAAATAATGAGATATTAGTAGTGTTTGACAGATACCCACCAGCAGAATACGTATGAAATAACACACCATTAAGTGAAGACAAAGGAATAGTTATTGAAATTATTTGGAAAGACATCCGGATCTTCTCATTTCTTGAAGTCATTTTGTCCAGTCTTTATTTTTTTTAATCATAATATTCAAAGCAAAAATAGCAAACATTAAAAGTAATCTGTAATACAAGTAGTCAATAATTCATTTTTGAGTCCTTCACTTCAGAATCATACCTGTCATAAACACAAATTTCAAAAAGAAAGGCAAGTCAATTCAGGACAACAGTTCATTTATCCATAAGGAAACTTATTCATCATTGCTCATTAGTTATACTCTTTCACGGTGGCTCTTGAGAATTTTCAAATGAAAATCAAAGCCCTTTCAAGTCAATATCTCTTTCCTCCAGATCAGTCGTTGTCAAATACGCCTATTCAGGATCTGTGTACTTCTTGTTCAGGAAATGTATTCTGTTTGATCTTCTTATTGCACTATTTGGTTTTGTAGCCCCTCTGATGATTCTTCAGGGCTCACATCGGGCTCTTTGTTACCTCCTTCTCCTTCGGTTTCAGCTAATTTCACACCACATTATTCTGCATCTCTTAGTACTCCTCTGGTTCTTGCTTTCTCATTTTCAGGCAGACAAGCAGGTTAGCTTCTGGTAGATGAGCTTTATATAAGCTCCCATCTTCTTGCTCTGTTTCCTATTGATTTTATCTTTCTTGATTTGCTCAGCATTGTTTTTCTTCCTTCTCTTGAACCATTTATCGAACTTGATTTTGACTTTGTGACTCGGCAGCGTATGTTTTTTAAACTGTTTTTATTAACATAAAGTCAGCCAGTACAATAGCATGTTAGGCTTACAGTATTAGATTAATTACATTGTAAAATCCAATGACAGTTGTATAATGAAACAGTTATATGAAGGTACATCGCAATCCCAGTCCCCTTTCCTCTTTGGTGTATTGTGCCATATCTTCCCTGTCAATGGTGATGTGGAACGGAGGGAGTATCAGTGTTCTCTTGGATCGCCTGCTTTCTAGACTTGTGTGTGAGGGTGTGTATTAGTTTTTGCTGCCTCTTCTACTTCGAGATTATAGTAGTTCAGCCAGGCGCTCCATATCTTAGCAAATTATTGGGAACTCCCTCTCGCCTTATATGCCACTTTTTCTGCAATCATATACAAGTCCATGCTCTCCCTCCACTCCGTTAACGTGGTTAAGGTGGTAGCTCCCCAATATTTGGCTATATCTCTTTTAGCGACTATCGGTCCTAGGTTGCATAGCGTGAGTTTGTGGCGAGGTAGGTCTATTTCTGTGGGCCTTCCTAGTAGAATGTATTTAGGGTCCAAAGGGAGTTGTGCCTCCAGTATTTTGTTCAGCTCCCTAAGTATCTGGGAACAGTAGCTGCTGACATGCTTACTGTCCCAAAGGGTGTGTTTATATGTACCCTGTGTTGTTTTACAGCGTAGGCAGGTTGGTGTCTCTGCTCTCCCCATGGCATGTAGTCGTATATCTTGTAAAGGGTTTTAAACTGTCTCAGTTGTAGTCTCAGTTTGATTGCCACCTCCCTCGGCCGCATCAAGGCCTCCTCCCAGTCAATGTCTTCTAAAGGTCCCATGGTGTCTTCCCATTTGGATCTAAGGGAGTTCAGTTTATGTGGTACATTGTTAATGAGGGTTTTGTTTGTCCATGAGACCGCTTTTTTGGGAATCTCTTCTTGCAGTAGCCTACCATCCAAAGGTGCGTTTTTGGGGTATATCTGAGGCATCTACTGTCTCAGCCCTCCAGGCGTGTTCTAGGTGCAAATATTTGCATCATTGAGTATTGTCTAGTTGATAGTAGGTTTGGAGCTCGGTAAAGGGGATCAGGTCACCGTCTTTTATGATATCTCCCAGTCTGGAAATTCAGATCATATCCCAGTGGCGGAAACCCTGAAGCCCATTTATTTCTGGCAGCCTCGTGCCTTCCCATAGCAGAGTTTCGCTCCTTGGCCTGTTGTCCCACTTCATTTGCCTTTCTGCCCCCTTCCAGGCCTCAATCACTCGCTGTGTGGCGGACAGTAATTTACGGGTTCCCCTGCCTCCATATAGGTAGTGCAGGTATGTGTGTTCCTGGAATTGGAGCCTTTCTAAGGCAAAAGCAGGGTGATCTCCCAGCACGTGACCCCATTCATTGATGATTACCAGGATCTCTGCCCGTGAATAGGACTGTATACATTGTAGTGTCTGTAATACTATTCTTCGGTGACCCCCATTACCTAGGAGTGAACGCAGCTCCTCATTTATACGTTTGAATATCACCGCCGGGATCTTACAGTATGTATTTTGTAATATGTAGAGTAATTTGGGCAGGGTTATCATTTTATACATGGTGGCTTTGCCTAACAGTGTGAGAGGGAGTTGCTTCCACAGCCCAGCATCCTCTCGGAAGTCTGCAAGGACCCACTTAATGTTGACGTTTAGGCACGCCCCCTCATTGGTAGAAATGCAGAGTCCTAAGTAACGGAATCCCTCCTGGACTACGTGGAGGTGTCCTGTTAACTCTTGTGTGTCTAGGGTTCCTCTCATGGAGTAGAAACTTGATTTGTCCCAGTTTATGTTGTATCCTGCCTTGGTGCGGTACTCTTTGAATAATTGAAATATTGTTGGAAGTGTCTTGTCAGGTTTAATAATGTACAGTAGGATGTCATCCGCGTACAATGAGATCCGTTCATCCCTCAAGAGTCCTGTTTCGTCCCTAAATCTGCTTAATGCAGCATGTTTTCTCACTAGGCATGCTAGGGGCTCCAGTACCAGGGCAAATAGTAAGGGTGATAGGGGGAAGCCCTGCCTCGTGCCTCTCCCGAGTGGGTAGTCTGCTGACATCACCCTGTTCACTCTGACTCTAGCTCTTGTGTCATTGTATAACAATTCTACCCATGCCGTGAAGACAGGCCAAACCCAAATTTCCACAAAACTTTTCTCATGAATGGCCAGTGCACCGCATCAAAGGCTTTCTCTGCATCCAGAGAGAGATGTGCATATGGAGTTGTCCTATTTTTCATGGTATCTAGCCAAATGGCCAGGCGCCTAAGGTTAAAGCTTGTGGCTTGCTTGAGCCTGAAGCCTGATTGGTCTTGGTGAATAAGAGATGTGATAACTGTCACCAGTCGGGTGGCTAGGATGTTAGACTCAATGTTGAGTAACCAGATTGAGTGATATGACCTGTACTCCTTGGGGAGCTTCCCTGGTTTATGTATCACTGCCACTGTGGCATTACTGAGGTCCAGCTGGAG